>NC_065539.1:14130000-15339166 GCF_932294415.1 Quercus robur
GTATGAACCTATGTAGTATTAAAAATCGTTGGTCATAATACTTTCTTGCTTTATTAAATTGCATACTTTTGTGTAAAATAATGAACAAGAATGTTTCCAAATGACTATCGAAAAAGGCTTTTGGATGAGTTTGGAGATTGCTAACAAACAGAGAGAATTAAATTCAATTAGCTAAATGAGTAAAGCATAGTGAGGGATTATGTGAAATCGATTTCCTAAAAGTTTCTTCTCATTAAGTTGATTTTCAAGCAACATCTTTCCTTTCCTCTGCGTATCTTTTATTTAAATTGAGTTTATTTTGAATTCCAATTACAAAAACCTTAGTGACTTCTCTAGATAAAATCGAGATTAGCATAATTTTGGTATTTGTCAAAAGTAAGTTACTAATCCCTAAGGACGATACTCTTCTCATCACTTTACTATAAAACTACGATACTGTGCACTTGCAGTTTTGCACCAATCAATTGCATTATAAAGATAGTATATAAAAATATAATGTTATTTTATTACATAACATGACTTGGATAATTTTGTGTTTATTACTACATTTTTTTATTTTTACTTTTTTTTTCTTCTCATGTTATTTTTTATAAATTTCTTATTATTCTCTCTCACATTCTCTCTTGAAAAAGTGATTATTCTCTTTCTCTTGATTTTTTTTATTTATTTTTTCTTTCAACTCCACTTTATATTGATAAATCATTGTGATTTTTAAAACTCTATTTTGGGTACATACGTTTTGGTGTTATTTTTTAATTTCCCATCACAAGTAGTCTCTCTCTCTCTCTCTCTCTCTCTCTCTCCAATAAAATTTAGAGAATAAATTATACATATTCAGTGTAAGTTTGATATGAGTTTTAATTATCATGATAATCTCTTTTAAAAGAATGAATAATTTTAATAATTATTTAAATAAAAATTATACATACATACATACATATGTATATATTTATTTATTTTGCTTAAATGTATAATCAATTTCATGCAATTCATTTAAAAATAATAAAGTTAAAACAAATGAATAATTGCCCTAAAGAGTACATTTGTATATTCATAACATTTATGTTTAGAAAGACTTTCATTTAAATTTAGTCGAACCGAAGTGACTGAAATGCTATATTAATGTGGCTCAACAAAAGCGTAGCAATAATAAATGTTATGTTTAAGATTTTAGATATTACGAGTTTGAGATTTATTATTATTTTAATAAATTTGGATTTAGATTAGATGCTTTCAACCCAAACATGTCTTTTCCCATTATGTAAGTGCACAAAAATACATCGAAATTGACCAAAATGAACCGAAGTGATCTGAATGGACCAAATGGGACAAAGTGGATCAAATGGAGAGAATGGGACCGAATAGGAATAAGGTGGACGGAAGTTCACAGATTGGACCGAATAGGACTGAAGTGGACCAAATAGAAGCAATGTGAACTGAATTGGACTGAATTGGATAGAATGGACCGAATAGAATCAAATTTGACAAAATGGACAGAATAGGACCAAAGTGGACCGAATAGAACCAATGTGGACCGAATAGAACCAATGTGGACTGAATAGGACCAAATAGAACTAAAGTAGACATAATAGACTGAATAGGACCAAAGTAGACAAAATGGACCGAATATGACCAAAGTAAACAGAATACGGCCAATGTGGACTGAATGGACTGAATTAGACCAAAGTGGACATAATAGGACTAATGTGAATTGAATAAAGTCAATGTGGACTGAATAGACCGAATTAGACCAAAGTGGAATGAATACGATCAAATGGGACGAGAATTCGACCGAATATAACTTTAGTGGACAAAATGGACTAAATAGGACCGAATGAACTGAATAGGACTGAAGATGACAGAATGGACCGAATGGAACCAATGTGGACCGAATAAGACTTGAATATTTATAATTTTTATTGCATTTCTAGGGCTTATATTTTTAATTTCGAATGTCTATTTTAGTATTTTTATTTGTATTTTTTAACTCAAAACTGAAAATTTTAGCCCAAATATAATACAATTTCATACTTTTCAACCCAAAAATGAAGAAAAAAGAAAGAAAGAAAGAAAGAAAACTTATAAAAAGAATCAATTTAGGGCTCAATTAGTCTAAAATGGACTGAAGGGGGATCGAAATTGACTGAGTGGACCAAAGTAAACCTAATTGGACTGAATATAAATTGTGTTAATTTTTAGGGAGAAAAAATTAACTTCAAAAAAATTTAGAGAAAAATTATATATTACATTACAATACATAATAATAATTTATTCCCACGCATCGTGTGGGTTTGCAACTAGTTTTCATAATAACTTATTTTTTGAATATTAATTGTAGGGTCACAATTTGAGGCCCAAGCTCAAAACGTATGGAGTCTTGGTCCAATGAGCCCAATACAATGAATTTGTAGAGAATGGGTCAAAGAACTAGATCCTAATGAGTTGGACAACGGTTAGTATTGAATTGCATGGCAATCAAACACAAATAAAGGATGCAGGTATCAATAAACTTTCAGTCCGAGGAGGTTAAATCTTTATACAATGATCACTCTAGAATCTCAGAATGGTTCAGATTGCTATACTCTTTTTTCTCCCTTGCTTTCCACACCCCACCCCCCCCCCCCCACCCTCCCCCTCCCCCAATTTCTCATGGAGGGTCTCTCACGTTATATAGCCCATTTTGGGCTATCTTGATCCTACACTTGTTGATCATCTGAGTCCCTGTTCCATCAGACACCCCATTTCAGCCTTCTGTGAGTTGTGGTAGCCAAGATAGCACTGTTCAGAGGTTTTCTCCACATAAATGAGGCCAGAAAAGTAGCTGCAATGCATTTAATGCGGTGGTAGCAGCTTTTCCTTAGATATTGTGTGTTTCCTTCTTCCCCGTATGTTTATGAGGCACATTCCTATTGCTAGAGCCTTTTGGAGGGCCCCTCTAATTGCTAGAGTACACATTTGAGCTACATTCATCGCATCCGTGGAGGTATTCCTCCTTGGATCATCTTCCATTTATTCCCTGCTTATGAGATTTTAACTGGGGATCCCTTAACAACCATTTGCCTCTCCTCAGACTTGTTAATTGTCCCGGGTGAAGCCCAAAGCCCAATATATGATTTTAGGCCCTTATCCCTACATTAATTAAAATCAAATCAATGTATCATAATTAAATCCTAGAGTTTAGGGATAGTCCAAATTAAATTCTACAATTTCAAAAGTAACAAATTAAACTTGAAGTTTTGAAATGTAATAAATTAAATTATGTAATCAAAATTGCTCTAACATTGTTAACCATCAAAAGTGCTTGATGTTTGGGAACCTTATTTAGTTGAAATTGAAATTTTTTTGCTTAAAGTATTGTAGATAAAACTAAAAGGTAGCTAAAATAGTACAAAAAAGTGCAATGGGACCCATGAATAATAACAAAAATAAGCTAAATAGTAGCAAAAATAAGCCTTTTTTTTTTTTTTTTTTTTTGAGAGAGCAAAAGTAAGCTAAATAGTAAAAAAAAGTTGGCTTTTTAAGCCAATGCCAAACGCAATTGAAGTATATAAATAAGTCAACAAACTATCTTTTATATATAGTAATTTAGAATGAACAATTTACCCTATCCAATCGTATCATTACAAAGTTTTTTAGAGAGTTACCAAAAAAAAAAAAAAAAAAGAACAAGGATTTGTATTAAACTCAAGTATAAACTTTTGATATATAATCTAATTGCGTTCATTCTTAAATGAGTATGTGCATACACTGGAGAATATAAGTTACTATCAATAAAACTAAAAAAACAAAACACTTATTAACTATTAATTGAAAAAATATATATTTTTAAATACTTTCACACGAACTAATAATTCCATTAAATTTTTGTTGGTATCAAGTTATGTGTGCTTGATCGCGATGTTGAATGGTGTAATTCTGTGGAAGAAATGAGTGAATTGGATTTCAAGTCTGAAAGAAAAGAAGAATGACAGTAAAAAAGACATCCATAAGTTTGGCATTCCTCTGGTTATGGTACAGCAAAAACTAGGTCATTACTCACTACTTAGAACCTGAATTTCGGGGAACAATAACGTGACAACAAACACTCAGAAATGAATTTCTAGGCATCTTTTTTCTGTAACCACATGCCATGCTTTGCCTAAAATTCCCAATAGAAAATCAGCTGAAATACGTCAGTGGGTTCTAATTTCCTATGTCAAATGAGTGAGGCAATTTTTACAAACTGGCCGAAGTTGTATTCCAATTCTGCCAAACTGTCTGCACTAAGATACTGATTGCCTCCTACTTCTGGAAGGGGTAGATTTTGTTTCATCTGCATTGGTAGAAACAGGGCTTTCTGATGTATCAGAGCTACTAATTTCACCATTTCTTTCCTTGCTTGACCAGAGCTTTGAAAAGAGCTTCGACATGACCAAACCTTTCATCTTATAGGCAACAACTTTCTCGGCATTAATTTTAGCACCATTGTTTACACCTCTATTACTGTCAACTCTCCCATCACCGCCTCCTAATCTCAAACTAGCAAGCTCCCCTTTCAAAGCCTTTATATCCTCAGCTGTTGGCACAGCATCCCAGTCCTCTTCTGTGTTGGTTGTAGTAGACCTTGAGCTGCCATGAGAGCCACCGGGTATTAAGGCCCTGATTGAACCAGGTAGCTCAGGTGTGCTGTTGCCAGTTGAAGTTGTAGCCCTAAGCTGCTCAAAGAAGAGGACCTGCACAACAACTCGCAAGGGAAGCCGCTCATTTTGCACTGCATGCATGCAAGCTTCCGCTGACAACTTCCTGCAGTCCATCAACCTGCATATTCTCTTCCTCTCACTCTTACCAATCCCAGGATGTTCCTGTATTGAAATACAATCAATTAGTCAGAAAGCAATAGTCTCGGTCTATTTCTGGGTAATACAAGTTTTGCACTGTATATGAAAAATATCAATTTACAATTACACAATTTGGATAACAAAGGAAGAAGAACAAAGTTTTGTAGATTCAAATGGAAAAGTGATTGTTGCCTGCCTTTAGGCACGTACAAAGATAATTGTCAAGTCTCAATTGTAGACACTTGAATGATCAAAATGTCTCAAGTCTATGATGTTATCAAATGTTGAAAGAGAAAACTGGGATCAGAAATGTGGCCACAGAGGCAAACATCCTCCAAAATCTTATTCTTAATCTATAAAAACTAAATTATTGGGTTATCTCTAGTGAGATTTTGACCAGGAGAACAGTAGCATGTTTTTCTTGCATGACCAAACTAGGGAACTATATGGCTAATTTGTTAGCTAATAGAAACCTTATTTTTTACCTAGAATTTCAAAGCTGACAGATAGACCTAAAGTATTCAGGAACTTACCCTCAGATACATGTCAATAGCACGGTAGAGTCCATCATGAGATGGCCTTGAGAAGCTTGATACCATTGCAGCAAGATTGACAAATTTTGACACACATAAATTGGGATCACGTGAAACCTCGGCAAGGTAGCCATCAACCAGCTTTGCTACCATTACTTTGGAAGCGTCTGGCACAAACCTTGGGCTTCTAATCTCCTGAAATTCATTTTCCATGGGAGAATCAGCCTGAGCATTCTGCTCATGCATTGCAAACTCCTCAACTAGGTTTTGCACTATATCAACATCATAAATCATTGATTCCCCAGATGGGGCTCGAAATAAAAGATCCGCCACAGTAGCCTCCTCAAGCTGCTGGCCAATTCTCCTCATTAGTTCCTGTCGTTCAGTTTCTCCACATTCTAAAATTATTGCTGCTCTCAACAACTTAAGCAGGAAACTGCATTGGATGCTGCCCTTCTCTGTGGGCAGTAGCTGCACTATGGTTTCCACCAATGATCTATACTTTACAACATCCCCACCCTGCAGCACACCCTTGTTAAAACCCGGCAACCTTCTCAGGGTATATGCATTCAAGGCTTCTCCAATGACATCACCAGAAACTTTGCCTTTTGTCTTTATTGTTGTCATGACCCGCTTGTATAAATCAATTTGAAGCTCACAGAGGTCTTCTACCCACCAGTCCTTTGGAACCATCTGCAGTTTTCTCACACTATTCCAGAGTGGATCATTCCCATTCTCATATGGGAGCTTTTTCCTGTTATAGGTGTATGACCAGTCCACCTTGGAAGTGTCAATGGAAGCCTTGGAAGCTATGGAATCAAGGCAGTGGCTGACCACTTTAAGTTCCTCAGACCACGGAAGAAGAGACTTTGTTGTTTGAAGAACAATAATTGAGTCTTTCCAACTCCGGAAGACACTTGAATTGAGAAATACATCAATCTTGTAGACAAGGTTTCCTTTCTCAATAGTTTCATACATCTCAAGGTACTCTGCTGCACATCGAGCAGCAACCACATTGTATGCATTGAGTGTAACTGTCATACCATAACAAAATTTGGCACATATTTCAAAAGCAGCAGGTCCACCAGGAATGTCCTGGATGTAAATTTCATCGTTGTTTTCCTCATTTGCGGTAGCAACCAGTTTCTGCAAGCGTGCACTCTTGGACAAAAGGGGGAACTGCAGAGATATTACAGAGCATTAGATGACTAAACAACATATTTAAAATCCCACCAGTACCCCCCAGAAAAACATTATATTTGTGTTCCTAAAACCATATTGTTGAAAGTTATTAAACACAAGCCAATCTAGCTAGCTAAGTAGGGTATCTCATCAAAATATGCCATTGCAATGGTTTGATGTTACTTTGATCTACAAACGGTTCTTCATGATTACAGCTGTAACCAATATAAAGTGAACGAACCAAGTGACCTGGACAATTTGGTAGGTTTTCATTCCCACCTTTAAGATAAGGTTTTGAGAGATGGAGAAAATTACATGAATAGACTTAGTTAACTAAGTTTGAAAGCAGAATCAAGTCTACCCATGTATTTGGCAGAGTTAGTGAGCTCAAAACATCACTATGGAACCATTCTTACATAAATTTCATGCATAGCAAGCTATCAACTAAAGTATTGCAACCCATTGATACAGTTTCATACCTTATGCAGATAGAATTTCACATCCCTGATGTTAATGACTATGTCAGTTTCCAAATCACTTGCCACGTATCTGAAATTACAAGCATTTCTCTGAGTTGATAATAAATTTGATACACAAATATTAATTAATTTGAATTTGGCAAGTGTAAGCATAAGCAGAACAAGAAAGTAGAGACTATATCACTCAAAGGACTAAGCAGAAAATTATTATAGAAGCAAAAAAATTTGGAAAGAGGCCAGTCATGTAATTACTCAGGCACCACTCTTGGAGGCTTGCAGACTATGCATATTTGAATAGCTTCCCCCCTTTTCAGTGTGCTTAATTCATTAGTTATCTCATCAAAAGAAGGAAATAACATGCAGGATGATTTAATAATAACAGTAAAGGAGGACACAACCCCAAAAAGACACATTACAGGGTGGAAAGCTTGATGCTCACCAACCAAATTGTCCTGATGTTATTATGTTTTAAATATAAAATTTATTTTCTTCAACAGTTAAAAGAAACCTAGATGCAATTTTAATTATGAACCCAACTAGGGAACTACCCACTATTCTCAAAAATGTCCATTTCCCTCTACTTTTGGAAGGCTGAACTTAGACAACCTAGTGGTAATGCATAGCCAGTATGGAGTGGATAACGTGGATTCAAAATCCTAAAGTTTGTAGCAAAAATCTTAGACTACAAAGTTCTACTATGACATATTTATTTTAAAAATACATTTATAGTTCCATAAATTGAATAAGATGTTTGAAATATTTACAACCTATTGCCTAGGGAAAAATCATAGAATGATTGAAACCATCCTCGTAACTTTTAAGCTGATCAAACAGGTTCACTAATTCCAAGTAGAAATTGGAGGGGCATTTCATTACCCAGTGGAAATGAAATTATATAACTTTACAGGACCACAAACAGCAAAACATTGGTGTGGCATTTCATTACCAAGTGAAAATGAAATTATATAACTTTACAGGACCACAAACAGCAAAACATTGGTGTGGCATTTCATTACCAAGTGAAAATGAGATTATACAAGAATCATTCAAAAGAACTTCTTATGTGATCAAAGAGACCCTCTTATTCCAAATATAAATTGGAGTGGCATCTCATTACCAAGTGGACATGAAATTATAGAATTTCATATTAGACAGGAACATGAACAGGAAATCTACAACTGAGATGATAACAATGAAAATATGGGAATCATTACTGAAGGATTGAATCGCCATCTTATATGATTACGCGAAAAAAAAAAAGGCTAAATTCTTTAATTTTCAAAAAATGATTTACTTATTTTCATATGATAAACAAAACAGTAAAGCCTATAATAATATTATATTTGGGTGTAGTGTGCACGAACCCCATAAATCTTCTTCTTTTAATTTTTTTTTTTTAATTTAAATTTTTTGTTGAGGAAAACCCCATAAATCTTGAGAAGTACAAGGGAAGGAAAAAACCCTCTATCAATCAAGCAATTTACTATGGAGCTCGCGATGACTTAATACATAGTTTTTCAAGGAAGCCATGCCTTAAAGCAGTAAAAAAAATGGGTTTTTAAAAACTGAATTTTTGGAGGAGTAATTAGCTTAAGAGAAAATCTGCTTTAACACATAAGGCAAACAGAGAACAAGCAGATCAGGGAAAATCTTTTGAAAAACCAGAAAGTGGGTAAGATGAAGGTTAGCAAGCATGTAACTTTAATAAATTTTCAGCATATATATTGCAAGTGGATCTTGAAAGAGTACATCATACTCACCTAATATTGACTCCATCAATCTGAAAAGAGTCAGGCTTAGATCCAAGTTTCATGAACTTCATTTTGACAAAATTTTATAGGAAGAGAATCACAGAAGCAGAAGCACCACCAATAAAATCCAAACTTCTTCAAACAATAAGAAGCGAGTCCAAGCAGAGGTTTAACACCTGAATGTGACCAACTTTATGATGTTATTAAAGGTAAGGAAGGATGGATCAAAAGAAAATATTTAGTATTTCTTAGTATGACCGAATCTTTCCCATAAAATAAGGCCAGAGAGAGTGTGTGTGTGCATGTGTGTGTGAATGGAAATGGGAATTGTGTGATTTTTAACAAACCCCTTTTCACTTGAAGAGACCCCAAAAAAGAAGTGGTTGCTTCCTAGATTGGTAACACAACCCAAGGAGTCCGGGCAAAGAGGTCAGCTTAGGAGACACAGCCAGCAATCTCTCTCTCGAACATATATAATTCCAAAGCCAGAGACACCCCCACTTGCTCAAAACTGACACCACCGCCCTTAGTTGATTTGTTTATCGTTCTCAATTCTAGATAGTTGCTTTCCCTTTCTCTTTCTTTTCTTTTTCCAAGGGATCACAGACCACCAAGACCATTCATGGTCCACAAAGTCTCAGAACCCAAAACACAAAACCCAGAATTCCACATTCTTTTGCCAATCCTCTTTCACCTTTTCTTCCTATTGAACCCAGAACACCTGCAACAGGAAACAGCATATCTCGGTATGAGTTGAATCAACCACAACATAGTAGACAAGAAGGCATCATTTTTTTGTGGTTTCCATTGAAAAGATTAAAAGCAAACATCAGTACCAACGAAATTGTTTCAAAATTCAAACTAAATGGGGGAGCAGAATTGTTAGGATCAAAATCAGAATGTGGCACAGAAATCAGTCCCAAGAAAATCCCATATTCTTTACTAAACAAAGCAATAGGATTTCAACATATAAATAATTTTTAAGCAGATTCCCGCCTCATTTTTTCACAACAAATGAAAGAAATTAAACATAAACTAAATAATAAAACTGGTATTGCATCAACAAAATTCTCTTTATTTGACTATAAGAAACAATAATGCAGAAAACATAAAAAAAATAAATAAATAAATAAACAAAGAACAAAATCCCACCTCAATTAAAGCAAACCAGACCCAGATAACAAAATTCAGAATCTCAAGTTCTCAACCCCACAAGAATCTAAAGACTTGGTTATATAAACAAATAAAAATAAAGAGCAGTGAGCATACACACAGTAATATAGAGACAGGAAATTAGAGCATTTAGAACCAAGTGTTTAGGATTAGGAAGGGTCTCCAAAACCAACCAACCTATTAAACTGTCCCCAATGCACTTTCTCACTTTGCAAAGTACGAAAAATGAAATATCAGTTTGGTACAACAACGACAAGAGACCAATGTTCACTGCACGAGCACTTATATCCGCAAAGAGGCAGAGAACCCCACATACACTGAAACCACCCAACAAATCCCAAAAAAGCTAACCATCAAAAAGATGAGCTGTTCCTCATCTTTGACAGCCACCACAACTACACAAACACAAATACTAAAAGCCAAACAAGTCTGAGAATGTTCCCACTCCTATCTCTCTTTACTCTTTACTCTTTACTCAATCTCTTTCTATCTTGAATTAGCTCCCACCACCACTACCTTTCCTCTCCTTTTCTCTCACTGCTCAGTTTTCACCACCCCAAGATTATATAAAATAAAA
This sequence comes from Quercus robur, assembly GCF_932294415.1. NCBI lineage: Eukaryota > Viridiplantae > Streptophyta > Magnoliopsida > Fagales > Fagaceae > Quercus > Quercus robur. The sequence continues at coordinate 14,140,513 of NC_065539.1, forward strand.
ATAAAAAACCAAAAAGTTTTGAATTTTTTTTTTTTTTTCCACTTCTTTCTTTTCCCTCTTGGCTTCTCTTTTAACGATGATGGCTTTATTTTTGCGCAGCTCTAGCTAGCTAGAAAGCAAAACGGCTCTCTTTCACATCTAGCATGAGTTTATTTTATGAGGCCCCCACTTTCCCTCTCTCTCTCTCTTTGTGCGGCTCTAGCTAGCTAGAAAGCAAAATGGGTTCTATCATACTCGGCATGAGAGAGTTCATGAGTCTCTCTTTCCCTTTCTACAACGTAATGCACGCCAATCTGAAAAGCACAACTTTTTTGCTCCCCTTGCCAAATACAAACTGACTTTCCCAACTTGTTTTAGTGGGTTTTTATGTGTGCGTGAAAACTTCCCGTGTACAAAGAAAACGACCCATCCATGATCCATACCCTCTCTTACTTTGATAATAATGTCATCCATCTCATTTTTCTTTTTCTTTTTTTTTCTTTTTATTTTTAACATAGAAAAACTCAAAGCTTGATTTTATTTTCCAATTAAGACTTTTAATTAAATTAATTTTTTTAAATAATTCAATAGTTACAATAATTAGTTAGATGAGATTTGGGTCCCAATTATAGAGCAGTCTATACAACTAAATTTCAAGACTCTTATCAATCTAATCAATCTTAAATTTATAGAAAAAGGAAATATTTTCTATATTGTTGGGTATTTGTATGACGCAAAAATGCAAGTAAACGAAAAACGAGTCTAATAGAGAGGAAAATGTTTTTCGCTTCCATAAAAAAATTTACATACTCAACCAACCAACAAAAATAAGCTTCACATTACTCCCAATGACGACTTCCCTCTCTTGGCTGGCTTCTCTTTCCATAGATCAATTGTTGACTTGTTGATGGATTATCAATTGATTGTTGACCCTTGTTTACTTTTTCTCAAATAGTAATTTTTTGTTCAAACCAATTGCTTTCCCTCTTAAATTTCACATAAATTTTGAATTTGAGGTCTATTTTCCTATTTGAGATTCCCATATGGCTTTTAAAAAGAATTTTTTTTTTTTAATCCCATTTGATGTATGTTTTCATGAATTAAAGTTTGTATTCATATAGTTATTTGGAATTATAAAAAATATAGATAATTTTTAATGCCAACCAAACAATAAAAAATATTTGTTTTTACCTTATTTTTAGGGTCGCAAATTCACAACCAAACAGAAGAAAACAAGCAAGTTTTCCAAAGAATGTTTTCAGTAAAAACAAAGTCAACATTATAATAACAATCTAGACCTAGTTTAAGTATCTTAAAGCTAAAAATAATGAAAATCCACAAAAGTAATACTTAAGAGTTAGAAAAAATATATGGACACAACTTTTCACAACTCTAAAGTTACACTATTATGGACAATGAGTAGGGGATAAAAAAAAATATGATAGGTCTATATGAAAATGATTAACAACCACTCACCACTTATAGTTGATCTGAATTTTATTTCTAAAATACATGAACTTTGGAAAGTTATGAAATTGACTAAAAAAATTTGTGATATTTATATAAGTATAACAATTAAACGGACAAACGGAAAAAGTCGATTTCTGCTGATGTATTACTGGAATGCCATGTTATAAAGAGATGGGCCTGGAGTCCCTGGACCATACTGTGGCCATCACATGGCTCATTGATGGCGGTTCTCCCAGTCCCTCTCTCTTCACAAATACCGATTCTTACAATGAGCAATGACCTATTTGAATACTTGTAATATAATAGAATCTAATCCTTCATTCCCTTAATTGTGATTTGTGATGCCAAGTTTAGTTTTTTTCAAAAATAAAATAAAAATTCGTTATCAGCATATCATCTTAATTGGTATCAACTTGTTCTATGTCATTCTCAAGTCTGATATATAAATTACCTTGCAATGCTTTTCATACTTTTCAAGCTCATGATTGAAGAGTTAGTAAAACTAATTATACATATGAATAATATTTAAGAGCTTCATATAAGTAGGGACAAAGTTTAGTTACAAAATTAGTTATAGCCTAAGGTTATAACTTTACTCAATATCTTTTAATCAGAGGTGAATTTTGACAAATCTACCTTTGGATTATATATTCTTCTTATATCCTTAATGCTTGCAAATTTCTAGAAAATTACAAATCAATAGCTACATCATCAATAAATTGTTTAAATTATAAGTTTTTGTAGTTTAAAATTATGCATAAAATATAAGTTTATAAATCATATAATAAATAATATCTGATTGACACAAAATTTGACATGTGTATTAAGAGCGTAAAGAATATGCAATTCAACGATTAGATTTTCAAAATATATAGTAATGTTTGTTTTATTGATTAAAATTGTAGTAATAGGCTACAACCAGTTTTGTAACTAAACTTTGTCCCATACGATACAATTATAAGAATTAACTATACTTTTACAAATAAAATCAATCTAATTATATAAGTTTTTTTTTTTAAATAAAAAATCTTGTGGTTAAGTAATATTATCTAATTGTTTGAATAAGAAGAATAGTTTTGAGTTATATTTTAAATTGATTGGTGGTTCTTCTATCTAAAGGTTCACTATTTTTTTTTTTTGGGAGAAAAAGACTAAAACTTTATTAAGAAATGCTAGTCGTGTTGGCTAAAATTACATCAGAACCTTATACCTCTTATTCAACCATAAAAAACTTTATCAATTGAACTAATGAAAACCCACGAAAGCTTCACTCACTTGATTTCTCAAAAAAGGAAAAAGAAAAAGATTTATTACTGACTTAAAAACGACATCCATATGAAGATAGCAGCTTTCCAAGTTTGATATGATCATCTCGGTTGTTTATGGACAAGTCCAATCAAAATGATTTAACATTTTCTCATCCTAGTGGACAAATTGTGACCACAATGCCTTTCCTTATCCAACCTTTTATTCCCTCCACCCACATGCAATGCTCCAATACCATCCCTCGACATCACTTTTAAAAAATCATTGAAACATTGTATACAATTCCTTGGTTACACCGTTTTCTCCTTCTTAAATACTAGTTATTAACACATCCCCATAATAATGCTCACATTTATTAATACTACCGTGCATCAAGAATCAAAGCACTTGCATATAAATCTTAAATCTTTGTTTTGTGCACCTGATATGCACCCATAAGATCTGTGTAAAATGAGATCGATTCCTGAAGATTGTCTGGACTCTTAATAAAAATTGACACCCATTTTGTGTCACAATCTTTAGAAAGACCCTCTGCAAAAGAACTGGAAAAGTTAATTCAACATTGAAAGTTATTTTTTTTCAAAGACAGCCATCTGAGCCATGTGATTTTTTTTGTCAAAGGACTCGTTTTCTCATTTTATTTTTTTGGTAAATCACAATGTACTTGTGAAAAAGTTTTAGGCCCTGCATTTTGCTAATTTTGGAGATCTAGGATCTCAACAGTATAATAACTACACAAGCTTGTGAAGATGTGCCCACTTGAAAGTTAGGGGTAACATTGTGGATATCAATTGTGTTCAGCCTATACGATTTATGAGTTATGACCCATACCATGTGCTCTTGATAGTTCAAGGACGTTCTCGCCCAACATTATCTGCTACTTTTCTGAATGAATTGTCTTTCCAGCTCAATGGAAAAACTCCCTGATTCATATAGGGGACCATTTTATTTATTTAATTGCTGTTACTTTTTTTTTTAAAAGGGTAAATCAAGAGGGGACCAAATCGATTTTATAGTATTCTGTACCTCAATTTTTGTTGGTTGATAAAATAGTATTCTGTACTAAATATCAAGGGTTAAGGAGACCCTAAACCCCCCTTTTTTTTTTCTTGCTAAGTTTCTTTAAGGACATCCTTTAACCTTTTCTATGGTTCTTGTTGAAAGAGAGAGATTTCAATCCTAAAACAACCAAAGAAAGCTTTGCTAGAAGTGTAAATGACTCACATTTACAACTCATCCAAGTACTAATATATTTTCCAGCATCCAAAAAAAAAAGTTCATGTTAAATTACTTAAAATCATTATATTTATAGCAAGGCACATGGCCACAGATTCTTATGTAAAATTAATCGTATAGGAAACTCATATGTGTACTAAAAAGTAAAAACTGTGTGAGAACCATGAGCTAATTATGATAGTCAATTCATTTTGTTGACCAGAACCCAACTGCAAAATCTTCCTGACATTCTTTAACAAAACTATGAACATGATTGTCGAGAAATGGTATGTTTATAATAATTTTACAATATTTTTGTAATAAATCTTAAGTGGTAGGTTGTTACTAATTATTATTGTTGAGGTAAAAAAGTAATCTTAGTATTAGATTCAAATTTAAACCAATAACAACTAATCACTTATGATTTGTTGTGAAAATATTGTAAAAATATTGTGGATATAGTACCTCTCCATTATTATCAGTGTGCAGAGTCCTAATTTTGATGCAAAAGATATTCTTAGAACGAAAAAGGAAGATTCCAAAATGCGGTTCAATGAATATGAAAGTATTCAGTTCAACTCATTTAATCTTAGGTGATAGAAATCATAGAACATTGCTACCAAGATTATCGGATAATATATACAATTCCACTTTCAAAAGTAATATATATACTCTGCCCTAAAAAGTGTGATGATTATAGTGACACAAATATCTATTTCGAATCTTTCAACAATCATATTAACAGTACTAAGTAAATCTGGTGGACTAAACCGTGGAATTGGGTTCCCATTGTTAACATTAGGCACTGCGCATCGCGTCCTGCACGCTTGCTTCTTGCCGAAGCGCATCATTGAGGAACATGCTCTGTTTTATTTTACTATATTCACAGTTGTTAGAGCATCAGCATCAACTATGCTAAAAAAAATGTTATTTTAACCCATCGTCACTTTATCTATTTTAATAAATCAGTTTTCAAATAAAATAATAGAGTATTACACACAGTTATAATTTTTATTAAAATCATATTAACAATAAGGGTCCATCCTATCCACTTAAACCCTGAGGTGTGTGTTGGTTACAAAATTAATTGTTTTTTTCTTTTTCTCTTTTTGGTGTTTTCAGTGAGTTACATGAAAACATTAAGACAATGTGAAATATAGAAGTGGAGAAGGTATGTTATGAGAAATTGGGATTTTATTTAGTGTGTTTTCACTTACCTTTAAGGATGTTTGATGCAAGGGATGATGCTATCTCTAAAAAATTGATTGATTTATTTGTGTGAGTGATGCAGAAAATATGTAGAAAATACTTTAAAATTTGAACAGGGGTTGAAAATTAAGCTCTAGAGGGCGAGTCTTATGACTGAATATTGCAAAAAATCGAGTTTATTTGTAATATGGGTATTATTCAAAGTTATTTGGAAAATTGAGGAAAGAGAGTGAATTTCAGCAACATCATTGCCGAAATTCTAACAAAAAGTATGAGAGAGAAAAGATAAGTGAGGAGGGAGAAAATTTTGAATTTCGGTAATCTCATTACCGAAATTCTTATTGCCCGAAACTCTGCCCAGGTGAAGTACTAGGTGAAGTGCCCGAAGTGCTAGGCGGAGTGCTCGAAAGGGAAACCAATTGTGGCAACCAAGTTGCCAAAATTGTAGGGGAGTGAGGAGAGAGAAAACAGGAATTGTGGCAACCAAGTTGCTGAAAATGGGAGGAAAAAAAGAAGAAGAAGAAGAATTGTGGCAACTAAGTTGCCGATATCTTGGGGAGGAAATCAATGCAATAATTTTGGCAATGGGTTAGAGGAAAAAAAATTTGTGGTAATTGATTTGTGGCTATGGAATTGTCGAAAATGGTGGAGGAATTTCATAGTAATTTTGGCAATTAAGTTGCCGAAAATGAGGGTAAATTTTTTTTATGGCAATGGAATTGCCGAAATGGAAGGAAAAAAAATGTGGCAATTGATTTGTGGCAATGTTGTTGCCGAAATGGAAGGAAAAAAAAATGTGGCAATGAAGTTGCTGAAAATTGGAGGAGAGAGAGAGAGAGAATTGTCTGGATAAAAAAAATATTTTGGATTCTTATTAAAAAAAGTACACATATTCATATTCTTTCCGTGTGTCAGTAGTTTTTTTTTTTTTTTTATCGAAGCAGTTTGGTTTGCGTGTATGTCATGTTCTTTTATTTCGCATTGTAAAAGTATTCTTTGCATGATTTGCCCTATGAAACAAATAATGGTAGATTCAAGTACATTGATTCTTATTATCAAAAAAAAAAAAAAAAAAGTACATAGATTCTTATTCAGTGCTAGATTCTTGTCCATGTATGAGAGAAAATTATGGAAGAAAAAAAAATGATTGATGTGCACACTGTAAACAAAAAAAAAAAAAAAAAAAAACTGAGATTTTTGCAGAGATTCTTTGCAGTGAATATATGTTTATAGTTAAGTTAATTTGTTTGTATCAGAGTGTCCCATCTTGGTCTGTGTTGTATTTGGTCAATTGGCGTATCTAGCTATACAGTTTAAAATCTAAGAATTTAACTTAATGTTACTAAAGTTTCCACGGTTCTTATTTTCTGCTCTTTTTCCCCTAAAAATTCCATCAACCTTCTTCTCTACTCTTATTCCCCTCATAATTCTACCAACCATTTTCAATTCATGCGTGTCATACATTCTACAAACAACTATAAGGAACAACACTTGCAAATATCTATCCGTTCTTTATCTCTTACAAGGTGAGTTAAATCTCTTAAGTAGTTAATTTTCTTTTTATAATATTCATGTTGATATGCTTTAGGGGCATAGCTAAGCATGAAAATCTTGTTTTTGTTAAATTATTTGTTCATGCAAATCTTATTTTTGTATTATGTGTTTTGCAACATGAACTGATTTGTATGACATGTTTTAAATTATTTGTCCACAAATTTTTGCCTAAAATTTCATATAGCAAAAATATATTTCAAAATTGACATAAAATTTCCATAAAGAAATACTTACTTTGTTAGCCTATAATATACACATATGTTATAAGAAAACCAAAAAAAAAAAAAAAAAAGCTTAGGATGTGCTCATAAACCTTAAAATCTAAGTTTTAGGTATAATAATAATAAAGAAAATTGTATGATATTAGAAATATTTATCTATTATCGTATGGATGCATGAGAACATTATATAATCTGTATTGTTTTAGAAGAAGAATGAAGAGCTACATAAAATAATTAATGTAACCATAATAGATTCTTCTAAATGTTAATGTTATGCTAAGTTACTTAAGAAAAGGGAAACAACAAATAATTTTAACTACTATGATGGATAGTTTTAAATTATCGGTAAACCAATCCTCTTTAATAGAATTCTCTCAGCTCTAGCTATTTAAACATTGAATATTTTTAATGGATTACCTTCTTGTATTGCATTTTAATGGTTGTGTAGTGTTAATATATTAATACTATTGTTATGTTTTAGTGTAAATGGCAAAAAAGTTGTTCATTTTTCTCATCCATTCCGATGGAATAATTAAACATGACGAAAATGGGGTTTATTACGAAGGGCCACCTCCTTCTATGCTTCCATTAAGCTGGGATGTTACATTTGAAGACTATGTGATGGAGTAGCATCCACGCTTCATATAAACAGAGAAGATTCAAAACTTACTATTTGGTATAGATTTTCTTTTTAATATCATCCACATCTTGTGATTTACCAGCAAGTTTTGGTAGAAGATGATAATGGTGTCAACTACAAAATAATCAAATTCATGTATGGTGACTATTACAATTTATTATGGGAAATTTCAAATATAACTAAAAATGCTTGTAGTCCTAACCATAAAAAATTCATTAATCTAAAATTTGAATAATAACAACAACAACAACAATCATCATAATCATAATCATAGTCATACAAACAATATTAACTACAACAATACATAATATTTTACAATGTATTAGCTTCTAATATTTACAAAGCAATATTTATACAATAATAATAAATCTGTTAATTTCTAGAACTGTAAGATAATAAGCAAAGCAAAAAAACTCATATTAACCAAAAACTTACAATCCTTAGTTGTTCACACTGAAGCAAAGCAGAAGAGTAATATAGCACTGAACAATTGGAGGTAAGTGAAGCAATATGAAAAATGTAGGAGATGCAATGCTTTAGTGATGGTGCTTGCCTTTTATAACGAGGAGAGAAATGAAAAGACAAAAAAGAATCCACGACATAGATTCATATCAGTAGCTTAGGTTTTATTGGGAATGATCAAAAAATATATTCCGAAGTACTTAGAGAATAAGAATCAGGAGGAAGAGGTGAGGTGATTGACTCCTCCAAATATATATTTTTTTTATCAGGACATCTCTCTCTCTCTCTCTCTCTCTCTCCTCCAATTTTCGGCAACTCCATTGCCATAATTCTTTTTTTTCCCTCCCATTTCGGCAATTCCACTGCCACAAATCAATTGTCACAATTTTTTTTTTCCTTCCATTTTGGCAATAACATTGCCACAAATCAATTACTACTATTTTTTTTCCTCCCATTTCGGCAATTCCATTGCCACAAATCAATTGCCACAATTTTATTTTATTTTCCTTCAATTTTTGGCCTAAATCTTCTTCTTTTTTTCCCCTCATTTTTGGCAACTTCATTGCCTAAATTACTATTAAATTTCTCCCCAAGTTTTCGGCAACTTGGTTGCCACAATTCTCTTCTTCTTTTTTTTTCCTCCCATTTTCAACAACTTGGTTGCCACAATTTTTATTCTCTCTCCTCACTCCCTTGCAATTTCGGCAACTTGGTTGCCACAATTGGTTTCCCTTTCAAGCACTCCACCTAGCACTTCGGGCAGTAAGAATTTCAGTAATGAAATTACTGAGATTCAAATTTTTTCTCCCTCCTCCCATCACATTACTTATCTTTTCTCTCTCATACTTTTCTTAGAATTTCGGCAACATTGTTGCCGAAATTCACTCTCTTTCCTCAATTTCTCAAATAACTTTAAACAGTCCCCATATCACAAATAAACATGATTTTTTGCAATATTCAGCCAAAAGACTCCTAGAGGGCTCTAGACTAAGTTTAGCAAAAATTCAATCATGCAACAAGAGTTTTATCTCTCCTAAAACTCCATAAAAATAAATAAATAAATAAGCGAGAGAGAGAGAGAGAAATTTGCCTTTACCAAGTAGTGACCAAAGTATCGATCAACAAAGACTCAAAAGTCAAAAGTGTTGATTAGTACTTGAGTTCTGGATTGAAATACTTACTGTAAAACTTTCAATTTTCCACGATTTGACTCTGACATTTTCCGACTTTAAGAGATAATTATTGCTTTAGGTGTAAAATTGTATGAAGCCGGCATTGATATCAAAACAAATTATAATACAAAGCTCAAGCCACCTCCCCGCAAAGAGTAATAACTAGTGCACATACAATGTTGCACACAAAGCACATACAAACAATTTTACACTGAACTCGTGACTTCAACAATAAGAAAAGGACCCCAATGAACTCATTCACTAATGTCCACTGCTAATGAGAAGTACCCTCATACTGATTGTAATTTTGTCATCTCGTTCCCTAGGCTTTCACAAAAAGTATGTTGTATTCGATCCATATGAGGTTTAACCACCACGTTCTCTCACCGAGCTTGTCGATACTTGTCTTCATGGGACCTGTGAGTTCTATCCTATTTCAGGATTGCCTTTGACTCGCCGTAAATTAATTTCGACCATTGTTAAATGGCATACCTCGGCTTAGGGGTGGCTCAAAATAAACATGGATAGTTCCTCTTAGTTAATTCAGGGTTTGTGGAGTTCTTTAGGATCAAACGAAAAGTGGATTTGTGGGTTTATGTGTAAGATAGGAAATGCAACAAGTGTTGTGGTGGAGCTATGATCTCTAAGGTATGGTTCGAGCCTTGCATTATCCTTGGGGATTCCTCTTGTTGTAGTAGAAGTAGATGCTTTGTTGGTAGTTTCCTATCTTATTAGTTTTGGTCAAGTCCATCTAGGATTGATATGTTTAGTTGATATAATTGCAAGTCTCTGTTGGGGAGAATCTACACATGTCAATCATGATATCAGGGAAGCAAACAAATGTATGTGGATGCTTTGGTTTGCCTAAGAAGATTGCAATTAGTGGACTACTTTTTTTTTTTTTTTTTTTTTTCTATACCCTGGGATTTTGTTTAGGATTTTTATTTATTTTTGATAATTCAGAGGAAGTCTGTATTCATCTCGTTCTCAATAGTGTCGAACTTTTTTCTATATTTTGGAGGGAAAAAGTTAATACACACATTCTGTTACACACATTTTTACACACTTAAAAAAGTAACTAAAACTATGACTTCAAATCATGATTTTCAACTTATAAATTGTAATTGAAAGTCATGATTTTAGTTACTTTTTCATGCATGTGTGTGTAATAAACACTACTCTATTCTTAATGACAAAAAATAAATGTTTGATAACTACTCTCAAAGGTCAAAGCTCTTCCTTGGCTATTTACACGTTGAATGGCATGTTTAGTTATGTATGAATCAATAAATGGAATTTTAAAGGTCCAATTCATATTATTATCCAAAAAATATGACTGATTTAATGACATAATTAACATAAATATATTGTAAAAATAAAAATAAACAACAACGGGTTAAGCACACAGGTTACAAGTTGTTATTCACCATTTCCCACGACAGCAAAATTCAGGAAACGATTCTCCATCAATAACCGCATAAAAGGTCGTTAAAAAAAATAAAAAATAAAAAATAAATAAAAAAGGAAAATCAAGAAACAAGGTATGCATAAGAAATCTCCTATAAAAAATAAAAGAGAAATGATATGTTCACAACATTTTCACAACATTTTTAGAACAAATCCTAAGTGGCAGGTTGTTATTGTTGGGACAAAAAAGTAATCTTAGTGTTAAGTTCAAATTTGAATTAATAACAACTAACCACCTGTGATTTGTTGTGAAAATATTATAAAAATGTTATGGACGTAGCATCTCTCAAAATAAATTTGATCTAGCACTCTTTCACATAACAATATTGGTGGCTAATAACACTAGCTAGTGTTGTTCTAGATTCACACTTACCTTTTGGTAGGATCTGTTGATCGATGAATTGTGTTTAGCCAATTGCGTTAACATAATAACCTACCGTTACCATATAAACAAAAGAAACCATTGTATCAAAGTTTGTGTAGTGATAAGCACTGAACAAATATAAAGTGCCTACTCAGAGTGCATTTGTACCGGGAAGGTTGATCACAGACAATGTATTGGTGGCCTTTGAGACACTCCATACCATGCATTCAAGACAAAAGGGGAAGAAGGGATCCTTAGCATTGAAGTTCGACATCAGCAAGGCATATGATAGGGTTGAGTGGCATTTTTTGCAGAGTATTATGGAAAAAATGGGCTTCCCTGATACTTGGATAGAAAGGGTGATGAGTTGTGTCTCGACACCATCCTTTTCTATTTTAGTGAATGGGAAAGCTTATGGCATGATCCACCCATCTAGAGGAATAAGGCAACGGATCCTTTGTCGCCATATTTATTTCTGTTGTGTGCTGAGGGATTCAGTGCATTGCTGGACCAAGCAGAATCAAACGGAAGGATCAAAGGAGTATCCATTTGTAGAGGGGCACCGAAAGTCACTAATCTCATGTTTGCAGATGATTCCTTGCTTTTTTGCTAGGCAACTCAGATTGAGGGTGAGACTATAGCACAAATCCTCCAAACTTATGAAAGAGCTTCAGGGCAGAGCATAAATTTAGACAAGTCTTCAGTTTACTTCAGTAGCAATACTTCAGATAGCCAGAAACAACAGATTATGAGGATTTTGGGAGTTAAGGAGGTGAATAGAATTGAAACTTATCCTGGCTTACCAACCTTGGTTGGGCGAGCCAAGTACCATACATTTTCTTATTTGAAGGACAGAATATGGAAGAAGCTTCAAGGGTGGAAGGGTTTGGTTTTGTTAAAAGCTGGCAAAGAAATTCTAATCAAGGCTGTGACACAATCCATACCCACATATACGATGAGTGTGTTTCAACTCCCATTGAAATTATGTGATGAACTGGATGCTCTGTGTGCAAAGTATTGGTGGGGTCATGTGGGGTGTGAACGAAAGATCCATTGGTAGAGTTGGAATAAACTAACAGTTTCAAAGAAGGAGGGAGGAATGGGCTTTCGAGATCTAAGAGCCTTTAACCTTGCCATGTTAGCTAAGCAGGGTTGGCGACTGATTCAATGTAATGATTCTTTGCTTTATCAATGCTTTAAAGCAAGGTATTTTCCTTGGTCTTCTTTTGTTGAAGCTAAAGTTTTGCCAAACTGCTCATATGTTTGGAGAAGTTTGATGGCTGCACAACCCATTCTATTATCTGGACATTGTTGGCGGGTAGGAAATGGCCTTTCAATTAATGTTCTCAAAGATAGGTGGATTCCTTCGTATCCATCTAATGGCATATTACATCTGGTTCATGAAGATGTGGACGGTATGAGGGTGGCTGATTTGATTAATTCGGATATGCATGCTTGGAGGACTGAAGAAATCATGGCTAAGTTTCACAGGGAGGAGGCAGAAGCTATTTGCCAAATTCCATTGAGCCGTAGAAATGTTAATGATACTATCATCTGGCTACACAATTCTAAGGGCGAGTTCAGCGTCAAATCTGCATATCATGTGGATAGGAACCTGGGAAACCGGACAGGAACTTCAAGAGGTTGTGCGGAATGGAAGGTATGGGCTGCAATTTGGAAATTAAAACTTCCAAACAAAATTAAAATCTTTGGATGGCGAGCATGTAATGAAATATTACCGACAAATGGGAATTTGTTCAGGAGGAAAGTTATTCAGGAAAATAAATGCCATTTATGTACAAGGGAGGTGGAAACAACAATCCATGCCTTATGGGACTGTGTAGCGGTGCAGGATATTTGGTATAGTAGCATCTGAAAGTTGCAGAAGACCAGACATGGGCAGCATGACATTAAGCAACTGATGGTGGATTTATTGGAGCGATTAACGCCGGATGAAATGGACTTGTTTTGGGCACAGGCATGGTTTATTTGGAATCAAAGGAATTGTATAGCTCATGGAGGTAGAATGAAGGATTCGAGTAGCCTGAACAAAAGAGCTGAGGAGTATGTTGCTGAATTCAAACAGGTTCGAAATAATCTCTCTGTTTTGATTCGGCAGCAACAGAGTGGAGATGCTTAACGACCTCCCTCACATTTGGAGTACAAACTGAACTTTGATGCAGCGATTTTTTCAGGTTTGGACAGAACAGGTTTTGGTGCTATAATTAGGAATGACAAGGGTGAAGTGATGGCAGCTATGTCCGTGAGTGGTCCAAGGGTAAGTACAAGTGATGAGGCTGAATTACTTGCTTGCCGAAGAGCTATTGAGTTTGCTGTGGATGTTGGGTTCTCTAGGTTGACTATTGAGGGAGATAATAGTAATGTAATCCAATCTATCTCTTCTTCATCAGAAAACTCTTCACTGCTTGGGAATGTTGTTGGTGATATCAGACATTTGTTGAGGGGACTACAATGGGCTAAAGTTTGTTTTATTAGGAGAGAAGCAAATAAGGTAGCTCATGCTTTAGCTCAATGTGCTAGGAATTCTCTAGAGGAAGATTTGTATTGGATGGAGGATTCCCCCCCACTAGCCTTAGAAGCTTTGTATCATGACTCTTTATCATTATAATTGAATGAATATTTCCCTTTCAAAAAAAAAAAAAAAATTAATTCAGGAACCCTTTCTGCACAAAGCAAAGCAAAGTCCAAAGGAGTCCTAACACAACATGCATAAGTAATGCTTTGGGTAATTACTCCTGCTCCTCCATGTGGGCGTGAATGATAGACCCAGTGGCGATGCCATGTTGAGGGCAGGGTGTTCCCAAGAACACCTTGACCCGAAAATAAAATTTTTTTATTTGTTTACCCTTAAAAAAAAAAATAGGAACACCCTCAAGCAAAATCAAGAACACCCTCAAATAAGAAAAAAGAAAATATAAATATATATATATATATATATCTGTTCTACTTTCAAGTAAAAAAAAAAAAAAAAAAAGCCCAAAACAAAATTTTTAAACTAAACTCTGGAAAAAAAAATGTAACAGAGCAAGCCCATTGCCTAAAGCCCAACATCAATCCTAAACAACAAATGGGAAAGCAAACCCAATTTAAAGAAAAAAACAACATATGGCAAGCCCAACAGATGGTAGCAAACCCACGGGCCACGGATTATCAAAAAAAAAAAAAAAAAAACCAAAACCCAACCTAAAGACAGAAGGTAGCAAACCTAACCCACAAATGGTAGCAAAAACTGAAATCGGAAACGGAGAAACAGAGCTCATCGCCTCCGCCTCAAACTCGAGCAACAGAGCTCATCGCCTTCGGTCATCGCCAGTTGGATTGGAGATTCCTTCCTTGCCAGTCGCCTCGACGTGCTGCCCAGCCCGACGGCACCGCCCCTCAGCCTCAGCCTCCTAGCTCCCTCAACCTTAAGGTATTTCATCTTTACTTTACACTTTTCTTCTCTCTGACTCTCTCTTTTTCTCTAATGGGTTTACTCTCTATTCTTTTATATCTCTTTGTCTCTTTCTCTCTTTTATCTGAAGACTAAAAGTATGAAAGTGAAATGAGAGTCTCTCTCTTTTTAAGACTAAAGACTTAATCTGATTGGCTAATTCTTTTTTTTTTTTTTGGGTGAAATTGCTTAGCTTTATTTTATTTTATTTTTTTGATACAGACTTGCTTAGCTTTATTGAATTGTGATTGCTTAGCTTTATTGTAACTTTATTAATATTTGTGATTGGCTGATTCTCTTTTTTGTCTTTTAGTGTATTGTCTATTGTGATTGGTGATTGTGAATTTTTTATTGGCTCTTGTGATTGGGGCTTGTTTGTTGAGTGGGGGGAGGGGTGAATGGGGCATGGGACCGGGTGGGAAGTAAAGGCATGAGAGGCAGGCATTGGATAATGCACATGGGGTGTGTGCTAATAGTTAGTAAAAAAATAATAATGAAGCAACTAATAAACAATAATTAATAATTTAATTAACTAATACATTATAAAAAATAAACAAATTAAATTATGTTAGGCTAAACAACAATTAATAATTTTATAATTAATGAAACAACAATATAACAAATTATATTTTATAAAAGACAAACAAATTAATGAAACAACTAAACAACAATAATTAATAATTTTATTAATATTTCAAATGAACTTATAGTTTATTGTATAGGTAACTTTGTTCATTTCTTTTCTTTTCATTTTTTTTTCCTTTTGAGGTTTTTCGGTGTACAGAATGCAAATTTGTTTTGGTTTTAAGAATATATATATATATATATATATATATTTTAAGCACTAATTTCATGCCGGCCAAATCTTGAATTTCGGCCGGTATTTCTTGAAACATCCGAAATAGACCAAAATGACCCAAAATTTTTTCAAAGTAGAATAGGAACACCCTAGACAAAATTCCTGGAGTCGCCACTGGATAGACCATAGCAATGTTAATTTCGTGATTGCTTGGGGATTCCACAACTGAAACTCGATTCAGCATCTCTCTAGTCTAGTGTGTGGAGTATCCCTTGCAGCCTATTATATACATTTCTGGTAATACTTAAATATATCAGCCCAAATTCATACACATTTTACTGTACCAAGTATGTAAAAAAAATTCCCGCTAGAAACCCGGATAATGCTTAGTTTTGGTGATTTGGGGTTGTAAAATAGGTTTTTTTGGAGTTTTAGCAACTCCAATGCTAATGCTGCATCTTCAAAATTGGACCCAAAATCAAGTGCATAGAAAGAAAATGAGAGAGAGCTAGAGAGATCACACGTGAACATACTCATGCATGAGATGAGAATAAAGGGCCACGGCATGGGCTGCAATAGTACTCTGCATGATATGCCTTTGCTTGCTTGCTGTTTTTGGCGACCGCGCGTGTAGGCATGATGATGGCAGTTCTGAATTCGTAACTTAAACAGTTTAAAGTTAAACTTGCAGGATACTCCCAGAAAAACTAAAGAGACCAACAAAACATGGCTGATGCCTGCTGTGTGGTGTGCAATATCTTTTATGAGAAATACTATATTTACGATATTTTTACCATGTTTTTACGATAAATTTTAAGTGGTAAATTGTTATTGACAATTATTGATAGACAAAATAATAATTTCAATGGTGTGATCAAATTAAAACTAATAATAATTTATCACTTTGAATTTGTTGTAAAAATATTGTAAATGTGAGACTTTTCATTTTTAATGGAAAATTTTCATATTTTTACCTTAAATTATACCTCATTTTACATTTATCCTTGAACTACAGGAATGCACAATTGATCCCTTATACTAAAACCCATATTTACCTCCTCCTGTCACTTTCTCAATTAAGTTTAACAATGTAGTATTAAAAAACTAATTTACCTTATAAATTGGTTTTTAATGCTAAATTCCATTAAACTAAATCCCCAAAACAAACGGCAAAGGGTTTTAAGAGTTGCAGAGTTATAACTTTGAGGGTTCAATCATGTATTTCAATAGTTTATGAGTATAGTGTAATATGAGGGATAATTTAAAGTAGAAAAAATTGTAAGTTTTTCCACTTTTTAAATTTTATTTTAAACATCTTTTTTGTTATGGATTGGTTCAAACAGTAAAAAGGGCCCAAGAGGCCCAAATGCGCTATCTGACCCCATAAGCAAAATCAAATTACTCAAATCCCTTTCGGCCTTTTTCTTCACCAAATCACCAAATTGACAAAACCCCGTTCTGTGATCCCAACCTTCATTTCAAGAAGACTGACCCACTTGGAATCTATTGCTTCCTCTGCGATAGCCTGTTTGGATTGAGCATCACCAATAACTCAAATCTCACCACTTAAACTCGATTCCTATAACTTATTTCTCTAACTTTATTTTTTCACCAATTCTAGAAATAACTGTTTGATTTTATATCTTGATGCATATCTCTTCTCTATCATTCAAATTTTTGCATAAATTGGTAAGGCCCATATCTCTTCTCTATAACTCACACAAAGGGTCTGTTTGAAATTTACTTATTTTGCTGAAATTCAAAACTTTTAACTGAAAGTACTGTAAATAAAGGTAAAAGTTAGCTGAAATAGTATAGTGAGACCCATGAATAGTATCAAAAAATGCAGTGAGGCCATGAATAGTAGCAAAAATAAGCTGAATAGTAAAATAAGTTGGCAAAAATAAACTATCCAAACACAACCAAAATTATTTAACCATAAATTTCCGCGAACCCCACCAAGGCGGAGTATTTACAAGAGTACCATTGAAACCCATAACTCAAAACTCAGAAATATCCGAATTGTGTTTTCAGTTTCCATAACTCAAACTCAAATTTTTGAGTTTTGAGTTATAAAAACTCAACTAAAAAATAAGTCCAAACAAGTTAAGTTTCATTGGGCCCCATATTTTTTGAGTTTTGGGTGACAAAAACAGAGCTATATAACTCAGTTTTCATTAATCCAAACACCCTTACTTATCGATGTTTATGTTTCATTCATTCATAAATTGATATTATTGATTTGATATATGTGTGTTGTAGTTCTTGTTGAAATCATTGCATTTTATATATATATATATATAAAACGATCTCAACCTCTAAATGAAGAACCAAGCTCGGCCTCTAAAGATGAAAGTACCCCGACTCTCCTTGAATATTTTTTTTGTTATTTCCCTATATGGATGCCCAGAAAATATATATAGCACAAGAAAAGAATCTAGGTCTACTTTATTTATTTAGATAATTAAACTCTTTCCCTCTCTAAATTTGAATAAAAAATGAAAGTCTCACTTATTGTTTAGCCAATATATCTACTTATTTGATTATTATGCTCAGCTGAGTAGAAAGTTAACTGGTTAAGCAATTCCATATTTTTAAAATTTTCGATAAGTAAATAGAAATAGGTATATGTAGGGATAAGAGGCCCAATAAAACATATCTATGTACATATTCCGAAGACATTAAGTAATCCAAGGACGAGTAAACACTTTCATGATAATCCGTGTTAGTAATTGAAGAGGTGAAGTGTGATCATGATCATCCAAAAAGGTGGTCCGAGGAGGAATGCCTCCTCAGCTAAGTAAAGCCGAGGTCGGAAGGTATGGTCTAACATCAAAAGCAACGTTCCGGACAATTCCACTAATGAGGATAAGTATCAAGAAGGAACACGATATAGGGAGGCTATGAAATATCTAAAGGGAAAGTTGCTACCACCGCATTAAATGCTTTGCAATTAACTCTCTGGCCACATTAATGAGGAAGTGATACATGAACAGTAACTTTCTGCCTTACAGCTACTACCCAAAGACTTCAGGAAGGTGCTGATGGAACAAGGATCAACAACAACAATTTGATCTACACGTGGAAGGTGGAGATGAAAGGGGAAGATAGTATAAAATGGAAGAGAGACCCTGAGATAATGGAATCGAGAAATTAAGAGAAAAACATTGTAGCAATTAAGAATTGAACTTGTAATTAAACTTGAGAGAAATATATAAGAACTGATCTCTTCAGACTGTGCCGAGGACGATTTTCTTTATATTAAACTAGTCTATCTTCATTTTCTTGTCATCTAAATTCACTTTACTTGTTGTCTGATTCATTAAAGCCCAGTTTTTCAATCCACTCTCTACAAATTTATTGTATTGGGTTTTTTGAGACTAAGTTCATTTATCCTTTGGGCTAGGGACTCAAATTGCGTCCTTACAGTATATTAATTAATTATATATAATAATAATAATAATAATAATAATTGTAAGAACCAAGTACAAGACTTCTGGACCTTAGGTCACTTGGGCTCACAATTAATTTGTAGTGGGCTTAAGGATTTCCTACAATGGGTCGTTCTCGGCAGAGAGACTCAAAGTAACACTCAGATGATACCCTCTCCTTGACTATTTTCTCTCAATTTTTCTGAACCTCTTCTTCTCCCAACTTTCCTCTATTTATAGCTAAGGTTAGTGGGGAGATTATGATTACAGCCACCGTTAGTGCTACTGGAGGTCCAATATTATCTGGTTAAAGTGGGTGTTTAGGTGAAAGGGCGGTGCAGCATTTACGATCTTGGAACTTGGCTCCATCTTGACCGACTATGTTCGGCAACTCAGTTCCCTGGGAATATCACACTTTCCCGGGAACAGTTCGTATATTTGATCGGGAACGTTTGTCCGACCACCTCTCGGAATTCAATGTCCTATGCTTGTTCGTACATGAAGGAAACTCCAAGAAGGGCGCAGGACAACCGGACCTTTCTGCTGGACCTTTGCCCCAGGCTGGTATGGGCCTCGGCCCGGGGCCTGCGTGGGATTGGGCCCAGGGCCTGTATGGGACTGGGCCCAGGGCCTGTGTGGGCCTGGGATCTCGGTGCCATACAATAGCCCCCCCTTGATTCATACTCGGTCACCGAGAAGAATCAAGGAGCTGTTTGGGCCTCTTGACCTCGGGAACCTTCTTGTCTGGGACTTATGATTGTTACTCTTTACTAATATTCTCAAAAGACGCGCCGTCTCACGGCGCCAGACGCAGTCGTCATTATTGCCTGACGGTTCGTGGACCGAAGCGACGCGCGAATCGGTTACGTTTGGCAGTCGCTGGGTCGCTCGTAAATTGTGCCCATTTATTGCTTGAATAAACGTTTCTTCTCCCCCCACTTCTTTTTGGCTTTATAAATAGTCCCTCTCTGAACACCATTACATTTTTCCTTCGCCTCTGATCTTTAGTGCTTACTCTCTGCCGACCACATTTCTATGCGCTTGCTCGCTCAGTGTTCTTTTCCTCCTTAGAGCCCAAAGTAAGTCTTTCTTCCCCTTCCTGTTCCTTCAGCTTTGTTTCTTTGAGTTCATTTTCGTAGTTTTAGGCTTCATAGATGGGTTACTCTTACCTTCTAGAATCCCCGACTGCTTTGGCCACCTTTAGGAGTAAATTTAGTATTCCCAATGACGTGGACGTGGCTTACTGCCATGAGAGTGATATGGAACTCCACCGAGGGCAGGGCACAGCCTTCTTTCCTTTGATGTCCATCTTAGAAGGTGGGGTTAGGTTCCCCGTAGATCCCCTCTTGATAAGCACACTCACTTACTATGGGCTGTGCCCCTACCAGCTTCCCCCCAATTTTTACCGGGTAGTTAGTTGTGTCAGCAAGTTGAACCATACCTTTAACTTACAGTTAGACCACCATGATATTAACCAAATGTATAGCCTCTGTGGGAGCAAATCCACCAATTATTACTTAAAGACAAGGGATGCTCGGGTACGGCTGATATCGTGCCTACCCGATTCGAACAGGAACTCCGCCGGGGAGTTCGTCAGGGTGCGCGGCAATTGGTTTGCCGGGGAGATCCCTTGCCCCCTTACACGGCGTGAAGTGGGTTCGTACCATCCCCTTCATATAATTGTTTTCCACCGCCTCTTCTTTTCTTCTTATTGAAGTAAAAAAAAAAAATTTATTGTTAAAGGCTAATGCGTCACCTGTTCTTTTGCAGACGGCAAAGTGTTTGTTCAGGACCTCAGAGCCGTCCACACCAGGGATTTAAACTTCGTCCTCCATTCCGAGATCTACCTGCATTGGGACGGGCAACTCCGGGCCTCACACCTGATCCTCGAAGTGGAGCCGGTTTATTCTACCTGGCAACCTTTCAAGCAGGCGCTGATAGTTGACAGCCCCCTGCTATCATACATAGATGTCCGGTACGCGAATTTTTTGCCGCCGAAGCTTACAACCGGGGAAGCGAGGGAATTTGGCCGGCGGTTCACTGCCGCAGACGAACTAGTTCCCCTGCGAGACGATTCCGCGGAACGGGTATCTCAGCGCCTTAGAGAGAGAGCTCACGAAGCCATACAGCAAGGGGACCAAGAACAAGAGCAGCCCCATCCCGAGAATCCACCCGCCGAGCCTCAACAGCAAGTGATAGAAGCGGCTAACTTGCTAGCTGAAGCGATCCAACCCGGTGCAAGAATGGTCGTAAGGAGAGTCATGACCCTCGACCGGTTCGTGCCTGGTGCCCGGCCGCCCAACCAGCCCCCGCCTACTCAGGGTCTGGGTCCAGCGTCTCAGCCTCCTCCCCCTTCGCAGTCCGGACGGGCCCGTAAGAAGCAGAAAGTATCCGAACAACCTTCCACGGGCCCGGGGGATGCCGCAGTCCAGACTCCTCCCCGACCAACAGGCGGAATCGTTATCCGTGAGCCGCCAACCGAAGCTGGCACGGGGGGCGCGTCCTCCTCCCAAGTGGCTCCAGCGTGGGAGCCAAAGTTCCTTTTGGACGGGAAGCCATTGCCCTCAACCGCCTCTGTTCGGATGTGGGATAAGGGCGAGGGCGGCCGTATTGCCCAAACTTTGGCTGAAGCTCTCCAACTTCCCGAGAACGTGCACGCTTTCGATGATGGGTCCGAGGAGTCTGTGGGGCGCCGGTTAGAGTGGCACGCCATTGCGGTAATTCTTTTGTCTATCTACTCCATATAGGTTTCCTTTTGTTTCTTTGCTAACATCCGTGCTTGATAGGCCGCTCAACTGGCGCACATTGTGGCTGCCCGGGCACGGGAGCTTGATGAGGAAAACGAGCGCGAGAAGGGGGCGCGGGAGTCAGCAGTGAAAACGGCTAAGGAAAAGCTGAAGATTGCTGAGGCTGCTGAGAAGAAGGCTGCTGCTGCGGAGAAGTTCCGGGAATTGGCCGAAAAAAGGAATGCAGAGCTCCTGACCAAGCAAAATGAGATGGAAGTCAAACTAGCCGAAGCCATCAACCTTAACACTTCCAATGCCGAGGAGATCGCCGATCTCAGGGCAGGCTTCGCGGCCGCGGAACAGAAATGGTATGACGTAGGTTTTGCCGACGCCAAGAATTCCGCAGAGCCGGTGGTGGCTCGGGCTCGGAATATGGGTTTCGAGGCCGGGTGGTTAGCCGCTCTTCAGGCAATGGGAGTTCCTGAAGATTCGCCGCTGAGAGACCCCGGCCAGATTCCATTTCCGAACCCTGTACCTGCCGTCCAAGACGCCCCGGCTGCTTTCGACGAGGAGGAGACGGCCAGTATGAGGGAGTTGGTTGAGCAAATCGATTCTCATGCCGAGCCCGAGGAAATGGACGCCACGAGCATACCTACTGTGCAGGAGCTTCTTGGTGAGGGCCAGCCTTTTCCCCTGACCGTCCAGCAGGAAGTGCCACCGCCGACCCAACCTCCCAGCTGATTTTACTTTTACTTATTAGCTTATTTTTATTTTATTTTTATTTGCCTATGTCACCGGGATGTGGTGATTGAACAATTGTTTTTACTTATTGGTTTTATTTGCCCACGTCACCGGGATGTGGTGATTGAACAATTGCTTTAACTTATCGGTTTTATTTGCCCATGTCACCGGGATGTGGTGATTGAACAATTGTTTTTACTTGTTTAATTAGTAGTCCGTTTTCTTTTTCCGTTTCAATCTGTTGAATGAATTTATATCTGTTTGTGTTTTGCTTGAATTATACCAGTGCTATGGCCGCTTAATAGAATGGTCCCCCCTAAAACTTGTTGTGCGGCGCTGTGGGTAATTTGAGAGCGCTATTGGACTTAGTATTTGTAAAAGGGTTAGGTTTTCACCTACTCGGCGATATTGATCGAGCCGAGGGTCAGGTTTCTGTCTTTAGGATTTATTTGTAAGGTTTTCACCTACTCGGCGATATTGATCGAGCCGAGGGTCAGGCTTCTGTCCCTAAAATTTATTTGTAAGGCTTTCACCTGCTCAGCGATATTGATCGAGCCGAGGGTCAGGTTTCTGTCCCTAAGATTTATTTGTAAGGCTTTCACCTGCTCGGCGATATTGATCGAGCCGAGGGTCAGGCTTCTGTCCTTAGAATTTATTTGTAAGGTTTTCACCTACTCGGCGATATTGATCGAGCCGAGGGTCAGGTTTCTGTCCTTAGGATTTATTTGTAAGGTTTTCACCTGCTCGGCGATATTGATCGAGTCGAGGGTCAGGCTTCTGTCCTTAGGATTTATTTGTAAGGTTTTCACCTGCTCGGTGATATTGATCGAGCCGAGGGTCAGGCTTTTGTCCTTAGGATTTATTTGTAAGGTTTTCACCTGCTCGGCGATATTGATCGAGCCGAGGGTCAGGCTTCTGTCCTTAGGATTTATTTGTGATTCTCTTGGTGTGCGGTTACAGAGTCAAAAACAGCATAGACAAAAAAAGTTCATCATGCTCTTAATCTTAATAGAATACAAGTTCTGGCTTACATCGACGATTACGCGTAGAATTTCTTCAGGTTGTTGGCGTTCCATGGTCGGGGGAGCGGTCTCTCGTCCAGGTCTTCCAAGTAGTAGGCCCCTGCACCTGCGATGGCTGTGACTCTGTATGGTCCCTCCCAACTCTGAGCAAGCTTCCCTGCAGCCATGTCCCGCATGTTCCCCACTACCCTTCTTAACATTAATTCCCCGGCACTGAATTCCCTGGCCTTTACGTTTCGGTTGTACCTTTGGGCCAGCTTCTGCTGATACTCGGCAAGACGTACGGTCGCGGCCTCCCTGCATTCTTCTAGCCAATCCAAATGCTCCATCATCAGGTCGGCGTTCTGTACGGGGTCAAACCCGGTGACCCGTGCACTGCATAAGCTCACCTCGGTTGGTATCACTGCTTCTGCTCCGTATGCCAGAGAAAACGGGGTTTCCCCCGTGGATCTCCTGGGGGTCGTGCGGTAGGCCCATAAAACACTGGGTAGTTCTTCCGCCCATCTTCCTTTCGCTCCATCCAACCTTCTCTTGAGCCCGTTCAAAATAGTCTTGTTTACTGCTTCAGCTTGGCCGTTGCTCTGGGGGTATGTCGGGGTTGAATACTTGTTCTTAATGCCGAGCTCGCTGCAAAAGGTCCGAAAAGCGTTGCTGTCGAACTGTAACCCATTGTCTGTCACTAGCGAATTCGGTACCCCAAACCTTGTAACTATGTTTTTCCACATAAATTTTTTTACGTCAGTATCCCGGATATTGGCCAAGGCTTCAGCTTCAGCCCACTTTGTGAAGTAATCTACAGCCACCAGTAAAAATCGGCGGTTCCCCGTTGCTCGGGGGAATGGCCCAAGGATGTCAAGCCCCCATTGTGCAAATGGCCACGGGCTGCTGACAGGATTTAGACGTCCTGCCGGCTGATGGATCATTGGGGCGTGCTTTTGACATTGTTCGCAGCTCCGAACGTATTCGGCGGCATCCTTCTGCATCTGTGGCCACCAAAACCCCTGCGTCATTGCTCTGTGTGCTAAAGATCGTCCCCCAGCATGCCCGCCGCACACTCCTTCATGTAGCTCGGTTAGAAGCTCCTTGACTCTTTCAGGATGCAGGCACAAGAGGTAAGGGCCCGCGAAGGACCTTCTGTACAACTTTTGGTCCGAAGACAACCAGTACCTGGGAGCCGTTCGTCGAATCTTGTTGGCCTCGGCCTCATTCTCTGGAACTTTATCTTCGAAAAGAAAGTATATGATCGGGTTCATCCAGCATGGTCCGGCTAGCGCCACCTGCGCAACCTCTACTCCGGCCTGGTCGAGAGCAGTCTTCACACAGATGCTCGGCTCCCTTATAAGTTCTATCGTGATAAGCCTCAGCGTGTCCTCGGTAGCCGATGAGGCTATCGTGGCAAGAGAGTCAGCATGCTTGTTTTGTGACCGGGCTACCTGGGATATCTTTACCGTTCCAAACTGACCGATAATTTGCTTTGCCGCACTTAGATAAGCTTTCATTCGGGGGTCCCGAGTCTCGAAGTCCCCAGTGATCTGATAAACAACCAGCCGAGAGTCCGAGTAGATCTCCACGTCCTTTGCACCCAGATGCAATACTGCCCTCAACCCGGCCAGTAGGGCTTCATATTCGGCTTCGTTGTTCAAGGCTTTGAACCCCAATCTGAAGGAGTGTTCCAGTCGCATACCTTCAGGGGTGATTATGACAATACCAGTCCCGACCCCCATAGCATTTGATGCGCCGTCCACAAATAACCTCCACGGGCGAATCTCCGCACTACAGATTACCTTGCCTTCATTCTTGGATGTAAATTCCGCGATGAAATCAGCGAGAACCTGTCCCTTCACCGAGCTTCTAGGTCGGTATCTTATGTCAAACGATCCCAACCGAGTCCCCCATTTAGCAATCTGTCCTGTGAAGTCGGATCTCTTCAACAGTGATTGCAATGGATACTCAGTGAGGACGAACACTGTGTGTGCCTGGAAGTAGTGTGGTAACTTCCTCGTGGCGTGCACCAGGGCCAAAACCAACTTTTCAAGAGGCAGGTACCTTGTCTCGGCATCGACCAAGGTTTTGCTCACGTAATACACCGGAATTTGCACTCCCCGGTCCCTTAGTAACACAACACTTACGGCATGATCGGTGACTGCAAGGTACATAAACAGATCCTCCTCGGGTTCCGGGGCTGTTAACCTCGACGCCTTCGCCAAATATTCCTTTAGTTCTCGAAAAGCTTCATCGCAGCTCTCGTCCCATTGAAACCCCTTCCACTTCTTCAGAAGTTGATAGAATGGCCGGCAGCGATCGGCAAACTTGGAGATGAATCGGTTCAGGGCGGCCAACATCCCAGTGAGCACTTGCACCTCCTTAGGATTGCTCGGTGGTTTGAGGCGATTGACGGCCTCTATTTGGTCGGGGTTAGCCTCTATTCCCCGAGTGGAGATCAGATAACCCAAGAACTTGCCAGCCCCCACTCCGAAAGTGCACTTTTCGGCATTCAGGCGCAGCTTGTGTCGTCGTAGTATCTCGAATACTCCCCGAAGGTCTTCAGTATGCAGCGACTCTTTTCTGCTTTTTACCACCATGTCGTCGATATAAACTTCAACCGTGCATCCAATTTTTTCTCGGAACATCCTTGTCATCATACGCTGGTAGGTGGCCCCGGCATTCTTCAATCCAAACGGCATGACCTCGTAGTGATAGTTTGCGTTCGGGGATATAAATGCTGTCTTTTCTCGGTCCTCGGGCGCCAAGGCAATCTGGTGGTAGCCTTGGAAGGCGTCCAGGAAGCTCATTCTCGGGTGCCCGTACGTGGCATCCACTAGCTGATCAATCTTGGGCATCGGGAACGGGTCCTTGGGACATGCTCTGTTCAAATCGGTGAAGTCCACACAAACTCTCCATTTACCGCTCTTCTTCTTCACTACGACAGTGTTTGCTAGCCATCTCGGGAAGAATATTTCTTTTATGACCCCGGCTTCCTTCAGTCGCTGGACCTCCATGTTTACTGCATCGACGTGTTCCTTTGATGCTCTTCTTGGCTTCTGCTTCTTCGTGGGGAATGATGGGTCCACGTTGAGTTTGTGAACAATGAACTCGGGGTCTACGCCGGGCACTTCATACGGGTTCCATGCGAAGACATCTATGTTCTGCAACAGGAACAACAACATCTCTACCCTTTCCCGGTCATTCAAGCTTGTACCTATCTGGAAATATTTGTCACTATCTGGGAGAATTCTCACCTTCAGCACCTCCTCGGCAACGTCCGTCCCAGTTTCCCTGGGTTTCTGTAATTGCTATGCAGTCTCTTTCTCGGCGTGCTCAGCTTGACCGAGCTGTTCCTTTTCCCACCGGACCGCGGCTACGAGGCATTGCTTCGCCACCTGTTGATTCCCCCTTACCTCTGCAACTCCATACTCAGTAGGAAATTTTACTTTCACGTGAAGGGTGGACGGAACAGCGCCCATGGCGTGAATCCACGGCCTCCCCAGGATCGCGGTGTAAGGTGTGAATGATCGGACTACTATGAATGTGACTATGACTTCCTTGCCTTCCATGTCCACTGGGAGAGAGATTTGCCCCTCGGGAATTACAACTCTCCCGTCAAACGAGACCAATGGCGTGTCATACTTCGCCAAATCCTGGGTCTTCAACCCGAGCCCTTCGAAGAGGTCCGGGTACATGACGTCAGCCCCGCTACCTTGATCAATCATCACCCTCTTCACCAAGAATCCGCCTATACGGGCTGTCACCACCAAAGCGTCGTCGTGAGGTTGGATCGTTCCTTCCAAATCATCTTCTCCAAACGAGATGTCCAGCCGTCCAACTTTCTTTTTCTTATTAGATGATTCTCCCTCCGCGCAAGCCACTGTCATTACCCTTTTTGCCGCTGCTGCTCTTCTCGGTGCGGCATGAATGACGTTGATTACACCCAGGGGTGGTGGAAGGGGGTTCCTTTTCTGTTGGGCGCCCTGCCCGGGCTCCCGGTCAGTGGAATCTGCTACAAACTCTTTCAGGTGCCCTGCCTTCACTAACTGTCCGAGATGATCCTTCAATACCCTACACTGCTCGGTGGTGTGCCCCTTGTCTCTGTGATAGGTGCAGTATAGGTTTTGGTTCCTTCGAGATGGGTCGCCCCCCATTTTGTTCGGCCATTTGAAGAATGGCTCGTTCCTTATCCGTTCCAATATTTTATGCACGGGCTCTTTAAACAACACATTAACCCCTTCGATCTGCACCTCTGGTTCCTGCATTCTGAAGTCCCTTTTTGGCTTTGGCGGCAGGATGCTTTGCTGAGATCTCCCCGTAAAAGGAGCTTTCCCCCTGCTTTGCAGCCGGTCATCCTCCAGGCGTTTGTACTCCTCTATGCGTCTCATCAGTTGTCTCATGTCCTCCGGGGGTCTTCTTGTCAGCGACTCCCGCAATTCAGAATCTTCGGGGAGCCCCATCCTGAAGGTGCTAGCCGCAATTTTCTCGTTTCCTCCACCAATCTCGTTGTAGAGTTCCCAGTATCGGCTGGCATAACTCCAAAGGGTTTCCCCGACCCTCATTTTCATGGAAAGCAATGCGTCGACTGGCTGTTGCACTCGGCTGCATGTTACGAACCTGCTGCCGAATTCCTGAATCAGCTCGGCGAAGCTGTGTATAGAACCTTTCTGCAACCCATTGAACCATCTCAGTGTGGTAGAGCCGAGACTGGAGGGGAATACTTTACACATCAATGCATCGTTGTGCGAATGCAAAGACATCATGTGGATGTAATGACTGACATGCTCCACGGGGTCTGTCCTCCCCTCGTAGGAATTGAATGGTGGACGTGTGAATCTGCTAGGCATGGGTGCCCGTTCAATCTCATCAGAGAATGGAGACCGGGCTGCCATCCGCAAGGCTCTGCTCATGGCGTCCATTGCGGCGTTGTGGTGCCGCCGCTCCTCTGGCGACTCTGACCCTTGGTCATTATAGCCATGCGATCGGGAACGGTCCCGTCTACGACGCGTCTCCCGGGAGTGTTGATGTGACTCTTGTGAGCGTGATCGGTCTTGGTATTGTTGCGTAACAGATCGGCTGGAACCCTCCTCGCCACGGTTTCTCCTGGGTTGGGGGTTGTGGTTCCCTTCGTGGCGCCGACCCCTTGCTTCCAGCTCCAAGTCCATTACCAATCTGCGTAGCCGCTCCAGCTCCCGATCTCTATCATCATATTGCCGATGTGCTGAGACGCTTGAAATTGTCCGGTGTGTCTGGGCCGATCCTTCTCCTAATCCGGACCTTTCTTCTCCTCTTGGATGCTCCCTGTCCTCCAGCCGTTTCTGCCTTCTCTCCCTCCACGTCGATCCCCGAGAAGATCCTGCGGAATTGCTCGGAACGTGCCCCCCTGAACGCTCCTCAGACATCTTTCTTGCTTGAGTCTCTCTCAAACCACAGCTTTGTAGGAGGGCCCCACGGTGGGCGCCAATTGTAAGAACCAAGTACAAGACTTCTGGACCTTAGGTCACTTGGGCTCACAATTAATTTGTAGTGGGCTTAAGGATTTCCTACAATGGGTCGTTCTCGGCAGAGAGACTCAAAGTAACACTCAGATGATACCCTCTCCTTGACTATTTTCTCTCAATTTTTCTGAACCTCTTCTTCTCCCAACTTTCCTCTATTTATAGCTAAGGTTAGTGGGGAGATTATGATTACAGCCACCGTTAGTGCTACTGGAGGTCCAATATTATCTGATTAAAGTTGGTGTTTAGGTGAAAGGGCGGTGCAGTATTTACGATCTTGGAACTTGGCTCCATCTTGACCGACTATGTTCGGCAACTCAGTTCCCTGGGAATATCACACTTTCCCGGGAACAGTTCGTATATTTGACCGGGAACGTTTGTTCGACCACCTCTCGGAATTCAATGCCCTATGCTTGTTCGTACATGAAGGAAGCTCCAAGAAGGGCACAGGACAACCGGACCTTTCTGCTGGACCTTTGCCCCAGGCTGGTATGGGCCTCGACCCGGGGCCTGCGTGGGATTGGGCCCAGGGCCTGTATGGGACTGGGCCCAGGGCCTGTGTGGGCCTGGGATCTCGGTGCCGTACAATAATAATAATAATAAAAAAGCTTATAAAATTTGTTTTATAAGAAAAATAATCATTTAGAAAAAATTCTTTTAGAAGAATATTAAAAGCTAATCACTAATAATATATACATTTTTTTTTGTTAGAGAAAAATGAGTTAGGGATGACTCATATGGCTACACTATCTGAGCACCTAACTCGTCCCGTGGCGCAAATGGATAGGATACCCACAAATAATAATATATACATGTGTTTACTGTTTCCTGTCTATCTTAATAATAAATAAATAAAATTAAAAACTGTTATGTATTTATTCTTTTATTAATCAACATTAAGATAAACACAGCCACACGCTAAAAAAAAAAAAAAAAAAAAAAATTGAAATACCTGGCTGCCATGCATTGGTTTACATCTACCATAGTCCCATTCCCAAGTGGGGCAAAAGGGAAAAACTGTAGAATATGTAAGGGTATATTTGGCAGAAGAAGAAGAAAAAGAAGAACAGGGAAGCAGAAGGGGCAGAGAAGATCGGCGTGAGAGAGTGAGGCTGAGAGAAGGAGAGAGAGGAAACTGATTTTGGGTGCTAGGGATGCTCTCAAAACGCAGCGTTTCAGGTTAGGATTTTTATCTTTATTTGTTTTCCCCTCTCCTCGCCGTGTCCGATTATTAAAAAAAAGGGAACGACACGCGTACGACACGGGCACGGCAGGCAAATTGCCGTGTGACTCCGTGCTTTCTCTGTGGCACACAGTCTCCTCAATCCCCTCTTCTCTGTGGCATGTTTGATGTTTCCACTTTCCTTTTCTTTTTAATTTTTTCTAAATAATTAATGCATTGTTCTGTTTTTTCTACATTTAAATTGTTTTCTCCAATTTTTTTTTTGGACAGGATTCCTAAGGCAGCCTAGGATTTTGATAGCTGGTGTGTAATAATATTATTGTTTCAATGGATCCCAGATACATGGGGGAGATATTGAAGTAAGTTTTCTCAAATTGTTGTGTTTATGTTTCATTTGTTATATTTAGGTTCTGTTTGTTTATTTTATTTATAAGTTTTTTTTTTTTTTGGGGGGGGGGGGGGTGAATTTTTAGGCATTTGGAGAAGCAGAATGAGCTCCTAATGGATTCCTATAGATCAATGACACATGAATCGCACAAACTTCAGGTTTTATTAATTATCCAGTTTCTTTTTAAATATCCTGCTGTGTACTTTCAGTCACAATCCCTATGATACTTTTAAGAATAGGCAATTGGATTCATGATATGCTCAGTTTGCTTTACTTATATCTCTTTCCCTTCACATTTTCAGTGTATAGTAGGGTAAGTGCATTGACAAAATAGCTTCTTTAATTCGAAAAAGCCTTTCTTTGTTAGATTGTACTAATACTTTATTTTGAGTGCACTGATTAAACAATAAAAATGCAAGTCATACTTTGGATGACATTTTGTACTTCAGGCTATTGGTTTGGCAACTGGTCGTCCTATCATCTAGGCCCGCTCAATTGCTTTGAATACTATGGTAATAAGCTAGGACATCAATATAAATAGAAAAAATAATATTAGTTTATTTAAATAATGAATGTTGGAATGAATAAGAGCTATTAAATTGGAGTCCTTCACTGTCTGTATGAATGTACTGTTTTGAACTAGCTAAAAATTAATGGGAAATATAAAATGAATTTATATACATGCTCCCTAAGATCAATTCAATTGCAAGGTGTGAAGAAAAAAATATCGTTTAATTGTTTGTTTCATGTTGTTTATTTGAAATGTACCGTACTGAATCTTCCAGACTTACAATATGTAGGTAGAAGAAGAAATGCTGATGCGCAAGTTTTTCGAAATAATGACAGCTCATGGTTTAACGAAAAAGGTATGTTTACTTCGAATATATGTACACTATTATGTTGTAATGTCTTATGTATCTTATTTAACAATTTCTAGTGTTCTTGAGAAATAATGGGTTCTTACAAATGTCTAAATAAATTCATCATCACCGATTCACCATGTATTTCTTAGATAGGAGCCAAACATATCTTGCGTGTCATTTTCATTTGCAATTGTTTTTGGACCTTTGGATTTCTGGCAGATAGTTGGCTTGATCCCCGTCAATCATCTGAATAATCAACTTAAATTATGCTTGAAACATATCATAACAGACAAAATCTGAAATCTCCTCATTTTTTTGAAGAATAAAAATAAAAACCAGGCTTGAATAAGTTTCCTCCATTGTTGCCAGTTGCCACAGGGAGTAAAGAAGTATGTGTTCAGACCATTGATTGTGGAGTGGTGCTGCTGCTTGTAATTTTCCCTTGCCCTTTCATGGCTATTTTTTTCAGTTGATTTTAAACCCTAATAAGAACAAAGTCTTTCTTAGTATGTAGTAATGTTTTGTATACATTTTGTTAAAGAAAATCTCTCTCTCACTCTCCCTCCCCTGGAGAACTTTAGAATTAACAATTTATTTGAGTCTACTCATACGATACAATTGACTACCAGTAAATATTTTTAATTATGAATCTTCCAATTGATTTGGTATAAGTTTTTGTTTGAAAAACTCAAGGAGACATTCATTGTCATCTTATATGTTTTCTTTACTTTCTCTGTTTTATGTCAAGTATGATGCATAACAGTTACGTTCCCAGAACCTGAAGTCTTTCTTGGCTGTTGGAAATATTTTGTATGACACTAAATAACTATCATCCTTTGTTTCCTGTTGGTTGTTTTAGTGCAGTTTTTAGTATCATTTAATTGGATTCTTGCTATTAAGAAATCATTGAAATTTAACATTTTCTTCAGCTTTCCTCTGGTTATGCAAAGATGGAAGGATTTGGAGGATAAAAGTAAATTTTGGTGCCATCTCTTCAACTCTCATGTAATATGGAGAGAGTGTATGTGATTGGTATTCTGATTGACTTGGAGAGAGTGTATGTGATTGGTATTCTGATTGACTAATCATTGTTAGCCTCGAGATATTTTCTACTTCGTTAGATGGTCCATTGACCTAGGACATATTGAAAGTGGTCTAAGTGTGCTTGTGGTGGGTTTAGGATTAGGAAAATCTATGATTCTAGGGTTTAGAATTGTTGAAGAAAGGGTTATAGGGTTGTGCGAGGAATTAAAAGGTGGTTTGATGAGTTATTTGATGGCTATTTAGTAGAAGAAAGTGTGGGGTTTTAGGGTTTTGATAGGTAAAAGTGTGGGGTTGTAAAGAAGAAGGAAGAGAGAGGAATTTTTCTGTATGAATAGTATTGGAGAACAGTACCACAAGTAAGAGAAGAACAAAGGAGAGAAGAGAGAGCAAAGAAGAAAAGTGATAAGAGAAAGGGAGGAAAAAGAATAATAATCCAATGTGCCTCAATACTCAAAACACTAAATATTTGTATTAATCAACTCCATCTATTCTTTGATTACATTGAGCACAAATATATATATGTGTTTGTGTGTAAAAACCCAATAGGTATAAACTTGGAATCAAAGCAAATAAAACCTAAAATATCTAAGATCTCCTATAGAATTCTAGACTCAACTTTTCAATAAAAGTTTTACTTATAAAAAAAAATAAAAAAGTCTAGACTTAGCTAAACTCTACCAATATATTCTTAATTTGTAGTTATTGCAAATATTACATTTTTTTTCCCCGTGACTATAAAATTGACCATAACTCGTTGAATAAAAGCCCAAATTATAAACTGTTTAAACACTAAGGCTGCGTTTGGTTGAATGTAAAATATTTTCCGAGCATAAAATATTTTCAGGTGTAAAATATTTTTGGGAAAGGAAAATATTTTCAGGTGTTTGGCTGCATTATGAAAATTGTTTTAGAAAATGTTTTCATATGTTTGGTTGCATTCTGAAAATACTATTTTCCTACTAGTTTCTCACATTTTCTCACCTATTTTCTCAGCTACCAAACAAATTTTATAAAAGAAAATTTCAATATATAAACTTAAAAAAACAAAAATCAAAACAACACCATTTGTTAAATTTATACCTACATATTGTAAGCGATCTAGCTCACTCTCTCTACTCTCTCTCTCTCTCTCTCTCTTTGCGCGTTTGTGAGCCCAGAAATGATTTGAAGGTAAAACAGAACCTGCATTCATTTTCCGGGTCAAAGGCCTTAATTTTACGGTCAAAGTAAATCATTTTCCGGAAAACTCTATTTTCCATGCCCAACCAAAAACACACATTTACGGAAAAGCATTTCCGGAAGTGATTTGAAGCCAAAACAAACGTAGCCTAAGAGACTTAGCGAGGCCTTCAAAACCACAACTTTTTTTAGTTGGGACTTTATACGTGAATCCCAAGAAATAAATCCTATCATAGCAAATCAATCTCTCAAGACTGCATCATCCCCTGCTGTTTTAGCTTAGGCTATTTAATGTTGGACACCTTGTTTGGTTTCTCTAATAGTACATGCTTGTGTAGAGTGAAGACAGAAGTAATGTTCCTGATGATGCCAAAAATGGAGACTCTACTGCAATAGTCATTGCACAGAGTGAAGACAGAAGTAATGTTCCTGATGATGCCGAGAATGGAGACTCTAATGCAATACTCATTGCACAGAGTGAAGACAGAAGTAATGTTTCTGATGATGCCAAGAATGGGGACTCTACTGCAGTAGTCATTGCAACTTGCAAAGAACAACAGTGAGGACATAAAGTTGGAGTATCCCAATTTTGAATTTCTGTAACATTGTTTTTATAATGCTCAGCTTAACTTTTGTTTGTAGTGAAAGAATTGTTTAGCCAAAAAAAAAAAAAAAGTGTAAAAGAATTGATAACATATCCGTGAAGTTTAGAATGCAACAACTACAAAATAGTAACATGAAGTAAAGATCTTAAACTGAATATGTAGTGTCAATGACACTGCCTTTTATATGCGTACACTGACTTCCACATATAACTTAATTTGTCTCATAGCCGTTGAGTATTTCTAAATAGTTGTGAATTACTTTATAATCTTTCTTCCTTTTAGTAAATCATTTTCATGGGTCAATTTGTTTCCAGTTAAATTATAATATGGAATGTGTGATCTGTTTAGAGCCTTCCGTTTTCATTGCCAGTTAAATTATGAAGAAAACCTCTTCATCTTCTCCTCCGCTGGGTGTCCTGAAGTTTCCATTTTAATTGAGTTGACTGTTCTTTATCTCGTGTTCATTCATGATTCATCCATGTCCTTATCTTGTTGAGGGCTTATGGCAGGTACAAAGGATCTTAATTGGTCATTTGATGGACTAAATGCAACCATATGTTTCGTTGTCTCAGCAATGATGAATGAAAGTCAAATTGTTCAGTTGGCCAAAATATTCTTTTTATTACATTGATATTGAGGGTTTAAGACAGGCACAATTGTCTCTCCATTTTACTAATATCTCTCGAGTTCCCCCGGCTCCCTCCCATTGTCATTTTCCAATGGAGGAGTTTTTTGCTTGAAATTTTTTTTATCCAAATTGGTTTAGAAAAATCTTCTCCAACCTATTAATGTTTGATAAAATCAGCCACTTACAAGCATCTACAACAAGAGCTCTGTGCGGCCTTGATGGAATAAACCAGAAAATTTATTTCTAAAAGTTCATTGGCCCAGTTGGGTAAGTTCATGAGCAGAAGATTTAGCCCATCTCTCCACACGTTTCGGCGTTTTCGCTTCAATTGTCGAACTTTTATTTCCCTCCTTGGGTTTTTGTTGTGGAACTTAATAGATCCTTTTCACGTCTCCTATTACAGTCAAAATGCTCCAGACTGGGGGAGTAGTACAATAAAAAAAGTTTTCAGCTACCAACGTGACATCCCCTTTCACAAGGGTTGTTATTGTGTAGTCCGTGAGTAAGCCAACCTTATGTGAGAGGGGGAAAGTATACTCCGGAAGTACACAATAATTTTCCTGTTACAATGATATCCTCACAACTCTCCTGTAGAGCTAATTTCATAACCCAGTGGAAGAAGTTTATGCTTTATAATCTTTATGGATTAATGGTACTGCTCAGTTTGATTGTAATAAAAGAAAATCTAAATCTAGATTCAAATTTCTCGTCCCTTATGTGTTGTAAAGAAGAAGAAGAAGAAGATGTGTATAGTGTATTCCTAAGTTCTACGAATATTCTAATTTCAAAAAAAATTTGGGCACATACAAATCATCTAAGCTCTTAATAGGAGAGTTATACAATACCACTAAATTACAAAACTCTTAAATAAATAAACTTTAAGCCTTTTAATTGGTGTGAAATTGGATTAGGATTGGAAATTTGATTGCAGAAAATTATGATTCAAATTGTCCCATTTATATGGGTTTAAGATAATTTCTTTTCAGCTTATTTAACTTATAAACAAGCAAGATAAAAGTACAATTTTACATATATATATATATATATATATATATATATAAAGAAAAAGAAAAAAAGAAGCCAAACAAACAAAGAAGGCTTTAAAAGTTATATCTAGTCAAATAAACTTAGCCGAACACAAGCCTAAAGATAATATGAAATTTGTGATCATGTGTTTAGCAATCATACCCCAATAAATGAAAAGGAAAGGTATTAAAAAGAGATTGAGATGGGATAACACAATTGGTTTGAGATCACACCTTTTCATAATTTCCCAACAAATTAACAGTTATTCAAGATTGCCTTCAAATTAATGTGGGGGAAATCCAAAAAATAACCCTATAATTTTATGTATGTGACAAATTAAACATTAATACTTTTAATCATTTAAAACTCTTTATCATTATAGTTTGTTAAACACTTTAAATACTAAAAAAATCTTTATCTCAAAGGTACTCGGAATCTTGAAAGGTGCCCCAACTAAGCTGAACAACTAGCAATTCAGAAAAAGTATGGATTGAAAGAGAAGAAAGCCTCGAGAGTCGAGTCCAAGTAAAGCATCAAATACCAAGATCATGACTCGGACTATTTTGGCATGATATATGGGAATGGGATTAACGTTAACAAGACACGACTTTTTATATTCTTTTTACTTTTTGTCCCACCACATTACTTTTTTTTTTACCACCGTCATACATTGGAATATTCTCCTTTTTTTTTTTTTTTCGTTCTTACTTTTCACTTTGTTTTCTTTTTGTTGAGAAAATTAAAAGATTGCATGACAACCAGAATTACGGGCTTTCTACTTTCCAGTTTCTACGCCGCAGGCCCGCAGAATTATCTTCGACCCAGAATAATTAATTTACTGGCGATGAATTATGAGAAAGGATTAGAATAAACTTATAGCAATACGTATCAACAAATCAGAGTGGCGCAGCGGAAGCGTGGTGGGCCCATAACCCACAGGTCCCAGGATCGAAACCTGGCTCTGATATATGAGTAGCTTCCTGCGGCCCTGCCCAATTATTTTTTGGTTTAAACTTTTAACTTCCATTAATTGTCTATATCAAGTATATTAACTTTTTTTTTCCTAATATGTATTATTTTATTTAGTCCTATGAGGGACTAATACTTAATATGATGTGACAATTTGTTGTGTCCCAAACACGACTTAGTGTGATTTTATTATAAACATTACTCAAAATTTAAGGGACTTTGAAAAGCACAATATAAAATGTAATTTCTGTGTTGTTTCACAATATCATCTTATCAAAAGTTTCATAAGTGGGCAGGCCTACCGCTTACCACATCAATCTTTTAGATTTATGTACAAATCTTGAGAAGAAATATAGTTTCCATAATTTTTATTTGCATATGAAAGGTGGTAAATCTTGTACTCAATAACCTAAGTAACCTTATTAAGTCAAATTCAGTACAAATTTCTAACTGTCACATAAAGAAGATATCATATCCATGGTTTTATAATTTAAGCTTCCGTTGAAATCACTTTTATATATGGTTTTTCCAAGTGCAAGAACCAGTAAGTACTGGATGGCTGGAGAGAAAAGAACTAAAAATTGTTCCTTTCTCCACAAATGTCCATTTTAAACCCATTTACTTGATGGATGGTTTCAAATTAAACTCTATAGTTT
This sequence comes from Quercus robur, assembly GCF_932294415.1. Classification (NCBI taxonomy): domain Eukaryota; kingdom Viridiplantae; phylum Streptophyta; class Magnoliopsida; order Fagales; family Fagaceae; genus Quercus; species Quercus robur. Next base: position 14,177,729 of record NC_065539.1, read on the forward strand.
CAACTTTTCAAATTTAACAGAGTTACAAATTATACTATATAGTTTCATCAGTTTCAAATTGAAACTAGACGTTCAAATTATATCAATTTAAATCCCACCATCAAATTACAAAAGTTCAGGGTTTAAACTGATATAGTTTTACAAATCCTGGGTAAATAATGAAACTAGTTTTATAACAAATCTTAAACTTATGTTTGATTCGAAATGATAAACTTCAAATTGAAAAGGGTTAAACATTAATTTAAGTATGAAACTTTGCTGTCTCAATCTGCCAGAGGCCTAACCACATCCTAAAATTTTTAGGCATGTATGCACAATTACTCATTCAATGGGAAAATTTCAGGTCATACGTTGTTCATTCACAATTTAAGTTCATCTTGATAAAAAAGACGCAATGTGTAACACAATGTCACAACGGCCAAAGCCAATTACGATACCATCGACAAGATTAACGCAACAACTGAATACGAAAAAGAATATAGTCAAAAGAATAAGAAACAAAGCAACAATTCTTTGATTAAGGCATAAGCAGTGTATATATATCTAGGATAGAAGTCAAAAGAGTCTTTCTTTTTGTGCATAAAGAGTGCCCCATTAGTCCATAACTAGTCAAAACGAAACAAAACTTCTAGTACTTAGTTCCTACACCCATTCTAATTAAAGTTGTCACTAGGATAAAGCGAATAAAAGAACAATTTGAGTCACCTTAGAATCAGAATCCCCATTTTAAACTTAACAAAAGAACCCCAACAATCTCCCTTGGCTTCAATTACTGTATCTAGCTGAGAATAAACCGACAGTGAAGAAAACCTGCAACAAGAATCCGTATCAATAAAAGATTCAAAAGACAAGACAATATTAATGTGTCATAATGTATTCAAACAAGAAATGGAACACCAAAACAATAAAGAGTTAGACATTGAAAACAAAAAAACTATAGGCTTACTTGGGTCAGCATTGATTAGCATAGCAGTCCCTCCAAAGCCGCAAGTACCTCCTTTCCTCTTGTTCTTCTGCCAGTAGCTATTGAAGGCATAAGAAGCATGTGCAACCACAGTATCAGGATGGTAACAGTTCCCCTGTGGCTGAATCTCCTCACAATCAGCACCACCTTCACTACAAGCATAGTCCAATGCCTCTTGCAATGTCTCTGCAGGAACACTAGGCTTAGCCACACACCACAGCTTCTGGACCAGCCCTATTGATGGTGCTGGAGCAATAGAAGCTGGATTACACGGTGGCAATGTGAAGCCGAAAGGTGGAGACGCTGGATCCATGTCTGGAGGCATCTCTGGTGCAGATGTGAAGGGCAATGAAGGTGGAGAAGCTATTTGGGCAAATGGGGGAAGTGGGGCCACAATGGCAGGAACAGAGTAACCAACAGAGGACCGAAGTGGGGATTGTGCAATATTTGGTAATGGGGTTGGCCTTGCTGGGAAAGGGTCTACAAAGAAAGAGAGCTTCCTGCTCATGGGTTTTCTCTCTTTTGGACTAGTGACTAACACATTGAAATTTTTTTGCTCAAAAAACCCAAGCTTTTTCATGGACTCTGAGTGATAAGACACCAAGCTCACACCTTTATCCGATAATGAAGAGAAATTTGGAGGTGGGTTCACTGAGTAAGTTGAGTTGGTACTTTCCAGAAACTCTAGCAGAGGTTTGATAACTTTCTCAGCCAAATCATCTCTGTACAAAGCAGAGAATGAGTGCAAGCAGTTGGAAGAGAAAGCAGCAGAGACTTTGATTTCTTTCTCCAAACCCCACCTTGTGAGAGAGTGGTAAATGTTCTTGAGAGAAGGCAGGACCAAACCCAACTTGTGTTCTTGCCCTTCGTCACAAAGTACGGTGTTACCTGCAACAATGGTGGTGATTTTGGTAGCCGGGTAATGAGCTAAAACATGGGTCCTAAGCCACGTTTCAGCCATTAAAACACTGCTTGAGACCTCATTGAGGTTTCCAGCACCCACAGAAACTGCTATAGGAAGTGCAGAGTGAGAAGGCGCTTGGAAAACCTCTGGGTTTGTGTCATCATAAAGGTTTAAAAGTTCAATAGATTCTTGACCTGCACCTGCAAAGAAAGAAACACAAAGAATTAGTCTTTCTCCAAGCAAACACAACATAAAGAAAAACGGAAAAATAGAGCATTTTGGGAACTGAGGAGGCAAGACTGTAGTGTTGTTTGCAACTTACCAGTAAGACCAAGGGAACAGAGAAAGAAAAGTTGAAAGAGCAACACCATCTTCAACATTATTTGTGTTGCAAAGACCATCATCAACCGAAACAAAGAGAAGTGGAAGTCACTATACTGTTCCCTCACTGTTTCTCTCTCTAAATCTCCTATGTGCAGTGTATATAATATAATGTAGGGTCACAGGGTGCCTTTTGGTATGTGCAACAATATCATCTGCGGTTAATTTCCTACAGTCCAACCCAATATAAAACATGTTTAGCGTAGAAATGAACCTTAGGCAAGGACGTACGTGTCATTTTAGTTTTTGAGGTTTTTTTCCCTATTTTGGGTGGGCTTTAAGGCAGGGCATTTTTTATAAAGTTTCAACCATATAATTGCAACGGGTATGTCTCTCCTTGTTTGTTTGTTGCTAGGTAATTTTGTTGGGATACGTGTGAGGATGGAACAAAAATTTTATTGGGAAGTGTGAAATGTCAGCTGTGACAAGCCCAAAACCCCGATAGGAGAAGTGCCTGCTTGTGTCTCTAGACTCCCACACCTGACACCACACATTTTATCAGAGAGAAAGAGTGAGAGAAGAGTTGTCATCCTCTCCTCTCCTCTCCTGTGGAATCGAGCTTTTGAGTTGCACCAGACCGGTTTAGTGGGCTAGAGTCCTGCGACACGTCGTTGTAACGAAACAAGCACCAACGTTTTCATAAAGATCACAGGAAATGGCAGGCCAGGGGTTTGTTTGAAGGGGGGACCCACTAGAATTAAGTTACCCCAAAAAAAGGGGCCCGCATAAAAGAACAAAAGATAGTAATCAGTGGGGACTCGACCTGCTACTTGTTGACCCTTTTTTTTGAACATCTACTTATTGACCAAGTTATTGACCTACTTATTTTTCACTGGAAAATCTCTTGGTCTATTATGTAGATACACAGCTAAAGCTGTGTAGCTGTAAGTCTCTAACCTTTTAGGCGCATGATAAGCGTTGGATGGAGATCCGTTGATCAGGCAAAAACTTTTTGCGTTTTACTATTTGATTCGTTGAGCCTCCGTTTGGATTGAAATATGAAAAATGAAAAATATCGGCGAAAATCACATTTTGGTCCCTACATTTTGACCCGATTTTCGTTTTCGTCCCTAAGTTTTTTTTTTACCGCTTTTAGTCCCTCTCCAGAAAAACGGTTTCATTTTAGTCCCTACCGTTACTTCATAAACGGATATGGCTGATGTGACAAATGGCATTGGTAGTCAATAATAAAATAATCGCTACAGTACCACTGTTAGTTACTCCCGCCCCTTCCTAGTCACTTGCCACTCACGTGACGGTCCCTAACCAAGCAAAACCCCAAATCACCCAAATAGAAATCCCTAACCCCCAAATTTCCTCAGCTCCTCGCTCATCAGTCACCACACGGATTGAAGTCCCTCACCAGTCACGAACTCAAAAACACCTTCAAATCAACTGCTTTCCATGGATTCAAGCTCGATGTCATCGAGTGGAAGCTTGAGGAAAAGGGGCCCAGCCCGATGCTTCTGCTCGGAGAGACCCGTTGTGGTTGTTTCGTGGACATCTGACAACCCTGGAAGAAGGTTCTACGGTTGTCCAAATTACTGGGTAAGGTAGTATCTCTCTTTGTAATGTTTTTAAATTTCTGGGTTTTTAACTTTGGAAGCACTTCAGGTTCATTTTCGTTTCAATCTTATTTCAATCTTGCAATCCCCTTTAGTCTAAGTCTAACCCAGAATTTCTTTTCTTAAATAAATAAAAATTTTAAAAAATTTAAGGAAAAAAAAAAAAAACTCAGCTTGTTGCTGACAATATAAATTGTGCTAATACAAGAACATTGTGCTAATACAAGAACATTGTGCTAATACTAATTTAGTTTCTGGTAAGGTGGTATTTGCTAATACTATTTGTTACTGTTTTTCATGATTTTGGTTGTTCATTTAACATCATTTATCTGGTCCTTGGGTGTCAGGTTGGACGCAAGTGTAAATTTTTTCAGTGGCTTGATGATGAAATCTGCGAGCGTGGGAAGGTGCTGATTCCGGAGCAGAGGCAACGGATTTTGACACTTGAAGCTCAAATTGTAGGCTACAGGAAGAGAGAGAAGAGGCTGCTCATTTGCCTGGGGCTGTCTCTGGTGATAAGTGGGATGCTACTTTGTTTGATGCTTCTTCTGGTTGGCTAAATAGGTGGGGGGGAATGGGTCATTAGGTGGGTAGGTGTTAGTGGAAAAGGCCTGAATTTTGTTGTATGTATTAGTGGCAAAAGGCCTGAATTTTGGTGTATGTATTAGTGGAAAAATGCCATAATTTGTGTTGGAATGTGTTGTTTGTAGTAGTGGGAAAAGGCCTGATTTTTTGGTGTAATTCTCTTTGCAATCCAAGACTTTAGCAATGGAATATGGTCTTTTTAATTAATCTATGATTTGTGTACCAATTTATTACATTATTGTTAAGTGTTTGTGCCAAAGCAGTTTGTGATATTAACTGTGCATCAACTGTCAATTTGACACTGCAATTTTGAATGGAAATCAGCAGCAGCCTGCAATTTTGAATGGCTGCAAAATTCTCTTTATGTATTAAAGGAGCTGGCTGCAAAATTTACCAAACCTGCATGCATCACCAGCAGCCTGCATAATTTACCAAACCTGCATAGTTTCTGCATAACTTACCAAACCAGCAGCTCTTTATTCATACATCATTACACATTAAAGTGGCTACTCCCAGCACATTAAACTCCAATGCTCACCAAATCTGCATAATCACCAAAATGCCCAACAAAGCTAAAAACCAGCAAATTTGAGTTTAAGCATTTTAAAAACCAAAGCTAAAAACCAGCAAAGCAAATCTGAATAATGGAAGCTGAATCATCATAACAATGGGAGAATAATTACAAAATATTTAACACCAATGGTAGTTTTTGGTGTACCACAATAATTACAAAATATGTGACAAAGCACATTCATACAAAAAAGGATTTGGTCAGCCCATAAACATATGCCAATTGTTCTAGCAGTTACATAAATATATGAAGAGTGCTTCAACATATAGCACAACAAAAAAAAGGTCCTGCTTCAGTTTGCTATCTTTTTGCAGATCTCATTGCTGCCATATATCTTGCTGCATTCCCAGTTGCATTCAAGGTTTCAGTAGTGACTGCACTTCTCTTCCTCTGTTTTTTTGGTCTTCGATTGGACTGGTTATCAGTGGGGGTTGGAGGTGCACTTGTGGTCACATCATCATTAGAGCTTGGTTGTGCCCTGTGTACTGTTGGCTGAGCATCCTTGGCTGCCTGCAAGCATAAGCACAATAACAATTAATAGTTTGCCAACTGAAAAACAAAACAATGAGGATATCTAAGTCAAAGTGTATACTTACCCTTCTAGTGGTCCCACTGGCTTGGGATGCACTCCCAGGCAAGGAGGAGTTCCCTCCTACTTCTCCCTTGCAGCTCCTCTTGTTGTGTCATAATTTCCCACATAACTTGCATTGTTTTGAGATGCCTAGGCCTCTTTTTTTTCTGTGACTTCTAGGTTCATCAGGCTCCAGTGCCCTCTTCTTCTTAGGCCTGCCAGGAGGTCTCCTCTTGATAGGGGGTTGCACAGGTGGCAGTCCAGTAGGACCCCACATATTCTGGCCATTGATGGGCTCTATAATGGGTTCATAGCAATCAATGTAGGTAGTCCTTTTGTAGCAAGCATTGACATACTTTTCAGCATCTTCTCTGTTGAAAAATATGCAAGAAATGGCATGGCAACATGGTATGCCAACTATGTCCCATTTCCTACAACTGCATTTCTTCTCTTCCAAGTCCACAATGAAACTCTCAAGCCCATTCTTCACTTCAAACTTCATACGACCAGCCCAACATGCTATCCACTTGCTGCATGCCAACTTCTCCTTGTACAGCCTCTTCCTTATCTTAGGACACAACTCAGATTCCACCTTCGTAATCATTTCTCTGTTTGCTTGAAATCTAGTCATCAGATATAGCCTAATACACTCAAGCTGCAAGCACATAGAGAGAAAGGGAGAACTAATCATTCATGAATTACATAGGTCTATGGATCATAATGCACATGAAAGGGAGAATTATGCATACCATGGTGATTATAGGTTTGCTCATGAACTTAACTATCGTGCTGTTGAAGCTTTCACACATGTTGTTCAAGACCGTGTCACTCTGCCCATCACTTTTGAACATGTGCCTAGCCCAGATAGTTGTTGACTGAGATTGCAGCCATTTGAATGCATCTTCATCCACCTCCTTTAGCTCATTCATTGCCCTCTCAAATGCTTGCCGATAGGTAGCCTTGGCTGCTTTCCAAAAAAGGTCTCTAATAATGACACCAGGATGATTTTTCCTCAAATTTTGGTATAAATGTCTGCAGCAGATCCTGTGCTCGTACTGTGGCCAATTGTTAACAAAGGTGTTCACCAACCCCTGTAAAGCACAATCATTTAATTCAGCAAGCAATGAAGCTACCATTAACTACAAATAATTCAACAAGCAATAAAGCTACCATCATACCTTCTGCTGGTCAGATATGAACACCCATTGCTTGTCATCTCCTATGTCAGCAAGCAATAAATTAAGAAACCAAGTCCAACTGTCCTTTGTTTCAGCCTCTACTACTGCATATGCGAATGGGAAGTATTCATCATTGGGATCTCTGCCAACAGCACACATCAGCTGACCACTTGTCTTGGTCTTCAGATGGCATGCATCTAGACCAATGATTGGCCTGCACCCTGCCAAGAAGCCCTTCTTGCAACCTTCAAGGCAGATGTACATTCTTTCAAAATATGGCAGCCCGGTTGCCAATCCATGCTCAGCTGCTAAATCACCATCCTCATAAGTATGCACCTTCATCAATATTGTGCTCCCAGGACTGCACCTTCTCAACTCATCACAGTACTCCCATAGTTGGTTGAACTGTGCAGTGTGGGTCCCATTAACAGCATCTTGAGCTCTTTCTCTAGCCCTACTTGCCTTGCCTGCACTTATGTCAACCACATACTTCTCATGCACAGCCTCCTGAATATCCTTAAGCTTTATGCCAGGTTGTCTCCTAACCCTCTTCACTAACTTCTTCCCAATGTATGATGCTGTGCACCTTGGATTTCTATAGCTTCTGCTGCATGTGTGTTCCATGTTCAGTGTTTTCAATCTAAAACTCTTCTCCCTTGGCACCTTTGCAAGGTAGGCAACAAAATTGCACCCTGGCTGGCATCGAGCTCTCACTCTCACCAAGTCATTTTTTACAAATTTTATACCCCACCCACCATGGACTACATAATCAGTTATAGCATCTTTAAATTGTTTAGCTGAGATGAACAACATATCCTTTTCAAACCTAAGGTTCTCAGCTTTGGCTACTAGCCTAAAGATTGGATATTTGCTGCTCCTAATAGAATTGTCAACCTCAGCAACAGGGATGTCATCATCACTTGAATCATCACCACCCTCACTGCCTGATGATGATTCATCAAGGCTAAGCAACTCCTCACTCTCATAGTCAGAATTCATGACACCACCACCCATTTGTCCTGCTTCAACCTCAGCATTTTCAGCTTGATTGTCCCAACTAGCAGGACTATCTTCACCAATATTCATTGGTTGCACTTCTGGTTCTGGCTCTGGCTCTGCCTCTTCTTCTAAGTCACTCCTCTCATCCTCACTGCCCTCACTACCCTCACTGCCCAAGTATGCACCCTCACTGCCCTCACTACTCTCCTCAACTTGGTCATCAACAACTGGTGCTTTGCCAGCCCTCCTAGCACAAACTTCCTCATTAACAAATTCAGCATCATCATGGCCTCCAAATTGTGAAAAATCAGGTCTGTACTCTTCATTATCATTTTGAAGCACTCTATCACTAGCAAAAACCTCTACACCTACACCTTCTACTTCACTACCAGGTACTGCAGCAGCTAAGGGATCAAAATCCTCCACTGGTAACTCAACTGGTTCATGCATTGGATGCTCCACAAAGACATGAATCTCCCCATATCCCTTCACCAAGTCAGTCATGAACATAGCAACATCATCATCAACCACCTGATGGAAATTTGACCGCTCTGGGTCCACACCAGACATTTTATACCATAGCTTATCTACTTCAGAGTTGCCAAAATCCCTACATATACTCTCAATCTCTACTTTTGACCACCTATCTGGGTCACAGTTATCCACTATATCAACTGTCCCTCCCATATACGCTTGAGGGTTCCACATGAAATGCCCACCATGGTGGACATGCAGAGTAAAAAGCTCATTCATCCTGCATGCAAGTCACGGGAAGAAAACAGAATGAAAATGAAAACAGATATTAATAATACTTTGTTAGGCTAATAAACAAATAAAAAAGCATATAATACCGACAAAGGGATCACAGGGACCCAGCCACTTCTTGAAAAGCAAGACACAATACAGACAATTAGTGCAAATACCAATACAAAGATTCCATGGTTTATCAAAGGTCAATATAGTGGTCCCTGATAAACAATAGTGACACATAGTACAGACAAACAATGCAATTGCCAACAAAAATACAGTCAGTAAGGTGGTCCCTGATAATGTGGTCCCTGATAAACAAAAGTAAAACGAAAGCTATAAAGGGAGACGCAAATAACAAAAGCAACACACAACAGCCAAACAATATTCCACTATCATGGTCAGTATTATGTCCACTACAAAAGCTATAAAGGGAGAGAGGAAGAGAGCGAGTGAAAGTGAGACACAACGAGAGAGAGAGAAACAAAGATAGATTGAAATTCCAGAGCAATAACAAAACACAACATCTCAAAATTCCCAAATTCTCAAAACCCAACAACTGTGATTCAAACCCAGAACGATTACCCAGCACTTAAAATGGCATTCATAACATAACTAAAGAGAGAGAGAGTTGGAGAGAAATACGACCTTCGCAATCTGCTCAGCACACACAAACACACTGAAGCTTGCCGATTTGTGGGATTTTTGTGCTTGCCGATTTGTGGGTTCTTTGATCGGTCTTGTGATCTTGTGATGAGCAACGGGTAAGGTAAGGTAAGAGATTAGGGATTTTCAGCAAGTTCGCCGTTAGATCTCATCTGACTGATTTGGGGTTTTGCTTGGTTAAGGACCGTCACGTGAGTGGCAAGTGACTAGGAAGGGGCGGGAGTAACTAACAGTGGTACTGTAGCGATTATTTTATTATTGACTACCAATGTCGTTTGCCACATCAGCCATATCCGTTTATGAAGTAACGGTAGGGACTAAAATGGAACCGTTTTTCTGGAGAGGGACTAAAAGCGGTAAAAAAAAAACTTAGGGACGAAAACGGGAATCGGGTCAAAATGTAGGGACCAAAATGTGATTTTCGCCAAAAATATTTTGCTATTCAATTTATTTTTACTACTATTTATAAGTCTTACTGTACTTTTTGATACTATTTATAGGTCTTACTATACTATTTCAACTAATTTTTACCTTTATCTATAGTACTTTCAATAAAAAGTTTTCAATTTCAACAAAATAAGTGGTTCCCAAATATAATTTGGATACAACTGAAATCCAACTACGTTTGAAGGATTAGGAGAGCTTGGGCTCACTTGGATTTTTTGGTGGTGGCAAGTTGGTTGTCGAGTAAGGATTAGTGAAGATTTGTTTCAGGTATGGCCGGAGATGGTTTTCTTTTGATGGGTTTTGGAGGTTTTGTTGAGATCCATTGATGGTTGGATTTTGCGATGGTGGCTAATTGATTTTCTGGTTGGGGTTGATAGGTGGTAGGATGGCTAATTTTGTGTTGTCACTTCATATCGGTGGGGATTGGTTCAACAATTTGGGTTTCTCTTTGCTTGGTGGGTTGCATGTTTATAATTATGGGTATGAATTTTCTGAGTTTCTACGATTTTATGGGTTTATGGGTATGAAATTTTAATTGTTGTGACAAGAAATTTTTTTATTTATAAAACTTTAAATTTTCCATTAACAGAAAACCTTATCATTTGGATTTAGTTCCACCATGAACAATTCTCTTTGTTTTTTTGTTTTTTGTTTTTGTTTTTTATTTTTATTTTTATTTTTTAACTTCTCTTATGAACATTTCATAATCAAACTTCTAGCCCACAAAATTTTTACAAGAAGGTCATGAGACTTGCTTTCAAACTAACCACATTAACGACTAATATACTTCTGCTACTCAATATAATTATTAGTTATAAATATGTGATGGAAACTTATAATTAGTTTTTGTCCAAGCTGGCCGCCTTTGGAAGAGATTTTGGAATCACGAAAGAAGAACAAAAGTTGGTAGTTTTATTTTGTAGGGATTACCATAATTGAGGTATAAGTGCTGAAATATGTTAGAGATTTTGTTTTGATCATAAGATGTTTATTTGGCTGGAGCTTATAAGTTCAACTTTTTTTTTCTCACTTTTACAAAGTACAAATATACTTCTAGCACACTTTTAGCAAAATGTTTTCAATAAAAAGATGAATAAGCTGCTCCCAAATGGATAAGTATGTAATGATATAAATGCTTAAGATGTGAACTTGTGCTCCATAATTGCAAGAGGGCAGAGTTTCACAGGCTTGTTCTTCATTTGATTCCATATGTGATGTTCAATAATGAGCTTGATCTGAGCTCATAGTCAGAACTTGTAACAAGAGAAAGATGTGTGACAGTTCTTTTTAAATAATTAGCCTCTTTACCTCAAGAAAGAATATAATTTTGTAACCCTTTTTCAATCTTGCTGCTATATCATTTGTATAGCAACACGTGTAAATTTTTAACTTCAATCATATTCTTCAATTAATTTTAGTCATAAAAAAATATATTGAGTTGATGCTCTTATAATATGCACAAGGAAATGGTAATTTTCTTTGGTTGGACAAGATAGAGGAAGAAACCTCACTTTAGAATTTCTAAATTAGAGCAATTTGGTTGTTATAATCATTCGAAGCCACTATCTAGTGTGAACTTCCAATACTTGATCTGGATTATTATGAAAAGTTGAGTTTAGAGAGTTCTGTTTGTAATATGACCTCCCATTCGTGAAGTGTTCATATTTTCCTTGGATTTCGGATTTGTTATTTGTGCACAAACCGGTCTCAATGGAATAAGTCATTACCTTAAAGAATCATGACTAATAGCCAATACTACTTAGTTTGCTTCCACCTTTTGTTCCTCTCTCAACTCTCTTTATAAATGAGCATGAATTTATGACGGTTTTTAGATCCCTAACAAACACAATTGAATTAACCTAGATAATTAGTCAAGTTGTTACTTAGTTCAATTTAACAAAACTAGGTTATCACAATCAAAACAATCATATCATGCAAAGCAGCGGAAAGATAAATAACACAAATATATGGTCACCCAGGAAACCAAATCGGTAAAAACCTGGGGAGGATTTGACCTAGCTATTCTCAAGGTAAACTTGAATCCACTATCTTGAAAGAATCGAAGTTCATACAATAAAACTTACAAGCCCCCACGCTCGACTTCTTATTGCTACCCACTAGTAGAACTTACTGACACGACCACGTGCAAGCTCCGAATCCACGGACTCCTTCTTTCTTGGATTCACCATCAGATACAAGCACACCCGCTTATGTTTTCTTCAAGTTTCAATGGCAGCAACTGAGTTGATCATCAAGGTGTAAATAAAATCTCCTCCTTGAAAACCCTAAGTTTGTGTAAAGGAAAGCTCCTCTAGATCTCACAAGAGATTTACATAAATAGCAATATGAGTAACACTAAAACGTGGCTAGGGTTTGCCTTTTATACTTAGGACAAATTAGAAAACCCTAAACGTTTTAAACAACTAGGGCTAAGTTGGAAATCTGCAGAAAAACGCATTCTACCCGAGATTTGATCGATCGAGCCTAACCTTCGATCGATCGAGCTAGGCCAGAATGCACAGTAACTTCTGCATTAGCTCGATTCCAACTTTATATAAAATATACAACTTTGAGCAAGAATAAAACACTTCTAAACACATTGTTTTGATCATGGTTTGCCAACAATATACGTTAGAGTTCTAAATATATAAATACCTAAGTCTTTAGAACCTAACAATTTAATTATTTAATTATTATTTTAACACTTCCCTTCACAAACTCAGGAAAAAAAAACTCTTATGTTGTGTGGACATAAACTTCCCATTAATGAGTGAGATCCAACACATAAAATTTCTTAAAATTTTAAACTGAAGATAAAGTGGAACATAGTTTGAACGGTTGGGTTATTTACTTTGACATTATTATAAATTATTACTTATCTTAATAAAATAAAAAGTGTTACATCTACAATATTTTTATAACATTTTTACAATAAATCATAAGTAGTAAGTTGTTATTAGTTCTAATTTGAATTTACAATTTAAATTATTTTTTACCAGCCCATAACATTTAATAACAATCAACTGCTTATAATTAATTTTAAAAATATTGTAAAAATATTGTCGACACAGTATTTCTCTAATAAGATTATCAATTTGATCAAAATAATAAATACTACTGGCATTTTGGATTAGTCAAGAGAATTCAGTATTAAGATGTTTTATCCTAATAATAGGGGGTAAAGCAAATGTTGTAATTCAAAAATCAAACTTTTGTCATATATCTAAAATTTTTAATTAAAAAAAAAAAAAAACCCTTTGGTTCTACTTTCCGAACGTAGTGGACGATTGGAGGCCAAATAGGCAAGTATTCTTTGAGTGAAGCCCGCGTTGCCACGTGTATGAAAAAGCAGTTATGAACATCACCAACGTTGGATTTAAGGAAACGAAACAAAACACCGAACCCTTCAAAATTCAAGAGCTGATTTTTAAGAAAAGAAGCAATGGCATTGAGAGGAGCTGTTGCCACAGCTTGTAACGTTGGAGGAAGACACAGAAACCCATCTCTCCTATCAATTCCTCACTATCTTAAACTCAAATTCCATTACCCTCCTTCACATGCTCTCCATAGAGTCACAGCTTTTCCAATATACCAACCCGGTGATGAGTCTCTATCTCTGTTCTCTATTTTCATCTTTCAAAGCTTACTTGGTTCTTTCAGTTTGTATAGAAACAATAAAAAGCAATTCTCATTGAAAGCCAAGTTTTGGGTTTCATTTTCTAATGGTATTTTAATGTTTTTCTTAAAGAGAATATGACTTTGGACATGATAGAATGGCAAAAAAGAACTTATGTGACCGACCCTTATTAGTTTGTTGAGGGTTTGTAGGATAGCCAGCTCCCACTTTGTTGTTATTGTTGTTGTAAATGGTTTTCCTTCATTATTTGATAGAATAGAACCATTTTAGGTGGAAACTAATTTAACAATTTTGATCAGTGACAATAATAATTGAAGCAAGTTTTGCTGGTTGTTGTGCTATTTAAATTTATGCAGGACTTAAATATCCAATCCGCGCAATAAGCAAGGCTACTGTGGATCCCTTAACACCCAAGAAAGAAGATGAAGAACAATCTCCTCAGAATTGGACAATTAAAATGTTATATGATGGGGACTGCCCGCTTTGCATGCGTGAGGTCTGTCTTCAATGACCTTTTTTTTGCATTTCTTCAAGAACACACCTGATTTGTGTCTAAAATGTGTTAAGTTGTGAATTTGGTCATTTTAAATATTTGATGTGTTTAAGTTCATTATATGTCAGGTTAACATGCTCAGGGAGAGGAATAAGAACTATGGTACGATCAAATTTGTTGATATAAGTTCTAATGAATACTCTCCAGAGGAAAATCAAGGCCTAGACTACAAATCTGTATGTTCCAAACAATGCTGAAATTTGTAGTATACACGGCTTGTTGGTCGAAGAGGGCTTGATAAGATCTGTGATAAGAAGTAGAAAATGAAGTATATAAGTGACAGTAACACTACCTGCTAGTCATATCCAATATGACTTCAAAGACTAATTTACTCTTTTTTTTGGTGGCTCTTATGGATCATTAGAAATTTCCTGAAAAATCCAGGTTAAATCATTTGGCTCTATGCTTTGGCCATGGGAAAGTAAATGATAACTTTGTAAAATACTTAATGGTATGCTACAATACAAATTTTAGAGCATCTCTGTGTCTGATTTATTGCAATACAGTGATGAAGTTCTGTTTTTTTTGTTTAGGTAATGGGAAGGATTCATGCCATCCTCTCTGATGGAACTGTAGTCACTAATGTTGAAGTACACCACATTTCCTACCCTTTCATTTTTCCTATGATTGTATTTTTGCAGTGTTTGCTCTTCTCATTTCACGTTTTACTTTTATTTCCAAATTTCGACCAAATATAAATTCACTTTCTTTTATTTATCTATGTGTATGTGAGTAGCTTATCAAAAAAAAAAAAAAAAGTGTATGTGAGTAAGCATGCATGTGTGCGTGTCATCTATGTGAATATGTATATACTTGTGTTACAATGGTCCAACCTGTGGAATATATAAGAATAAGGGGGGATAGAAAACACCATCGATCAATAGGTTTGGAAACTTCAACTAAGGCTATTCCATTACTAGAATCAATTAGTACAAGTTCAAGATCATAAAACTTTGAATCTAATAAGTGTTCTAGACAATCACTAACTGTTCAAATATCTAAACTCTAAAGGAGGCCAAAGTGCAACCTAGGATGTGGAACTGTGATCACCACCATGATTCTATCATTTTACCAACGCTTGCATGGAAAGTTTATTGGGTCCTATTGTAGGCACATGGACAATGTTTTTCTCTAAGCCAATTTCCTTCTCTCTCTCCTTTGCAATTCAATAGTAAATGGTCTGGGACACATTTGGAATTCTTTAGATACACAATCTATTTGAAGAAGATGGCTAAAGAACTCTGTAAAGACGTTACTTTAAGTTGCCACTGCTTTTTTTTTCTAACATTCTCATTCCTGCATATGACAACTTTACAGGCATTTAGAAGACTATATGAACAAGTTGGTCTTGGTTGGGTTTATGCCATTACCAAATATGAACCTGTAAGTTTCTTTGTAACTAATTTTACTTGTAGTTCATTCCAAATGCTACCATTCTCTAGACGCATAGGGTTGTGGATGATGCTCCCTTGTCTTTTCGTCATTATTTGTTCTAAATATAACAATATGCATTTAACAGATTGCAACAATAACTGATTCTATATATGGTGTTTGGGCTAAATATCGTCTTCAAATCACAGGTAAATTCATGTTGCATAAACAATTTTATGTTATGACTCCTTCAAAGTTCTCAAGCAGTCATGCCTTCTTTGCTTTAGTTAAAAAAGTCTTGCTATAGCTGATTTTTTTCCCCTGGATATTACGTATTATAATAGAGTAGCACTAGCCTTGTGATCCACACACCCAATTTAGTGACTCTTTTAATTGTTGTGATAAGGAATTATTTCTTTTGATAATCATTATATTGTCCACTTATAGAAAACCATATCATTTGGATTTATTTGCTCTATGAAAAAATATCTCTGCAATTTTTAACTTCTCTTTATGCACATTTTCAAAATCAAACTGAGCCTGCAACATACTTCACTGGAAGCTCATGAAACTTGCTTTGAAAACTAACTACATTGATGACTAATATGACTTTGCTCTGCTCAATCAAATTATTAACTTATAAATATTTGATGCAAACTTATTTGCTTTTGTCCAGGCCGGCCACCTTTAGAAGACATTTTGGAATTACGAAAGAAAAATAAGGTTTGTATACCACTTTGCAGGGATTAGCATATTTGAGGTATACGATACTGATTCATGTTAGATGTTCTGTTTTCAATGCAGGATGAAGTATGTAATGACAAAAATTCATGTAAGAAGTGAACTTGCTTGATAATTGCAAGAAATCAGAGCTTTCCAGGTTTGCTCTTCATCTGCTTACATATATGATCTTAAAAAAGAGCTGTATGTGAGCTCATAGCCAGAACTTGTAACAAGAAAAAGAGGTGTGGCAATTCATATGCTTTTTTCAATTAATTTTAGTCATCAAATAGTATAGTGATTTGATGCTTTTGTAATGCATAATGATGTGACAATTCACTTTTGTTGGATGGGAAATGGGGGATAATCAAGAATCCCCACTTTAGAATTAGTAAATTAGAGCTTTTGCTTATTTTATTAAGCTAGTTTCCACTTTGAACTGCTAGTGGTTGATAACTTGATATGGATTATTCTGAAAAGATGAGTCTAGGGAGGTCTAGTCGTTCATGGCAATTAGTTTTTGTCTGTATATAAGGTTTGACAGTCTGATTGATTCTCAAACTTCACAATTGAGTCACTCAAAGAAGTTTGTCATAATTTTATGCTCTAATTTTAGTTCTTTCTCAGTTTTACTTCAATGAAAATTAGCTCCAAAATTTGTCTTAATATAACCATTAACAATCATAAAATGTATTTCTTTTTCCAGACGAATAACTCATTTGCGATTCTTTCTTCTTAATTTCTTTAATTTTGTCCTATAGTCCTACTGCATACAATTGGGAAAAGAACTCCCCCCACCCACCAAAATAGAAGAAAAACAAATTTGAATAAAGAAAAAAAGAAAAGAAAAGAAAAAAAAAGAGGTCTTTTTTGGGGAGTTATATTCATTATGCACACAGATAAATAAATAAAAGACTCAATAACTCCTAAACCATATAGGAGGAGGACTCAAAACATTAAATAAGACTCATGGGCCTTTGGTAGCTAAGGACAGTCTATTCCAGAATTTTTGAAAATGGCCAAATTGCCCTTATTCTAGTAAGCTTATTTAAAACTGATCCAACAACTTTTCAACCTAAAGACTCAATAAAAAGACTCAATAATAGCTAAAATAACCTGCCAAAGGTGCTAAAAAGATCCAATATCAAAACTAGACCACAATTCTTGAATCTTTCTATATTTAATCTTCTTTTTCCTTGAGCTGTTTCTTGTCCTCATCAATTGTCTTCTTGCTCCATTGAAGAAAATGCTTGAGAATCTGCTTACTAGAGTTTCTGTAGGACCCAGTCCTATATCTGATCAAGTAATTGACAAATCTTTTCAAACAAGCTACATACTGCATTGCTTACTAAATTAGCTGTGTAGCAAACACATTGATAAATTTGTTGCTACAAAGGACGCAGTACCCCTAGGATCAGGATTTGGCATAAATTAACCATGAAGAGCCAAAAGGGAGAGATGATTATTGCGAAGAGTAGCTCAATAGCAATAATTCCGGAAACCAAACAAATGAACCTCAATATGGGAAGGTACCCAGCATCTTGAGGTTGTAGTTTAATCTCCATATATGCAATGCGATGGACAATTGTAACCATGAAAAAAAGCAAGATGATAGCAAAATGTGTATGAAGTGGCGAGACGCCCAAGACTTGAAAGTGTATACCAATTAAGGCAGTCGGAAACAAGGCGAGGTCATCAAGAAGCGCGTGAAATGCTTCAATGAAAAGAGAGTGCTTCATTACTGCCACATACATAAACAAGAAACCCTTCAGCTTTAATATTAATTTTTCTTCCAAACAAAGGAAAATCAAAATCCACTTAACTTCCACAAAAAAAAAAAAATAAATAAATAAATTAAATCCCTTCAATAAATTAACTGCCGAATTTAAGTTGAAACTTATAGAAAACTAAAAGGCAAATAACAATTATTAAACAAGTGCTTCATAAATTAGTTTCACCACTTCGATCGCAACAGTTTTTAAGCTGAAACTCGTATAAAACAAAAGTTAAAAAATCAATTATTAAACAAAAATTGATCCAATCATCTTGAAAAAAAATGAAAAACAAAGGAATAGAGAGATAAAACCAAGAACCCAAACCTGCTCAATAGGCCATAAAAAGCATTCAAAATTGAAGCTTTCAATCCCATCGCGCTCACAACTTCATCTAAGTTAAAGCTGGTTAAGAATGAAAAAGGAATATCAATTATTAAATAATAATAATAATAAAAATCCAAGTAACAATCAAATTTGTAAATTGGAAAAAAAAATAAAAAAATAAAGAAAATCAAGTGTTATCAGGAGCAGGCACCATAGGTTAAAACTCTCTAAAAAAAAGAAAAAAAACAACAACAACAACAACAATAACATTAGTACTATATTAGTACAATTGAATTAAAAAAAAAAATAGTACTATATATATTAGTACACCAACTATATCATGAACAGAAAAAAGTTTTTGAGGTAACTATGAGCCAATTAACTATGATATTGAATTCACCAAAAAAAAAAAAAAAAACTATGATATTGAAGAAGAAAATGAAAACGCTACCGGTATGTTTCATGATTGTGTAGATGACGTTCGGAAATATTAGTTCTCTCTATTTCAGACATTGTGGCACTATATATATAGTATATAGTCTTTAGCAATGTTTGAGAGCTTCTCTCAGTACGTTGTGGAAACTAAACTATATATATATATATATATATATAATTGTGGAAACTAAACTATATATATATATATATATATATATATATACACACAACAAGTTCTAACTTGTTTGTCCAGAAGTGATTTCTACTGTTGTAGAGTTATGAGGCTGTCTGTTGTGATTTGTGAACTTGTTTGTCAGACTATATAATTGTGTAGTTCTACTGTTGTAGAGTTGTGAGGTTGTCTGTAGTGATTTCTACTGTTGTAGTGATTTGTGAACTTGTTTGTCCAAAAGTTGTAGTGATTTATAAACAGTGACGGAGCCACTTGATGACCACCCCAAAATTTTTGAAAAAAATAATTTTTTTTGAAAATATCCTAAAAATTTTGTAAATTTTTAAATAACCTGATTATTTTGGCCCTTATACCTGATAATATATATATATATATATATATATTTAAGAAAGTCTAAAAATAAACTTAATTTTCATTTAAATAAAATACAATTCATAAATACATATGTCAACAAATTACAATAATTAAACATTCATCATTTTTAAAATGAACACATAAGTATTTTAACAATTATCTCAACAAATAAAAGGGAAAAAATTGAGTTATAAAGTATTGTAAATTACTATTTTACATTTCACACACACATACACACAAATTTATATATGGCCCCCCCCAAAAATAAATTCCTAGTTCCGCCACTGTTTATAAAGTTGTCAATTACTTGGGCTGTCGGTCATGAACTTGTTTCTATCTTAGATGGTTGTTTCTATTTTTTATCTTAGATGGTTGTTCTCTCTAGTTGTATGTGTGTTTTATTACTCCCGTGAATATTCCACACTTCTACACATTGAAGAAAGATCACTCCTCAGGCTTGCTTCTCCTTTTGATGCTTCACACAATGCTTTATTAATAATGGTAACAATTCCTTGATCTTGAATAGATTGTTGAATTGTTTGATTCTGTTTTAATTGAGTGCAATTCCTGATCTAGATTAGGGAAAGGAAAGGGAATAAAATGTTTTATATATATCTTCTGCAGTTTGAGGATATGATGCTATTGTCATTTTTCTAAGGCCTCGTTGCTTGAAATTTCCATTTACAAAACCCTTGATCGGATTTATAATGTTGTAGCAATTATATATCTTATTTCATCCAATCCATGGAGCCTAGAAATTGGAGCAACATAACCTAACTCTTAAAAAAATTGATGTTTTTGAACAAAATTTTGTGTCATACTTATTTCTGGTGTCATGTTTACTGCAACTTCTTGTGAAATCCTTAAGGTGTCTACTTATTTACACTCTGTTTGAAACTACTATTGTTTATAACTAGTTGAGTTCTCACACGATGTGTGATGAAACTTATTATTAGTTTTCTCCAATATTTCGATAAGTTTTACCAAAAATCTTGTAACTTAACTGATTGGTACCTCAATTTCCAATAGAAACATTCAGAATTCAGATCTCCACCCCTAACTATTAATGTATGAAAAAGATATTTCAATAAATTTTATTGTAAAAAATTGTAATCTTTAGTTATTTTATATATAGAAAAAATTGAAATATACTAAGAGTAGTATAGTGATTTGATCATACTATATATATATATATGTGTTATAAATTGAAAATTGCATGATATAGTAGCTATGGGGATGAAGGGTCCAGAAATGGGTATTGGACCATGGGCCATGTTTGAAGACGTTAAATAGTCCGATGACAGATAGATACTAGTAGAGGCATACAAGTTAATGGTCTATGGAAGAAGTCTAGTTATAAGGAATTGAGAGTGTAGTCTGAGGAGAAACACCTCTTCAGCTAAGCATAGTAGAGGTCAGAAGTCTGACCCTTCGTCAAGAATAAGACAACAAGCAATCATGTTGGTAAGGATAAACATCAGATGGGGATAAGACAAAAGAGAACTGGGAAATATCTGGGGAGAAAGCTGCTACCACCATATTGAATGCTCTACAGCTAACTCCCTGTCTGCATTAATGTGGAAGTGATATCTGAACAATAATATTCAGCCTTACAGCCAACAATTTGATCTACATGTGGAGGGCCGAGATGAAGTGAAGAAAGGGAATATAAAGAAGAAAAACCCCATTACAAGGGGGCATCAAAGAATTTGTAGAAAAAGTCATTGTACACTAAAGAACTGTAATTGTGCTTAAGTCTTAAAGAAATATATACAAACAACCTTTCTCGGATTATGCCAAGGAGGATTTTCCTTACCCAAAACTGTTTGTCTTTGTGTTCAAGTAACAATTAGCCTATTGTGATCACCATACAACTCATTGAAGTTCAGTTTCTAACCCACTCTCTACAAATTCATTGTTTTGGGCTCTTTGGGCCTTAGTCCTTTTCATTTTGGGCTTTGGGAACAAATTGTGTCCTTGCAGTAGCTAATATAGATAGACATGCTTCATGCCTACTAAAAAATGCATATATCCTTTAATTATTATTTTTTACAGTTTTAAAGTTGGGTTGGACTGTAGGAAAACTGAAAACACTGTACTATTCACACATTTAAAAATTATTTTGGGAAAACTGAAAATACTATACTATTCACACATTTAAAAATTATTTTATTACAATGTTTTCAGTTTTCAGATTTTAACAATAAGCGGTATCCAAACAGACCCTTATTGTTTCATCAAAAATTAATTATTTTTTTCTTTAGAAAAATCTATTTTGAAACTTTTTTTTCATATATTTATCATTAAAAAAAATTATAGCTTTTATATCATATTTAGCAAATAAACTACTAAAAACTATAAAATACTCAAATGAACACATTATAACGTAACGAAAGTAGAAAATGGATTAAATTGAGAGCTATTAAAAGTTAGGAAAGTTAGGGGACTAAAATTAAAAAAGGGTAAAGTTAGACTGTTAGAAGATTTCATTTGTAATTTAGTTGTTTTTAGGGTATTCAATACTGATTATTGTCCGTTTTTAGCATTTTTTTTTTCCTGTTGAGAAGGAACCATAGATATTGTAGGGATAAGGGGCCCAAGAATACATGTTAGGCCTTGGGTCTTGTTTGAGGACATTTGGTGGTTCAAGGACAGATAAACAGTAATGAAGATGTAAGACTCAGAATTCCATGAGCAAGCAACGAATGCGAGGGCTAGGGAAGGTAGGTCGAGGTAGAGTATCTCCTCGGTTAAACAAAGCAGAGATCAGAAAGTGTGTTTTGTCATCCAGAGTGACATTCTAGGAAGTTCTATTGATAAGGATATGCATTATAAACATATAGGACAAATGGGAGCTGGGAAATATCTAAGAGAAAGCTGCTATCACCACATTGAATACTTTGCAGCTGACTCTCTGACCGCATTAATGTGGAAGTAATACATAAACAGTAGTTTTCAGCCTTACAGCTACTCCCCAAATATTTCAGGAAGGTGCTGATGTGATAAGGATTAACACCCTCAATCTAATATACACGTGAAGGCTAGAGATGAAAGGAAAAAGAAGGTATAAAATAGAAGGGAGGCCCTGAGAGAGGGGGATTGGAAATTTGAGAAAAGAATACTGTAGTACTAAGAACTGTACTTGAAATCAAATTCAAGAAATATATATAAGAACTGATCTCTTCGGATTGTGCTGAGGATGGTTTTTCTTTAGATAAAACTAGCCTATCTTTGCTTTCTTACCATCTGGATCTACTATACTCGTTATCCAATTCGTTAAAGCCTAGTTTTTCAACCAACTTTCAACAAATTCATTGTATTGGGCTCTTTGGGCCTAAATCCTTTTACCTTTTGGGCTTAGGACTCAAACCGCGGCCTTACAGATGTAATTTGCTAAAATCAAATGGCAAAGTACACTATGATTATTCAAATTTTAGGAGCAATGCTCCATCTTCTCACATAATAATGAATCTTTCTAATTAAATTTATGATAGGATTTACCATTCATGTAAAAGAAGATAGCATGATTCCGAAAGTATTAAATAGTTTTCCTCTTTCATCCTATACAAGCAAAAAAGTATCAACATATTTATTGCAACAATATTTGATTTTGTGTTTATAGGATGAATTTTTTATATTAAAATTTATTTGAGGTTTAATTACAAATTACACTATTAGTGTATAGAAGTGTATATTGGATAGAAGTGGATAGAAGGACTACATTAGAAACGATTGAAAATTAAAGGACTATGATTTTTAAAAAAAATTAAAAGAATAAACTGTGAACATGTGAAAATTAGAAGGTATAATATGTAATTTAACATTTATTTATAGTTATAATTTAAAAGTTTTTTATGTTGATGCTCCTTGTTTTGGTTAATGGAGGCCCAAGATGATGAAAAAAAAAAAAAACGAAAGAGGCCCAAAGGTTCCAATTCAAAGAAGCTCGCCAACTTGATTTGGCCCAAAATTGTGGTGCTTGGATGACCTTAGAGCATATTGTGGAGCTCATAACCAGCTAAGCCTAACAGGACCGCAGGCATGCTCGAATACTTGGTGGGGTAGGAGCATAAGATATGATTTATGCCTTAATCTTAGGGAAGGGTCACATATAATGAAAATTTTTGAACCAAGACAGACAAGACATTCATTTTTTTTTATTTTTTATTTGATAATCCGGACTTTCATTAAAGAAAAAAACTAAGAAACAACATAAAAACAATCGGCTTTGTAAATATCAACTTAGCTCAAAACCAGCTAAGCCTAACAGGACCGCAGGCATGCACGAATGCTTGGTGGTAGACTGGTAGGTAGGAGCATAAGATATGATTTATGCCTTAATCTTTGGGAAGGGTCACATATAATGAAAAATTTTGAACCAAGACAGACAAGACATTCATTTTTTTTTTAATTTGATAATCCGGACTTTCATTAAAGAAAAAAGCTAAGAAACAACATAAAAACAATCGACTTTGTAAATATCAGTAATACCAACAAGAAGGTTGGACTTATTACAAGAAAATGACCTTCGAAAACTACCAGCCAGCTTAGCAGAAGCATGAGCTGCACTATTACAGTCTCTACCAATCTAACAAAATTTACAACTCAGAGAACTCTTACTAATTTCTAAACTATTTCTGATAGTGGAGATGGACCAGTGCACTCAGACAAGACATTCATGCATGAATAGGATTACATTACATCCATTTGCTTTTTGGATCTTATCATGAGGATGGATGGAGCTTATTAACAACTTTAAAGAGGCAAAGGATATGCAAGTTTGCCTTGTGAACTAGAAATGCCTTTGAGTTGAGGAAGAAAGGGAAAATCTTTTCGTGTTGTCTACTCCAAATACGGAACAAAACGACTTTACTACAACACTCTGCCTCCTGACATAAGCCGACGCTGGCCTATAATTATTAAAAGTTATAATTAACTTTCCTAACCATGATTTGCACTCGTTCTAAGCCTTACTGGTTACTTCAGGAACCACCAAACTGTCGGCTGATATTTTATTCATTTGTCCCCAAGAATATTAATCGATTAGGAAAACCTTTTCAGAGAAAAGAATTTCTCCAAACTCAATTGCTAAACAGTTCTTTGCCCAATGCGAAGTCCATTCAATCAAAAGATTTAAAAATTCTCTCTTCCCCCACTCCCAATATGTTAGCTAGTTTATAACTTTATATGTACAATTTTTTAAAGATTGAGATAAAAATGATAAAAGAAATACTGATATAACTCTTAATCACAAAATCTGCAATTCTCATTTTTTTCAAAAGCTAAAAAACAAAAACAAAAACATAGTGTTCATATATCTAATTCTTCAACTGAAAATTAAATAAGTAAAAATTTTTGCTTTTGACAAACAATGAAGGATTCTATTAAGAGATTTGCATATCTATTCTAGAAAGTAGGAACATATATCTTAAATATACTCTGATTTAATGGACTACATAGTTATAAGAGGATCGAAAGCTTAATAGATTCATATAAACTTATCTACTTTTAAGAAAATATATTTGGAATACATTTTGATTTAATAAGACATATATGTATGGTACACGAATATTAAGTAGAAACAAAAAATTATGCATTAGTCATTTATGTGAACGTAATGCATTTTGTAAAAAATAATATTTAAAAAAAAAATTTCATCGCAAGGAGGGGGGAATTTTAAAAAGTTAAGCGGGCTGTGGCCTCTTATTGATAATTTGTGTGTTAAGGGAGGAATTTGAACTTTTGATATCTCTATTGAAAATAGTCAAAATACGAGGATTATCAAGTTGAACTACAAGAATCTTGGTTATAAAACCCAATGTTACATACTCTTGTTTTGTCTTAAAAAATAAAATAAAGGGTAAATTCCACCAACATACCCTGAGATTTGGGGTAATGCTATAACTAGGCTCAAAGACTTTACAAAACTAATCAATTTAGTTCCTAAAGACTACTTAGAACTTAAGATAGTTGAGAAAAACAATTAACTAGCTAAACAGTGTTTAGAGACTAAGTTGTCTTTAAGAATCAAATTGATCAGTTTTTAAAAGTCATGAATCTGGTTGGTATTAGCCCAAATCTCAAGGTATGCAGGGCTGGCCCAAGGCCTATGCCTAAAGCCCCCACCACCAAGAAAAAAAAAAAAAAAAAAAAAAAAAAAACTCCTAAGGAAAAAGGCCTCGTCCCCATTGTAAAAGGCTCAAAATTTTATAAAATTATATATATTTTTTAAATAGTTGTGCACTTTTATTTTATTTTATTAGTGATGCTAAGGATACCATAAATTTTACTATAAGCTTACAAATTGACATACCACCAATCACAAAAAAGTAATTTAAACATTGATTAATTAGGTTGTTCAAGTTCATCAATCATAGTCATTGTCATATCATATTGTGAAAATTTTGTATTACCTTTAGCTCATTTTCTCTTTTCAATTTTATCAAGACTTCCAAAATACAAGATCAATAAAAATCTAACCCAATTGAAACCCTAAAATATTTCAAAAACATGTTGTAATAGCTTGAGACTTTAGTTTTTGTAAACCGATATTCTAGAAAGCAACACACTAAATAATCTCTCTCTCTCTCTCTCTCTCTCTCTTAAAAACACAATATAAAATTAAAAATTAAAAATTAAATTACAACTTTACTTAACTATGCCTCATCACATATCTAAAATAAAATATATTTTTATTTCTTTATATTAAAATTTATGGTTTAACTATAATATTCAATTCCTTATATCAAATTAACATTAGTTTAGTTAATATTATTCATCAAATCATGTATTTAATGTATCAAATTAACCCTGATTTAATTACTATTAAACAATTTTATTTATTTAATATTTTTTTTTGAGAATCTATTTAATTAATATTTATGTATAAAAGACCCCCACATAAATTTTCTGTATTAAGCTTTAAATTCTCTTGGGCCGCCTTTGAGGGTATATTAATAGAATTTACTCTAAAATGTAAATTATATATATATATATATATAATAAAATATTAAAAAAAAAAAAAAAAAAAAAGGCCCACTCCGCACATATACCGTTCAGCCGGAAATATTATGTGAGCGTTTGGCTTGCCCGTTTTCCTGCGTCCACGTTTGTTGCTGCGTTTTCTTTTTTTTTTTTTTTTTTTTTTTTTTTTTTTTCCTTCTGCCCGCTTTTGTTGACTTTAGGGGACAAAAATTACTGTTTTGCACTGTATTAATACTGTTCATGTACTGTAGCAACACTGTTCACGCATTAAAAAATATTAAAAATGGGTCCCACGGTACTATTTACACATTTAAAAATTATTTTGCTACAGTGTTTTCAGTTTTCAGTTTTCAGTTTCAGCAACAATAAGCTGTATCCAAACGGTAATATATCACATTGTTCGTGATCCGCCCTAGTGGATGCCGATGGAGCATTACCTTCATACTTTACACACTAAATGAGGCATGTTTTGCATGTCCAATACTAGTTAATTGCCCGCACTTTCCAAGCATAAAAACAACGAGGACAAACAAGACTTTGCATTTGTCGTTACTTTGGGCAAATTGCGAGGCTGTGATCTCTCGTTTATTTTTCCAATGTGCCTTTAAAAAAGAGCAACAAAAACATAAAAGAACTAGGTTGTGTGTTATTAAAATTAACATGCATGGTAAACGTTTGACTGTGGATGGCACTTTTTATTTTTATATGTAAAGTGGGTTTGTAGTTTTTACCCAAAGGAATAGGAAAATGAGAGTTTTGAAGCCGGAGTAATTTTTAGGTTTTTTTTAAAATAATTTTTTTTTCTCTCATATTTATGTTGGGATATATTCATTAAATTCATAGTAGAGTTTACCATAAATGTGAGAAGAAGAAACATGATTTATCCGTACTCCAAAAATACTTAAAAATCTTCCTCAAAGCCAACGCTTTATTTCTTATAGTTGGTATGACTTCAATTCTTTTTCTTCATCTTCATCATTCCTGCTTTGTTTTGCTCCGACACCCTCAGCGTAGACTAGTTTGATTGTGGATATAAATAAAGTAAGGCTAGATGCTTGACGTGCTCGTGAGACTAGAGACTGAATTCCAAACTATGGAATGAGGCACTCAATGTGACTTGATAACTTGTACTGGTTTCTCCTTTTGAGATCCAAAATAAGAAATGGTACTTAAAGCGAGAATCAATCATTAATTATGATTGAAAAATGCAACATTTTTCCTTCCAAAATTTTGGAGCACTTGGGGTAATAAAAAGGGGGTGAAGTTTATTCATAAAATTTGACCTTACATTGTTACTATTCCCAATTCATCCCACATTCCCACCACCGGTTCCGTAATTCAAGCTATGCATTTTGATCGATAATTTGATTAGACTGCACTGGTTATTTGACATGATTTATAAAAGTTGAATGAAATTCATCCCAAGACAAAAAAAATTATTATCAAGTTCGTTTGGAAGACTCTTTCCCTCTCTCACATGAGGGTTACCTGCTTAGGATTCTACACATGAAATCAAATGTCAGCTCAAGGCTTAGGCCACTTTGACTTAAGCTTAAGGCCTCAATTATAATAAGGTCCTACCCTCGTTAGCTTTAGAATAAGGTCTTGCTCCAATTATAAAAAGACCCAAAAAGTCCAGAGAGAGAAAAATAGGGAAATAGAGAGAGAAAGTGATCATTGTAAAACCGATAAGTGTATACCTAAAGAACTTTGCTCCTCGGCTAGCCCAAGGAAGAACTTAAATAAGAATTTCTCTTTCCTTATTATAATTCTTTACTAAAACTGTTATCCTTGCCAATTTTCTTTCTCTAATTACCAAATCGTGGCTACAAGAGCTTAAAGGGTTGACCTTGACCATCCACCTCTACAAATTAGTTGTATTGGGCCTTCATCCTAACCCAGTCTCATCTGAGTTGGGCCAGTCAGTTAGTTTTGTCCTCTACAGTATCGAATCATCAATAACAATTAATTTTTCCTAATAGTTTGAGATTTTAATTTTTGTAAACTAATATCATACGGTATATTGTCAATAACACCCCAAACCATCTCTATATCTTTCTTAACATTAAAATCAATTTTGAAAATTAGATTGCAACTTAATTTAACCATGAATCACTTTATCCAAGACAAAGTAAACCTTATTTTTATTTAAAAAAGAATAATAATAAAGTTTCATTTTTTTGGTTGAATCATAATATTTGATTTTCTAAATGAAATTAACCTTTGTTTAGTTAGTACTAATTCATCAAATTGTGTGTTTAATACATCAAATACACCTTAGTTGATTAATATTAAAATAAATTTATTTATTTATTTAATTAATATTTAAATATAAAAGACCGTATTTAAATTTATGATCTTAAATCTCAAACTATATCGAGCCACTCTGAAACTAGTTGTCATTTGAAGATGGAATTTGTTCAATAGGCCTAATAATCTTTTTCTAAAGAAAGAGAGACTCGAGTGAAAGTTAAAAGAAAACACACGTCATCTAGTAAATGGTTTGGGCTTATCAACCCTCACATTTGCCCATCCATGATACAAACACAAGCAATTATTATTTGCTAGAATTCTTGAATTGCGAAAAGGGTATTTTATTTCCTTCTTCTGAAATATTTGCTGCTTGCTAATTCCAATAAACTATTAGTAGCGTGTGGTATTCATTAGCAAGAAAATCCATTGCTTAGCTTGCCTCTAGACTCTGGTACAGTCCAACACTAATAATAATTTAATTAAGTGCATTGTTTGGCAAGATTCTATGATGACAATAACTAGAATGCTATAATATGATCCACGATGCACTTTTTTTTATGACTTAGAGGTTGAACATGCCTCCTATGATTAAAAACCATAAATATTTTCTTGATCAATCAACACGATAAGCAATATCAGCCAAAAGGGCCAAACCCGACACCCTTGAAAATTTGTCGGTCAGGACGTAATAATTACTCCAAGGGTCAATTATTATTATTTTATATATTTATATATATATATATATATTGCTCCTTTTTTCAGACCTAGCAATGCCTCTTGCTATTTGGTTAACAAAATTTGAGAATTTAAGATATATATATATATATATATATATTAATGAAACTAGTTTGTGACTCCATGCATATACATTGATATACTTAAAATATATAATAAGATGCATAATATAGATCATATATATAATTTAAATACTATTAATAGTCATTTTTATATTTTATTAACTCTTTAAAAAATCTATCAAAAAAAAAAAAAAACTCTTTAAAAAAATTTGTAAGGACATTATTAGGTATAAAATGTAAATTGTCATTTATTTTATTTTATTTTTATTGTGAAGCACTTTTTTATTTTTTATTTTTTTTCAATTCATTTGTTCTAGACTCTTTGGTTTTTGAACTTAATAACTCACTTTGATGAATATTTATGATGTGGTCAAAAATTTGATTTTAAAATTATGAAATAAAACTCTTTAAGAATAAATAATTTAGGACACATAGCACAAAATTGGAACTCTAATTTGGTATTCTAATTTGAATATCTCTCAACTTCACCTATTATTATATATATAGATTTGAGAATTAAAATAGAACACTAATATTCTGTCCCCTTACATGCTAAAATGGTAACCAATTGAGGGTCTAGATGAGCCATATCAAAAAATAAAATAAAAATAATACTAACAATAAAGGATGTAGAAATTTAAATAAAAGGAATAGGAGATTTTTCAATGCACAAATGAGTCAAAGTGAGCGTTTGGTTTCAACTGAAACCAACGTCCACGTTTTCATTTCCGCGTTTCTGTCCCTTTTTTTTTTTTTTTTTTTTTTTTTTTCAGCGCGATGAACAGTAAATTTACTGTGTAGAGACAAAAATACTGTTTATATACTGTAGCAGTACTGTTCACGCACTATAGCAACACTGTTCACGCATTAAAAAATATTAAAAATGGGTCTCACGGTACTTTTCGCACATTTGAAAATTATTTTGTTACAGTGTTTTCAGTTTTCAGTTTCAGCAACAATAAGCTCAATCCAAACGGACCCAAATTATGCAGTTTGGACAGATTATTATTATTATTGTCAAAATTAACACGTTTTTTTCATATCTTTTTTTTTTTTTGGGGGGGGGGGGGGGGGGGGGCGGGCGTTGAGAAGCAATTTCATACCAATTCTATGTCATTAATTTACACATGACTTACCAACCAGAACAGAATTTGTAGCGAAACTCTAATTCCTAGCAAGGTAGGACCCAAATGGCAACTTTTGTTGAATTGGAACTTTTAGTGGAGGCAAACTCTGCCTTTGCCAGCAAGTTATTGTAAAATTTCACGTTTCTTCCACGAATTCACATATGACTAAGAGGTTCAATGAAATGTATTTACTTAGATTTCAAACCAACTCAAATTATTTTACATTGTTTTTTGGAGGGTTATTTTTTCCAAAATTGTATTTGGTGATGACCAATACAATTTCTTCCATTGACGGTGACTCGACTTAATTAACCTTAAAAAATTAAAATGACCAAGACAATAACTTCCATTGACATTGACTAAATAAACCGTAAAAATTAAAACCATTAAGAGATATTGATGGTTATAAGAAGATGCAAAGTATTCTTCCATGAAATACAAGATAATGTAAAGTAGTCTTCCATGAAATACAAGATAATCTTATTATATGTAAATATGGAACATGATAATTACCGATGATGGTTTGTAAAGAATTCGATTAAAATGACAATCTTCCAAATCACAACGAATACTTTTATATACTTTGAGCACCACTAACCAATTGCTGAAGGCGTGAGAGTGAGAGAGTTAAGAAAAGGATAATATTGTACTTTGCGTTTGTGGTGGTGTCCAGCAAAAGAGAAAAGGAATAAAAGAAAAGTGATAAAGCATATGCAATTGGACGTGTGCATGTCCCCCCTCAAACACAAAGATGGGGTCGGTGGATCGATCCAGCAAGAAGAAAAGCAGAAATCAGTAAAGCACAAAACGTTAACTGAGTGATAAAAAAAAAAAAAAAACGTTAACTTATGCCATAAACATTTTAGTATTTTACCTCGAATTACATGTTTGACCTTAAATCCCAACTCCCAAACCTTTTTTTTTTTTTTTTTTTTCCAGTCAAAATCATTTAAGATTACAACTTAAATAAGTAAAATATTATTAATGTTACTGATTTTACTTTTAAAAAAATTTACAAACTTAGGGGATGGCTTACATAAATAATGCCACATTCTCAATTAGGTTGTTTTTGGTTGGATGGAAATTGATTTTCAATAAATATTTTCTATATTTACAGAGTTTTTGGAGTGACTGAAATTGTTGGTCAATCGAAAATTTTTTTCTCGTTGAACGTAAATAGAGATACTTCTGCCAAAAATGGTTTACACTTGCAGTTGCCGTAAAACATTTTCCGCCTCACCCAAAACTTATCAACCAAACCTCCACCCTCTACCTTTCACTAACAGCCACCAAACCACCACCCCCACTATCGTCTGCAGTCTCTGGTCTCCAACAAACTCCACCAGCCACCACTATGGTTGGTTGCCGATCACGATTTTTATAAAAATTTAAAACTCACTTTTTTTTTTATTAAATATATGTTGGGAGATGAGAAATATGGAAAAATAATAGAAATATAGTTTCCATAATATTTTAAAGGACGCAACTAAACATTTGAAAATATTTTCAGAGTGAAAAATATTTTATATAGAACCAAATACAACCTTAAGTATGATATTACCAATTAACTCAATCCTCTTGATATGCTTCACCCTCAACAAAAGTCACTCGCCATGCATGAAGCTCTGACAGATTTCACATCATCTCAGATTCCAATAAGGGGTGCACACTATAGTGGTTGTGCGTGAAAGGAGGTACATTTTAAAGGCATGCAAAAGCGATTGTGAGGTGGTTTTGCAAGTTGCAACATTAATCCAATGCTTGTGGAAGAAGACCTAGCATGACAATTTTACCGATAGGGAACCAATATTACTACTTGTGAAAGAACCCGAGAGTGGCTACGTACTTTAATTACATGGCCAAGGAGGTCACTATGGCCTACAACAAGGCCACCCTTAGCCTTCACATGCCCAACACCGAGTTCAACTTCGTCCTTATCGTTGCTCCAATTAGCGAATGCACAAAGCCTTTATCGAATTGCTTTTTGAGTAGGGTTTCGATACTAGAATGGGAGGAGTGGGGCAGTGGCGACGTGATAACTGATGTGGCAAATCTCTGTACATACAATTGTAAGTTTCATGTAATAAATTTGTAGTACCTTTATTAATATTCAATAAATTATAATAGATCAATCTTAAAAAAAAAATAAACATCATAAGTTGAAATTCATTAAAAAATTAAATAAATTACGATAGGTCAATGTTCTATTAAAAATTAATAGAATATCACCACTGCACATCCTTGGTGCGGTGGTCACTTCACAAATATATATAAGTGCTTGTGAGATGTGAGAGGTAAGGATCGAGATTCAAGTATCCAAGAGGAAGCTTCACACACATATACACTTAAATTAGGCTAGAATAAAAATTCTATCTTGTATAAAAAAAATAATAATAATAGAATATCACATCTCTTATATGTTTGGGCAGTCTTTTAAAATATTTAACTTTTGGCTAAATCAAAAATAACATACATGAGAAAAAAAATAACATTGAAAGATAATAAACTTATTTTCTTGATAATGAAAGGTAACATTAAGCAGTTTCTTTTTTTACCAAAAGAAGTTTCTTTTTTATTGCCCATATAAGCAATGTTATAAGCCTTTTAAATCCAAGTTTTTAATAATTTGACTCTAATAATTCTAGCTAAATACAAAATATTTTGATATTTATTATTTATATTATACATTTTTGTCGGTAGATTGCATTAAATGGAAAATTGACTAATACACATATAGTAATGCTCCAATCACAAATTATTTTACAATATTTTTATAAACAACAAAATTTTACTAATTTTCATTTGGACCTATTATTAATATAACTTTTTTATTTACCAACAACTATTCATTATTTTAGCAATTTATAAAAAAAAAACTTGTAAAATAATTGGTGCCGGGATAATATGCTGTTAATCAGGCATATGTCACTATAATTGGTCGTACAAATTTATGTGGATTAGCATCCGTAATCTAGTTGTTGGTGGTGTATGATTGACTGTCCCATGAATCAGAACCATCCAAACCGACCACTAAAACGAGCAATCCAAATTATATTCCATTTGGAATGGAATAGACACGTGGGGCGATATTTTATGTAACGTTTTCTCTACGTACTCACTCATAGAGGATTTCATTACAACAATCGAAGGTGAACCTGGCAATCAAAGTGCTAAAGCCTAAAAGCAGACAGAGGACACAGAATTTAACGGCATCAACGGGAAATTTTTTTATAGAGTGGAATATGTGCTTTGCTTGCTTTGCCCTCGGTCACTACAAAAGAGAAAAAATCAATTTCAAAATAGACAAGGAAGGACATGAACGTGTTCTTTTACTATTATCACTCATGGTCATCATCGTCTAATTTTTTTTTTTTAAAAGAAACAACCAATGTGGATCCCACTGCCACGTTTCATTCCTCACCACACAGTAAACTTTGTTAAGTAATTCTAATAAACACATAAAGTGTCCGTTTGAAACCGTTTAGTTAGGTGAAATTGAAAAAAAAAATTTGTGATAAGTTGAATAGTAACGTGAGATTATGAATAGTATTAAAAAGTGTAATATCATATCGGATAAAGTTTAGCTACAAAATTGGTTGTAACTTAAGGCTATAAACTCACTCAATAAAATAAATACTACAACATATTTTGAAAATCTAACCGTTGAATTGCATGTTCTTTACGCCCTTAATACACATATTAAATTTTATGTCAATCAGATATCATTTACTATATGATCTATAAGCTTATATTTTGTGCATAATTTTAAATTACAAAAACTTGCAATTTAAAAAATTTATTGATGACATAGCTATTAATTTTTAATTTTCTTGAAATTTTGCAAGTATGGAGGATATAAGAAGAAGATATAATCCAATGGTGGATTTGTTAAAATTCACATCCGATAAAAAGATATTAAGTAAATTTGTAGCCTAAGGCTACAACTAATTTTGTAGCTAAACTTCGTCCATATCATAAATAGTAACAAAAATAAACTGAAAGTGAAGATAAATTAAAAAATTTAGCTCATCCCAAACGCATACAAAATATCACAACTTTTATCACGACTATTTTATATGACAGATTGTATATAATTTTCTATTCAGACAGTGGAACCCGTGAATAATATTAAAAAATACAATAAGATATATAAATAGTAGTAAAAATAAACTGAAAGTGAAAATAAGTTGAAATATTCAACTCATCCCAAACTGATACAAAATATCACAACTTTTGTCACGACTATTTTAATTGATTACATGTAATTTTAACGTAACCTCGCTATCTTTTGTTAAGTATTCATAGTTTTCCATTCAGACGGTTGTAAAAAAAAGTTGTGTTTTAAGTTATGGTGTTAGAATTTTTGTAAAAATATTTAATTTAGATGAACTAAAAAGTCATATAAAAAAATAATTCTTCGTGAGTTTCAGTTAACTTAATTGATAAAGTCTTTGATGGTTATATAAGAGATCTAAGATTCAATCTCCACCTATACCAAAAACTGATCTGGAATTCAATCCCCGCCTATACCAAAAACTGATTAGTGTCTTAGTCTAATGATAAAAAGCAATCATCAAGAATGAACCCATTGGAACCTCTCAAAAAAAAAAATCTCCAAATATAATAAATATAAAAAAAAATATAAAGAAAGAAATGCGTCTCTTGCTTTCGTCAGCCAGTTGAGCATCCAGATCTTACAGACCAAAGAGAAAGAGAACCTTCCCAATCTCTTTCTCTCTCTTACAAACAGAATTAGAAAGAAAAGCATAGAAATGAATTGGGTGAGAAAGAAAAGGAGAAAATAAGAGAGACCCAGAAGAAAAGAAAAGGAAAAATTCTTCACCATGAGAGCTCATCATAATTTGAGCTTCTTTTTGATTCTGATATCATTGTCTATACCTTTCACTCCAAAATGGGTTGCTGCTGCTGCTACTACTAATATTCTAAACTCAACCAGAAATGGAGTTGAAACTCACAGGAGAATTCTGCACCAACCATTGTTCCCAGTAGGTTCAGCACCACCGCCTGGAACAGACTCAATTCCACCACCATCACCACCGCCACCGACGGTGCCATCAGACAGCTCAAATGTGCCGGGCTCGGAGTACCCATTTTTCCACGAAGGAGGACCAACCCCAGATCAGAGTCAAACACCACCTTCACCATCCAATGGAACCATGCCAATCCCAGTGGCAACAACGCAGCCAGCAAAGCAAACGAAAACAGTGGCAATCGCAATCTCAGTCGGAATTGTCACTCTGGGAATGCTCTCCGCACTCGCATTCTTTCTCTACCGCCACCGTGCAAAGCACCCACGCGAGTCTCAAGCTCAAAAGCTTGTTGGAGGAAGTTCCAGAGATAACAGCAGCGGCTCTGCCCCACCCTCGAATTTTCTGTACATTGGAACCGTGGAGCCGAGCCAGCAAAGAGGTTCAATCACTGATGGGAGCAGAGGAGAAAACAATGGAGCTAACAGGTCACCTTATCATAAGCTGAATTCGGACAAGAGATCTGATCTGTATCGGCCTAGTCCTGAGTTACAGCCACTTCCACCACTCACAAACCCTGTCTGCAATGTCAATTCCTCTTCGTCCGATGAGGAAAGCCACGACACTGCTTTTCATTCACCCAATTGCTCTTCGATCAGTTTCGATGACAATAGCTACTACACTCCCAGTTCGCGTCTAAGTTGTCCACCTAACAACAACAGTAACTATTACAACAACAATGGTTTTGCCAAAACCGACACTTATGGTGCCAATTCTGTTATTCCTCATTCCAAACGGACTTCTCCTAAATCTCGGCTTGCGGCCCCGCTTCCATCGCCACCGTATGCGCCGCCTCCTCCTCCTCCTCCGTCATCGCCGCTACCTACTCGTGTGGCGGACTTACAACAAGTGATTCCAAATCCTCCAGTGAGGCCAAAATTCTCATCGCCACCGCCACCACCAAATATGGCGCGTCTTCAATCAATAAGCTCTGTGTCTAGACAAGTCTCTGAAGCGCCAATTCCGCCCACTCCTCCTCCTCCACCACCGCCTCCGCCTCCTCCTCCTCCTCCACCGCAATCATTGCCGCAGCGGAAAGTAGGACTTCCAGAAGCAAGTGTTTCTGTTACTCCAACTCCTCCTTCTTCTGCCCAAGTTTCAAGGAAGTCATTGTCCTGGAATTCAAGCCCCAAACGCAATTTTGAGAATGAAATAACAACACCAGCACCACAAAGTAGTAATAAAAGTTTGAGCTCTTCTGAGAGGCTTGATTCAGATGAGAGGGAAGGAGCAAAACCCAAGTTGAAGCCTCTGCATTGGGACAAAGTACGGGCAACCTCGGACAGAGCCACGGTTTGGGACCAGCTCAAATCAAGCTCATTTCAGTAAGTAGTGAAATGTACACTTTTTGTGATTTATCCCATAATGCTTATTAGTTTTAGTTTGATCATTGATGTGATACAATAATATTTGTTTGCTTCATTACTTTGCAGATTGAATGAGGACATGATGGAGACTCTTTTTGGCTGCAATTCGGCGAATTCAGTTCCAAAAAAAGAGGTTACTAGGAAATCAGTGCTCCCTCCTGTTGAACTGGAAAACAGGGTGTTAGACCCAAAGAAGTCACAGAACATAGCTATTCTATTAAGAGCACTCAATGTAACAAGGGACGAGGTGTCTGAAGCTCTTTTGGATGGTAAGTGATGTTTCATTCTTTCCCATGTCTGATAAATGATTATAAATTCCATATTCTGCTTAGACGATATATAGAAAAAAAATTCAAAATCCCATTTCTCTGATTTGATCTAGACATAAAGGAATAGATAAGTTATAATGGGCAACCATATTTTTTTATTACTTACAAAATTCCAAAAGTTATGAAGTACTCTATAGTCTATAGTCTATAGATATCAATTAGCACAATTTTTTTGAGGCAGGAGGGCACGCAATGTAGCTTAGTGTACCAACAAAAAGCAGAGGATAAAAGATGTCAGAAGCAGAAATAAGAATTGAAGAGCTTAGAAGAAGTGTAATCGTGCTTATAATCATAATGGTAGTAAAAGCGTTATAGCAAGATCATATCAGTTACATCATTATGTTAGATTTCAAGTAATCATGTAAAATCCCCATCAAAATGACAACCTTGCTTCAGGAAATGAAGATTTCCAAAAACGACATTAGCATTAGAGACCAAATGAATGTTCATTGCTTCTCATGTTATAAATCATTCTACTAGATTTTGGCTAGTAAATACTAGGTCATTATGCCAAGCATGCTCCAACCTATTATGCCCTAGATCTTCTTTTTCTCAGTAGAGAAAGCATGACTGTGATTTCTTTTTTTAGTTGCTTCCCTTTTTTTTTTTTTGTCGATTTATTAGATCCGCTTGATTTACGCAATTCATTATATCTCTTATGCTCCAATTGAAGAAACCAGGTTCAAAAACCTTCATGCCTTCATCATCTGGCACACTTTCACCATAAATTAACCACAATCACTTGTCAAGAATGTAGAAAAGCTCAATTAAGTATAGTATCCCACACAACACCCTAGTGACACTTTTTGAACAGGTAGTTGCATATATCTAAAAAGTAATTAAGTAACTTGGATATTTACCAACATCTGGGTGTTTCATTTAAAAAAGGGACACCATTTCCATAATAACTGTTGTACAGATAATGCAGCTCAATAACTTCAATAATGAAATTACAAGAAACTTTCAAATTACAACTTTAAATTACAAGCCTTATTTGTATTACATCAGATTACCTGAGCTAACAATCAGGACTCACAACACATAACCAATTTGACATATGCTACTAGTGGTACTGTATTAGTTTGTGTCTTCTTCTTCTGCTTCTTCATTTCCACACACTCCCCCCTCCCCCCCTCGATTCATATGCAAACGTATGGAAAACCACACAGAAGGTGCTTCCTAGAGCACAGTCCAATGAAACAAATATGCTGATATATAGCCATTCCGCATAAATATTGCTTGAGAGGTTCTATATGACAATCTCATTGCATCACTAGTTTCTGTCTACAAAGTACTGAAGTAAGAAATATAAACATATTTGTTGAAATCTTTACCATGCTCATTGCCTTTGCATCCAACTTTCCATCTAGATTCTGAATTTTTAGTCTGAAGCATCATTTGCTTTATGTGTTTGGGTGCAACAGGTAACCCAGAAGGCTTGGGTGCTGAGCTTTTGGAAACTCTGGTAAAGATGGCTCCAACTAAGGAGGAAGAGATAAAACTTCGAGACTACCGTGGTGACATCTCAAAACTAGGGTCTGCAGAGCGATTTCTTAAGGCAGTACTTGATATCCCATTC
This sequence comes from Quercus robur, assembly GCF_932294415.1. Lineage (NCBI taxonomy): Eukaryota > Viridiplantae > Streptophyta > Magnoliopsida > Fagales > Fagaceae > Quercus > Quercus robur. The sequence goes on from NC_065539.1 coordinate 14,216,153, forward strand.
GCGTTTAAAAGAGTTGAAGCCATGCTATACAGAGCTAACTTTGATACAGAAGTCAAATACCTGAGAAAGGCTTTTCAAACCCTTGAGGTACTTTGGCTAAAAGTTAACAATTAACAAGTTTTAATTACATGTTATTTTGATCTGTTGATTTCATGAATTTTGACTTGTAGAAACTCAAACCTTAGATTTATTATTTGTCAGGAAGCAAGTGATGAATTAAAGAACAGTCGATTATTCCTTAAACTCCTTGAAGCTGTTCTCAGGACAGGAAACAGAATGAATGTTGGAACTAACCGTGGTGATGCTAAGGCTTTTAAACTTGAAACACTCTTAAAACTTGTAGATATTAAGGGAACTGATGGGAAGACCACATTGCTACACTTCGTGGTCCAAGAGATTATTAGATCTGAAGGCACAGGTACCGATTCTACAAATGAGAATGTTCAAGAAAAAGTGCATCAAAAGATGGAGGACAGTTTCCAGAAGCAAGGATTGCAGGTTGTGGCTGGGTTAAGCAGAGACCTCGGCAATGTCAAAAAAGCAGCAGGAATGGACTCAGATGTCTTAAGCAGCTATGTGTCAAAGCTTGAAATGGGACTTGACAAAGTCAGATTGGTTTTGCAATATGAGAAGCCAGATATGCAGGGAAAATTCTTCAACTCAATGAAACTATTTCTGAAAGAGGCTGAAGAGGAAATTATTAGAATCAAGGCCGATGAAAAAAAGGCTTTATACCTTGTGAAAGAGGTCACAGAATATTTCCATGGGGATACAGCAAAGGAGGAAGCCCATCCTTTCAGAATCTTCATGATTGTAAGAGATTTTCTAGGCATACTAGATCAAGTGTGCAAGGAAGTGGGGAGGATGCAGGATAGAACAGTGGTGGGTGCTGCCAGATCTTTCCGGATATCTGCAACTGCTTCACTACCAGTTCTCAATAGGTATAGTGCGAGACAAGATTCAAGCTCGGATGAGGGAAGTTTGTCTCCTTGAAGTTGTGTGAATATCAAGTAATGAACCTCTTAGAAGTCCAATCAAATTTTAGCAGATACTTCCACGGTTATAGACTCATTATGAGCATTCAGAGGAGTAGGATAATGGAGATGTGAAAGTACTTCAGAAGGAATCGATTATTGTCAAGAAAATCCCAGTCCATGGATAGAGGTACCACTCAATTAACAAGGTGAGGCTTGTAAGAGAAGAACAAGGTTTTGTGTATGAGATCACAAATGCATAAAAAGTCAAATGTTGGGCATTGAAGATTTACTATGATAGAAGAGCAAGCTCTATCTGGAAGAAAAGGGCATCAAAAGACAAAGACATGATATTCCTTTCACTGAAGTGCACAGTCGAATGAAGCAATTCTAAATGAAAAAAGCAAAAAAAAAAAAAAAAAAAAAAAATAGATGTCTTTTTTTCCTCAATCCAACACATATGCCATAGTTAAGATGGGTTTATCTTCTTTTAGATTAGATTCCCACACATTTTCAAGAAATCAGAATGTTTTGATGTTACTTACGATGCTTTTATCTGCATTTATTTGATCAATTAGTAATAATAATAAGTAGCAGTTTCTTTTTTCAGCATTCTTTTTAATGGTTTCCCTGGAAGTTGGACAAGAATCTGCTTGAATTGTTTACTATTTTGAGTGGGAATATAAAGCCAACTCAAGTGCGGTCCTTGTTTAGCAAGGAACCAAAAAGATATCTATAAAATAAAAAAACCGTATAAATCCAGCTAGGCTTATCAATGAAGGGATTGAAGCTTTTCTATGTTGAAGGATAGAGGACAAAGATGGTGGTGGCTGGTTCAGCTTCAGCTAAATCAACCCAATTATTAGCCACTGTCAACATGGTTCCAAAAACTTCAAGTCTATCCTAATGTTATCAGAATTATGTGAAAATTTCTGATGGGTGCCTTAAAATGTTTTTCACATTTTATAAACTACCATTTTTAATAAAATGTGCTCAAGCTATCAAACAGTTAATGATGAAAAATGAAAAGAATGATTAGTGTAAAGCATGATAAGGAAGAATAGAGAGATGGGGAGGAGAAGAAAGAAAAAAAAACACTACATAAAAGTACCAAAAGATGAAAGCTCCATTTCTGATAGATGCAATGCAATCTTTATTATAGAGTGGCGAGTTTTGTTCAACTTCAAGACTTCAAGCTAAGGCAAGGGTTAGAGAAACGACATCGTCTCATCACACTCTTAAATGGGGCCATGCCAAAAATAAAATTTCCTTCATCTAAGACGACATATTTTTCACGTAAACGATGAGCTTTGGCAGCCAAGGCCTAGTCAACCCTGGACTCTATATGACAAACAATTATTTCGTCGTTTAACTGTTTTATTTATTTTGTTTAGGGACTATACTTAAATAATGTCAATGCTATATAGACGACACCAAAATTTTGTTTACAGATTCCCTGCACAAATAAACAAGTGCTCTTACCCATGACTCATGAGTGATAGAGATTGCTCAATGCTCAGTCATCAACTGGTGGTATATTGCAGTAACAATCATAGTTTTAGGTGTATGAATAGGACATCAAGGTACACTGTATAGCAGAAGGTCCATTTGACTGCATCTGGGGGCATCTCAATAAGGAATATCTCCATTTGATGGACCCAAATTTATGTGAGTTATAAATGACAAGGGCCTCAGTTTTAATTTTCTTTGAAATGGACAGCCACTTCTTTGTGAAACATTTGCTATATGCCTCAAATCAAATGTCAAATCAGCTCCAGCTAAGGCTACAGCTGAGAGGTTATTAAACTCCTTATAAAAAAATCTTGTGTGTTAGTTTGTTAAATTAGTGAGAGAAATTATTGTGTAATTTTAGAGTTTTATAAATGTGTGTTTTTTTCTTTCATATGAATAGTATGTCTTATTAATTAAATTTATGGTGAAACTTACTATTCATGTGAGAGGGGAGACTACACATTTATGGTATTCCGAAAATACCTAATAATTTTCCAAATTACTAAAGCCTTATTTGGTTTACCACTCACTCATATCTAAGTCTCAATACTCATAACTCAAATCTCCTCACTCAAACTCATATTTCAATATCTCACAACTCTAACTCAATAAAATCCATAACTCACTCTCACGCTCGTTTGGCTGAAGATTTTCATAGCTATTTCAAATTTAAAAACCCACATTTTTGTCATTCACTGAGTCCCACATAGCATTAGGAGAAGGGAAAAGGGAAAGTGATGAAGAAGAGTAGGGTCTGGTGGCTAGGAAAGTAATGAGGAAAAATATCCATTGCTCACAAAAGCCTGCAATGATGGGACGAGACACTGCTGTGGGACTTGTGTTTGTTGGAAATTTACAAAACTGCCACTGATAACTCAAAACTCGTAACTTGAAAATAGCCTCATCGTGTTTCCAAAATTGTTCACCCATCACTCAAAATTATGAAATATCATCACTAAGTTAATGGTTTGGAAATTTATCCAAATAAGCATGCTACCCGTGGGCCCCACCAATTTTGGATTATGAGTTAACAAAACTTGGATTTGTTAACTCAGTTCGGAGAAATCCAAACAAGGCCTGATTTTCCTAAAAGTTTAAACTAATAGGAGATGGTGAATTTAATCATTTAATCCACCACAGTTGAATAGTTGGAGCTCTTAGCCATATTAACTTGAAGTTTTGGTTTTACATTAAGTTATCTCTCTTATGGTTTTTAATGCTGCAGATAATGAAAGTGTTTGAACTTCTAACACTAAATTTAGCAACTGTGCGCTCTCTTGTTTGATTTGAGACTTATTAGAATCCGATCAGTTCCACGGCTATTAGAGATCATACCAGACAGCTAGAGAAAATGGATATTTTAATGTTGATTATAAATGCACTACTATAAGGTGAATTTAAACCCAACTAACTATTACTTAAACGTTGAGCTAGTCGAATTGTCCATTTCATTAGCAATACACAACTTTTTGGTCCATTCCAGGGAGTGACAAATGTCTGGAAGGAAGTGATTCTCTTATTTTTAATTCCACACTGAGATACAAAAGAACACCTTGGACCAATATTTTCTCTACAAATAGGCAATTACAACTAATTTACAATTGAAACTGGTTCTAGGAGCAGCAAAGTTTGATGCCATGTAGAGCTAGCTAGCAATGGCTGACGAAAATGATGTCATCTAGAGCTAGCAATGGCCGACGAAAAAAATGGTGCTCCAGCGATGGTCTTTGTTCTCAATATTTTTTTCACAAGTATTCTCCACTTAATCTCATCCTTCTTGCTCTGTCTCCTAATTTTCTCCCTAAAGGTCCTGAAAAAATGTAATTTGCTGAGTGAGTTGAAAGTTTAGGCTGCATATGATATAAGCTTAGGTAGAGTAGGCATGCAATCCTTGAACAAAATAGGAATTATAAATCATGATGAAAACAAGGCCCTGTATATAGTCGGCCTCATTAATTTCCTACATTTGATGAATCTAATAATGATGTCTAAGCCTGTGTTGGTGCAAGACACTCAAAACCCCTAGATCATGAATGGATGAAATGACACTCCAAATTAAAAATATAAAGAAGGAAGAGCAGAAAGCATTGTAGGTGTACCTGCACAAAGGAACCCTACAGATATCAGAATTGTCACAAAGCCGGGAGTGTAACTCCAATAGCTGCCACATTCTCTTGCAATGAACGCAACCGCCAGGAACCCTCAATTTGCAAGCAGCAAAATGACGTACAAGCAATTCCAGTCCCTTACAGGCTGCATAATCACAGGGTGACTGGTTTGCTTTGAAGTCCTTATCATGTGGCCCAATTGTCCGACAACCATCTCTGCATATGTGGACAAGAGCCTCCATTGCCTCATATAATTGCAAATAAATCTTTCCCTCGTTTGTCTTTCTGATCCGATCCTTTTGCCTCTAAAAATGAGTTTAAAACACGACTTAAACTTAAAATTCAAACAAAGAGGGAGTTTTCGTGGGTTGCCGTAATGAAATATCAGGGAAAGGGATAGAAGAAAAGAAAAAAAATAAAATAAAATTAGAGCACTTACATTATCTTCATCAATTTTTGACTGCAGAAGTACCCTCTCTAATATTGGGTGGGATTGCTTCATTGCTTGCCATCCCTCAGTAGCAGAAACAGCTTTAATGTTCCTCAGAATCATACGGTGACAAATGAAGCTAAGCCTAGGGGCATCACACAATAATGCAAGTTGAAAGATGTCAATTACATTCTCTATGGTAAGCAAACCCTGCTCTAGTTGTTGCACACATACTTGCTTCAACTCAGGAACCACATATGCATGTGACAGCACCAACAAAGGCAAGACAAATTCCTCCATATCTTCTTTCTCATAACTACATATGAAAGACCATCAACTATCAGCACAATGTAGTACTTACGTTAACATAAAGTAACAACAAAATTGAAGCTGCGTTAGAATGATCCTCTTCTTAAAGGTTTTACCATACACCAGGAATAGGTGAAAGGGAATTGATCAAAAGATGTAATTTCCAATAAAATTTCTCTGACCATTTTTACCAATTGATTAAAAATTCAGTAAAGAAATTTCAGAACTGGTCTTCAATCTTAGATTATGGTGTGCAGAGATGTAATCCATAGAAACTATATTAATCTTGGCCATTCTCTATGGCATCTACATATATACGTCCCATGGTCCAATTCTGAAGTCTTGACCAGAGTGCCAATATTATTCTTCCAACAAACCCAACAAATACTAAGAACTGAATACTAATTAATGATAAATAGTTACCAGGAAGAGTACAAAAATCGAATAAAAGCTCTAACTGCATCATGTGGAACACCAGGGATTGAAATTGATCTCTGCCGACCACGCCTTTTTGATTTCTTTAACATGCTTTTTATCACAGGAGAAGACATGCCCTGTTAATAAACATCCAGTTAATGGACTATTATGTTTATTTATCAAAGATACCGTGTCAACATGCAAAAACAATCACATTTACTTTGTATCTTGATATTAAACAAATCGTTGTAAAAAAAAAAATACAAAAAGCAACACATGCTTCCCACAGCAGAGTACACATTCCTGCCTATATTCATAAGCTTCTCTATGGCTGTGACATTTGTAAAATTGAAAATAATTACAATACAAGTAACCATTAATCAGCCTTCATATACAGATGACTTTCTAATATATAGCATCAATGTGCAAATAACTAGCTAGCTTTATCTATTTTTTTTAAAGGCTAGGGAACAATTAAATATTATGTTTTGATGTCTGTCAGCTGTAAATTTAATGAGTAATAAGCATATTATGTGCCTCTATTTTATGTGATTTCATCATTTCAAGGTTGTGCTTTTAATATTAGGAGTTGGTTAAATAGATATAGGTTGGATAAATTATTAGGTTTGGACTTTGGATGAGTTACTATTTGAATTTGAATGTTCTGTTTATCCTGTAAAACCATATATTCAGTGAAATTTCACTTTAATGGTTGGTTTCCCTTAAGGAAAACCAATTGTTTCTCTTTTATGCTGTGATTTTGTCCATTTGTGAGGTGCCACACATAACACAGTAGTTCGATACTACAAAATATGTTTTCTCTATTGATCTTGGCGCATATAATCAGAAATCAATTTGTTATCTTATTATTTCTCAAGCAGAATCATCGTTGATCATACAGAACAGACTTTTAGAGTCAAGACTTAATCGATTACCAACAAAGAGTCGAGAGTTAATTGCTATGGCATATATTTACTTACAAGAATATTAGCATGCGCATAGATGGTGCCACCATTGTCGGTATAAATAGAAACATCAGCTCTATAACCTTCATCAAAGAGGCGATCCCACAACTCTTTTGTAGATGTAGAGACACAGCAGTATCTTCTTTGCTGTGATCCATTCATCAGGTACCCCTTCTGATTATAACTACTTGTTGCTGTACCAGGCAATGGAGGTGCCATTGGAGCAACTCTCTCACCAGCTAGAGGAGAAACCTCAATGATGTTGTCCATCGTTCCCATCAGTTTCTAAGCTCTGGTTCTGCAGATGTAGCTCAATGATCAAAATCAGTTTGATTTGAAATGCTCTAAGCACTGATAATATTTATACTCTGGCAGATATTAATCTAAGAAAATAAAACTAAATTTTTCCTAGGCTGGGGTAGAATTTGCAGGGTACACATCAAATTTATGCATTCAATTGCAAGCCAAAGAGCAAAATTCGGATTATTTAGATTTTGTCCAAAAGTTTCTACTTAAGATTCACAACCAAAGGCGATATTTCAAAAGGGTGAGGGTCCATAAGAACCGAAAGATCCGGTTTGGCAAAACCCGCCAAACTCCAAATTTATAATTTACCTTTTAGAAACCAGAACATAATTAAAGAGGGCAGATATATATAAAGATGTGGAGTATTTTTTATTTTTTGAGAAAGTAAAGATGTGGAGTAGAATTGTCATATTTAAAGGGCCTACGGCACTAAATGAATACTACCTATAGATCAAAATTATTCGCTAGAAGTTTGAAGACCAAGAAACTAGGCCTTGCAATAACTTGAACTAGATTTGTACTGTCATATAATTAGATCTCGGCTAAATGTAATGCAGGTCATGTTCCTAGTATATAGACTTTATATAGATCCCAGAAATATATAGACGGCTCTAATAGTGACAGCACTCAATTTGGTGAAGGCCTTGACAATACCTTCAGAAAGTGAAATTTCTTGCCAATTTGTCAAGTGGGTTCCAACTAATGACGCAGGCTCACAACTTGATTAAAAGTGGGTTCCAACTACCAAGGTAAAGATCCTATAATAGATCCTATAATAGACATTTTCATATTTCACACTTTTTTAGTCTTTTACCATCGTCATAAGCAAGTTGGCGATCCATTTGCAATATAAAGTTCGACAATAAAACCAAGTTGGAACATTAAAAATTAAAACTTTTTCACCCTTTTCAACTTTTTATAAAGTTTTTTCTCATTTGTCTTCAAAAACTATTTGGCAACATGCAACACCCAATTCATTCCAACTCAGAAATCAAAATTATATCTATATAAAAAGATTGAATCATTTCATCCATCTCATTCAACTTTAAAAAAGATCAAAACCAAACAAAACAAAAAAAAATGATGAATCATACAGTAAAAACAAAAGATTCATTGAAGAAAGAGAGATCACCTTAATTTGAATGTATTAGTCTGCATATAATAAATGGTGAAAATTGAAAGCAGCGTGAGAAAACAGCTTGCATGCAAAGCTTTACACTTTCCCTTTGAACCAGAATCAACAACACCGCCTTATCTAATACAGCATAAGAGGATGATGACACCAAATATAGATAAAATGCTTTGGTCTACAAAGAGAAACAGAGAAATCTCCGAAGGATGAGAAACTGTTTTTAAAGACAGTCGGTGAAGAAGTTTTGGTTTCAGAAATCTCTGTCTCTCTTCTGGACCGAACCTTCCGACGACAATTCAGCAAATCAAAATAACTATATAAAAAAAACTATCTCAATGTCTATCTGTCAGTCTTTTTTTTTTCTTTTTTTTCTTTTTTTTTTTTTTTGCGCCAAAAATGGGAAGGGAGAGTCAGAAGAATGTGCCTTATTTTTACTATTATTTTTAACACTAAAAGCCAAAGGTTAAATAAATAAAAAAGAAGAAGAAATGTATGGACATAATTAACGTGCCTTTTGTTTTTGCTAAATATTGCTGATGCATCTCCACGTTGGAAGCTGATTGGTCCTCATCCATTATGACTCACGCGCTTTCCTTTTTAATTTTTTAATTTTTAATTTTCAAGGTATTTTTTTCATGCACCTACTATAAACGATTTTGTCCAATAACGATCCATAAACACACATATATAGTTTAACAACTATTAAGATAATGTTGTTATATGGATGTGAAAAAAGTGATGTTATTGGTGAATTTAGATAAGAATTTATGAAAGTTAATAGTTGTGAATAGAAGGTGAAAAAGTAATGTTATTGCCTGATTAGTGAATTCAGATAAGAATTTGTAATTGTTGTAAAAAAATGTATTGTCATAATAATCACATTACCATTTTTTTACTAAGAGATTAGAAATATTACCATTTTTTGAGATATGTACTACTAATAAATAGTAATAGAGAAAATATAAGAATATTTGAAAAAGAAAAAGGCAACGTTAGGCATATGACTCATTGCTGGTGCATGTCCACGTTGGAAACTTGGAAGCCTCTTCGTCTTGATCCTGTAGATTTTCCTTTTCTTTTTTTCTTTTTTTTTTTCTTTTTTTGGAGAAGAAGACCTTTTTGAATTACTCCATCCGTCCCAATTTGTTTGTCCAGTTTGAAAAGTCAAACTTTTGAAAGAAATATCATTTATTGTCTTATCTGTTTTATAAAAATGTATAAGTTTACAAAACTACTCTTAAATAAATTTATCAATTTTTTTTTTTTAAAGAGTTATTCTTAACGAGTCAACTAAAAAGATGTCCCAATTAGATTGATTTTTAAAAATATTTGTTAGTTTTCTTTTCAAATAGTTTTGAAAATAAAGTAGGAGTATAATAGGAACATTAGTAAATTAATTACTTTTATTTTTAGAAATAGGACAATATTTTGGGACATCCCAAAATAGAATAGAGGACAAACAAACTGGGACGGATGGAGTAGTTATATGTAACGTGTCACTTAAAAAAATTTATTTCAAAATTTAGATTATGATAAAACTGAGTTTTAAATGATGTGTCACCCCATTGCAACCAAATGTATAAGTCATTGACAAATTGTTAAGAAAAATAACACTTGACTTCCTCAAATTTTTTATTGATGTTTATATTTTTGTGGGTAGAAGCATATATATTATTAATACTCAAATAAATTAAGTTACAATTGTCTCAAAATATATCAATTTATGAGAGACACACACATATATATATATATATATATATGGAAAATTTTGTTATACACATTATATGCATTTACACACGGCCCAAGTCACGTTTTTAGACTTGAAAATGTGACTTAAAATCATGTTAATATATATATATATATAAAAAGAAAAAAAAAGATAATATATTATAAATTTCCTACAAGTGTTTTTGTGTGGGTAAAATGTAATCATTTCTCTCGAATTTTGGTTCTTTTTTATTATGTCAAACACACAAAATTTTCTTTTTAATTATGTCAAACACAAAATTTCATAAAAGGTTTATAACTGTTAAGATAATGTTGTTATATAAGAGGTGAAATAGTGATGTTACCGGTAAATTAGGATAAGAATCAATAAAAGCTAGTAGTTATTTATGGAATGTAGAAAGTTATGTCATCGGATAAGAATCTCTAGTTGTTGTGGTGAATTCGGATATGAATTTGTAGTCGTTGTGAAAATTTTATTTTCATAATCACATTATCATTTGCTTTTTTTTGGGAGGGTTTCACAACTTATGGCTTCAACTATTAGAGAGTTTACCAGTTGAGCTAGCTAATTGGAACCCACTTCTTGCTTTTTTTTTTTTTTTTTTTTTTTTTTTAATTATAAGAGATTAGAAACATTACCATTTGCAGAGGTAAACTCTTTGAGATACACTAATAATTATTAAGAAAAAGTATGTTAGGCATATGACTCATTGCTGGTGCATGTCCACGTTGGAAAGTTGGAAGCCTCCCCGTCTTGATCCTTTAGATTTAGTCATATGTAGTCACTTGAAAATTTTATTTCAAAATTTAGATAATGATAAACTGAGTTTAAATGATGTGTAACCACATCGCAACCAAATATAAGTCAATGTAAAGAAAAATAACACTTGACTCCCTCAAATTTTATTTTATATTTATATTTTGTGTGTATATAAGCACATATATCAATAATACTTAAATTAATTAATATATAAGTCACACTTTAAAATTAAAAAGGTGATTTAAAATTACAATTTTAGTTGTTTTGGGTAGTGTGTAAATGCATACAATATGTGCAACAAATATTATCTCTCTCTATATATATATAAAAAGAAAGAGATAATATATTATAAATTTCTTATAAGTGTTTGTGTGTGTATAAATTTCTCTTGAATTTTAGTTCTTTTCTTAATATGTCATTTAATTATTAATTATTTTGATAAAGCCAGTACGGTTTAGGATTAATTCAATAACAATTTGGGTCCAATATACTATTAGTAAATTGTTGAACCCATATGCTATTACATAAAATAATTAAGCACATAACATGTGATTTGGGAAGAAATATATACTTATATTAAAAAAAAATCTTTAAATTATTCTTAATATAAAAAATTGTGGGGTCAGAGAATTTATGACCCCGGCCCATTTTATATTAAGACCCAAGGCCTGGGCCGAGGAGAGATATTGCCAAAGACGCACAATGGAAGTCCAGAACGGCCTAAGGATATGGCCGAGGACGATCTTGTGCTCGGCATCCCATAGTGCCCCTAAAAGAAAGGGCGAGCACCGTGCGGGAGCGGCCCAAGTAAAAGGCTGTCAATACTGCAATAAAGCACTCTGCACCTGACAGGACCATACTCTTCAGCTTTTACAACCACCCCCAACCACTTTGGGTATGGGCTGATGGGACAAATATCAGTTCTGGAAAGTCGAACCTACACGTGGATGTTGGATGAGGGGTACAGGCTAATATAAAATGAGAAGTAAGCAATCCAGAAGGGAGGCTAGGAAAAAAAGGCTAAGAACCAGAACCTCCCAAGCCGTGCCGAGGAGAGAGATTTCTCGAGCGATCATAGTTTATTTCCATATGAACACCACGACCAACCATCGTCCGGTAACCAAGGCCTAGCCTTTCAAACCCACGCTTTACAAATTTTATTATTTGGGCCTTTTAACGTACGAACCCAACATCATTTTGGGGTCGTCACGAATTGAGTCCTTACAAAAATAATTATGTAAATTTTTTTAAGCTTACATCACATATTTATTTGGTTTATAATTTAAGTGAACTCCAATGATAATATTCTAAAGAGCAATGGACAAAAGTGGTGGGATCAAAACCATCCCAAGTCACGTTAACAATTACTAAAAGTCTAAAATGCGTGGGGTGTGCTTAGAAAATAATTAACTTTTAAGGGATATATATACATTTTACTCTTTAAAAAATAAAAGATAATTATCCAAAAGATAATTTCAAAGTGAATGAAAGTTTTTATTTTTTTTTTAATTTTTGGGGTCTACTAATGAGATGCATGGATTTCACAAGTTCTGTCATATCAGCACGTGCTTGAGTTTTTTTGAAATATTTTAATTCGAAAGGCATTGTTTCATTTGGAGTCTATGTTGTTCTTTAATATTATTTGTAGACCAAGAGACAGCTGATTTTGGCTGGCAATGGATTTGGACTGCTTTATTAGCCACTTGCAGTCGTATTAGCATACAAAAACCAACTCTTTTAAGCCACGACAGGATCACCGTACCGATTTACCAATGACAATGAGCCTTCGACAATTATGGCCCGTCCTTTCGTACAACTAGAGCATTTAAAAATTAGAAAAGGAATCAATGCCATATTATTTATGCTTTTACAGTATCAAATTCATGACGTAGGTTCATTTTAAAATATCAGGAATGTTGGTTGAGAACGTGCACAAATTGGTGGCCAGTGGATGAAAACTTCGTTGAATATTGCATATGTTGAAATAGGGATGAAGAGTGGAACGTAGGTTGAATGGAATACTGTAGATCTACCATCAATCATCACACAATAACAGCTAGCACAGTACGGATTAAAACAAAAAAACAAAGTGTGTTTTGTTTGTCTGTATAAATAGTTGAAAAACAGTGTTTTGAGTTTTAAACGAGCATTTGTAAAAAAAACTATGAGGAGTTGTAGTTGCAAAATAAAGTTATGAGTTTTAAAAATACTCTTTTAACCAAATCGCCTAACCAAATGGAACTAAAAAAAAAAACACTAGCATAGCACACTTAAGTGTAAAAAGGTCAACTGTGCACAAGTTATGTAGAGAATTAACATAAAGGGTGACTCATAGTTACTGAAATTACAATTGGGTATTCAGCTTAACAATTTTCTGTAATTAATAAAATGTTATTGATGAATCTTCCAATAAAAATGGAAAAAAAGAATCAACTGTTTTATCCAAACATATTGTAGTAAGTTACTACCAATCTGAATATAAAGACTGGTTTCAGTCAAAAGCACCTGAATGGTGAACCCTATAAAAATAATTAAAGAAAAATCAAAATCGGGAAAAACGTGGCAGATGTCATGACAGCATTCTTGATCAGTTGCTGAGGTTGCAACACCTCTCCCTTTGTCTACAACCATTCGCTACCACGAGCAGCAAAATGTCCAAATTTTTCCAGCTGATGCAGAAAAAAAAAAAAAGCGACCAGGTTTTATAAAATGAGGTGGTGAAAATGCAGCATTACATTAAACAACCATTAAAGGGGGTAAAATAGGGAATTAAGGGAGGGGGCAGGGGGCTTGAATTGGTAATTCAACAATTCTACTACTTTACTGTTCCCCCACTGTAATTACTGAAAATCATATTCTATAATCTATATTATAACCGCAACCCACCCTCAAAAAGGTTGAGCTGAGAGCCTAACCAGAGAAAGGGAACTGCAAATGTCATGAGAAATTCTGAGAATCCAACTTGGTACTATTCGGCATTTACTGTGGATTTAGAGTCTTAGACACATATGTTAGCATTTTTGGGTAACCCTTAATTAAACTTATAGTTCTACTCTAACCAAGCAATCCCGACCTTCTTTGGTCCCTTTGTCTACACTACTCATTATCAAATGGTAAAAATGTATTTCATAACCCCGTGTTAAACTATGATTTAAAGCTATAGGTTTGTGGCCTCAGCAACCTAGACAAGGCCCATCATGTGAAACTCGATTGGTGTAACAGTGACATCTAAGAGATGACATGAGACGTAAGCCCAAAAGTCCCATCTCTTTAATTCAGTCCTGCCAGTTAGAGACAAGATGAGCATCATCCAAGTACCAATCAACTAAAATAATATTTATGCACAATAGAAGAGGCTTTACACAGATTGGATGTTATACCTGTGACATGTTGCGTTGCCTGTTTAGTGCTCGAGTCATTTCCTTGTGCGAGCTAGCAAATTGAGATTTCTGCAATTTCTGCAAGAGTCAAACAGGAAAAATGAGGTACTTAAAAGAAATTCCTTGTGGAGTTCACAAGGCTGGAACGGCAAAACAAAGACACCTTCATTGGCCAAAAAAAAAAAAAAAAAAACAGCAGGGATTGATTACAGCAAAAGGATTGACAAAAAAAAAAATCATGGATTTCCAAACCCCAATACAGACCCAGAAACCTATATAAAAACAGCTCTTATATTAAAATAATATGGTTACATTGACTGATATGCCCTTCTTTTGGCTAAGGAAAGCTCCATGGTCATTGGTCTCACCTAGGGCGGTAAATAAGCCAAGCTGAAAAACATCATGTTTAAGCTCAGCTCATCAAGTACAAGCGTCAACAAATTGGCAAGGGTGCTAGACTAGCAGCCAATAACGGACATAACTAGGCTTGCCAACCCACAAGCTAATGTTATGGAGTTCAGGCTGGGCTAATTTATAAAACGAGGCCTCCTATATGTTTAATTTCATCTTGATTTCTGAAAGGTCAAGCTGATCAGAGCAGAGCCAGCTCATTTGCAGACCTAATTGCACCATAATCCAGTGCTTTTATATAAGTAGCCCATAACATAAATCGAATAGTAAACAAGAGAGAGCCAATAGACCCTTTTCATACATAATTTCAAATTTAGTGAAGAGAGCCAATAGACTCCTTTCATGCTTTCTATCAAATAAAGCATAGTTTAAATTTGAACATGTGGGAGCCAGTCAGGCCAAAAAACTTAAGCCAAACCCCGAGTTGAAATTCTGCAGGTCAATTATTTCCCTCAGTATAATTACAAGCCTAAATTGTATTCAATTGTATCAACTCAGTATTGTTGACATGATGGGGCTTGGGGTTGCATTAGTAAATCATCATTGTTAAATCGGTTGTGAGAAGTGCTTTCTGTGTCTGAACTCTGAAGGGGTTTATTTCCACATCTCAAAGCACTGCTATGAATCCCCAAGAGTCACCTAGTTTTTTCAGAATGCACAGAAACAACTACATCTACTCCCAAGTGTGAGAAAGTAGGAAAGGACAAAGACCAACAATACAATATCATAAAGAGAGAAACCAACCTTTTCACCGCTGGACATATGCTTTTTCATTAATGTGAACTTAAATAGAGAGCGAAGCAATTCATTTTCCTGATTTGGCAGGGGTAAGTTAGTTGCTGACTATAACTCATCAAAAGGAGATCTGAGAGGCATTTGTAAATAATAAGGATCTGAAACAAAAGAACCAACCTGCATGTGCTTGGAAAATCTCTCACCCAGAAAATGCTTCAAAAGGTTCAACTGTTCAATAAATTTGGAAAAACATTTAAAATTGTATATTTTGGACACAGAATAATAAAACGGGATAACTTACGGAGAAAGTACCTGTATCAACTCAGACCACGTATCTGTGTTAAGCAAATCTCCACCTATCTTCATTGATGTTTCAGGACAAGAACCATCCTGGTAATCACAAAACTTGAAAGTGTCATACTAGTTCAAGGTTATAAATTAGCAAAATAATTAAAAAAGAAAACGTATGCAAATGAAAAAAATACTCTTAGAAATTTCAGAAGATCCCCAAAAAAATTCCGCTGGCTGCCAAGATCTTCCTTATTGGAACCTCTGCCTCCAGCTTCTCTGGAAAGGTCTTCAACTTGATACAGAATTTTCCCCTTCAATTGTTGAATAGCATCAGCAGAATCCTTCTTAATTTTGGGGCATCCAATCTCAAATAGTATAGCTAATGCTTCACCAGCTGCAATGCGAACAGATCGATCATCCTTCTCTAGAAATGTCGAAAAGTGAGAAACTGCCCTGTAACAATGATTATGGAGAGATTTATTTCTTTTATCATGAAAACACTAAACACATGAAAACTATGAGCCATGAAGGAAGAAAATGTCACTCACTCTTGCCAGTTTTTGGAATTAAGGCAGCAGCCATTAGCATTTGAGAGAATAAATGACCAGGAAGATATGGCAGTTGTTATCACATCTGGTGATAGTTTACTCTACAAATCAAAACAATGATGAATTAAATTTCACATATAGCACCACTAGCATAAACACTAGGTTCAAATTACAAGGACAGTGTATGTGATGTGTGTTCACATCCAGAAGATCAAGGGTACTACATACCTTAGAACCTGTTTTTTGACAAATAAACTCCCAAATAATTTGCATCACACCTTCTGATTTCTCTCCATCATTATCACCAATAAAGGTTATGACAGCCAAGCACTCGATTATCTATTAAGATAGATTCCAAGGTCCAAGTAAAAGGAAAAAATCCAAATTTAGTTTTGGCATATAAAAGAACTATGCAAATGAAGACTAACAGTATCTCTCAATTCAATCATACATGTGAAATCTCTGATTTCTCAGACCCAGATTTAAGAGCTTCCGAAAGAGGGCGAATTGACTTTTCTAACAGTTCACGTGCTTTATCCTTACTAGTGGTCATAGCCAGCAACCCTAGATCCAGCACAAGAATTAAACTTATTTCAAATTGTGAGCACCAAAAAAAAAACAATGACTGCATTAAGAGATTCAAGATTTACCTATAGCACGGGCTGCTAAACATATTTCTTTGGCAGATCCTCGCTTGATGGAATGCAGATATTGAAGAAGCAATGTAAGAAAGCTACAAGAGAAGGCAAACCAACACATTCAAAAAGAAAGTTCAAAATATCCTACAATTGTTCAGAGTAATGTGCTTACTTCTTTACCACAAATGTGTGTGCCTAAAAACATCAATAAAAATTCACTAGTTCATAAATGAAAAAATACAAATGGGCTTACTTCTTTTCCACAAACTGATGCTGCAAGTTTTTGGTAAAAGCTTCAATGATTAATGACAATGCTTTCTCCCTTGTGGATCCCCTTCATACCACCCAAATAAAAGTTACATTTAGTTTCGGGTCATAAACTACATCAGCAAAAACTGATGGACCTCAATACTTGTAAAAGAATATAAGGCAACAACAAGAAGGAACTGAGCTATAAGATTATATCATTGCATGTAACATAAGATTGTACAATTGATCAATGAGTAACAGACAGGTACCTTTTCTCATCTAATGCTTCTAGCCATGAATCAAGAGAGCTGTCCTGCTGCACATCTTCTGTCCCTGATGCCAGTGTCAGCTTTGACATGTCAACAGATGAAGAACTCACACTATCATCATCATTGGTGCCCAAAGATTTGGCACTCTTTCGCTGACTACCACCTGCATATTCATCAAAAATTAACATCGAATATACATATAAAATCACCTATACTCAACTAAATTCGCAATTCAATAACCAATCAAACAATAATGTGACAATGTTTATGTGCTACAAACAACATTAAAAGGCAAGGGAACCTGCCATCCAACTAGTATGATATATGCTCTTGAAGAAACAACGACAAAGAAACTCATCACACCAATCATCCATTACCATCACTATCACTACTTAATTGTGATTATTACAGAAACATAATTAATAGCTCATTTAAAACCATTCAGATTTAATACAATTTAGCTAAAGTCTCCAATTAAATTCGCATAACACATAGTTTCCACGATAGCAGCATTAAAGACAAGCCCAAGTAGCTTAAACCAATATAAAACTCAGCAATTTTCTCTTATAAAGCAAACATTACAAATATTTGTTTTTAAAAATTAAAAAAAAATTCAAACTTCCCTTTTCAAAGAATTTTGTTTCCGATTTTTGGTGCATTAATAATTGAAGTTAAAATTTTGATTGGTAAATCACACACGTACGACATGGGTATTGAAGACTTGAACCCACAATCTCAATCTCACTTTCTACCCAACACTTGCAAGGGGAGGAAGTGCCAATTGAGCTAAAGATCTTTTCTTTTCTTTTTTATGACATAGGAGAACTTCACTCACATTACAATCAGACTCCTATGGTAACTAACCTCCCCTGTGAAACCCGCCAAAACCAGTTACCGCGTAATCCAGTGGCTTTTCACATCAATTTAAACACAAAGAAACTCAGGTAATTCAAAAAACCTAGGGTTTTTTATTAAATAAATCAAATAGTTTAAAATTTTAAAAACAAAAACAAAAAAAACCTACTAACAACCACACGAAAACAACAGCCGAAACAAGAGCGTATGAGAAGAAATTTGATCGAACTTTATAGAAACAACACACAAAACAAAACAAAAGAGAGAGAGAGAGAGAGAACTTACGCTTCCCCATTATACCAAATTCGCTTTGCGTCTGCGTCTACCAAAAGAAGTAACAAGCTCGGCGAAAAATATAGCGGAGTGAGAAAATCGAGCGCAAATTCGATTGTGTTATGGTGAACGGAAGCGAGATCAGAACCGATTGTGAGAATTTTGTGGGCGTGATTTCCATTAAATATTATATGGAGACAGAGAGAGAGAGAGAGAGAGAGACCTTTTTCCGTTTTAGACTAGGAATAGTAGAGAAAAGTGAAGTGTGTTAGTTTCGGAACCGGAAGAGAGTCTGAGGCGGCAATCGATAATTGAGAACAAATATAAAATAAATAGTAGGTTACGTTTTTACTATTATACCCTTAGCGCGCGGGAGTGATGGCCAGTGTTATACTGTTATGAGAATATGCTTCTGTAGGACTTATTAAAGATTATCTTGTGGGTTGAATTTGAAGCATGCTACAATGGGCCCTTTATTTATGGGCCCAGTGTGGTTTCACTGACCGACACTCAAACTTTGGCCCAATTCAGAGGTGTCTTGCGAATAGCCGACCATAAAAAAGTAAATTATAGAAGTTAAAGGTGTAAGCTCAAGTGCTTAGTATGCATAAGTTAAAGGAGATTTTACAACTAGGCCCAGGAGCCAGATTGGAGCTTAAAACCCATCAAGGAGACACTGACACGGATGCGAAATTTGCAGCTCATAATTTGGACCAGTAAAGTAAAGATCCCGATTCAACATAAAAAAATTATAAACATGTGATTTGATTACTTAAAATAAAGCAATAAAATTAATTAATTTTAAAGTGTTGAAGGTATAGCAATATACTTGGAATATTACATATTACCTCACTTCTTTAATTGCTTTTTTTTTTAAAAAAAAATTATGTATAATTCAACTTTTTTTCAATATTATTTTAATTATTTAAAATTTGAGTTTATAGCAAAAACCCATAATTTGAAACTGAGAAAGAGTCAAAATATTGAAGGGAAAGAGTTAAAATTTCAAACTTGAGGCATTAGGAGTTTGGTATTGTGGGAAAATAAGACATTAAGTATTAAAAAAAATATATATTTTAAGTTTAACCGACTACTATATAAGTACAATGCCTTGAGAAAGAGAGATATTAAGGGTATGTTAAGCTTTACCTATTGAAATTTATGGTAAATGTTAATCTTTGTAAGTGCATAAAGATTATTAGCGAGCATCAAATTTCTAACTTTAAAAGTTCTATATTTCATGATTAATTAATCTTTGTAGACTATTTTTTTTTAATGAATAATCTTTTAATAAAGTGTTGCATTATGTTTACAAACTAATAAAAAAAAGTCTAAAAATCACAAAATGACAAGATTAATATTATTCATCTTTACATATGATTAAACATATGTGTATACCTTTGTTTCTCATGCATTTAAACATTACTTGAGGCTAGTTATTTTTACAATTTAGCTAATTTTTAGACATTTATTTGTACTTTAATTAATTACTAAATTTATTATGGAATCATCATGGTTCATCTTCCAATCAAACTTTAGTCCAACCTTAAAATGTTTTAAGCTATTTTTTTATTTTTTATTTATTTTTTTTAATGTTTTGATTTTTAAAACATTGAGTAATAAGATTTTTTTCCCAATTTAGGTTTTATTCCAAGATAACTAATATATAAATTTGATATTGAGTTTCTTAACCATCAAATTTATGTTTTGAAAAATTATGAACAAAATGGTAGGAGCTACAACATGTTTTACCCCATATTTTATTATCAAATAATGTTTTTTTTTAATATATATAAATTTTTTATAGGCTCCGGGCACATGGATATTGATGCTTGGAATATGTGACATGCTTTCTTTGTTTAGTATTTCCTATTACAATTATTTTGAGTATTCTCATTTATAAGCAAGTGAGAGTCAGAGTCTATATTTCTATATTAATTATCATTATGCTTTTATATCATTAATAAAAACAAAATGACAAGATTAATATTTTTTTTTTATGGAATATTTCATAGGCTTTGGGCTCGTGGAGATGGATGCATGGAATAAGTGGTGTATTTGTTAATTTTTTATTATTACAATTATTTGAAGTTCCCTTATTAGTCCTCTTAACATATAAATAAACATATGTTTATACTTTTATTTCTTTTACATTAAAACATTAGTTGAGGTTAGTGGCCAAGAGCCTACTGGCATAAATTGCTCATTACTTAAATAATTATAAGGCTTTTTTGAATGGAAGATAGATGAATAATTATATGGTTTTGATCTTAAACCTATACATTAAAAAAGAAAAAAAAAAAGCATAAGACTTTATTTCCTAATTACATTCTAAAAATAAAATTTCATTAAAAGACCCAATCTACATCTCAAAACTAGATTCGAAGGCCAAATAACCAAATGGAAATGTGTTAAGCACCCGCCCCTCCAATCTAATTTAGTCTCTTAAGGTACAATTTCCAATATAATTAGTTCATTATCCAACATACAGTCATTTGATAAAATTATTCAAATGGTCTTATAAAATCGTCCAATGGTATAATTGTCAACAGTATATCATACAAGACCCATCCTCATTCCAACAATCCATTAAAGAAGTTGTTACTTAATACTACTGCAATGATAATTCACATGTTAATGTTTATCGCTTTACCATAATAATTTGAGTTAACAAGCCAACTCAATAATAGACGCAAAATGAAAGAGATGTGAACTCTAACAATCAAAGTATTGGTCTAAGAGTTTTCTAAATAGATTTATAAATGTTGTTACAAAGTGCATAACACGATTTGATAATTAAAGTGATGAAGTCACTTGCCAACATATGCTAACAATCGAGAAAAATAAGACAAAGTGATCACACTTGTTGAAGAAAGCTATAAATCTTCTAAATGAAGAGATTAGTTGCATATAGAGGATAGAAAAAAGAGTATATTATTAAAATAAATGTTTTTATGTCCTCCCTAATATGGGCTTCCACCAACATTTCCAAAAAAAAGAAGAAGATTAATATTGGTGTTTTTTTACATATGAATAAACATATGTTTATCCATTCATTCATTTTACATTTACATATTAGTAAGACTAGTTGCTAGGAGTTTGGTAGCTCAATGAAATAACTTAAACAAATCTTCATATTTACTTAAAATTGTCAAAAGTACTATTGTATCTAAAAATGTTATACGTAAATAAATATGCAAATGCTTGATTAAAATAGTTTATAAAACCCCTCCTAACTTCCCAAAGGGCAATGATCTTTTAAAGAAATTCTTTAAAAAAATAAAGGGGAAAATTTTGATGTCGCTACTTGCATGCATTTGTGACCTTTAGATTGATAACTTTAATTGGGGTTGATTTGACCCGACTCATAACTCAAGACCCATGGATCATTCATATTGTTTGATAAGTGGATTTAAATTTGAGTTCAGATTTAAACTAATCTTGATACGGGTTTGTCAAGATAAAGTGATGGAGTGATTTATGATGAGTAATTGAGTATTTATAGGACCACTTATATATTGAGATACCCCTAAAACAAAAACAAAAAATGATGAAGTAAAATTGTGAGAACTAAACATATATGTGTATATATATATATATATATATATATATAGTTTCTAAGAGCTTTTTCTAACAAACCATCTCTCTGTAGGGACACCATCAAGAATACTCTGGAATTTGGAGTATGGAAATCTCATAAGAGACTTTGGTAGACTTTCCAGTGACAAGGAGATGCTCTAATAATACTAAAGGTCGTGTGTAAGGGTTTGTAAAGCAAACAAGAAAATATGCAACAAGTGGGTAATAAGTTCTTACGAGGTATGTGAATATATGACCCATCTAATATATTTAACAATAACCAATTACACCATGACACCACATAGCACTTAATATATGTCTAAATTTGTAATATATAAATAAACATAAAATTGATTTATTTCAAATGAAGATGATCCTTTTTCATGAAGACCTCCTAGAAAATTTTTGGCAACACTTTGAGATATATGAGCACAATACATTGAAGTTGTAACTCTTTAAAACTTTATGAGAAGTTTTCTATGGCTTGCACTAAATGAGAGTGTTAATGTTTAGACCCCTGGAAAACTCAGATTGTTTAACCTAATATATTAACCAAGTTGTTACTTAGGTTTATTAATCAAATATAGGTTAAACACACATCAATCATATCATAAACAGGAAAAAGTAAAGAACACAACAATATGATGATCTAGGAAAACCAATGAAACAATCCAGTTTCAAGGTAAAACAACTTATGGAGGATTTAACCTAAACAATCCACAAGGCAACAATTCACTAATAGAATGAAAGTTTTTACTATGGACTTAACCCTAAATCTACTGCTATCTCTTGTAGTACTTACTTACGTGACCACATATAGCTCTGAATTCATGGATTCTTCATTTATGAATTTGTTGCACACAAACACTCCTACTTATGACTTTGAGATGTCCACTTAGAGGTTTAGGTCATCAACTATAGTTGATCTTGTTGCAACAACTTAATTCCACCCGTACTTGCAATAACAATCTAAATTCTAGTATATGCTTGTTGAGTTAGAAGGTTATAGAACCTCATAAATTTCACAGGAGTAACTCATAAAACTTGAAAAACGTGTATTAGGGTTTTACTTTTATAGCTAGCAATGTTGGACCCAAACCCTAAACGTTTCGCAGGCGTTTGGGTTTTATTTAAAATCTGTAGAAATCGTGTCTCAATTGGTCGAACACACTCGATCGGTCGAGCTTAGCAGTTTCTAAATTCTTCTTTCTGCAGCTTGTATATTCTTGAATCTTGACTTGCATCAACTTGAGCGATATCTAAAAAACTCTTCAAAGACACTAAGATCTTATACTAGACTAGTTTTTGCACTCGGTTTGCCAACATACAATAAACATTTAATCCTAAATATTTAGAACCTAACAAAGAGTATATTTTTGCCAACTTTAAGTATGATTCAACCATTATAGAATTTTTTATAATCTTATCACTAGTTGATTTTTCACATATTATTGATGAAATCAAATTAAATTTAAATTCTTTCTTTTAGTGGTTTGTAAATCATACTTTTAGGGAGGCTAATTTACTACCCATAATGTAGCCAAATTGACTATTTTTTTTGGTCTTGAGGGATTGATCCCTAACTTTTTCTAACCAAAAATTTGCCGTAGGCTATAAGATAAAGAAGGGCTTGATTCATTCTTCTATATTTTGTTGTTAGTTTTCTTCTTTCAACCTAGAAACAAAAAATCAAAAAAACAAAAAACAAACACACAAACAAATATGAGAATACTAATTATTGATGAGAGATGCTATGTCCACAACATTTTTACAACAAATTATAGGTGGTTAGTTGTTATTGGTTCAAATTTGAACCTAAAACTAAGATTACTTTTTTGCCCTAATAATAACAACCAGTAACAACCTAACACTTAGGATTTGTTGTAAAAATATTGTGGACATATCATTTCTCATTGTTGATTCCTATATTTGCAGGACCTATAAGCCTACACAAAGTAAGGCACAATGTCTTTTAGGCTATTATTAATGTATGGCCCAAGCCAATGTATTTTTTTAATGGGAAAATTAGAGTGTAATATGAAGGGCAAAGAATTGGCATATTTCAGGTTTATCATGGAACCAATACATAGAATTTGCTAGAGGGGGGTTAGGAACACTTGAAAAGTAAGGAGCCTATGAGCAAGCCAATGTGCTGGCCACTAACACACAAGAAGGCACATAACCAATCTCTTGAAGACAAATCCTCTATTCTACTTTATGTTTCACAAATCACAATTTGTAATATATTTAAATTTTTTTCTAACTTTAAAATTTGGTTATTTTATAGGAAAAGTCAAATGAATATATGATAAATTGTGATTGATGAAACATAAAGTAAAACACAAAAAGTGAGACAGAGAATTTATATTCCCAATTAGCTCTATTTGCCTGAAATCTCGATCTAACCCTTTTTAACCAGCCATGAAAAGAATGTTGGCTTCATTAAATGATGTTTGGAAAGTTCCAACAAATTTATTAACAAAATCGCTAGGGGCTATTTAGCCCAAGAGGGCATGACTAAACAAGTTTAGTCAACAATTTACCAAAATCATGATAAAAGTAGCTCACCCTATACAAACAAAGCTAAATGTGGCATCTTTCTAGAAATCCATAAGCCCAAAGCTTCGATCCTTATTCAAGAACAGGTATTAGGGACGCTCTAGCCGTGCTATAAAATGTTGCTATCAAGCCATAGGCATTAATAAGCCATTACACACATACCTCACAAACCGTACTTATTCATTCAACTTAATCATAAGCTTTTGAACTATAAGAAGCAGCTTATCTTTAAATGGTCCTTGCGTATGTGGCAGCTCACTAGCTAGGGTGCTTTCTCTCTTTATCTACTTTATCATCTCCTATAATATTTTTCCTCAAAAAAAAAAAAAACTCCTATAATATTTTTTTTTCATCATTCTATGTTTCTTCACCTTATTGTATTATGACTGAAATAAAGATTCAAAATACTCTTTTGCTTTTTTTTCTCCTTAATGAGCTAGTGCCGTCGGTTGGATATTTCTTTGCCATGTAATATGCACCACTAACTCCCATTTAATACTAGAGTGAATTGTGTGTACTTGATTCCCTCTCATTTCTAGATTGAATGGCCCAAATTGTTATCATCCTAATGTTCCACATGAATTAAGTGTAAATTTAATCATGTATTTATAAGCTCTTAAGCACCCTCCTCTAGTAAATTGGTTTTCAAGAATGAGTTCTACCGTTTATAACACAATTTATCTGTCATTCCAAAATTTGATCCCAAAACTCATTTTTATGATATATACATGGTGCAATTTGACATATCTTATCTAAGACAAGCCAACTTCTAAATGGGGACTACCATTTGGCATGAATTATTTTTGTCAACTTATTTTACTATTCAGATTATTTTTGTTACTATTTATGGATCCCACCGTACTTGTTAATACTATTTATGGGTCTCACTGTACTATTTCAGCTAACTTTTATCTTTATTTATAGTACTTTTAGTAAAAAAATTTTAGTTTCAGCAAAATAAACGAGTCCCACCCTATTTGCAAAACTTTGCTACTTTTTTTTTCAACAAAAAAATTTCAATTTCAATTTCAGTTTCAGCAAAACTTTTACCTTTACTCTTTACAACATTTACAAAACATAGTAAATGAACAACACATGAAAACTCGCAATTTCATGGATTGAAAGCCATGGTCTTAGAACCATGATTTTTCCCACCCTAGTCTGCATCTGCAAGCAAGAGAAACATCATATATTACACACGGTCAAAGCTAGGTGCTGACCATCTTGGACTTGCAAATGTTTCAGAGTCAAAGGTTCTTCTAGTCTTCCTAGCAAGCAGTCTAGCACCAAGACCCAAGCTTTGCCACCTTAGAAAACGTAATATTATTATAAAAATGAAGACACTTCACAGTATATCATGATATGAGTGGGTGGCAGGTGGCAAGTTAGGATAGATATGACTCTGAGGAGCGTCTTCTTTGTTCTTCTTATTCATGCTACCACAGACTGGACTGGTCCAGCCTTTCGCACGTGAAGACGCTCCTCCTCTGCTATTATATTCACGTGTGTTATCATACTTTCATCAATACTTTTTCATGGCTTTAAACCCCCGCCAAACCTCACGTATGAATGGCGGGTCCTTATCAGATTAAGATAATTTTGGGTTTTCCATTGGCTTTTGTGAAATGAACAGATCGACTCTATTAGCTAGACTATTGTACAGTTTTTTAGTGTCTCCCTAAAAGACAATATAAATTAGTTTCTGGGGTACCAAAAAGCTAGTACAATCCAAGTCAATTATTTGGCATTTCTTGAATAAATTAAGAGCTATGGTAACCATTTTTGAGAGCTCGTATGTTGGGTCATGACCTTAAGTAGTTGACAGTTCTGTGATTATTAGAATTCTACTTGGCCTAAATATTCCTCATGTATTGTCACTGTATGACAGCAAGGGCACAACTCGGGTGAGATGAATTTAAATAATGAATTGGGCAGATTTTTCAAACATGAATTTGAGCTTGGGTCAATAAATTGAAATTCTCACCCTAACAAGCAAATTGTAAAAGCATAGGTTTGGGGGCCTCAACTTGCGAGATCTCTTTCGATTAATTAGAGCTGTGCTACCTAGCTAGTACCTACCCATATTGAAAGGGAATCAATTCGATCTATTTCTAAGGCAACTTTTTGTTTTTTTTTTTTTGAATTATTACAATATGTTGCTAATTTTATAACATGAACTCTTTACCTCTCTAGACTTCCAAGATAATTCAACAACAAAACTCTTGGCATTTGTTAATTAGAAACTAAAGCAAATTGGAAAAAAAAAAAAAAAAAAAAAAGATGAAGGAAAACTTAGGGGGGGGGGGGGGGGTGTGGGAAACGATCTATCATTATTAATTTGCAAGAGTATGTCATGGTTCACCATATAATTTGGTTGGATGAGTAATATTCCTGTCTGACTATTAGTTACATAAATTGGCAGTTCCAATTAAATTCACAGCCCATCTTTTTGGATCTTGCGTCTTTCCAGTAAATAATTTATATTTTTTAAGCCTGTTATCCCTTTAAAGAAGTATGCAAGTGCCAGAACCTCATGCTGTTTAAAAAAAAACAAAAAACAAAAAACGAAAGCTTAATTCTTTTGCTCATCCTTAATTGCTCCTACGTAATTAATTCACTAATAAAATAAGACTAATAAGTAATCGAACTGTTCTAGTCAGAAACATTAGAGAGTGGAGTCTCAATTGCAAATAAAGATATATTTATTCTCAAAATTCAAGGTGCCCGGAGCACAAGAGAGCATCACAGGTACGCAGTGATTATATAAGTACAATTATCCAAAAAGAACAAAAAGTAAGTAAAAAGTAGATTAAGAGTATTCTATGTATGTTTGGACCATTCTTCGAAAGGATGAAAATATTTTACAACTCCCCCCTCTTCTGATTTTGAGTCTGTGCTAGCCATGGACTGTAATGGTCTGTATGTCTGTAGAATTGTAAATGCCAATGTAGCTGCTGTGCTAAACTAGCTTTGGCTAATTTTGTTTAATAATATTCCCTTTTAACCAAAAAAAAAAAAAAAGAAAATATTTTACAACTTATATAATTTTGTTCAAATGTATTCAGAGTACTTCGGAAAGACACAGAAGTTTTTTTTTTTTTTTTTTTTTTTTTTTTTTTTTTTTTTTTTTCTCTTCTGTTTTTGATAATTTGATAGTTACAAGGGAGAAAGGGGATTGAAATCTTATATGTCTCAATCTAAATACTAGTAGGTAAAAACCAGTTAAGTTATAAGACTCTTAGTAGACATTAGGCTTATAATTTAATGGCATTACTCAATTTTTCTTTGAAATAAAACTTGCAATAACCCTAATGATTTTTTTTCTTGACAATTTGATATTCAAAGGTGAGTTGGGGGGGTATTTGAATCTCAATTATCTCCATTGAAAATATTAAGAAGTGTCAATTGAACTAATAATTAGTTATTGTATGTATTATAGATATAAAAATTGTAGTCTTGCTTACGTTGTAATTATTATAAATTGCATTACAATGCATTCTTTAAAAAAAAAAAAAAAAAAAAAATTGCATTACAATGGATTTGATAATAAGTAGAGGATCCTTACCTTAACTTTTTTTTTTTTTTTTTTCCTTTTTATAATTCAATAGTTATAATAAGATAAGGGTTTGAATTGTGATTGTTTTCGTTGAAAATACTAAGAACTACCAATTAAGTTATAAGACTCTTAGCTTAATTGTTAAATTTATAGAGTTGGCAAAAAACATAACAAGCTATGTTTTAAGAGACCTTTTAAGAACACAACAAAAATTTCACACCATTCGAAAATTTTACTGAATTTGTGTTGTGTTCTTAGAAGGCCTCATATTTTAACCACTTTCTAATTTATTCACACACAAAAAAAAAATGTTAATAATTCCTAAGTTGTTGTAATAGTTATGGAGGAATATCAAATCTATGCAATACTAGTAGGACTTCATTATATTCATGGGGGAAGAAGATTTTGGGAACCGGCAAATAACTATAAGTGAAAATAAACCAAAAAGAAAATGAAAGGAACAAAAATTATATTAATTTTCATTGTTTGGTTACAAAGATAAAGTAGAAAGAAAATGAAGGAAAAATCAATTTTTCTTATTCTTTATTTCTTTCTCTCCAAATTTACTCTCTTTGATAGAAAAATTGCTGGATAGTGGATACCATTGGTTTTAAATATAAAAGCACGCTCAGATTAAGCAAAGAATTGTTAAGACAAGAACTATTGTTGTTGAGACGACTTCGGGTAGTTAAGACTAGAAGAATTGTTGATTTTTTTTTTTTTTTTTTTGCTAATCTTGTTGATTTGTTATTAACTTTTGGTAATGCCCTGCAACTAAAACGATGACTAAGCTTGACACAAAAAATTCACGTACTCCCAATATAGAGTTTTTAGATGAAAAATTCCAAGATTACAAATTTTTAAGAAAAAATAATTGGTCCTTGTGTAAGTGCTGGTTAATCACTTATAGTCTACTACATCAGAAATATGATAAAAAAAATTATGAAATAATTTGTGATCTTAGAACTACTCTTTTTAAATCTTATTCATTCATTTTGAAGTGAGTGATTGAATTTTATCACGTCAATCAATATTTTAAATAAATATAAAAAAGAGATTGTCAAAGTTTGTTTAAATATTGACGATTCAACACATATATTTTAAAATAGATAAATAATATTTAAAAAACTTTATAGTGGAGCTACTTAAGAACTCCCCAAAAATCTTAATTGTCTTAATTCTTGATGGTGTTCACCAAATCTTTTTTTTTTTTTTTTTATTTAAACCAAATCCAATTTTTGAGCTGACTATAAATGTGAAGTCAACAGCATTGAATGGAGATAGAGATTATAATTCGCTCTTTTCTCCGAATTAGATAAAGGAGTCACTATTTGAAGCTAATCCATCTTTTTTTTTTTTTTTTTTGATAGGCCATCTATCTTTAATTGAAGTAAAAATATCCGGAAGGAAAAAAAAAAAAAAAAAAAAAACACGGTTACTTTTTAAACGTTTTAAGACTTAAGACTTTAAGTTCTTTACATTTGTACTAATTTTTTTCTTTTTTTGATAACTACATTTGTAATAATTTATTATTAAGAAAATGCTATGTTTATAATATTTTCACAACACTTTCATAATAAATTCCAAGTGGTAGGTTGTTATGGATTGTTATTGGTGGACAAAAAAAAAATTCCAGTTGTAAATTCAAATTATAATCAATAACAACTTACTACTTATGATTTCTTGTGAAAGTGTTGTAGAAATGTTTTGGACACGGGACGTAGCACTTCTCTTTTATTATTTTTCATAAAATTAATGTATAAGTAATAAAATTTGAAAATAATTATATAATAATACTCCATAATTTGATATTATTTTCAAGTTAAATTCTAAAGTTTGAAACACACAAGTGATTTAAAATTGTGTCATAATTTAATCATTGCGCATGTATCTAGCCCCTTCACCCTTCACCTCCCATTGCACACGTATCTAGCCTAATATTTGAATCGATACATATTAGCCCCATTAATAACCACAATTAAAAAGAATAAAAGAGTCTCTCTCATTTTCAATGTAGGATTAAACATTTTACTCATTCTTTAACTATCATATTTTTACATTTATATTGTCGTATTTATTCATTTTAATTAAATAATATTAAAATGCTCCAACAAATAACACACCTAATTTAATTAGAATTTATTTAGAGAAGACCAAACATAATTTAATAAATAAAAATTTAGTGTTAGGTTGGTTAATAATAAATAATAACAAAAACAATGTGTTTTTACTAGTTTAAATTAACCTAGTTTTGCACTATTTGTAATCCTAATACCCAAATTATATATATTCAAAGAATAGCATAGATGCCATTGGGCCTTGTAACCTAGTGGCACCCGGTTCCGTTGGTAACCTTCAGCTCTAGGGTTCTATCCCCCACATTTACCAACCAAAAAAAAAAGGATAGCATAGATAGGTGTGCCTCGATGTGGGTTGGGGGGGGGGGGGGTTATAAATCTTGGCCTTTTAAAATTAAATTCTAGCTCGATCACTAAATCATATCATATCATCATATTATATACTATATAATAAAAATTAGGTTTTGAAGTCATGCTTTCATCAAGTGGCTTCACCAAATTGCAGAATTTTTTTATAGGTTTTAAAAAATATATAATTTTTTTTTTGTCCTTATCTTATTCTCCTATAATTTCTTAGTTGATAAAAATCTTAATTTGATTTTAATCCAAATTCTTCATCTAATCATTTTCTTATTATAATTTATAAGTTGATAAAATAAAGCTATAAATGCATTTTTGGTCCCTACATTTTGGGCCGATTATCGATTTGGTTCCTAAATTATTTCGCTCTACTTTGGTCTCTGTCGTCAACCCAGTAACTGAAAAATCTGAGGTGGCAGACAGAATGTATTATGTGCACAGTAAATGTTGACGTGGCTATTTAATTAAAATAATTATCATCAAGATATTTATCTCTATTTAATTAGGATAAATATCATCTTAAATGACATATGTCAACACTTGATTTATCTAATTTAATGACATATTAATTTAGAATTTGTCACTAAATTTTGATATGGCATTTTATGATTAGCTTAAAATTTTGCCTCCTACACATGCTTTTCTATATTAACCACTATATCATACAATTTTCAATTTGTGAACACATATATATAGTGTGATTTCTATTTTGTTTATAAAATAACTAAAGATTACAATTTTTTACAAGGGAATTTATTCAAAAAAAAAAGTTAATATCTCCAAAGTTGGGGGATTTGAATCATGAATGTCTTTGTTGGAAATTGAGGTGCCAACCGATTAAGCTACAAGATTCTTAGTAAACTTATTGAAATATTGGAGAAAATTAATAATAAGTTGCACTGCACATTGTGCAGAAATTTAGCTAGTTAAAGAAAAATGAAAAAAGAATAAATGTAGACGATGATGAAGCACTACGACCAAATGAATCCCTTAAACCAAATTGGACAAAACTCACCATCCAACAGCAGTACCAAAAAAAAATATAAATAAATAAATAAAAATTAGGGAAACCCGAAAAGTGAAGGTATCTATAATCTCTCATATATGTTTTTTTTTTTTTAAGTTGTTGTCATCTTTGTTGCTTGTTTTCTAAATTCAATTATCCAATTAATTACATCTTCGAAATTTACAGATTTGTCTAATTTCAGACTTCAATTATGAAATTATATCATTTGAAATTTACACATTTGTCTAATGACATAACTGCAATATCTAATGAGTAACGAACTCTTAATTTGAATGTCCACTTTTAATTATTTCTAAAATATGTGGATAAATATGAAGTATGGAATGAGATATACATAAGAGAGGTGCTTTCAATTTGATTATTTTATCTGTTACATTTTTATTTCATTCCAATTTATCTTTTAACTATTTGTCAAAATACTTGTTTTTTATTTTTTATTTATTTTAAATCTGTATTGATTGAAGATAGATTAAGAATAAAAAATATTTTAATAAAAAGATAAAAAGATAAGGTGTAAAATACTAAAATAATAACAACCCTCAAATATTTCTAACTCCAGTCTCCATGTCCACCTTTTATGCATATTTCTAACTGTTAAATTCTGCTCATGCTTTTATGCATATTTCTCACTGTCAAATTCTACTACATGAGTTTAACAGCACAAGTATATCCCAAGACAGGGTCTGCTCGTAGATAACTTGGACAATTGACAAATACCCTTTTGTAACAATAATCATTGATGGTAGTGCTAGGAGATTTTCCTGATCAGTAAACATTTTGAGAGATGTATTAGGTAAGTGGATGCTAGGATTTTTTCTTCATCTTGAAATCATATCGAGCTTACAAACTTCATTCTCGATTGTATATCCCCATTGCAGTGACAATGGAAGGTGCAAATTAGACATATGTGGAGTACTCAACAAGAACAAGAAGTCTCCTATATGATTCTTGCCCTACTTTTCATTTCGATGGTTTATTTTACGACTTTATAGGTTTTTCTTCTTATGGATAATAATTAGTGCACACACACTCTGAAAATTGTGATTCCAAGTCATGATTTCAGTGCAAAATCTTTCACATTTTTTAATAGAAAAAATATTAAAATTTTTTTAATTTAAAAAAA
Source organism: Quercus robur (assembly GCF_932294415.1). Classification (NCBI taxonomy): domain Eukaryota; kingdom Viridiplantae; phylum Streptophyta; class Magnoliopsida; order Fagales; family Fagaceae; genus Quercus; species Quercus robur. Next base: position 14,248,725 of record NC_065539.1, read on the forward strand.
AAAAAAAAAGCCTCCGAGGCTAATCTCTTACTACCAAAAAAGTGAAAAACAGAATATGTAAGCAATTGAAGATTTGAAATAGATTGTTATGTATGTACTATAGGTGTATAACCCGTATAGTAAATACCTAACCGCTAATTAACGCCCTCATTTTGGCGGCACCAAAGACGCTAGTCCCCCTTACCTCTTACACTTTAGTTTCGCACGCTCCCACTTACTATAGAGTCAGTTTATCACTTCTAAAAACAAATACCCACTTCCTGATTTCTCTGTTTCTGTTTCATTCTCTTAGAATTCGGATGAAACATAGCAACAATGGGGATCTCCGACACTCCGTTTTCTCCACGTAATCTCTTGTGCCAAGAAAACCCAGATGCTTGCTTTAAAGAACAACAGCAAGAAGAAAAAGAGGACGACCCATGTTTGTTTCCAGAGAGTGAAGATGAGTACTATATTCAATGCTTGCTTCAGAGAGAAACTATTGCTTTTGGATCCAAAAGCTGCTGTGCTGGTTTCTCCAACACAACCTCATCCTCGTTGAAGCGTGTTCGTTTGGATTGCATTGAGTGGATTTTCAATGTTTGTTTCTGTAAAGCTCTTTTCTTTTTTCTTTTCACCTTTTGTGTTCTTAGCTTAAAAAGATAATAAATACTGGAACCAACTCTTCAAATTTGTGTTTCAGACTCGGGCATCGTTGGATTTCCGATTCCTTACTGCTTATTTGTCCGTGACTTACTTTGATCGGTTTTTTTCAAAGAAACCCCTTGGTGTAAGCAAATTTCTTTAACTTTTTGGCTAATGAGTCTTTCATGTTTGCTAAATTAGCGTAATGCTAAAATGCTTTTTGTTGTTTATGTAGGATTGGATGATTTGGGCTATTCGATTATTATCCCTGGCATGTTTATCTTTGGCAGCAAAGATGGAGCAATCTACAGTGACGCCACTATCGGCATATAAGTTACAAGAATATGATTTTAACAACCAGCAGATTCAGAGAGCAGAGCTATTGGTTTTGAGTACTTTGGAATGGAAAATGGATTCAATAACTCCTTTTTCTTATATGAATTACTTCATCAATAAGTTCTGTGGGGAATCTAAACCGGAAGGATTGTGGTCTAGAGTTGCGGAACTTTTTATGGCTGTCACAAAAGGTATGGCAAAATTAATCTTTCATTGAATGCATTTAATCTTGGCATTAAATATTGGGTGCAAATTGTTTTGTGAGGTTACTATGTTTGTATTTACCAAGTTGAATTCTTTTATGCAGAGATTAATTTAATGGATCATCGACCATCTATTATAGCGGCAGCTGCAGTGTTAGTAGCAATCGATGCTCAACTAACAAAAGAAGCAGTGGAACTCAGGATAAGACCGATTGCATTGTGGGGGTCTCAAGAAAATGTGAGATTTCATTATTAGTATTGAAAGATTAATCTTTCATTGAATGCATTTAAACTTGTGCATTGAAAATGGATATCTTAGAATTTGAAAATTAAAGAACATTACAAAGTTTTGGACTTTTAGTTATGTTTTTTTAAGCTGATTTATATTATATATTGCTCTGCAACAGGAACATATTTTTTCCTGTTACAATATGATGCAGGACATAGAGAAGCGAATAGTTAAGGCACCCGCATCAGTAGTTCCCCCGCATTCTGCTGCTGGCACTAGAAGAAGACTTAATTTCAATGAGCAACATTGCCCGGTAAAGAGAATCCACCGGTCATAGATAGCGAAATTGATCTTCCTAGCAAAAATTGATTTGTGTTTTTTTGATTGCTTTATAGGGATGTTTAGATTGAGAGTTGATTCTTGATATTAGATTGTATACAAGTGTCATGAGTGTTTCTACCAACTCATGGTATGATTTGGAATCGATGATTGGGATTCCATTTTCCAACAAAAAAAAAATTACCCAACAAAAGTTTTTGCCAGTGACAAAAGAAGATAGAGAAAAAGAGAAGTAAATACATAAAAAGAAATAACTTTAGCCTATACAGTAAGAAGTGAGAAGCTGACTGTGAAGTGTGAATGTCCAGAGGCCATTAAGGATGAAGTGAAGACCAAGAGAGTGCCAGAAGGCCATTGAAGACTGTTTGCCTATAGTGATTCTCAGTAGTGTTTGCTTTCTTGAATGTTATACCACTTTCTTGCCAACTTTTTTTTTCAATTGGTTGTATTTTTTTTTTTTCCACTCTTTTCTCCCTTTTTTGTTATGACAGGAAATTTTTTTTGTATACATCACTTGCCACCCTAACTTTTGATGGGGGGCTCGGGATGCTCCTATGTCTTTCAAAAGGCTGAAAGCCATAAGGAATGAGGAATTGTTTTTGGTTGATTTGATACATCTGTGTTGCATTTGGGCCATTATAAAGTATATAAAGTTGAATGTGATTATATTTGCTTGGAATGTTGGGGGTTCCTTTTGATGAGTGGGAAAGCTTCCCTTTTCCTTTTAGTTTGCACTGTTTTGGGGGTCGTGAAACTCCAATTATAGGAATTGGAAATCAAGAAGGATATAGTGGTGATAATACTATAATTCAAGTGCATTTACAACAATATTAGAATGGTTGGCCAGATATATACTATATAGTTAATCAAACCAAATCATTTTGGCTTTAGCTCAGGTTGTGAAGCAGGTGGTGGCGGTGGGGTAGATACGAGGTCCAGAACTTGTAAAGCTATAAAAATAAGTGACTAAATTGGAGGTAGCTTTCCTGAGGAATGCTTGCAATCAACCTTGAAATAACAGTGTCTGATTGAAAATGGATTGTGCAGCATATCTGTTTATTGTATAAAATGTTATTGTATCACAAAATATTAATTGTATAGCAAGTAGGTACATTAAAAAGTGACCTACTTATTGCAATCATAAAAATTGACCAATATACAGGTTTCAAATAAAGATTGATCATTCCCAAAGTTGAGTTCTTACAGTTTTATATTCTCCTATAAACTTATAAAGTTTGTGAACTTTAGAAAAGTATCCCAGATAGCCTAATTGAAAAACATCCATATTGTCATTAGAGGCCACTTTTCTTGAAAATGCTTACTAATGCTCCCTAGGCCATTGTTTTCAACGACAAATATGAATGCTGCTATTTGCTCCCTAGTCCCTTCATTGATGGACGTAGTAGGACCCAGCCTATCATCATGAAGTTAGAGACCCCTTGTTTAGGGTACGGTGGGGGACGGAACATGAGGCATAAGATTCATAGCAAAATGGTGTCAGAGGCTCCACTCCTCCACATGCCTTCTTGGGGATCATAGGGCATCCAGTCTGGCATCGTACAACATTGTAGTTTAGCTTGCAGCAATTACCCTATGCATACCTCACTCTTTACTGTTTCATCTGCTTCAAAGGCCTGAGCCAAATCAACCTGATTGACAAATGAAAAATTTGCAGCTGTTATAGTGAGCGTTTGGGGTGGGCTGAAAGTGGCGTTTTAGTGTTCTGGGGTTTTTTTTTTTTTTTTTTTTTTGGTGCGTGAACAGTAAAATCACTGTACAGGAGACAAAAATACTGTTCACGCACTGTTCACATATTTAAAAATTATTTTGCTACAGTGTTTTCAGTTTTCAGTTTCAGTAACAATAAGTTCAATTCAAACGGACTTTATTAACTAGAGTCCATTCATTTGTAGTCTCTTTACTTAACGGTTTAGTTTATCAAGCAATTAGGATTTTTTTCTTTTTAAAATTTTTAAGAAAAAGAATATATTAAGAAGGAACAAGAGAGGATCATAACTCATCTTCAACTTCTGAAACAAGAACCCAAGAAAGAAGAGAGGAGATGGAGATGGGCCCATCCCAATTACAAAAGACCGCCCAACGGGCTAATTTGTAAGGCAAAAAATTAACATTTCTAGAGACAAAAATAAAATCGGAACCAGAGAGAGAATCTAAGGCTCTATTCAATTAGGAATCACACTTCATGAAGCGGAGGTTGTTGATATTTGATTCAAATCCCTTCCCTCTCTTTCCATAGGATTAAAAACTCACTCCTCCAAAATAAATGGGGATTATTTATCAACTTTAGAAGTCAGAGTTTATGCTAAGAATAAATGTAATAAGAGAATCGAAGGCTGCAAAATAGTTTTTTTTTTTTGGTCTCGTGGTCATGTATTGCCCTGTTAGTGAAAACTGAAAAAGGCTTTCAGGCATATTTTGGAACTTCTATACATGGAGTACGCATTTATTGGATGTTATTATTATTCATGAAATAAGATCACAACAACGCCAATGAAGCTGTCACTCGAACAATTATGGTTCCAAAGATTCTTACTACTACTTATTATGATTATATAAACTAGTAAGTGATATAGCATGCGTGCTTCTATACAATTAGAAGCAACATAAGAATATATTTGATTGGAAAAAAAAGATTGCAAAAGTCACTTTAGAAAGGTAGGTTTGCAATATAACACACAAGGTAAGAAAGCCTGCTAACATTATGAAAGGTTTTGACCCTGATGCAACCATTCAATTAAGAATTGGATGCTCCTAATCGAGACGATTACACGGAATAGACTTAAACTTAAAACAAAGTGTTGATAATGTGGATGATTTTACCCTCTGAAATGCCTAAACAAAAAGTGCTAAAGCTGTTGTAGGACCACATTTAACATCTACATCATACAAAAATTGTGGTTTTCTGTCATTTGAGGAATTCTTTTGTCCTGATTAAGAGAAGGATGAACTTGGACAACTGGAGAGCATGGAGGCGACCAAAAATATTAATATTTTACACGATTATGTGACTTCAGAATGCATATATAACACAATTAATATTTTTACCCTGTTGAAGGAAAAGTGCATGCACCGGTGTTTTACACGTTCTAATTAAAGCGCACACAAACTCTTTTACTTTAACTAAACCTTACTGTTTTGGCTCTTTTTCATTTCTATAGCCAGAAAAGTATTTTGTAGCTGCTCATGCTCTAGCCAACTAAGGCAAGTATCCAGCAACTCATACGGGGCCAAGTGACCTTTTTCAAAGGACCAAAAAAGGATGAAAGGAAAAAAGCAGAACCAAAGCCTGGAATGCACACCTTCTTTTTTTTTTTTTTTTTTTTTTGGGGGGGGGGGGGGGGGTGTGAAGTGTGATTCGTGGTGCAAAATTTCAGGTCGTGGTGTTTGAACATGGTGGTTGAGGCTCAGGTCAAATTAGATTTGATCAATTGGGCCGAGACAAACTTCTTACCTACCCAATGCCACACCAACTACATTGCTTGGCCCGGCTCATTTGTGACCCAACTCATAAACCCATACAAAATGCATAACATTTAAGGCCACACCCTTCTCCTTTATTTGGATCAACAGACAAATCATAGTCGTAGGAATAAATGAGTTTCCACTTCCACACCCAGATTTAAGGGTGTGCAGCAAAACTGACCCCATCCAATTCAACTCGTTAAGTTGAGTCAAATTTTAGGGGTTGGTTGGATTGTCTTTTTCTTTTCTTTTTTTTAACCTGGTTGGATGCAAGTTAGCAAATTCACAAATCTATTTAATTCGACCCGACCCACTTATATTTAATATATATTTAAAAAATATATTATATCATTTTATATCATTTACTCTTTTGTATATCAACTAAGTTAAGATAGAATCGTGGGTTCCTGTTAATTCAACTGATAAAGTCTTTGATAGTTGTATAAGAAATCTGAGGTTCACCAAAAACTGATTGATGTCTTAATCTGATAATAAAGAGCTATCATAAGAAACGGACGCTATATGTTGAAATTTTCTATAAAAAAAAAAAAGTTGAGATAGAACTATATGATATCCTACTAACTTTGAAGTACTTATAAAATAGTTTGTGTTGGTTTGTTACCATGCACATGTTTATTAGGTTATAAATTTGTTTTTATATTGGTATTATTCTAATAATCCATTAAAAAAAAGTTGACCAATCTGATCCAAGTAAGTTGGACCCTACATTGGGTTGGATTTTATCCAACCCGGCCTAAGCACATCCTACGGGCCAGATCATTTCTATCCAGGCCTTTCATTTGTCAGTCACTAGAAAATCCGTCACAGCCCGTAACTCCATCGTTTCCGCCCAAAATTCAAAACGAACGGTAGCTTCACTCAGTTCCCTCCCTCCCACTCCCACCCCTCTCAAAAAACAAAAAAACAAAAACAGAAAAAACATTTTGAAAAAAAAAAAAAAAAACAATCAGAGTCAGTAAATGGAGAAGCGACTCCGTTCCTCTCTCCAATCCTCAGCCGAAGAGTTCCTCTCCTTAGCCCAAAAACAAAGCCTCAAATCCTCAAAACCCATTCTCAAATCCCTAATTCACAAAATCACTCCCAATTCAGACCTCTCTTCCTCTCTCCCCATCTCTCTCCACCGCTCCATTTCTCACTCCATCGAATCCTTCCAGAAGCTTCTTCAACCTAACCCTAGAAGAAGCCCTAACCCTAGCCCCTCCAAGTCCCCTCCTACAAAGCGACCCCGAAGATCTTCGCGCCATTCCAAGACGCCGGTGGAGCCCGAACCGGACCGCCATGAATTCGATGTTGGCAAAGAAAAGAAGAAGCTTTTCAAGGACCTTGAAATTCTCGCTCATATCGCGGTTCTATGCGTCGCGCACCCCAAAAAGGCGTTCTCGCCGTCCGATCTGCTCCCCGGAGTTCGCGCATTGCACGATAATTTGATTCTCTTTGATTCGGAGTCGGTTCTGATATCGGAGATAGCGAATTTGTGCGAGGAGTGGTGGAAGGAGAATTTGCCTGGGCGAGAGACTTTGATTTCTCAGTCTCTACCTTTCTTGCTGTCCAAGTCACTGACGTTGAAGAGGAAAGTGGATCTTCACAGAGTGTATTCGCTTCGCGAGGCGTTTGCTTTGTTCGATTATGAGGACGAGAGCATCGAGGACTTGAAGCTCTTGCTGATTCGGTGCGTGATTGCGCCGCTATATTTGAAAACCGACGATGGGAGGCGGTTCTTGGCGTTTGTGTTTGGGCTGAGCAATCAGCTTGTGAAGGAAATGTTGGCTATTATTCGGTCTCAGATTCCGTTTGGGCGTAAATCGATGCTTGAGGCGTTTGGGGATATACTGTTTCGGGCTTGGAAAGCCGCAGAAGGGGATTCCAAGGATGAGCTTGAGGATGGTTTTTTGCAGGGTTTGATTGATGGTGCGATACACGCGAGTTCACCAGCATTGGCTGCATCTATTAGGAGGGTTTTGGGAGGGTTTATAAGCCAGCGGACCACCGAGGGGGTCGAGAAACTTCTTTTTAGGCTTGCTGAGCCAGTGATTTTTCGGTCTCTACAGGTAGCTGTTTTCCTTCTTTAGTAAATTTCTGATTGTTGAAGATAGTGTTCATGAATTATATGATCCTGTGATAATATAGTGGGGATGATAGTTAATAGTTTAATATATTTGTATGCCATAATGATTGAATATAGTGATATAATTTAGACTTCTTGGCAAATGAAGTCGTTAATTTGATGTAGTCAATGATATCATTACTTGTCCGCATAGTCTAGGAGACCAGGTAGCAAGCATATTTAAAGCATTTCATGAAAAAGACTGTGTACTACACATTCCTCGTACCTAAATATGGGTCCCATATGTAGTATATTGGATGCACTGAATAATTTTCACCATGTGAAGGACGCTTCCATAATTGCCAGAGAATCTGGTTGGGATTAAATTGGTATCCTGTGTTTGTTGGATTAAGTACCTCAGAAGCAGTTTTGTATTAACTAGTGAATTCCTGGGCCTGGTTGGTCTTTGTGGTCAACAAATCAACAATATGTTGGTTTAGCAGGGTCTCTACTCACAATTTTATTTGATATCTCAAATCTATCTGATTCATGGGTTGTTTTGAATCAACTTTCATTTGACCATGCCATGTTTCTGTTCAACAGGTTGCAAATTCTAATGTTCGCCAAAATGCATTGCATTTGCTTTTGGACATGTTTCCTCTAGAAGATCCTGATAGCACAAAAGAGGTGAAAGATACATTACTAGATAAACAGTTCTTTTTGTTGGAGAGATTACTTGCGGATGATTGTCCGGATGTAAGGGTAGTGGCAGTGGAAGGTTCCTGCCGCATCCTTCATTTATTTTGGGAAATCATACCTTCAGCATCCATAACAAAGACAATTACGAAAATTTTTGATGACATGTCACATGATATATGCATTGAGGTTAGGCTCTCCACATTGAATGGTATCATTTACTTGCTTGGAAATCCCCAATCTCATGAAATTCTTAAAGTGCTTCTACCAAGATTGGGGCATCTAATGCTGGATAACGCCGTTTCCACACGAGCAGCTGTTGCAGATCTCCTCCTTCTTATAAGGGATATTCGAAATTTTCAGTTTCATAAGGTATACTGTACTCTTTAAGATCAAACACCATTCTGCAGTGGTTGTTTCTGATGCCTTTATCCATATTGGTTGGTTGATTATGTTCTCTATATTTCTCTGCAGGTGGTAGGGCTGGATGTCTTGTTATCTACTCTTGCGAATGATCAACCTCTTGTTGCTCAGAAAATCACAAAATTGCTTATACCATCATACTTTCCCTCAAAAGTACCTATTGAAGAGGCATGCAGTCGCTGCATTACACTAATAAAAAGGTCTCCCATGGCTGGAGCAAGGTTTTGTGAATTTGCTGTATCAGAAGGGGCATCCCTTAAGTCTCTCATGGAACTCGATAGAGTATTCATTAGTTTGATCTTGTCACCTGATAAGCTAGATGCAGATCAAATGGAGGGTTTACTTGTTGCTGCATCCTACCTTTGCAACAGCCTAGCAAGTGAGCCATGTTACAAACGTGCTCTAAACAAGTTACTTGACGGTGAAAAAGTGAAGTTCTTGTTTGCTGCTGCCTCTACTGCATGTGCTCAATCTTCTGTAATTAAAATCGTTTCCACCATTTCTCCAGATGATGCAGCTGGGCTTTTTGAAGAATGCATGGGTTTGGTTACTAATTGTAGTGGTATATCAGATAATGTGGAAAGGCAAGCCGAAGTGAGGTCTGCTCACAAGTTGTTCCTGTCTTGTGATGGATTTGATGATATGTTTGAAGCTCTAACAGTGCGTTTGCAGAAAACTGCCTACCGTTGCCATATAAAATTTGGAACTGAAATACCAAAGAACAGTTTTTCCTCCACAAAAAGGAAGAAATCTATGTCTTCTGGAAAAATTTCAGCTAAATGGAAATGTGTCGGTGGAAAGAAGGCATTTGACTTTGAGAAGGATTATTCCATTGCTGTTGGAATAGCGTGGCAAATCAGGGACTTGCTTACATCAGAGGATTCTCGGAAGGCTATATTGGGGTCTCAAACTCTAGAACTGTCATTTATTGCTTTAAAGATCATATCTGAAGTCAGCATTGTGCAGTGCATGCATTGCGAATACATGGACACATCTCCCATTCTGGCATATACAGTTCTTGCTCTGCATATGACTCTTCAAAATGTTAGCATAAATAGTCAAAAAGATTGTGGTACTAGGAACAATAGTACTGATTCCTCAAGATCACTTCTGGAGGCAAGTATTTTAATTTATTTTTAATGCTGGTTTTGAACACTCAGAAATATGTTGTCGCTGATGGGCTCCTAAGTCCTAACCCAATTTTCTGTTTCAGCTGACAGTGTTGGAACAGACAATGGATCACATGCTAAACTGTACAGAGAAGCTACTTGGAGCAGGTGACTCTGGAAAGTACAGCAAATTACCCTCAGAACTTGGGCAAGCTAACAGTAAGACAGCCAGTAGCCATCGACGAGGAAACAAAGAACCTCAAACAGATGCCTCTAGTCCAAGTGCTCATGGTAAGCAATTATGGATAGGTCACAAATTGCTGAGATTTTATGCACATATGGAAGTTGGTTGTTAGTTCTATCATATGACGTGATGAAAAGTACTTTTTTGACACTTCTTTCTGGTGATATAGAGATAGATCTTTGGATAACTTCAGATGATGTATGCAAACAGTATTAGTGTTTGGTTTGTAACAGAAAGGTAGTGGTATGAACCGACTCCATATAATGTGACTGCTGCACATGTCATCCCTACTTGGACTATTATTGTCAATTACTGGCTCTCTCCCCATTGGAGTTTGTGGTTCAAACCTTCGAAATTACCAGCAACACTTGAGTCTAGAGAATTGATGAGGATAGATTTTTAATTTTGTTTTTCAGGATCATGAGGATGGCTATGATAGTGGTAAGCGCAGTTGCATATTTAGAATTCAGTATTCTTAAACATTTCTTGGGCTCATTTGTCACTCTCTCCAGTCTTATGGCAAAGACTATTGAGTCCTCGTGTAGGTTAGTAAAAAAAGGTTGTACTCAAATACATAAAGCTCTCCCACTTCTATGGGGTCTAGCAGAGGGGATTTGTAGGCAGCATTTTTTTTTTTTTTTTTTTTTTGAGAATTTGATTCTCAGACTTGAACTTGTAACATGCCACTTTGGGTGGGAGGCATTTGCCATTGCATCAAGGCTCGAACCTCTTGTTTAGTAATAATCCAGAAAAGAAATTTTTTTCTTTTACAAATATTTTGTTCATTGTGTTTGACAATAGAAAGTATAACATTAACTGCCACTCTTCTATAGTAGAGGTAGGAAATGCTCATTGTAGTTGAGTACTTATATCACATTGGACAATTTGGTAGTTATTTCTCTCGTATTCCAGTCATTCTGGAAAGCTGTATAATTTTTAAACTATGATGAGTTTAGAAAAAGGTCTTACTTTCACCTGCATGTGCACTATGTTTTTCTATAAATTAAATCATATTTTAGTTCTTTGTTGTAGTGCTGTCTTATATATAAGTGACTAAGGGTCGCACAACCACAAAAGAGCTCTAATGCTCTTTTTTTTTTTTGGGGGTGGGGGTGGGGGGGGGGGGAAGAATGGGGTGTCTGGAAAGCCACTAAAAAGGAGCTTTATTAAAAGGTCCTTAAAGCTATGGCTAAAGATGAAATTTGAAACTTTTAGGAAAAAGCTCTACAATTCACTGTTCATGTTTTATAAATTCAGAACTTTAAAGAACTATTCCCTGTAATTTGCCAAGCACTCAAAGCTTTATTACTAATACTCAATGTTTAAAGCTTTCACGACATTGCCAGATGAGCACTAATAGTTTTGTAATTTCTTGTAGCTTCTCCCAATATTGAACAAAAAAGAGTACTAATTAAAGTGAAGATGCTTACTGCAAGTCTCAAGTTCATGGTTGATGCCGCTATGATGGGTTTTCTTTCCCACTATTATGGACAGTTGTTAAAGTTCACATCAAGATATGTACAATACATCATTTCCGCTTTAGGGCAACAATCTCAAGACCGATTTCAGTTTGAGGAGGAAGATTTGAAAGATATAGTTCTGTGTGTGAAGAGCTCCTTCACCTATGCAGCGAAGTTGCTTAATCTAGTTCACAGAGCTGTCAGTGAAGCTTCACCACTTCCTCCAGAAGCTTTTGATGTTGCCAACAATTTGCTTGATCTAATCACCTCAATTGAATTACACATGGGCTCTGGTAAAGCAGCAAGTCTTGTTGCCGCAGCAAAGCCTTGGTTGCCCGATTTGATTCTGGCATTAGGATCCGTGAACATACTGAAAGAGACTCAAGGAGAAGGGATTGATTTTCATGCATCTGATCGCATTAAGGTCCATTTTCCATCATGGCTTTTGAGTTTAGCAAGGACTGAGCTTAGTGAAATGAGTGAAGTTGGCCCAGAAAAGGATGATGATGGCAGAGTTTCTGAATCCGAGGACTTTTTAGTTTTCAAGAAACTTCTTGGAATGATTGTTACATTGCTAAAAGGAAATCCTAACGTACTGGATGCAGTTGGGGTGATTTTCTTAACTGGCTCAGTACTTGGGCTTGAAAGGAAAGACTTTGGGTTGGTATTGGGACTCTTACACTTTGTTTGTATGAAGTTATTTAGTCGAGATGACAAAGAGTGGGGTGATATGATGTTGGCTTCTCTGCAAGAAATCTATCCTCAAATAGAGAGAGAACTGGAAGAAGAAAATGACGAAGATGGAAGGCAGAAATTACTTAGTGCAAAGGAGTTACTTGAACGTGTTTGGATGTATCATATTTATGAAACAGGGAGGGTTACAATGATGGAAGAGTAGACGGACTTCTAATTTTATGAGAGGAATATGTGCTCTGATCTTTTTTTTAATAATTATTTTTATTCAAAGAAAATCAAAATATGATGCATGATTTTTTATCTAGCTGATTGGCTCAAGAAAGGACCAAATCTCAAAGGGTTCTGATCAATATCAGTATCAATATCAATATATTAATAAGATAAGGTGAAACTTTTCAAATTCTTTCTTCCAATTTTGAAAATTTAACTATTAGATCGCACGTTTTCTATGATTTTAACACGTATGTTAAATTTCATTCAAATTAGATGTCATTTATTATCTAATAAAAAACTTATTTTTAATGCATAATTTTAGATAAAAGAATTACCTAAAATGTAAATATTTGATTAATAACAGAATTATTGATTTTTTATTTTTTTAAAATTTTGCAAGTATAAAAGTTATAATAAGAACATGTAATTCAATAGTTATATTTTCAAATTTCTTCGATAAAAATATATAGGAGTTTGAAGGGCCTTTTCCATATTAATATATGAGGATTTGCGCTCCTGAGATTTTCTTATTTATGTTTCCACTTTAGCATATGTTGTATTTATATAAAAGTTATTAACTAACAAAGTAAATGCACACATTAATTATTTATAGTTGTGTGTTAATTATATACATTAGAGGAATTTATATGATTATATTTATAAATTTTAAATAAGATTTTTTTTTTTGGAATACTAATAATAGATTTAAAATATGATATTATTTCTCATGTTTAGTTATTTTGACAATAATTGACACAAGAAATCAAAAATTCAATATTTGTGAATTCATTAAAATTGGTCTTAATAAGCTATAAATGAACCAAGTTATTTATGAACAACTCAAGAAAAAGCTTGTTCATGTTTTTTTGTTTAGCAAACAAGCTAAGCTCAAGCACAAGTTTAGACTTGACTATTAAATAAGTCAAGTTTAAACATAACAATATGCTTATGAAAATATACTTGTGGGGCCTGGCCCAAAATAATGGGCTAGTTAAATACGGGCCCGTCCGAGAAGCATCGTTTCCGAGGATAAGTCATAGCCAAAACATTATTCAAGCCCAACTGCGGTAAAAGAAACCTGTCCGAGGAGTAACACCTCCTCGGACATTACGAAGTCCGGACCAAGAGCTCGCCCCAACCATTGCAGTTCATCCTCCAAGCATATAAAAAAGAATAAAACCTAAAATATCTCACGGAAAGCTGCCACCACCACATTAAATGCGTCACAACCACCCTCTTGGCCGCATTAATGAGGAAAAGACTCCTGAACAGTACTACCTTGGCCACTGCAACTCACAAGGGAGTGATAAGGGTGTCTGATAGGACAGGTGCTTAAGTGGGGGCTTAGATGATCAATAAGTGTAAGGTTCAGATAAGAAGGAAAAAGCTATATAATGTAGTGGAGTCCCTCAAAGAGGGGGACGAAAAATATATTCGGTACTCAGGAAATAGAATCTTCTGTTAGATATCCATGCTTGTGTTTTTGTTTCTGCAATAATATTGTCCATGCATCAGACTGACTAAGTTCACTGAGGCTAAGTTCTTTGACCCATTCTCTACAAAGATTTATTGTGTGTTGCGCCTTGGGTCAAGGCCTGATCAGTAGGGTTTGGACCAGGAAAATCGTGCAACTACAATACTCATGTCCAAAAATATACTCATATAAACTTAAGAATGGATTGCATAAGTTTGTGACTAAGTTCATATACTATCGAATTTTTGGTTGTAGTTTATTGATAATATAAACAATCCATTTATTGTAACATTCATATATTTGTGAGGGAACAAGAAATTCTAGTAATGGTTTTACTATATATTGGAAAAGAATAAGTTCAAGCTTAAACGAGCCTAGCCAAGTATTAAAAGTTCAAACTTGTTCATTTTTTTTTTTTTTTTGAACATGACTGAAACTTAAGATCATCACCAAACAATATTACATGTTACTTGGTTCATTTTCTTGCCGAACAAGTTTGAGGTTTCCAAGGGTTACTTGATATAGTAAAACCATGACTAAAAATTTTTACCCTTGCAAAAAGGCTACGAATATTTTATAGCGAATGGATTATTTATATTATCAATAAAATACATATAATAAATTGATATCATATGAATCTATTTACAAACTTATAAATTTCAATTTCAAGTCTGTAAAAATATATATTTTTAGACCAATATACAGTTAAATCGAGCCTTAATGTTCACAAGTTTGTTTATGAACACATTATTATGTTTAAGCTTAAGCTATGCTTGTTTACTAGTTGAGGCTAAAGTTGGGCTTAAGCTTGGTTTAAAGGTGTGCAGCGAACTTGCCAAAACCAATCTGATCCAACCTAATTGCCGAATTTGGTCAGTTTTTAAGGGTTGTTGGGTTGATTTGGGTTAAGAATTTTTTTTAATAATGGGTTGAGTTGACTTCGGGTTATAAGATTCACAAACTCGCCTAATCCAACCTGACCGACCTATATTTAATATATATTTAAAATTTTAAAAATTTATTGAAATAAATATTATACATTTTGTTATTTACTTTTTTGCCTATCTTCCTAAAATAAAACCCAAACCCTAATTCTCCTTATGTAGTTTGTGTTTGTTTGGAGTTATGCTCATGATTATTTGATTATAAATTTGCTCTTAGTTGTGGTAGTGTTTTCTAATGCCTAATTTAATAATAATAATAATATTATTAATTAAAAAGAAATTGTCCAATCCATGGGTCCAACCCCATCCACGTGGGTTGGGTTGGACCCCTGATGGGTTGGATTTTTTTTTTTAACCCACCATGGTGGATTGGGTTGAAAAAACTTCTCAACCTGACCCATGCACACCCACCTTGGCTTGTTTACTAAACAAACAAACATAAACAAGCATTTTTTCCAAATTAAGCTTGAGTTGTTCATAAACAACTTGATTCATTTAAATAGTTTGCTCAATACTTACAAAAATACAAAAACATTATAACATCATCCATTCTAAAATCTTCATGTAGCCAATGCAAAGTGTTTTTGTTTATTTTCTCTAACAGAAGGGTTATAATACACACTTCTATGTTCAGAAGGATTACTTGGAAAAAAAAAAAAAAAACAATTCCATCTCTGTAGAATGAAAGTAGATACACGTTAATCTAATGACATAACAGCACAAAAACTTAAATCTAGAAGATGGCTTTATATGATGTCAGCTTCAGCTTGTCAGAGATCTTTGCTAAGAGAAGAAAATATTGGAAGCAAAAGTTGTATGGTACAATTACCAAGAGTTGGAGGCCCTACCATTACTCATGTGATGTATGCTGGTGACGTAGTATTGTTTTCTAAGGCTTGTAGGAGAGAAGCTGCTAACATAAATCATTTCCTTGAAACATACTATAGTTGGTCAGGCCAAAGCTTAAATAGAAGTAAATTTGGTGTGTTTTTCTCCAAACATTGTCATAAACAAAAGTGCAGAGAAATTAAGCAAATACTTTAGATGAAAGGACTCAAGAAAGACTCTATATATCTAGGTGCCCCATTGTTTCTATCTAAAGCACCTTCAAAGGACTTTAAATTTCTGCAAGACAAATTTGAAGCAAGGCTGATGGGATGGCGTAGTAAATGTTTATCTTGGGCAGGAAGAAGCACTCTCATAAAGTCAGTGGCTCAGGCCCTTCCGAATTACTCCATGTCCACTTTTAATATACCTGATAAGATTTGTGATAAGCTAGATGCAGCAACCAGATGATTTTGGTGGAGGCCAAAAAAGTCTAAAGGGAGATTCATAACTTGGAGGGCTTGGGATAAGTTGTGCCAACCAAAGTGCTAAGGAAGGTTGGGTTTCAAAAAAGCTAAAGATGTGAATCAAGCAATATTGGCAAAACTTGCTTGGATGATAATCTTGAAGAGAGATAGCTTATGTATGAGAATACTTCGGGCAAAGTACAAAGTTAGAAATGATTGGTTTCGAAAAAAATCCTCCCAAGAGAGCTTCACCGGTGTGGAAAGCAATAAAAGGGGCTAAAAAGCTTATTGCTAAAGGGGCTTGTTATTTGATAGGTGATGGTAAATTTGTGAATGCTTGGATAGATCCATGGATCCCTTGGGTTCAAGGGTTCAAACCTAAACCAAAAGATGAAAGCATCATCCAAAACCCTTTGATGATATCACAATTAATTGATGCAAGTTGTTGTAGTTGGAAAATCGACCTCCTCCAAGAGCTGTTTGACCCAACCTCAGTCCAAGCAATTATCTAGATCCAAATTCCATTGAGCCTAAGACTAGACAAGCTTATTTGGGTTCTAGACCAAAAGGGCAATTTCTTTGTTAAGTCAGCCAATAGAGCATCCCATGATCAATCTCCAAACAATGCTCCATATAATGTGCCTTGGCAGAAATTGTGGAGGCTGAAAGCTCCAGAAAGAACAAATATGCTATTATGGAGGATAGGATAAAATGCTATCCCCACAAAAGAAAATATTGTGCTGAGAATTGGTGAAGGGGATCCTAACTGCGTGTTATGTAGCGAAAGTATAGAAAATTGCTACCATCTATTTTTTAAGTGCAATGTTGCCACAACACTTTGGTTTGCTAGCTGTGATGGATTGAGATCGGATTCAATATTGATATTCACTAATGAGGATATTGTCAAATTCATAGTTAATCCTAACAGCTTTTTGGGAGTGGTTTCAGGCTTTCAGCAAGGAATAAAGAGGATAATGAGCTAGACTGATTGAGAATGTTGATCACTCTAGAAGCAATTTGGTTCATGAGGAATCAGTTATTGCACAATGCTGGCCACATTGACATTATGGAGGCCTCCTAACTTATAAAGAAGAGAACATTGGAATATGCTAAGACCTTATCTAAGGAAAAGACCATATCCAAGGACAAGAGTGTAAATGGTTGGGAAGCTCCAGAGGATGAATGGATTAAAATCAATGTGGATGCTGCTGTGACTGAAAATGCCACTACTTTGGCGGAAGCAGTGGTGGCTAGAAATAAAAATGGAAAGGTGCTTAAAGTTTGGGCGAGAAGGCATGAAAGGTGCTCACCAATGCAAGCTGAAGCTGCAGCTATATATTGGGCAATCCTACTAGCGCAAAAGGAAAATTGGCAGCATATCATCATCGAAGGAGATGCTAAGTCCTGTTTTGATCCCTTAACCACACCTGATCTGCAACCTGATTGGTCTATTGCTACTACTATTAGTAATATTCTTGATCTTAGTAACTTCTTTTTGATCTATAAATTTAGTTGGATTAGAAGATGTTGCAATACTGCTGCCCATGTGACTGCAAAGTATGCAATTAGATTTTGTAAAGCTTGGTGTTTCAATATGTATAGTCTTCCAGTAGTAATTGCAAATGCTTGTAAGGCTGACAGCCTTTGTTTTGCTTTTGAATGATAATGTTGTTGTTTAGCAAGAGAAAAAAATACCAAGAGTTGGGTGACAGGTGACTGCTAAGAGACTTCCAATTCTCTATAACCTTATAAATTTTGACTTCATATATTAAAGCATTCCATCAATTCGTGTATGGTTCCTGTTTATTTTAGCATAAGAATTTAATTTTTCTATTTTATTATAATAAACTTGTAAAATTTACACAACTGAGAGCATTCACATTTGAAATCTTCAAATTATTCTATTTTAGAATCTCAAAATTTACTTTATCATTTATACCATACTATTTTACAATTATCCCAACATCCTAACTTTTATTTTTACCTACAATATATTAAAATAATATAAATTACGTAATAAAAGAAATAAATAAATCTCTCTCTTCTCTCTTCATCTCTGTTCTCCGTCTCTCTATTTTTCTCTTTCTCATCTACCCATCACCACCACCACATCAGTCACAAACCCACCACCACGAGGAAAAATAAAAAGCCACGACCATACCCATACCCACGGCTAAACCTAGAGCTACCACTGCTGGACTTACCAAAAAAAAAAAAAACCCAACGATACAAACCCATCAGATACAAACTCAACGATACATGCCTCACTGCAAAACACACACAAAACTCATCAAACCATGCCTCACTGCAAAACACACACAAAACCCATCATTGGCAGCGATCTTGAGCAACCCATCACTGCAAAACACGCCGCCAACATAGCTGCAAAACCCATCGCTACAAATCTGAATACACAGATCATAAATTCAAAATTTTACCCATACCGTTTTCACTCTCAGTCTCCCTCTCTCATCTCTCTCTCCGTTTGTGGCTTGGTGCCTCTCCACCTCCCCTCCGATCCGATCTACTGTTGATGATCACGGTGGAGCTCCATTGGAACTCCGTGGATCTCCACAACCCACCACCGGACCCACGACAGAAAAATCACAGCCCATCATCGGAGGCGAGGTTGAGCGCCATCAGAGGACCACGCCGCCAGACCCACGCCGGACAGTGGTACCCAATGGAACTGAAGCAGCTTAAACACAAAACTGAATTTGTGATTGAATTAGAATTCTGTTATTGATAGAAGAATTGATCTGTACATTTATATACCCAAAAATCCCAAAACAGAGCACTTAACTAATTAAATAAAACTTCTCTGCACGTGTGAACACATACTAACATACCACACGTGAGTCACTAGCCTACCTTTAGTCATATACAGAACTACAAGTAGCTTACAACACAATTCCAACTATGCTACATCCCTATTCTGTCGTTTAGGAGTATCTGTACAATTCTTAATTCTCTTCAACTGTGCAACACTACATTCATTTACTAAACAATTACTTAACTCTTCAATCTTCATACTTGTTGCTTTGGCACCTGCTGTGATATCATCAAAAGGTCTTGCTTGATCTAGTACACACTGATGCTGCCTTGGTGTACCATCTGCAGAACTGGAAACTACAGCACCATCTGCTGCACTGTATTGCAGCTTGGGCTGCCCCTGTGTAGCATCGGATGCTCCTGCTGCAGAGCTGGAAACTACAGCTTTAGGACTTTGATACACCGATCAGTATAAGCCACCGTGAGAGATAGAGATGTGATGAGAGAGAGGCCAGAACGTTGTGGAGAAAGAGAGAGATGAGAAACAGAGAAAATGAAGAGAGAGAAAGTGACAGATACATTAAATACATGGAATAAAAAAAATACAGTATTATTTTGTTTTAAGATGGTGCTACAATGCTGGGCACAATGCCAAAGAATTTTACAATTTTACAAGACCGATGTTATTTACTTTTAATGCCTTAATGCTAAAATATGCTTACATAATGACATTTAACACTCTGGATGGAAATGCTCTACAAATTTATTTTTGAAAGAATGGAATCTCTGACCCATGTGGCTCATACAGGGATCATCTTTAAGCCAGCAGCAATTGGCATGCCCAAAAATCCAATGAATACACTAAGGAACCACTGTGCAAAAGTGAGAGGCGTTGTGTTTGCAAACGTTCCCAGGAACTCAATTATTATGATTTGGAAGATTACAGTGCAACTGAGGACGGCCACGAAAACATAGTTATTCAGTATGCCTTTGAAAACATCTATTTCCTCCATCTCACGTGAGCTTACTTCATTAAAAATCTGTAAGAATCGAATCACTTTGTTGTCAGCTAATTAATATATCTTATAACTAAGAAATAGAAAATACTTCAATGTTCACTAATCTTTGTGACTCGGTGAATTACTAGTGTAAATTTAGAGAAATGCACGTGTTTAAGCAAAAAGTTGCAACAAAAAATTCAAATCCTCTGCAAAGTATGCAAACTAAGGGACTCTATGCAAAAAGAGGAGTACCAGTGATTAGTGTCTTGAACTAAATTGCACAGGACGTGTGGAAAACTTGTCTAGTCCATTTGATAAAGTGGAAAAGAGAAGTGTGGTGATCAGTTTTTTAGAACCTGAATCTATTTTAGCAATCTATATGACACCCTATTTAGGTCACTTTGCTATCATAGGAAATGGAGCAAAACTCTTGGTTTTAGGCTTCAAAGGATAACGTCATTTCCCATTAACATAGATCACTTTATACTAATTAAACAGGGTTTATGACAAATCATTGTTGTAGATCTTTCAGAAAAAATTACCTGGCAAAAGACAAATGAGTTGAAAATAAGTGTGTTCAGGATCAGATCAGAATCTGGGCCTTCAAGACCGAATATCCCTTTTCCTTTTGACTGAAGCAACCAAATTACCACAAACTGATATATAGATTGCCCTAAGATATTCCTCCACATGACATTACTGATAAAGTTCCCTTTCCTTCCAACTGGTGCACGCTTCATCAGGTCATCATTTGGAGGCTCAGTTGCAAGTGCAAGTGCTCCCAATGTATCCATGATCATGTTGACCCATAATAACTGAACAGCTGTGAGGGGTGCAGTTCCTGAATGCACAATTTTATGCAAAGGTATTAGCAAAAATGAGAAAATGGTTCTTTTGATATAAAATGAAGGCAAGTTCCAAATGAAAACAAATAGCATGTGGGCTGCTCTAACCTGTTAGACAAGCTGAAGAGAAGTTGACAATCAATGCAACCACATTAACAGTCAGCTGGAACTGTACAAATTTTTGAATATTTACGTAAACTGAGCGTCCCCATTTGGCAACTGTCACAATCGTGGAGAAATTATCATCCAGAATTATCACATCAGCACTTTCTTTAGCCACCTGAGTTTAGTAAAGATTAGTTGAATTGTTCACAATGTGTGCCTATGTTTTCATATGGGAATATTAGACAACATTGTTATATACTCACCTCAGTCCCAGCAATGCCCATTGCTAGTCCAATATCGGCTTCATGAAGTGCAGGGGCATCATTTGTTCCATCACCAGTTACAGCAACAACCTCACCTAATGAGGTACGCAAGTGCTTCACTAGAGTATGCTTATCTAGAGGTGAAGATCGAGCCATCACCTATAGATAAAGTCAAAACTTATCGTTACTAATTAGAAAAAACCATACTTATTATCGAGTGATCCAATCAATTTGCAGATATTCCATAAAAACAAATGAAGAAATCACCTGAAGTTTAGGAATTATTTTGAGCATTTCCTCCTCACTTTTCTCCCGGAATTCTGGACCTTCAATGGCTATACCATCATCTGTGAGAATCCCGCACTCCCTAGCTATAGCCTTTGCAGTATTAATATTGTCTCCTGTAACCATTCGTACAGTAATTCCAGCTGAGCGGCAAACTGCAACAGACTCCTTAACACCGGGACGTACAGGATCTTTAATACCTACTACTCCTATACAAGTATACCCCAAAACTGGGATGGGATTCTCAACAGAGAACCCATTTTCTAGTTCCATATAAGCAAGGCAGAGAGTTCGTAGTGCCTCGTTAGCAAATTGATTAATTGTATCGTTAAGATAATTAATGGTTGCTTCATCAAGGGGAACAATCTCACCATTTGCATTGATCACCTTATCACAGGTAGCCAATATTATCTCTGAAGCACCTTTACAGTGGGCTCGTAAACCACCTTCAGGAAGCTCCAGTACTACCCCCATCCGTTTCTTCACAGAATTGAACGGCTCAACTTTAAGAAGTTTAGATGCTTGTCTCTCAGCATGAAAATTCCCACCAAGTGACAAGCCAAACTCCAACAAAGCAGTATCAGTGGGTGTTCCCAGTATCTCAGATTTGCCACTTTTGTTTACAACAACTTCTCCTCCAGTATTATTAAATATTGATTGTAGCAGAATTTTCACGGCAGAATCTGGGAGTTCAGAGCACAAGCTGGAAGCATCAAGAGGTTTGTTCACTTCCTTGACATTCATGCAAATGCAAGATTTTACAACTGCCATATGGTTGGTAGTTAGTGTACCAGTTTTGTCGCTGCAAATACATGTGGATGATCCCATAGTCTCACATGCTGCCAAATGGCGCACAAGTGCTTTATCATTCATCATCTTTTTCATGGCAAAGGCAAGGCTCAATGTTACAGCCAATGGAAGCCCTTCTGGAACAGCAACAACAACAATTGTAACAGCAACGGCGAAAAATTCCAACATTTCCAAAGCTTCGTCTCCAGACCACCTCAAGTAAGTTCCATCTTGCCATTTACGGCTCATCAATCCTTGCACCAACACTGCAAAAGTCACAATGGCAAAGAAAAGTCCAACCTTACCGATGATTGTTGCCACTCCATTCAATTTTACCTGCAATGGGGTTTCATCATCTCCACCTTCACTAAGAGTTGCCATCAATTTTCCCCATTGGGTCCTCATCCCAACAGTAGTAACCATCATCTTGCATGATCCATCCTGAACCTTAGTTCCAGATAGAAGAAAAGGATTATCCGCAGTCACCATTACTGGCTCGCTCTCCCCAGTTAAACTTGATTCATCAATTAACACAGAAAAACCTGAAACAAATACTCCATCTGCAGGGACTTGGTCACCGATAGCAAGATGTACAATATCACCAGGAAGTAAGTCATATATTGACATCTTCTGCCTATATCCATTTCTCGTAACCTGAATAGCAATCTTCTTTTTTTCCTTGTCCAAATCCTTGAATTGTAAAGATTGACGATAATCACTTGTTGCGGTGACAAAAACAACCAACAAGATGCTTGCAACTATTCCTAGGCCATCATGAGCCCCTTTTGGCCATCCTTCCATAACTATGCCAACGAGCAAAGACACAAAAGCACATACTCCAAGGATCATAAGAGTCATGTCTTGAAGGGCTTCCCAAACAAATACCAAGAAACTCCGCCCTTCACTCTCAGTAAATTTATTAATTCCAAATATCTCCTGTCTGCGATTCAGCAAGTTACTATCAGTAGTAAGCCCATTGAGGGTTGAAGTGGAGAGCTTTTCTGCAATACCAGCTACTCCACCATGAATATTCAGCTTCTTCAAATCATGACCTTCAACAATAGATCCCAATTCTTCACCACAAATTCCAAAACCTGCAGCTTTTACTTCCTCAGGTACAGTGTAGTCACTTGGTTGCACGCCTGCAGACATCATTGTCAGAATGGAGAACCTTTTATTATAATCTAAAATTTACATTAACCTTGAAGAAACTTACCTTGGATAAATTGAAATGCAGCTTTGGAAACTAAAACAGCAACCCTTAACTTCTCCTACAATACTCAAATAGAAAAGTAGTTAGTCTCCCAAGTTTTAACTGAGTTACGATCATAACCTCTGTACAGTTTGGTTTTGGTAATCCATCTGCACAAAAGGAATTCAAGTATCTGGATTTCCATTTTGTATCCAAAGTCTTAAAAAAAAAAAGAGTAAGTCAAGGAATGCAATTATTAACAAGAAGATATAAGAACTACAAGAGTAACTGGACTAAGAAACGTAAAATACAACCCAAGGGGGAGGCACAAAGAATGTGAATTTAAAAATGAAACACAATTATCTTTTGAAAATATTCAAAATACTTCAGGGATTTTTAGATTAACAAGTAACCAACTCCTACCTGTTGCGTTCATGATTAGTAATGAGGTCTAAAATGCTAATAACTTCATGACACAATTCATGTTCTTTTCTTTTTTTTCTTTTTTTAAAATCGAATTCATGTTCTATTCTAATACCAAAGTGCCCATTCTGCTTTGAGAAATTTAAATTCACATAAGATTCTCTTTCTAAGATCAAGCTTATGGTTCCACTTCCACCAATTACTTTTCATGGAAGAGCTGAGTCAAGATACCAGTTAGCTTCTTCAGTTTCCAAAGCTGGATTACAGGCTAATGTGATTATTTAACGTGGTCTTTTCCCACTCAAATACGACATAATATTTGTGAACTGTGATACTAGGCCAATCAAAAACAAAGAGGTTTTGATTGATTAAGCCGTGACTGAAAATTCCATCTCAATATATATTTGATTGGATCAGATATGGAATATTGGTAGTGTTGATGTGTCAATCTTGGATGATGGAATTATTAAGCACTAGACATAATTGAAAATGGTTCAAAACTATGAGATTAAGCATGAAATGATAAACAACCAAATGGCAAGAGCCAAAGAATGGGAGCAAATCATATAAAATTACTTCAAGTATTATTTATTTATTTTAAAATTTTTTTACAAGTATTCTTTATCTTTTTTCGTCTCTACAAAGTACAAATATATCATACCATTATATTTTGTATGTTTGATTAATTTTTTTTAACGTGAACTTTATTTTTCTAACTTCTGTTGTAGTGTGTTATATTTTACATACAACTAACTTTACAAGTTTCAAATTTATTATTCAAATTTCTTATCTCTTAACGAATAAAGATATTATCGTAATAATAAAAATTCATTACAAAATTATAATGTTATCTTAACCAAAATTAAAATGAAACAAAAGAAATAAAAGATAGACTTATAATAATTTATTATTCAAAAAATTGGTAGGCGTATTCAAATTTATAGTCACATAAATTGAGTTTTGACATTAACACAAATTCTTATTTCCAAAAAAACAAAGTATTAACCCAAATCAAAATTCAACCATAGTTATAACAGGGAGAGAGAAGACTTTGTAGTGGAAATTACAAAAAAATAAAAAAACACACACACACAGACATACACATACACATATACATACATACAATATCAAAACACATAATTAAATAAATAAAAAAACCATCGGAGAGCAAGTACTCATAGTTTTTTGTGGAGAAAATATAGATTGAATACAAGAAATGATATTGAAGGAGAAGAAGGGTCAAAATATAAGAAAGAGAAAATGATAAAATGTAACAATAAAATAGAAAGGAATGGGGAGATAAAGAGGTAAAGTAGAGGGTAATGGAGAGATAAAGAGGGAGGGAAAAAGTTGAATAAAGTGAAATAATAAATGTGGACTAATAGGAAGAATAATAGGTTTTTATTTTTTATTTTTTTTTGGTGAATAGGGAGAATAAGAGTTTAGAAAGAGAAAATAAGATGTAGAAAATAAGTGGATAATGTAGTTTCTAATGTGGCTCAACCAAAACATAGCAATATGTAGAATATAGATAATGATAATAGATTTATTGGCCCAATCTCTCCCAAGGTTACTAAATAGATACAAAATTTCTTTTTCTTTTTTTTAAATAAAAATTCAAAGCCAAACTTGCACGTCGGTACAAACAACACCTAAATTGTCCAAAAGGTGGCTAGTTTTCTCACCACAAATTAAAATGTGACTTGCTGCCTTTTTTTTACTTTTTAGATAGTCATGTTCCCTTCTACTTTACTATTCAGGGTGCGTGTAAAGATGATCATGTTTTAAGTTAGCGTGTTCAATCTCTCAAAAAAAAAAAAAAAAAAAAAAAGTTAGCGTGTTCAATATTTTTCTTTAGAATAGACCAAAAAAGTTAGTTTAAAAATAATTATGCTTATTAATTTTTTTTACAACTATAATATTGTGCAACGGCTGCTGTTGGCCACAATTGCTAATCAGATACTTTTTTTTTTTTTTTTTTTTAATTTAGAATACTGAGGGTAATGTTGTTCTAATAACGTTATTTGTATTTTTTTGAAATATGTGAAAGTAAAAAAGTATATGAAAATTTGTGTAATGTTATTTAAGGGGTGTTTGATACATGTACTTAAAAACTGAAAACATATGTTTAAAAACATATGTGAAAATACATATAAATAAAAAAATGTGAAAAATATATGTAATATTATTTAAAAATTAAAAATATGTATTTGAGTGGGTATATTATAAAGAAAAAATACTAATTTAAATAACCGTCCAAGGAGCATGTGATCTTTCTTTATGGACGGCGTTTGAAAAAAATTAATTGGTAATTTATACACGCAATGCATCTGGAGAGTTTTGAATTTACACACGCAACTAGTGAGTTTGAACTCAATCTCGCCTACTACCTTGCTTTTATAAAAGAAAGAGAGGAAGGAGGTGTCATTTTAGTTAGAAAAGAAGACTGGAATAATTCAGTTTTAATAGTCTAGAGATGAAGATTGGCAACCTCGGACGGAGACTAGTTAAAGCAGAATGAGGGTCAAACTATAGTGACAAAGAAAAGGTTCCGTAATGAATTTTCTACTGCCGCTCTTGGAAGGAAAAAAACAAATTGGTTCAATTCAAGGTGTTTGGTTTGTAAACGCCGAAGAAAAAGAAGATAAAGATATTATAAAATTGAAAAGAACAAGTTGGACTTAAAAAACGAGAGCAGTCATGGGGGAATTAATCAGTACTTTTAAGTTTCAGTTTTATTATTTCATCCTTTAAATTTTAAATTTTGTCAATTCAGTCAATCTATTAACCTTTCGTCAAATGCTGCCGTTACTAACCAAAACTTCGTTGTTTTGGATTTTTTTTTTCATAATTTAAAAAATTGAAAAACGTTAATTACCCAAAAAAAAAAAAAAAAAAAAAGGAAACTAAGGGGCTCAGGGAATGACATCGTTCTCTAGCTCCTAGTTCATTCTTCAACAATGGAAAGATGAACTTTCTTACAGCTGTTTTATTCAAGTAAAGACAATATTGCTTGAATTCATTTTCTTGCAACTGCTTCTCAAAAGGTGAAGAGTAAAATACTTGACTAATTAAATCAATAAAAAATACCATTAAAGAAAAATCCTATTACTAACAATAACTTTAGATTTTTTATCACAGGCAATTTGTCGAGCAGGTTGAGTGCAAACCTTTCGTTCCAGGTTGAGTGCAACTGCTTCTTTTTCTATCCCGGATTTTTTGAAAAGAAAGAAAAGTTTTTCTCAGAAGAGACGAGACTTTCTTGGAGAGATGTAAAATGAAATGGTTAGGGGAACGATGTCGTTCTCAGAGGCTTTTTTTTTTTTTAATTAACGTTTCCCAGGTTTTTTTAATTAAGAAATGAAAAAAAGATAAAACTTATAGTGTCAATTTTACATTTTAGCTTTTTTTTTTTTTTTTTTTTTAATTTCTATCTCATCAATAATAACATGTAACAATTTGATACATAAAATTTGTTGCGAAAATGTTGTAAAATGTTATTCTCTTTCTACTGCACAGTACCTTAGCTGCAATTTTGTGCTGCCACGTGTCAACACCAGATAAGAGGAATTGAAGATTCAAATTTCAAATTTCAGCTTTATTCATTGTATGAATGAAGAGATTTAGGTAGAAACTATAGAGGTTTTATTTCAAGAAGAAGATTGAATTTTTCTTTCGTCTTCTATACGAAATTGAGTTTCTTTGGTTATATGTGACGTATATTTCTATTTCTGTAATCTTTTAATTGGACATTGTGGATTTTTTTATTATTGGTTGAATGAAATAAATAAATAATGAATAAAACGAGAGAGAGAGAGAGAGAGAGGTGAGACCTGGTTGGTACGGCGCATAGCCTGAGCTTCGTATCGCTTCGAGAGATTGGCCGTAAAACGAAACCTCCGCTTCGGGTTCTTCACAAATCCACACAGCTTCCTCCATTTCTGAAGCGCCTCTTCAGACGAGTGCTTCGGTTTCACTTCAAAGTCATTCAAAATATAGCTCTCCATTTTCACCTTCTAAAATCGCAATATTGTAACTAATCTCTCTCAAATATGCCTCGCCTCATATAGACAATGAAAGCAGCCTAAAGGCGGCAAGTTTGAAGAAAAAGCAGCGTTTTTTCAGAGAAATTTCTTTTCACACTTTGTCGGTGGGTTCGGTGCTGGCGAGCCTGACAAGAGAGTTAAAAATATGGTAATATTACTTTGTGCTTTCTGGGTAATTTCCTTTTTTGGCTTCTGATTATTTGGAATTGGAAAAAGTAAATGGAACAGGAAATTTTTCGGAGATTGAGAGGAGAAGGAGGAAGATGATCCGAGAATTGATGCACTACTTAAAGAGGTTAATTGGTGTAACCGAACTGGCTGAGTCTGCTACTTCCTGGTCCCTTGGAATCGAGTGAAGGTCGGAGTCAAAAAAAAAATAACTACCATTTAAAGACCAAACCTGGAGACGTTGGAAGTCTTAACTAAGTTAACTTTGTTTAGGTGTCGTTATTCAATTGGATTAAATTAATGTAATAATTTGAAAATAAAATATGGAGAATGTTAAGGTTCTCCTTCTTGGGTCCCACATAAATAAAAAAATTAAGTAAATTAGAGAAAAAGTATGATATGACTTGTAAAGAATAATTGGACAAATTTGCCCTCTTATAATATGGGACACGGCTGACAGTGGCTGAAGGTTTTTTTTTTTTTTTTTTTTTTTGGGACAAAGTTGCCCTTTTAACACATTTTCCTCACTTTCACTTTTAATTTCCCACCAAATCTTATTTTACCAATATTTTACCATCTACTTTCTTTCACTTTACTAATATCAAACTAAATTTCTTCCCCTTTACCAATATCAAAGAGAAGAAGATATGAAGAAATGTCAATAAAAGATTGAGGAAGAATTAAACAAGGTACCACTATTGTATTTTATTTGATTCATAGTTATTTTTAAAAAATAGGTTAAAATTAATATGTTGTTAATTTTTATTTTTGATACATGTAAATTGTAGCATTAATGGATGAGGATGTAGTTGCAAAAGATTGCTTTAACTTAAATAAACCACTTCATGAAGTTATTGTGATTTTATTTTAGTTGTGATTTACATTTCATTTATCATAGAATATTTTTAAACTCTTGTTTTTATATAGCACCAAAATTAATATAATGTTAATTTTTATTTTTAATACATGTATTATAGTATCAATGGATGGGAATGTAATTGCAAGTGAGAGTCGCTACTTTACTTCAAAATATTGTTTTGACTTAAATGAACCCTTCAAGAAGGTATAATACATGTATTTCCAATATTTTCTTTGAAATGTTAAGCATAAACTCTTGTTAATATTGTGTTTGTTAATTTTGACAATATTATGTCATTAGACAATATTAATTTTGACAATATAATACCTTTGTTAATTTTGACACTTCTCTCTTTTTTTTCTTTTTTCTTTTTACATTTCCATTTTGACAATATTATGCTAGTGAATATTCACATTATCATTTCCAATATTATGTCATTTTACTAAAACACTTCTTTCTACCTTTTTTTTTTTAATAATGAATTTACTTAAATTTTTATAAGGGATTCAATAAATACTAATTTAAATTAAATATTCTTGAAGAAATTTAAATCATGCTAAATTGCCCATTTATAAGGGATTCAAACCTAAACTCTAATCCATGCTGATATTACATTGTTAGTCCCTAATATTTATCTACCAGTGCTTTAGTCCTTAAAGTATCAACTTTGACAATTTAATGTATTTTTTATTGTTTTAACTTTCTTTTTTGGTGTACCCATAGCATAAACAATTCAATCAAACCGATACAAACTGTACCGCCTAGATCGGGTTGGAATTAAAAATAAAAATTGACTGAGCATTCAAACAATACCAATACTAACAACACCGATATAAATAAGAGAAAATTTATAACCTAATAAGCCTGAGCCTACTACCAAACTAACACAAACTATTTTATTAGAGCTTCAAAGTTAATAGGATATCATATAGCTCTATCCTAACTCGGTTGATAAACAAAAGAATAAATAATAAAATTATATAATATTTTTTAAAAATATATATTAAATATAGGTGGATCGGGTTAGGCAAATTTATTGACTCACCAACCTCTAAAAACTGACCCAAACTAATAGGTTAGGTTGAATTAGTTCGGTTTTGGTGGATCGACGACTTGGTTGACACCTCTAGCCTCTTATAGTAGAATAAATAAAGGGTAAAGAGTTGAAAAATAAAATTTAAAATTTGAGTTTCCTTTAAGAAAAATTATTAGGTATGATGAATTCAGTGATATCAGTGGACTGAAAGTCTCGGGCCTTGATGAAATTGTGACTGAATCCTGAGAAAACAAACAGAAAACTCAGAGGAGACCGGTGGAAGCCGGCCAAGAACCCTCCGATGGTGAAGTTAGCCTTTTTGTGACTCTCCGTAAATTGTAAGTCTCAGAAAATCAGAATCCCTTACTCTTTCATTGGCGAGCGTTTATATAGCATGCGGGGGGCGGTTACATGTTTGGTAACTGTTCCTATTGTTGGGGAATCCAAAAGGCTCGGAGGTAACTTCCATAACTGATGTGGAAGTTTGATTATTCAAGAAATCTGCATTTCACAAAGGTTGGACTTGACTAGCGACGGTACGTTCTCTCACCCAGTGGAGACATGTAGTGTAGTAACCTCGTCCGTCCTTTAAGGATGGACGGATGGTAGCAACCTTGTCCGTCCTTAAAGGACGGACGTACGAGGTTGAGCTTGGCGAGGATTTCCCTTCTTCCTGTCTTTACTTTGGACGACGCATATGGACGAGAAAAGACTAAGAATTTTCGTTGCACATCAGTTGCCCCCTCGTTCAAATGGGTCGTCTAAGCAGGGAGGGATGACCTGGCGTCACTTTCCTGAATGCGTGTGTGTTGAGGTGCCACGTGTCACCTTTTTATTGGCGATGAGTCTCGTCGATTCATTTTTTCAAGGTGAATGCCACGTGTCATTCCTTGATTGGTTGCGTCGTTTTATATGCCCAGGTCAATCTCCTATAAATAGGGGAATTCCTCCGTTGCCCTCTACATTTCTAAGATTTTCGTTCTTTGACATTCCTCGTCTAGGAATTTCCTCGCATCCGTAGCCTTCATTCGTCTTAGAGCCAGGTATTCCTTCTTCTCTTGTTTTTTAGGTTTTTTGATCTTTTCCAAAAAATGTCGTCTAGCGATAGTCTAGAGAAGGCCATAGACTAGTACCAATACAAAACTAGTACAAGTTCTAGTGGCTCTAGTAGCAGTGATGGGGGGAACTCTACGGATGAGGAGTTTGTTTCCGGCGTCCCTGGGTTTCCCTTAGAAGCCATACAACAAGAGATTAGGAAGGCCTCGGGGTCCCAGGCAGGTACCTCGTCCAACATCTCTCCGTCCGTCCCTCCGTCTATCTCTTTGGACGAGGAAGAGGTAACCGTGTTTAGTTGTGCGATAGATATACCTTCCAAAACAGACGAGTAAAGATTAAATAATCTGAGGGCATGGTACCGGATCCAAGACGAGCTTAACCCTAGGTTGCCCGCCCGTGGAGAATGGTGTTGTGATCCTCGTTTTGGGATAGGCGTCTATGAGGCTTATCTTCTGGGGGGTTTGAGATTTCCTTTAAATGCTTTCATTAGGGAATTACTAGTTAGGTTAGGTTTAGGAATATGTCAGTTCAATCCTAATGCATGGAGATTAGTTATCTCTATGCAAGTTCTATGGAGGGAGGTGTTTGGGGGGGACCGTCCTCTTACGGTGGACGAGTTCCTCTACTGCTATAAACCCTCCAAAATTCACCAGTCCCTTGGCTTTTACCAATTCACTGCCAGGGGCAAGGATTGTAGAATGATTAGGTCCCTACCCTTGTCTGACAGAAAATGGAAGACGGAGTTTTTCTTCGTCTCCGGCAACTGGGTTGTGGGAATCCTTCAGACGTTGGCCGGGACACATTTGGCCATTATACTGGGGACCTAGGGAACCTTCGTCCTCAGGGTAAGTCTTTTTTTATTTATTTATATATATATATATTTATTATTATTATTTATATTCTAACTCGTTCTTTTACAGCTGTTGGACGTCCTTCTCTTAGCAAGGTTCACCGTGATCGCGTCCATAGAGCTCGTCTACATGCAGATAGGAGTTTCCACTCTCTAGTGATGCTTAGACGACTTGCTAAGTGGGGATTTGGTCCTAATCCTTCTGAAGAGGCACTTGCACACGAGATAACAGTAAGGAGAAGTAAGTTTTAAACCCAGAACGTCTCTTACACTTTTTTCCTTTTTGTGTTAGTTCTAAAAACCCCTTTTTTGTTTTAGGAATAGCAACAATGAAAGGTAAGAAGGGAAAAGAGGTTGCTGGCGAGGGGAATCGTCTTGAGGTTGGGGACACTCGTCTTGATATTGTACCCCAGACTCGTCCGTCTACCGGGGACAAAAGAAAGTCCCTACCAAAGAATTTGGACTTGTGGAGTCTCCCCAGCCGTCATGACAAAAAAGTTAAGCATTCAATCGTCCAAGGTAACCAAGCCTATCCTGCCCCAACCCAATCTTACCGTCCAAGCAATTGATGTGGACGTCTCTCCACCTGTTGAGACAACCTCGTCCAAGACACCTCCTAGGACGATCACATATGTCTCGTCTCAGCCTCCTCCGAGGGTATCCTTGAACATTATTGAAAACAAGGATTTGACTTGGCAACGTTTCGAGGAGGCTGTGAAGGATGAAGACATACATGCCTGTTATGACATGTCTTTAAAAGATTTTGAACATTCAGGTGTTCATGATCTCTTTAAGGTAAATTTACTCTCGTCTTGTCTTCATTATTTTGTAACTTTTTGGCCGTCTAACCAAGCATTTTTCTCTTGCAAACCATGTCTAAATTCATCGCAGCGTCTAGGCAAGCCACTGAGTTGGACAAGACGAGGATTTTACTGGAGACGACCATCAAAAATGTGAGGGACGAGAGTAAGAAGTGGGCTAGGATAGCTACTGAGGCTAAAGAGAAGGCAGCGGAGCAACAAAATTTGATCACGGAGTTGAGAGCTGATATAGTGGAGAAAGATACTCATTTTGATCATATTCAAAAGAAGAATGACGAGTTGAGTACTCTCCTCTCCAAGGCTAAGGAAGATGCCGTTGCGGAGTTCAAGGCGTCCAAAGCATTTACGGATTTATTGGACCGTAACTATGCAGCGGGTTTTGAGGATTTCAGGATGGACGCTGTTGAAAACTTCCCTGAGATGGACTTCAGCTCCATCAAGCTTAACTTGAATGCTGCTACCAGCTCTCTTCTCCAAACCAGCTCTGAGGACGTTAATATTGAGGACGATGCCTCTACCTGCCGTCCAATGCCCCCCCTGCTTAAGAACAAGTTTTTACAAAATTTTATTTTCTTATGTTTGATCCTTTGTTTTGGGATCTTTTGATGTAATTCAAATACACTATGCTTGTCCATGGTTTCTAGGACGAGTTACAAACTTGTTCTTCATAAGGGTGTTTGGACGTTGGTTGTCCGCCCTTAAAACAGTTGAATGGATGTAGTTATTTTTCTTTCATATATGCATGGACGAAATTTTTCATTTTCATACGCAAGACTTCATGCTTGACTCATCCATATTTGATATATGTATTTAAACCATTTCTATTGGAATTTCAATGGTAATTTCTCATCCTTGGACTAAGTTGATTTTTGCTTTGTTGACATGCACCCTGATCGTCCACAGACGTATGGACCCAACTCGTCCATGGACTGGGTTTTGGCTCAAAAATCTCGTCTATGGACTTTATTGTTTATGGCCTGGACGGGCATTATGTCTCGTCCTTTATACAGACGAGTATGCCCAAGGCCTTGGCTTTAAGTTATGGGTTCTCCCTCGTTCTTTGATCTGGACGAGGGTGCCTTTATCTTACTTTACCCTTATGGACGAATACGCCTTAGGCTCGTTCAAGGTATTGGCTCAATTTATAGGCTTTACCTCGTCCTTTGATTTGGACGAAGGTGCCTTAATCTTGCTTTACCCTTAGGAAAGTTTTAGACGTTACATCTCCGCGTCCAGAGAATTTACTCGTCTTATTGACAACTAAAAAGATTTTGTTCTTAGCCACCTTGTAGGTTAGCTTTGAACGAGAATAGCATGGAGATCTGAAAATCACACAACATTTTGTACATTACACAAATATCGTTTACAGATAAGGCACATACATGCTAATGCCTTTTATTTAGTAAGCACACTCCATAACTTCGTCCATAATCACGACAAATAACCACAACATAAATAACAAAGCGGTAGTATCAAACACAGCATTAAACATAAGTAGAATGTAAACAGAGTAGCAAGCTCCAAGCTCGTCCATAGTGATACTCATTCAAGCTCACTTTTACTGATAGTACCTCCTCAGGTGCTCCACGTTCCAAGGATGTTCCAGCTTTCTCCCGTCCAGGGCCTCCAAGTAGTAGGATCCTTGTCTTTTAAAGTTGATAACTCTATAGGGTCCTTCCCAATTGGGGCCCAATTTCCCATGTGCTGGGTTTTTGGTTGCTAAAGAGACTTTCCTCAAGACGAGATCTCCTATGTTAAAACGTTTTGGTTTCACCATTGCATCATATTGCCTAGCCATGAGGTTCTTGTACTTTGGTGCCCTGTGCTCTGCATCTGTCCTCACCTCGTCTATAAGATCGAGGTTCAAACGGAGTTGCTCCTCATTATCCTTCTCCTAATATGACATCACCCTATGGTTAGCCATGTGCACTTCCGCAGGTATAACTACTTCGCTTCCATAGGCTAGGTTAAAAGGGGTCTCCTCTGTAGGGGTCCTCACCGTCGTCCTGTATGCCCA
This sequence comes from Quercus robur, assembly GCF_932294415.1. Taxonomy (NCBI): domain Eukaryota; kingdom Viridiplantae; phylum Streptophyta; class Magnoliopsida; order Fagales; family Fagaceae; genus Quercus; species Quercus robur. The sequence continues at coordinate 14,283,083 of NC_065539.1, forward strand.
TAGGACACCAAGTAGCTCATCTGGCCATACTCCCTTTACCCCCTCAAGACGAGTCTTGATGATTTTCAGCAAGGATCGATTTGTAATCTCAGCCTGACCGTTTTCTTGTGGATGGGCGGGGGAGGAATAATGATTTTGGATTTCGAAGTGTTGACAAAAGTCCCTGAAAAGGGAGTTGTCAAACTGCCGCCCATTGTCGGATACTAGTACCTTGGGTACCCCAAACCTGCACACTATATTTTTCCAGATGAAGTTCTTTACATTCTGCTGTGTAATGCTTGCCAATGGTTCTGCTTCCACCCACTTAGTGAAATAGTCAATCCCTACCACTAAGAATTTCATCTGTCTAGTTCCAAGTGGAAAAAGGCCTAGGATATGTAGGCCCCATTGAGCAAAGGGCCACGGGGCCATCATTAAGGTGAGATACTCTGATGGTTGTCTGGGGACATTACTGAATCGTTGGCATTTGTCACATGCCTTGACATAAGCTTTTGCATCCACTTGAATAGTTGGCCAATAGTACCCTGCACGGACGACTTTGTGGATGAGCGATTTGGCTCCCGAATGGTTTCCACAAGCTCCTTCATGAACTTCCCTCAGCACATAGTTCGCCTCATCTGGGGCCAGACACCTGAGATAAGGTTGAGAAAAGCCTCTCTTGTACAGAACTTCGTCCATAAGGACATACCTGGCTACTCCTATCCTGAGTTTTCTAGCCTCATCTTTTCCTTCCGGAAGTCTTCCGTCCTTCAGGTATGACACGATTGGGGTCATCCAAATTTCTTCATTCCCTATTTGTTGCACTTTCGGGAGATCTACACTTGGGACGTACTGAATTTCATCATACTCGTCCATTGCTTCGGTTGCTGAGGCTTCCTTCGCTAAGGTATCTGCTTCTGCATTCTCCTCCCTCGGGATTTGAATGAAGTTAGCTTCCTTGAATTTCTTCACAAGCTGTAACACCCTCTCCAAGTATTTTTTTCATTCGTTCTTCCTTCGCCTCATATGTCCCATTTATTTGGCTCATGACCAATAGAGAGTCTCCCAGGACAAGTACTGACTTCACTTCTACAAACTTAGCCAGTTCTAACCTTTTAAGTAGGGCTTCATACTCAACTTCATTGTTAGTTGGTCGATATTGCAGACGGACTCTATGCTTCAACTTATCTCCTTCAGGGGATTGCAAAACCACCTCTATTCCTCCTGCATGCTGCGTGGACGAGCCATCTACATGGACCACCCACTTTTTATTCTCCTTTACCTCTTCATCATCGCATCTTGGCGTGAACTCCGCAATAAAGTCTGCCAGGGCTTGAGCCTTTATAGCATGTCTTGGTTGGTATCGGATGTCAAACTCGCTGAGTTCGACCGCCCATTGGATCAGACGTCCTGCGGCTTCCAACTTATTCATGGCTTTCTTAAGCGGGTGATCTGTCATAACATTGATTACATGGGCTTGGAAGTAGTGTCTTAACTTCCAGGAAGTCGTGATGAGTGCGAAGGCTAGCTTTTCTATTAGCGGATATCGTCCTTCCGCCCCCCTCAATGCCCTACTAGTGTAGTATACTGGCTTTTGCATTTTTGCTTCCTCTCTTATCAGTGCTGAGCTCACGGCATGCGGGGTCACCGCCAGGTATAAAAATAATTCTTCTCCCACCACAGACGGACTCAGCAGCAGAGGTGTAACAAGGTACGTCTTCAAGTCTTGGAAGGTTCTTTGGCACTCGTCCGTCCACTCGAATGCTTTCTTTAGAACCTTGAAAAATGGTAAACATTTGTCAGTAGCTTTAGAAACAAACCTGTTGAGGGCGGCAACTCGCCCGGTGAGAGACTGAACTTCTTTGATACTCTGCGGAGGCTTCATATCTAGAATTGCCTTGATCTTTTCCGAGTTTGCCTCGATCCCCCTGTGTGAGACCATGAATCCAAGAAATTTCCCTGACGCTACTCCGAAAGCACATTTGTTGGTGTTCAACTTCATACTGTACCGCCTGAGTGTATTGAAGGTTTCTTGTAAGTCATCCAGATGTTTACACTCTTCTAAACTTTTTACTAACATGTCATCCACATACACTTCAACATTTCGCCCAATCTAAGGACGGAACATGTGATTGACCAGTCGTTGATACGTTGCTCCAGCGTTTTTCAAGCCGAAGGGCATTACTTCATAACAGAACAAGCCTTGACTAGTAACGAATGATGTCTTCTCCTGGTCAGCCTCGCCCATCCGTATCTGGTTGTATCCTGAGAAAGCGTCCATAAAACTAAGTAGTTTGTGGCCTGCGGTAGAGTCCACCAGTTAATCAATGCGTGGTAATGGATAGCTGTCTTTGGGGCAAGCCTTGTTCAGATCAGTAAAATCTACACACATCCTCCACTTGCCATTCGCCTTTTTGACCATTACTACGTTGGCCAACCAATCTGGATAGTACACTTCTCGTATAAACTTCTCCGCCATCAACTTTTGAACTTCGTCTTTAATAGCATTGTCTCTCTCAGGAGCAAACACCCTTTTCTTTTGTCGCACTGGCTTTGAGGAAGGACATACGTTCAAGCGGTGGGTGATGACATTAGGATCTATACCAGGCATATCCTCATGACTCCAAGCAAATACATCTATATTTTTCCTCAAAAATTGGACGAGGTCCTCCTTAATCCTTCCTTCTAGATCTGCCCCAACCCTAGTACACCTCTCAGGGTTTCTCTCGTCTAAGGAAATATCTTCTAACACTTCAATGGGTTCTACCACGACCCTCTTTTCTTCAATATTCATGGTCTATACTTGCTCATCCGTGGCCAACATAGCTAAGTAACATTCTCTTACTACTAGTTGATCTCCTTGTACCTGTCCTACTCCATAGTCTGTTGAAAACTTGACTGATAGGTGGTAGGTGGATGTAGCTACCTTCCAACTATTTAAAGTTGGCCTTCCAATTATGGCGTTATAGGAGGACGAACAGTCTACCACAAGAAAATTCACGTCCTTGGTGATTTGCTGTGGATATGCCCCCACTACCACTGGCAATGTAATAGTACCCACGGGCTGCACCTTCATTCCACCAAAACCTACCAGTGGAGAATTCACTGGACGAAGACGGTCTCGTCCTAACCTCATTTGCTGAAAAGCTGGAAGATACAAAATATCTGTCGAGCTTCCATTATCAACTAGTACCCTTCTGGTTGTGTAATCAGTGATGAGTAAGGTAATGACAATAGCATCGTCATAAGGATGGTGGATTCTTTCAGCTTCTTCTTCAGTGAACGTGATTGCTTGTTCATCCGTGTTTCTATCTCTGGGTGGTCGTCCAGAGAGTTGGACGCTTTGCACCACCTTTAGGTATGTTTTCTTGGACTTGGACGACTGGCCTGTAGAGCTCCCTCCAATAATAACTCTGATTTCTCCGAGAGATGGTGGTGACAACTCTTCGGCTTTTCCCTTGAGTTTTTCGTCCTTGTGGTCTCGTCCAAGGAAACTCTTTAGCTTCCCCTGCCTTATAAGATTCTCAATCTATTGCTTTAGGTCAAAACACTCGTCCGTATCATGCCCATGGTCTCTATAGAAGCGACAATACTTATTTCTATTGCGCTTATTTGGATCTCCTTTCATTTTCTCTGGCCACTTCAAGGAAGGATCATCTTTGATTTGCATTAGGACTTGATCAAGTGGCATGTTCAATGGTGTATACTGCTAACTTCGTGCTGAGGGGCCCGCCTTCTTGTCTCGATCCTTCTTGTCTTCCATTCGTCCCTTTTTAAGATGAGGACCTTATTCTGAATGGCGAGTGGGGTTGGCATCCATTTTCTCAACTCTCTTCCTCTTCTTGGCTATGATAGCATCTTTCGCATTCATAAAATTTTGGGCTGAATGGACGAGTTCAACCATGGTTTGAGGCTCCTGCTCATATAGCTTATGGATGAACAAGTCAGAGTGAACCCCATTATGGAAAGCTACTAAAAGGAGCTTGTCATCCATCTCGTCCACTGCTAAGGCTTCCCTGTTAAACCGCGTAATGAAGGACCGCAAACTTTCATTCTCTCCTTGTTCTATAGTCAGTAAACTAGACGAGGAACGCTTGTGCCTCTGTCCTCCGATGAAATTGTTGACAAATAACTTGCTTAACTCCTCGAAGGACATTACTGTGCTCGGAGATATTTTGCTGAACCACACTCGTGTGGGTCCTTTAAGGGTGGTAGGGAAAGCTCTGAACATTATTTCATCTGGAACCCCTTGAAGGTGCATAGTAGTTTTGAAGGTGGCAATGTGGTCAAACGGATCCCGCGTCCCATCATATGAATCTAAGGAAGGCATCTTGAACTTGGGTGGCAAAGGGTGAGCATTGATGGAAGGCACAAAAGGGGAATCAGTTCTGTGAACCAAGTCTTCTACAGGGTTCGTCCTCTTCATACTCTCCTTCATTTCATCCATAATTCTTCTCATTTGGTCCATCTCCCATTCCAAGTAAGGCACCCTCCTTGGAGGGGTACCCCTTGACTGACTTTCAAATTCGACATTCCTCCCATCTTGACTCTGGGCCTGTCCTCCAGTGTTCCCATCATGACGCTGCCTCTTTATGTTAAGTTCTCTAACCAACTCCTGGTTCTGGCGGGTCAACTCCGCCATAGTGGCAGCCATGGATTGCACGTGTTGGACAGAAGGTGGTTGCACGGTAGGCAATCGGTCGCCCTTACTTTCTTGAGGGCCTGGGCTGGTAGCCCTTGACCTTGTCTGGACCATTTCAGTCCTTTGTCGGAGAAAGAAATCGCAGAATCCAACGATGGAGTTCAAACATTAGAAAATCTTTCCCCACAGACGGCGCCAACTGATGAATCCTGTGATATCAGTGGACTGAAAGTCTCGGGCCTTGATGAATTTGTGACTGAATCCTAAGAAAACAAACAGAAAACTCAGAGGAGACCGGTGGAAGCCGGCCAAGAACCCTCCGATGGTGAAGTTAGCCTTTTTGTGACTCTCCGTAAATTGTAAGTCTCAGAAAATCAGAATCCCTTACTCTTTCATTGGCGAGCGTTTATATAGCATGCGGGGGGCTGTTACATGTTTGGTAACCGTTCCTATTGTTGGGGAATCCAAAAGGCTCGGAGGTAACTTCCATAACTGATGTGGAAGTTTGATAATTCAAGAAGTCTGCATTTCACAACGGTTGGACTTGACTAGCGACATGTAGTGTAGTAACCTCGTCCGTCCTTTAAGGACGGACGGATGGTAGCAACCTTGTTCGTCCTTAAAGGACGGACGTACGAGGTTGAGCTTGGCGAGGATTTCCCTTCTTCCTATCTTTACTTTGGACGACGCATATGGACGAGAAAAGACTAAGAATTTTCGTTGCACATCAAGGTACTCCCGGAGTACCATAAATACGTAGTCTCCCCTCTCACATAATACTCCGGGAGTACTATAATTTCCGGGAGTACACAATAATTTCCCTTCCTTTAATGCTCTTGTGAATTTATGTTCTCTTATCCTTCTTTATTTGTTTGGTTACAAATCTTCGTCTTCTTTTTTCGTCTTTTAATTTCTTAATTGATCTTTCTATCTTTTTTTTCATTAGTTTTTCTTTTTCATTAATGGTAGATAAAAAAATATTAATGTCACTAGTAGATCCAGATGAGAACTAATAACAACTTATTACGTAGACTTTATTATGAAATTGTTATGAAAATATTGTGTAAATAGCACAAAAACTACAAAAACTTATATTTTATTATGCATAATTTTTTTTGAGGAAATAAAGTGCATATATTATGCATAATTTTAAGTCACAAAAACTTGGAATTTAAAAAATTTATTGATGACATAGCTATTGATAATAAAATGTGACATTATTTTCACAATATTTTTTGTTTTTAATTGTGGTCAATCCTAATATAATATTTTTTTTAATTTTTTTTTCACATGTGAAAGATTTGACAACTCAACTATATCAAAATTTTGTGATAATCTGTTGTATTGTAATACAATTTGTAATTTTTATTTTGTAAAATTCCTTCCATTATAGACACGAATCCCATCCAGCCACCTTTTACTTTAATTTATTTATTTTTACTTCTCCTTTTTTTTTCTTAACCACACGTTTTGTTTCACCCTTACACTTATGTTCTCCCATCTGCCTGCTTCTCCTTTCTCATCTTTTAAATTTTTTTTCTCCCATATGAAACTCTTGGCTCAACTTCCTTAACTTCTATTTTTTTTCACAGCTTTCTTTTCTAACTTAGTTCAAAAAAATTTTATGTTCTCCCATATGTTCTTATGGGTTTTTTTTGTTTTTTTTTTTTTTTGTTTTTGGATGTACTGATGTTGGTTGTTTTTCTGTGAGATGGGTTTTTTTTTTTTTTTTTTTAATATTTTTATGTTGGTTGTTTCCTATGAGAGGATTGTGATTTCAGTTGGCGAAAATGCACTTTTCATCACTACATTTTAGTTCAATTCCCTTTTTGGTCCTAAAATTGATTTCGTTGCAAATTTCATCCCTAAAATTTGAAAATCGTTTTTAAAATCGTCCTTGCAGTCAACCAACAGACGGAACCTTCCTACGTGGCAGACGGAATGCCCTACTTGCTAATGTGGCGCTGATGTGGCCATTAAAATATTATTTGGCATTTTTTAAATGCCACGTCAGCATTTAAATGCCACATTAGATATGGGTTTTGGCATTTGGTTGAGATCTGCGTTTGGGGTTGGGTTCTTTGCTGGAGATTGATTACAACAAAGAACAAGAAAGAATTAAATAACGAAAGCAATAAAAATAAAATAAAAGACAAGAAATACGTTATTTATTTTGTTTTGATGTGTTTGGTTATAAAGAAAGTACAAGAAAGACAAAGAAAATTATAAGAAAATAAGGATTAATTTGCTTTGCTATGAATATGAATCTTAGAGATTGGAATAAAAAAATCATTTTAATTAAAAGAAAGTAAATTTTTTGTTTAAAAAAAGAAAAAAAATTGTTTTTTTAATTTTTTTAATTAAAATTGAGGAATTAAAATTTTGATAATTTAAATGCTGATGTGGCATTAAAAATGCCAAATAATTTTTTTAAATAATATTTTAATAGCCATATTAGTGCCACATCAGCAAGCAGGACATTTCGTCTGTCACGTAGAAGGTTTTCGTTGGTTAATTGATAGTAAGGACAATTTTAAAAACGATTTTCTTTTTTTAGGGATGAAATTTGCAATGAAATTAATTTTAGGACCAAAATAAAAATTGACCCAAAATATAGAGACCAAAAGTATATTTTCGTCATTTAAACTTTTTCTTTTCTATAAAATGTTTGGTATTGTTTTCCTATCAAAGACGCATGAGTTTTCAAATTTTCTTGTGTGAGACGCTTGAGTGCTTGACTAGGCTTGAGTTGGTGAGAAACGTGAAAAATGGTATTTTGATCTCTTTATTCATTTTTCTCTTTTCCTATGAAGCTGACCCACGTCTGATAAAAAAAACAAAAAATTGTATAAAAAAATGCAAAAAACCTGGGTATTAACGGGGCACCTAACGGTACCTGTCAACACAGTTGCGCCTTTTTTCTTTTTTTTTTTTGGTTACTTGGGTTACGCGTTTTGGAGGAACGCGTACAATGAAAGAGACGCGACTCTGAATAGGAAAAGAAACAGTTATATAGAAAGTTGAAAACTTTTAAAGAGAAAGTACTCAATGAATTTGACAACAACTTTCAAATACGTGTGTGGCGCAGTTTGTAATTGCTTAGTCCCTTCCATGTTGTGAAATTTTTTTGAACATAACATTTCTTTATATTTTTATAGGGTACAGTGTGTCAGCAAATGTTTTTCACTTACTTTCCAGTTTGTTTCTTTTTTTTTTTTTGGTTAAACAGGTAGTTGAATAAACAACAAAAGCAACTACAAAATGGTCAGAGGCCAAAGTATTAGCAATATGCTTATAATAATACAACCCATTTCCATCAGCTTCAAGATCAAAGGGAGAGATATCAAACACAACACAATTCATTTTAAAAAAAAAAACACACAACAAAATTCTCCATCAAGGAACAACCCCTCTTGGCCAAAAGTCAGCCAGTTTGTTCCTTTCAAAAGAGAATGGGCTTTTTTTTTTTTTTCTTCATATAAGAGGGGTCAAAGTGTCAAACATCTCAGGAATATATCCCCAAAGACTAGAGACTCTGGGGGCATTTTTAACAAAGTGAGGGGGGCCCCTCCCCCCTAATGGCTTCGCCTTCGACGCTATGACAAACATACGGTAGAGTATTATAAAGACTAGGGCTGTCCAGTCAACCGCCAGACCCGACTCACCAGCCGCTGCCGACAGAACCCGACCCGCCGCCGACCGAACTGATTTCTTCGACGGTCGGTGACGGATTGCTTTTTCCAGAACCCGACTTTGACGGGTCGAACGTCGGTTCTCCTTCTTCAAAATCCGAGAAACCCGATCCGACCAACCCACAAATATTCCAGCGTTATTTGATAAATCCGGCGAGTTTTGAGATGTTTTTTGGCTAGATCCGGCGAGATTTCGCTAGATCTAGTCGAGTTTTTGGCTAGATTCGGCGAGATTTCGCCAGATCTAGTCGAGATCTTGGCTATTTTCGGCGAAATCTCAAAGGATTTTGGCCTTTTTTTCATTGTTCAGCGAGTTTTGAGATGTTCTTTGACTAGATCTTGGCTAGATACGGCGAGATTTCACTAGATCTAGTCGAGTTCTTGGCTAGATCTGGCGAGATTTCGCCAGATCTAGTCAAGATCTTGGCAATTTCCGGCGAAATCTCAAAGGATTTTGGCCGATTTTCATAGTTTTCTCGTCGGATTTCCTCTAATTTCCAGATCTCGACTCTGACCGAACCCGATCGCCGCTCGTTGATGTTCCAACCCGTCCAAATCGATCATCCTCTCGGTCGGCAGCAGGTTGAAAGTTTGCCCATCCGATTTGGTCGGGTCGGATGCAGGTTGAGCCAAATCCGATCCGACCCGTGGACAAGCACTAAAGAGTAATAATATGTTTACAAACATTTTAATGAAAAAGTAATGAATATCTTAATTTATATATATATATATATATATATATATAAAACTGAAACTTTTGAAACTTCCACAATTTTCTACGTCATCATTTTTTTTTTTAATACTTTCTAAATATGATTTATAAGTTTTGATTTTTTTCCCCCAATTTTCCACCTCGTCATTTAATTTTTTTTTAATACTTTTTAAATATGATTTATAAGTTTTGATTTTTTCCCCCACCAAACACACGTTACAAAACCCAATACCTCTTTAAAACCTAAAACTAATCCTCAGACGCTATCTCCTTCCCCTAAACCTAAAACTCACTTTTCTTTCTCCAACATCAAAACGCAAAACTTAGATTCTGAGAGTGAAAGTCATTGGCTAAAGAGAGATCAAGAAAGCCACCACCCACTGTCAGGCATGCATTTCGCCACCATCAGACTGCTGCTGGTAATTGTTTTTTGTTTTAGAAATTTGGACATTATGATTTAAGTTTTGGGTTTTTCTTGAGATTTGTTTTTATTTAGCCGTTCATGGTCTGCTGGTAATTGTTTTTTGTTTTAAAAATTTGGACATTATCATTTAGGTTTTGGGTTTTTCTTGAGATTTGTTTTTATTTAGTCGTTCATGGTTGGTAGTGTTGGAGAAATTGAATTATTAGGATGAGAGGAAAGGAGGATGGTACAACCCCAAAAATTAAATTTTCTTTTTCTGGGTATTGCTGCATATTGCTATATGACTAAAATATTTGTGTTTTTGTGGGAATTTTATTTTTGTTTTGAAGGTTGGGGTTGGTTACTATAGTTGTTTAAGATTCCTAACAAGTGTTTGATAGAATGCCTGGGAGAGCTATACTCTCAGATGTTTGTTCTCTGTTAGTGTTGGCAATCATAGTTTTAAATACATGCATTTTTTGTTCACGGAATCTTTTAACCCCATAATCAATCTTTTCATGCATGAATTGTACTTCTTTTAACCTCATAACCTCATAAATTGAAGTACAATTCTCTTGATTAAAACTTTCAAAGAATTTATTGCTTATGCAGTTTTATGTTTTGAGAAATTTGCTGATGGAATCTTTTGATTTTCCTGTAGATTGTTATGTAGAATGTTGTGGCCCTTGTGGGAAGCAATCCCTTCACTTGTCTGCACTTTTTTTTTGTCCCCCACCCTCCCTTCTTTTAAAGAAAGATAAAGATTACATCTTTTTTAGGTTGTCTTCAGTTTTCTTATTTGTATTTATTTATTTAGATTTCTAATTCTAATTTCTTTTATGCCTTATGTGAATGATCTGATTTATTTGAAAAGAAGAGCATTTTGTGCATATTGTTGGATTATATATTTGGGTTGTGCATTTTTTTTTCCTTAGGAACCAATATTGTTGCATAGTTGCTGAATGTGTGGAACATTGAGGTAAGGTTTTAATAATCTTGAGGATTGCTTTTATCTGGACATAATATACCTTTTATTTTTTGTTTTGCTTGATATTAAAGGAAAAATGATTTGGCTAGGAATGAGATCCTTCTACTAAAATGTAGATTTGAGGGAGAATGTGGTGTGTTGACTGAGACCATGTTTTATGTCCCTAATAGGAACAAGATAAGTTTTGGTATTGGAACAATTTAGTAGTGACCTGTTAGATTTTACTAATAATACAATTTTGGTCCTTTTGTCTATCATAAAATATATATTGATGACAGTTACTGCCTTTTCCAAGTAGCTACTTTTTCCAATTTAAATGATGAAATTTGCATAGCTATTCATTTGATGAAATGATAGTTAGTGATATGGGTTAAATTCATATTGAAATTGTTTTAAATGGGACAAAGGCTCAAAGTTGAGTTTTAATTATGTCTTCAATTAGGTTTTCTATCAATTTAGGGATTTCAATTCCTATCTTTTTGTAAGAAAATATTGTGGATATGGATTGGTTTCGTAGTGGAGATAGTATTGAAGAGCCTCCCAACCCTCAAAATCTGACAACAACCCTACAGGTTTTGCTTTAGCTTCAAGCTCTACTTAATTTCTTTATTCATATTTCTAATTCGAATTTCTTTTATACCTTATGTGAATGATCTGATTTATTAGAAAAGAAGAGCATTTTGTGCATATTGTTGGATAATATATTTGGGTTGTGCATTTTTATTTTCCTTAGGAACCAATATTGTTGCATAGTTGCTGAATGTGTGGAACATTGAGGTGCTCTTACTGATATCAGGTTTTAATAATCTTGGGGATTGCTTTTATCTGGACATGATATACGTTTAGTTTTTTGTTTTTGTTTTGCTTGGTATTAAAGGAAAAATGATTTGGCTAGGAATGAGATCCTTCTACTAAAATGTAGATTTGAGGGAGAATGTGGTGTGTTATCGCACTCTCTCAAATACTATAACTCTTCTGTTCTCAAAGCCCCTAACTTGGGTAAAGCAACTGTTTTCTAGGAACTATTTTAAGGCAAAGCAAAAGGGTTTGACATGGAGAAGGCTTTATTGGCAAAGTCTATTCGTGATTTTGAAAAGCGTGATTTTGAAAAAGCAATATCTATGGTATCTTAGCACAAGAGATGTGGTTGGGAATGTGAGCAAGCAAAGATGATTTATAAAACTCTATGTTTTGTGTTGAATAAGTATATGATGTACTCTTCTATATAATGTAGATTTGTTGTATTATGTTCTTTCTCTACTCTTTTTGAGTCATAGCAAAAGAATTTGACATTGGTAACTATATTCTATTTATTTATTATGAAAATAAGATTGCAATCATTACAATTTGTTTATTTGTTTATTCACAGTATATATGTAACTATGAAAATAACTTCATTGCCAATGGACCTATGGTAGTGGTATTAATCTTTTTGGCATGTATGTATTTTTATGGAGATGATATACAAGATTTCTTTATCCCTTATTTGTCTTTATAATTTTTTATTGGGCACAAGCGTGTACTAGGTTTGACAATGTTTAATATTGAATTAGTAAAGATTTTATGTTATGCTTGGGTCTTCTCCATTTAGTTGTATTATTTGATTAGTGAGTCTTGAGACATTTTGATTTAGTGCAGCAAATGATAATTGCAATATTGTTTTTTTCTTTTTAAAGAATCCCGTGCATCGCACGGGTTGGCGACTAGTAGTATTAGTTTATGAAGTATTTTTAGAAATGTTTTATGTGAAAAGAAAAAGGCAATTAATTGACTTAACAATTTTTTCCCATCAAAATTGCATCAAAATTTTCTTAAAATAAATTATTAATAATTTCTTAAAGACACCTATTAATATGATTCTATTATAATTTAGACCCACAAGTATTATTTTTCACTAAAAATTTATTGTGAAATTATTACCAAAATATTGTGGCCATAATATTTTTATGGGTTTTACTAACGTATATCTTAGTAAATCATTTTTTTTAAAAATATGTTAGTGAAAAAATGATTAATTTATTTTTACAACTTTTTCAATTTTTCATAAAAAATTTCTTAAAAATGCAATTTTTTTTTTTTTTTTTTTTGCATGGCGAATTGGTCCACTAGCGCTCTCATTCAACCCAAAACAAAATGGAGTATTATAGTCTATGATACTGGATAAAGTTTCTACACAAATTGGCTTGGAGGAAGTTCCTCCAAACAACTAGGTTGCAATCTTAAACAATTACGGGTGCCTTGGTCTTGTGCATTGCACATGACCAATTTTAGAAAAGTAACATTACTAAACTTTTCTCTCAGTCAATTGTTTCTCTCACCTAAACCATTATTTCTCTTTCTCTCTCCTTCGTTTCATATCCAAATTAAGACCAACAACATTAAATTACTGAAATCACTAGTAATGGCACCAGTCAACCTTCTTCTTTTCTTTTTTTTTTTGACAAATCACAAATTTTATCAATGTAACAACTCACCACTAGGTTCATGGCCAAAACCCAAAATCTTGTACTCAAAGATCTTAGTCAGAGACCCTAAACATACCCCATGAAAGAGATTATGAAATATAAAACAAGCGAATTAACCCCAACCTATTTTTCACAACAAGGATTCTAGGTATTTTCTCATTGATATAATTTTTTATTTTTTATTTTTGGTGTTATGTAAAATTTGGGAGCAATGGAGGTTATTTTTGGTTTGGATTCAGTATGGATTGGGCAAACTAGCAGAGAGAGCATGTGGTTGGGAATCGAGGAGGAGGAGAGGAGAGAGAGAGAGGAAAAAAGGGGTTTGAACTTTGAAGTCTGATCTCAATCTGGAACGAAGGAGAGAGAAAGTGTTTTAGGTGAGAGAAACGTCTGAGAGAGATGTTAGTAATGTCACTTAACAGTGTTACTTTTCAACTTTAAGCTAAAATTGGTCATGTGCAATGCACACAATCAAGACACTTGTCATTATTTAAGATTGTCACCTAGTTGTTTGGAGGAACTTTCTCCAAACCAATTTGTATAGAAAATTTATCCTACGATACTTGTTTCTAAAATTTTATTAAAAAAAAAAAGTCTATGATACTTCTTTTGAGGAAAGAAATTATAGGCTGGTTGTAATAAGGGCTCGTTTGGTAAACTGTAATATAGACACTGTAATGTAATAGATATTCTTATGACATAACTATTTAGTTGTTTGGTTATATTTTTATTACAACGAATAGTTATTCCTTATGAATAGCTATTCTTCAAAATGAGGAATAACTATTTCTTATCAAAAGTATTAAATATCTATTCCTTCACCTAATGTAATAACTATTTTAAAAAAATTCCTAAAAAACCATTAGTTGCCACAACTTCAAAAGGAAAGAAAATAAATTTTCCTTATTGTTAATTATTAGCTCTATTTTGAACATCCTAAATTAAGTGTATTTTAGGAAATTTGACTTAAAAATGATTTAATTACACCTTCTTTTTATACTCTACTAAATTGTGGATATATATTCAGGATTCTATTCCTAAATGGTCACCAAACTAATGAATAGTAATACTTATTACATTCTAACTTAATGTATTTCTTTTAATACTTATTTATATTTCCATGTAGTAATCATTACAGTGTACCAAACGTGCCCTAAATGTCACGCGTCATATCATTGCCAAGAGTTTATGACAATTCCCATGTTTCCAACAACAATAATAACTTTTTTTTTTTTTTTTTGGGGTTAAAAGGACATAGATAAAACAAACTAGGAAGCCAAAATGGCTAAGTTCACGGCAGATAGCCTACAATAGTTAACCCCATTAACATCAGAGCATAACAACTCCTTAACAAAGTTTGGGGTTGAATCAAAAATACAAAATTCTTCCTCCATTGTGCTACCATTCCTTGCAAGCGCATCAGCACTGCGATTTGCTTCCCGAAACACATGGCTCACCCTGGCATAAGGAATTCGGCTTAGCAGCAACCTGCAATCCACCAGAAGAGTAGTATACACTGCATTAGTTTGGGAGTTAGAGTTGATCAAATCCACAACAACTTTTGCATCCAATTCAACTTCTAGATTTTGGATGCCGAGTTGGATAGCTAAAAACAGTCCATCCCTAAGAGCCCAACACTCTGCTAACATACTGGTACCAATTCCTAGGGACCTTGAGAAGCCTTTAACCCAAAAACCAGCACTATCTCTTATAAGTCCTCCTCCCCCTGCCTTACCCGGATTCCCCATTGAAGCTCCATCAGTATTTAGCTTAAACCACCCAATTGGGGGCTTATTCCACCTAACATTTACAACCACCTTGCTTCTCTGCATATTTATTTTCCCCACACAATAAAAATACTCCACTGCTTGAGTTATGCACTGTTTTTGCAAATTGGGGTTAAGAGCAACATTTTCAAAAGTCACCTAGTTTCTATGCTTCCAGAGACACCACAAGGCAAAAGAAAAGATGTATGACCAAGGAGCATTAGAGTGGTAACTCTACTAAGACAATTGACCCTAAGCCAATCCAAAAGAAATAATAACTATATTAACTTGCATTTAATATTTATTATATAATATTTTAATAAATATATTAAATTATGTACAAATATTAAGAAAATTATATACTTCATTATAATGAATTTGCGCATCTAAATCATAAATTAATGACACGAATATTTTTGTGTATTTTTTTATTATCATTCATGTGAATCACTTTTACTAGCCCCAAATCAAAGAAAATCAAACATGAATATAAATTATTTTTCAATATGTGTCCTTAAAGTACTATAGTTAAAGACACAATGAAATCTAATGATTTTAAAAATAAATTATAACTTTTTCCTTGTGATTTGTCATATCTCAATTTAATCTATAAGATTTCAATTGCTATGGGTATGCCCTAAATTTTGGATAAAAATTCAATTATTATGGTTCTATCAAGATTTAACTTTTTTTTTCACACGTTTGGGACATGTGAGCAATTTGATCATTCTTAAGCATCCGCATCAGTTGACGCAAAATTTTTGTAAATTTGCACATCTAAAACCTATTTTTTCTATTTTACACTCCCATTTTTTCAAAACACTCACATCAGTTTGTTTATTATACATATTTATTCAAATAAAATATTTTAAACCCAGCCACCATCAACCTGATCAATACCCAGCCACCATCAACGATCAATTCCCTGCCTCCATCAACCCAATCAATACCCACAGATCAATACCCATTAACCCGATCAATACTCATCAAAACCCAGCCACCTTCAACCCACAGATCAATACCCACGGATCAATACCCACCAAACAAAACTGATCAAACAAAAAATTTACAAAGGATCAAAGTCTAGTGTTTATCGATGAGGTTGGATTGATTGGCAAGGCTGATCGGTGAGGTTGGACTGATCGGAGTCGGTGAGGCCGGACTGATCGTGTCGGTGAGGCTGGATTGAGGGCCCAGAGATAAAAAAAAACAAAGAGGTGAGACTGAGAAGCTAATCGGTGAGGCTGATCGATGAGGTTGGACTGATCGGTGTTGGTGAGGTTGGACTGATTGTGTCGGTAAGGCTGGACTGAAGGGCTAGAGATAAAAGAGAGAGAGGTGAGAGTGAGAAGTTGAAATGAGAAAGTCAAGTGAAGGAGAGAGGAAAAAATATAGAATAATAAATACAAAAGCTACAGTAACCGTGCATATATGCATGGTTATTGTAGCAATTGTGCATAAATGCACAATTTTACACCCACTGATGTGGGTGTTTTTTGGGGCCAAAATGTGTAAGAAGAGTATCTTTTTCCATTCTACAAAACTTTACACAAGCTAATGCAATTGCTCTAATATAAAACTTTGTATATTTGTATAAGGAATAATTTCGTAGAGTTAAGAGCATCCGCATCAGCGGATGTAAAAGTTTGATAAATGCAAAAAAGTAACCAATTTTACACATTTTGTCCCAAAAATCTTCTAAATCAGTCCTTCTAAATTTGTGTATATTTACATAATTAATACAGTAACAGTGCATATATACACGGTTACTATAGTCGTGTATCCTATTATTTTATTAATTTCAGTTTGGCTCCTTTTTTTTCTCTCTCTTCTCCATCTGTAAAACCAACTCAGACTCATCATCTTCTTCTTCCTTTGATACACACAAACACAAACACACCCACACAGATGCACAGAACCTGCAAGAGCACTACCACCAAAATGCAGATCCCACCATCCACCCAACACTGTCCAACCATCACCACCCAACCACCACCACCATCACCCATTAAAACAACCACCACCACCACCAAAACCAGTTAAAACAACGAAAACCCAAAATACAACGAAAACCAAACTTGATCTACCTAAAATCCATAAAAATCCCATAACCCAAACCCAAAAAATCAACTTAAAAATTAAACCATCAATTGAAAACCCATAACCCAAACCCAAAATCAGATTCAAAATACAAACTCATTGGTGGCAGAACGCTTGAAAACAAATGAGAGAGATTCAACCATGCAAGCTTCGACAGAGAGGGATTTCTTTAGATCTTTGAGATCGGTGCTTATGGTGGAGATTGGTTCTTGTGGTGGAGAGTTGATCTGACCATGAGACAAAGAAGAAAAAAGAAAAGGAAGAAAAAGAAGAAGAAGATGGTTGTGCTTCACTTGTGGTGGAAAGGTAATCTATTCGTGAGAGTGAAAAAATGAGATCAAATGAAATTGAGAGTCTTGACATAAACAGCAGAGGGGTGGAGATGAGAGTGAAAAGATGAGATCAAATGAAATGGGATAAGGACAAAAGAAAAAGAGAGAAGGACAATAGAAAAGGATAAGATAATAATAAAATATTATAGAAATATTATTATTTAAATAGAATAGATGGTAAAATAGATGAACTGATGTGGGTGTTTTAGAAAAGTGATAGTGTAAAATAGAAAAAGTAGGTTCTTAGTATAAAATAGATGGAAAAATTTGGCCAGACTGATGCGGTTGCTTATAATCAATAAACTCCCACGTTGAGGAAATATACTCTCTTTCGGGTGTTTGCTTTCTCCTCTCATAATTGGTGTGAGAAGAACTATTATTTTCTATTATTTTATGAGAAGTATTACTTTTTTGCTTATGATTTATTCTTTAAAATTTGTTTTGAAAGTATTGTGAATATATAGATTTTTACTTTTATTTTTTTTATAGTAGTTCATTTGACAATTCCAACTAAAATTACGAAAATATACATTAAATCCTATTTTTAACTCTTTGCACACGTGTACACGTGCAACAAGTACGTACCTTTTATTTTATACTCCTTCCGTCCCAATTTGTTTGTCCTGTTTGAAAAGTAAAACTTTTTAAGGAAACATCATTTATTGTTTTGTCTGCCTTATAAAAATGTATAAGTTTACAAAACTATTTTTAAATAAATTTATCAGCTTTTTAAAGAAGAGTTATTCTTAATGAGGCAACTAAAAATGTGCCCCAATTAAATTGATTTTTTTAAATATTAGTTAGTTTTTGTAGGGTCCCGATTTGTGGCCTAAGCCCAAAATATATGGGATTTCGGCCCAATGAGCCCAATACAATAAATTCGTAGAGAGTGGGTCAAAGAACTAGATCCTAATGAGTTGAACAACGGCTTGTATTAAATTTAATGACAATCAAACACAAATAAGAAGTTTTTGATGTCAATGGACTTCCAGTCCGAGGAGATCATAATTGTATATATTGATCACAGTTAGATATAGAGACAATTTAGATTGTTGCAGTGTTCTCTCTTTCTTTTTCCCGATCCTTTCTCCATGAAGAGTCTTTCACCTTATATATCCTTTTTTGGGCCATTTTCACCCTACACTTGTTGATCATCCGAGCCTTTACTTGAGTACCTATCCCATCAGACAGCCTCTCTAGTTTTCTGTGAGTTGTGGTAGTCAAGGTAGCACTGTTCAAAGGTCTTCTCCACATAAATGCGGTCAGAAAAGTAGCTGCAGTGCATTTAATGCGGTGGTGGCAACTTTCCCTTAGATATTTTAAGGTTTCCTTCCTTCTTGTATGTTCGTGAGGCATGTCTCTATCATTGGAGTTTCTTGGAGGATTATGCTAACTGATGGAGTACATATTGTGAACTACATTCATCATATCCGAGGAGGAGTTCCTCCTCGGACGACCTTTCATTTGTTCCCCATCTTTGAGACTTTAAATGGGAACATTTAACAATTATTTGCTCCTTCTCGGACCTATCAATGTCCTCGGACAAGGCCCAAGGCCCGATATACTATTTTGGGCCCTTGCCCCTATAGTTTTCTTTTCAAATAGTTTTGAAAATAAAGTAGGGGTATAATAAGAACATTAGTAAACTAATAATTTTTATTTTTAGAAATAGGACAATATTTTGAAATATCCCAAAATGGAATAAAAGACAAACAAACGGGGACGGAGGTAGTAGTAGTTTATTTCACAATTCCAACGTTCCAACGAGAAATATGCTCAAATTAAATTTTAACTTGCTTTTAACATGGTTTCTCAAAAAAAAAAAACTTGCATTTAATATTTATTAAATAATATTTTTATAAAAATATAAAGCTAAGTTATGTATGAATATTAAAAAAAGTATATAACTATATACATTATATTGAATTTGTGCATCCAAGTAAATAAATAAATTATATATATATATATGTGTGTGTATATGTAGAGACCTTAAAGATAGTCCCCGAGGAGGGGTTCTCAGATCCCTTCACTAACAATAAAGATATAATTAAATAGTGGGAACAAATACTCTACAATGAGAAATGAAAACAGTGGATCTCTTTGACCATTAAAACACTCTCTTTCTTATTACAAATGCTCATATGACCTTGGGAAGTTTCTTCTTTTGTTCCCGTGGAATTACACTGTAGGTTCCTCTCTCTCTTTTTTTTCTAAGATAGGTCTTTCTTTCTTTTTTCTGGATCCTACAATGGGAAACGCAAATAATGGATCTCTTTGACCATTAAAACACTCTCTTTCTTATTACAAATGCTCATATGACCATGGGAAGTTTTTTCTTTTGTTCTCGTGGAATTACACGATATGTTCCTCTCTCTCCCTTTTTCTAAGATAGGTCTTTCTTTCTTTTTTCTGGATCCCTTCTCCTTTTGACCTCTTTTGCTTTTGTAACTTCAATCATTATTCTCATCCTTATAGTTTTGCTTCTACATAGAGTATCAGGGATATTTTTTCCTTACTTTATTGGTTTCCTCAACTTCTTATCTTAGGATTCTGATGGCCTGGGGGTTACATTTACATTTTAGGCTGTCTTATGTGCCATTAATGCCGCAGAAGTTAGGTACGAACTCCCTCATTAATGCGGAGGTAAAGATTTTTCTCCTTGCATCTTCTAGGAGTTTCCCGTGGTAACTAGTATCTTCTAGAGGTCACACATGGAGCATCCATGCTTCAAGATTCGGCTAATCACAATAATTTCCCTTTTCCACAGTAATGGGCTACCTTTTTCTTTCTTTTTTTTTTTTTTCTTTTTTTTAAGTGTGCACTGCGATTATAATTGAATTGTTAAAATTTGTCTTAAATTTTAGTTTGATTTGATTTAAGTTTTCTTGGTGTGTAAGAAAATGATTATCTTAAGGAAGAGATTTTCTTATTAAAAAGGTAATCATGTATTCCTTATCCATCACTGAATAAAATTTGGAGCCAAGAGTTCTCCCCCATGGGAAGGTGAGGAGGCTCCAACAAGAACATGAGTGGAATTTTTTAAAGAGTAATTTAGGTAAAGTTATTACTTTCAATTCGCTATAGTTGGAATGGCTGGAAATTACCTTATCGGCATGCAAACTGGACTGGTATACCCCCTATTCTACCTTGAAATAAATTCTGGGGTGTTCTGGTGGTTTCGGGTGATTTCAGGAAATGCTGGCCGAAATTATGGATTCGGCCGGAATGAAGTTCAAGTGAAAAAAAAAAAAAACTCGACAGATTGTAGGGAAAAATGAAATCAAGAGAAGAAGAAGGAGGAAGATATAAAAAAATATAAAAAAATCAAGAGAAGCTTACAGTAATAAGATTTATGTATGTTTCCTCCTAGAACCCATGTCTTAGCAAAGACTCAACCAGAAAAACCCAGCTAAGACGCTCTCTTGAGAAGTAGAGATGGCGTTTTCAGAAAAGTATTGTTTTACTTGCATTTATTGAGTTGACATAAAGGTGAAATAATATAAAAATTGAGAGATGCTACGTCTACAACATTTTTACAACATTTTTACAACAAATCATGGGTGGTTAGTTGTTATTGGTTCAAATTTAAAACTAACACTAAGATTACTTTTTTGCCCCAACAAAAACAACCAGTAACAACTTGCCACTTAGGATTTGTTGTAAAAATGTTGTAGAAATATTGTAGACATAGCATTTCTCATAAAAATTAGGAGATAGGAAGTCATTGAAAAGACAATGACATGGGGTTGGAAATTTCTTGGAAGCTTCCTATTTAACAATGCCCCATTATCCATGTTTATTTAAAAAAAAAACCAACTAACTATTCCAATAAGTTTTTCTTTATATAAAATAGAAATTTTATTCTAACCTAATAAAAATGTGTAGTGTGTGAAACTCTCTCCCAAAAACTTAAACCTCAATCCTTACTTCCACCCTCACCCCCATCCTACAAAAATTTTATACTTATAAAGTAACTATCACGCCAAAAGTGCGTGATAGTTACTCTGATAAGTTGATTAGGAATTTTTTTAAACCACTATATTAAATACATTAATTAATATCATTACTTTAAAAAATAATAGTAATAAGATATATATATATATATATATATTTTAGTGGTAACCCCAAAATAGTACGAAATTGTATGCCGAAATAGGTTGGTACTAAAATATTCTATTCCAATAAACAAACTGAAACAGACACCAAAACAGTATTCATAACATTGAATTTAAGTTTTTGTGTTAGAGAGTTATTGGGGGTGTATAAAGACTTTGGTTTATGAGTTAGTTTGTGTTTGTAAGTGTTATTTGTGTGATTTTTGGGTTTGGTTGAGAGTAGTTGTAACTCATATAGTAGATAATATGTTTTAGTTGACGTTGCTTGTGGACGTAGGTTTTTAATTTGTCAAACCAAATTAAATATTGTTATCAATGTATTTGTTTTATTTTATTATTTGTGTGAATTGCTTATGCTTACTCCAAATCAAACTTGAATATGAATTATTGTTCAATATGTGTCCTTAAAGTGCTAATTAATAAAGAAACACAATAAAATCTAATGATTTTTAAGATAAATTATAACTTTTTTTCTTATGATTTAGTCTTATCACAGCTTAATTTATAAGATTTAATCGCTACTATTATGTCCTAAAACTTGGATAAAAATGAAATTATTATGGTTCCATTAAGATTTAACACTTTTTTCACAATTGAATTGACACATCCTAGTGCTCAAAGTGCTTAAGGATCTAGGGAGAAAAGGTTCAAGTTGCTGGGTTAGCAACTTATTGTAACTATTTCAAAAAAAAAAAAATTTAAATGTTTTTTCACACTTTTGGGACATGCGAGCAATTTTATAGTAATTCTTAACTTGACAATATATATATGTAGGGGCCTTGGGCTCTGGGCTCGTCATTTGGGTATATGATTGGCCTAAAGCCCAAGCCGATGACTAATGGCGTCCAAGAAAGGGTAATCACTGTCAAAAGGGCCCATGTTGGCAAAAGGAGAAGTCAGTGGAGATTATAACTACCTTGGGAGTTGTGCTGAGGATGAGAGCCTCCTCGGCTAACCAAGGCCGAGGTCAGTAGAGGTGGCTTGTCGTCCGAAAAAATGTCACAAAAACACCCGATTGATATGGATAAGCATTACGAGAACTCAGGACAGGGAGATGTCCTAAAATATCTAAAGAGAAAGCTGCTACCTCCGCATTAAATGCACTGTAGCTAACTCCCTGGTTGCATTAATGTAGAAGTGATACCTGAACAGTGTATTTCAGCCTTATAGCTATTACATAAAGACTTATGGGGAGTGTTGATGGGACAAGTATCCACACCAACCATTTGGCAAGCACGTGGAGGGTGAATATGAAAAGGAAAGACAGTATAAAAGATGGAGGAGGGAGTAAGATTGGGGGATCGGAAAATCCAGGAAAGAAACACTGTAGCAATCTACAATCAAATTTGTAACGTTACCTTAGAGCTTTATATAAGAACCAGTGTCCTCGGATTCCGCCGAGGACATTTTTTTTCTTCAGCTTACACTTGTGTATCTTCATTCTTTTGTCATCAAACCTATCTAACTCGTTGTTCGGTTAACTAAAGCCCAGTTTTCTAACCCATTGTCTACAAATTCATTGTTTTGGGCTTTTTGGGCCTAAGTCCATCCACATGTTGGGCTAAGAATTCAAATCCGGTCCTTACAATTGGCGTCGTTAGTGGGAATTACTGGTGCGATAGTGAGTTAGATGTTGAACGATGGTAGGTTCAGGTCCAAATCAAGCAGAATCTATGGGGTCCCAACATCAAGATCATTTCCGTGAACTTGAGCGAAGGAGAGATCGGGAGGAAAGTGTACGCAATACCCACAGCAGTAAGAGTCAATCTCGGAGTAAAAACTATGTCTCTCACGAGGAGAATGCCAGAAACATGCAGAAGGAGATTGATCACCTAAAGAGAAGCTTACGCCACGAGTGCAGAAGGCGAGCTCCTTCTAACTCTTACTACTCTTTCGATGCTGAGAAGGACGAAGACTACAAACAAAGGTCAAGAACCCCTCTAGCGAATCTTTCTCATATGATGAAGACTACCGCCATGAATGCAGAAACAGTAATTCATCTTCGAGAGGCCTGGTAAATGATGCTATGAGTAAAGCACTCAACCAAATTTCCAAATCACCCTTCACCCGTTGGATTGAGGAAGGGAGACTTCCTCGATGGTTCACTCAACCCACTTTCACCTTGTATAACGACAGAACGGACCATGTTGAACATGTTAGCCACTTTAATCAAAAGATGGTTGTACATGCCAAGAATGAAGCCTTGATGTGCATGGTTTTCCCATCCAGTTTGGGGCTTGTGGCAATGAGATGGTTTAACGGTCTGAAGGCAGGTTCCATTGATTCCTTCAAGGAACTCACCCAAATGTTTGGGTCCCGTTTTATTACGTGCAGCAGAGCTCCTCGTCATTTGGCTTCCTTGCTATCTCTGTCCGTGAGAGAAGTAGAAATTCTGAAAACATACTCAGACCGATATTAGGAGATTTTTAACGAGATAGATGGTGATTTTGAGGACGTAGCCATCAGTACTTTCAAGCTCGGCCTACCTGCTGAGCACGGCCTAAGGAAATCTTTGATGGGGAAACCTGTTACTAATATACGTCAACTCATGGATTGGATTAACAAGTATAAGAGGGTTAAGGAAGACCAGCAGCAAGATAAGGGGAAGGGCAAGGGCAAGGTTATCCCTCCGAAGAGGAGGGATTTCAGGTCAAACCGTTACTATAATAACAGACCTCGGAGAGATTTTGCCAGACAATTTGGGCCTGCAGCCCCTCAAGCGGTAAACACCGTGTTTCGAGAATTGGTGCATCCAGTTTTAGAAAAGATCCAGAACAAGCCATATTTCAAATAGCTGAATAAGATGAATGGAGATCCTTTGAGGCACAACCAAAGCCTCCATTGCCAGTACCACCAAGACCAAGGACATACCACCGAGGATTGCTGAACATTGTGGAACCATCTGGAGCAACTGGTTAAGGAGGGGAAGTTGCAACAATTTCTATACCGACCCAACGGACAGGGGGACTAGTCAAGATCAGGGGCTCAGGGGAATGCTTCTTCAAGGCTCCCATTAGGTACAATCAATGTCATTTTTGCTGCGCCTGGGGGAACTAGTTCTCATCCTACCAGGGTGATGTTTGTGGCCAGATCACTAGCTGAGGACCCCAACTCCGAGCTAAAGAGAGCTAGATTGGAAATCTGACCTTCACTGAGTTTCTCGGACGAAGACAAGATTGGAACTATCCAACCACATGATGACGCTTTAGTGGTCACCCTTAGAATATGGGGTATGATGTAAACAGGGTAATGGTGGACTAGGGCAATTGTATAAAAGTCATGTATCCTGACTTGTACACAGGACTAAACTTAAAACCTGAAGACTTGACAGCTTATGATTTGCCTTTGGTAAGTTTTGATGGGAAGCTTCTTACCTCGAAAGGCCAGATTAGGTTGCCGTATAGGCTGGCTCAAAGATAGTGGAAGTGGACTTTATAGTGGTGGATGCGTACTCCCCCCACAAGGCTATTATGGCCAGACCCAGGCTTCATACTTTGGGTGTTATTTCATTAACTCTGCATCAAAAGGTGAAGTTTCCGTTTGGAGACCGGATTGAGGAGCTGGTAGGGAACCAATCCATGGCTAGGCAGTGCCTTGTGTCTGCAATTTTGCATCAGCCAGCAGCTGAGTCCGCAGCCATAGTCAAGGAAGGTTTATAGCAGTCAAAGTCCAGAGAAGGGGCCAGCCGAGGAGGCCAAGTGTGAGGATTTAGAGAAATTTCCCGTTGGTGACGATCCAAAAAAGTTTTTTTAGGTTAGAGTCAGTTGCCACCTCGGGAGAAGGAGGAGCTAGTAGTGTTTCTCAAGACGAACGTTGATGTATTTGCCTAGAATGCTTACGAAGCTCCAGGAGTGGATCCGAGCTTCATCTGCCATCATCTGAATGTCAGTCCATTTGCTACCCCCAGGGAGCAACCACCTCGGCATTCGTCCGAGGAACATTCGGATGCTGTAAAGGATGAGGTGATGAAACTTAAGCAGGTTGGAGCTATTAAAGAGGTTTTTTTACCCTGAATGGATAGCCAAGACCGTGGTGGTAAAGAAAAAGACGGGAAAGTGGCATGTATGTGTAGATTTTACATACTTGAACAAAGCCTACCCAAAGGACCCTTTCCCTATGCCTCAGAATGACCAGCTGGTGGACGCAATTGTGGGCCATCCTCGGATGAGCTTTCTAGACGCCTTTCAAAGGTACCATCAGATACCTTTAGCCTTGGACAACCAAGAGAGGACAGTTTTTGCCATTCCTATAGGAAACTACCATTACAAAGTGATGCCCTTTGGTTTGAAGAATGCAGGGACTACCTACCAAATGATGATGACCAAGATGTTTGAACCACAGTTAGGAAAAAACATTAAAATTTATATCGAAGATATGGTAGTAAAAAGCAAGGCAGAGTCTGAGCATATTAATGACCTCGGTAATATTTTTGCTATCTTGAGGAAACATAAACTACGACTTAATGCTTCCAAGTATTCTTTTGGTGTCGGGTTAGGCAAGTTTTTAGGCTACATGGTCACACACTGCAGAATTGAAGTCAATCGCAACTAGATTAAGGTGATTAACAACCTACAACCACCTTGGAATCCCAAAGAAGTCCAGAAGCTTACGGGAATGACCGCCACTCTAAACCGATTCATCTCTCGGTCAGCTGACAGGTGTAGACCTTTCTTTAAATTGTTAAACAAGTGGAAGGGGTTTAAATGGACCGAGGAATGTGTCCTGGCTTTCCAGTAGTTGAAAGAATATTTGTCTCGGCTGCCGATCATATCTAGTCCCGAGGTAGATGAAGTTTTGTTTGCCTATATCGCAGTGGCATCCCATGCGGTGAGTTTGGTGTTGATACGGGTAGATAGTGGTGTACAGAGGTCGGTTTATTACGTGAGCAAGTCACTAACGAGGCCGAGGTCCGTTACTTACCACTAGAGAAGACCATTTTGGCAGTGGTGAATGGCACGCATAAGCTCCCCCTATTATTTCCAATCACACTCGGTTGTTGTTTTGACTTAGCTCCCGCTAAGATCATTACTTTGGAGCGCTGACTACACAAGAAGAATTGCTAAATGGGGCACGATCTTAGGGGCTTTTGATATCAAATATATGCCTACACCTCCGTCAAGGGTTAGGTCATCATCGACCTGGTGGTCGAGTTTGCCAAGACCACATCAGAAGATGAATTAGAAGAGCAAAACATGGATGGAAAATCGGTTGGCGTAATCTCCTTGCAAGAGCCCCTGCCATGGATGGTCTACGTTGATGGTGCAGCTAATTACAGAGGATCAGGGGTGGGACTCGTTCTAATATCTCCAGAGAAGATCACAATTGGAAAGTCCCTAAGATTGGGATTCTTGGCTATGAACAATGAAGTCGAGTATGAAACTCTGTTGGTAGGGATGACCATGGTTCAGAAGATGGGCAGAAAAACAGTGGAGATTTTCTCTGACTCAAGGCTGGTTGTAGGCCAAGTCCAAGGGGAGTTGGAGTCAAGAGATCCCAGAATGCAGGAATATTTGTTCCAAGTTAGACATTTACAATCTAGATTTGAGTCCTTTGTTTTATCACAAGTTCCTAGATGTAGGAATGCCCATGCGAACTCTCTCGCCACACTGGCAACATCTTCGACACAGGGCTTACCTAGGGTAATCCTTGTGGAAGACTTGTGCAAACCCTCTGAGGTGGGAAGGAATGTGGTCCACATTCACCAAATAAAGGCAGGGCCTAGCTGGATGGACCCTATTGTGCTATTCCTTAAAGAAGATGTCCTGCCTGAAAGTAAGTTTGAAGCTGACAAGATACAGAGAAAAGCTCCTCGGTTCTGGTTGTCCATGGACCAAAAGTTGTATAAAAGATCCTTCTCTGGCCCATACCTACTATGCATACACTCTGAAGCAGTTGAGCTGCTCCTGGAAGAGTTACATGAGCGGATTTGTGGAAGCCACACAGGGGGCAAATCTTTATCTCATAGAGTCCTCACATAAGGTTATTGGTGGCCGAACATGCAAAAAGCAGCACAGGAATATGGGAAGAAGTGCGACCAATGCCAAAGGTTTGCACCAAACATTCACCAACCAAGAGGAGTCCTCAATCCTCTGTCCAGCCCTTGGCCTTTTGCTCAGTGGGGTTTGGATATTGTAGGCCCCTTCCCTAAGGCAGCAGGGAATAAGAGGTATTTGTTAGTGGACACAGATTATTTCACTAAGTGGGCTGAAGCTGAACCTTTGGCGAATATCAAGGATGTGGATGTCAAAAAATTCTTTTGGAAAAATGTTGTCAAAAGGTTTGGAGTCCCCCGTACCCTCATCTCGGATAATGGACTTTAGTTTGATAGTAAAGCCTTTAGAAGATATTGCTGTGACCTAAGCATAACAAATAGATACTCTACCCCGGCATATCCACAGGGAAATGGGCAGGCCGAGGCTGTCAACAAAGTTATAGTAAGTGGACTTAAAAAGAGACTGGATGACGCAAAGGGGAAATGGGTAGAGGAGCTATCCCATCTCCTATGGACCTACCGGACTACACCTCGAAGGTCCATAGGGGAGACGCCCTTCTCTATGACTTATGGGGCCGAGGCTGTTATTCCTCTAGAAACCGGATTCCCCACATTGAGATCAAGTTCCTTCACTCCAAGCAAGAACGATGAGCTATTGGAGAAGAGCTTGGATTTAATTGAAGAACGGAGAGAAAGTGCCATGGTACAATTGGCCTACTATCAAAACAAGCTCAAGCAGGGGTATGATGCTAACATAAAGTTAAGGCTACTAACAGTTGGAGACTTGGTCTTGAGAAAAGTCCTAAGAATGGCAAAGAACCCAACATAGGGAAAGTTAGGACCTAACTGGGAAGGGCCATATCATATCACATTGGCAGCCGAGATAGGTGCCTATTACCTGGAGGATCTAGAGGAAAAAGCTGTACCACGCCCTTGGAATGTAAATAACTTTTAGAGGTATTATTATTAATAAAGGCCTCCTTCACCCTATTTGGGTTTGTTGTATTATGAGTCATACGTTATTGACATCTATCTAAGTGTCAAACTGAACATTGATAATGCCTGGTTCCTTGGACCACATGCCTTGGGAAATTGATAACTTTTAGTCATTATTTTAAATATTAAACAGAACCTTAGCTATGCTTGGTTCCTCGGACCACCTGCTTTGGGAAAATTAATACTCCTTGACATTTATCTAAGTATCAAACTGAACATTGGCCATGCCTGGCTCCTCGGACCACATGCTTTGGGAAAATTAATAACTTTTAGTCATTATTTTAAGTATTAAACAGAACCTTAGCTATGCCTGGTTCCTCAGACCACCTGTTTTGGGAAAATTAATACTCCTTGACATCTATCTAAGTATCAAACTGAACCTTGGCCATGTTTGGCTCCTCGGATCACATGTTTTGGGAAAATTGATAATTTTTAATCACTATTTTAAGTATTAAACAGAACCTTAACTATGCCTGGTTCCTCAGACCACCTGCTTTGGGAAAATTAATACTCCTTGACATCTATCTAAGTATCAAACTGAACTTTGGCCATGCTTGGCTCCTCGAACCGCATGCCTTGGGAAAATTGATAACTTTTAGTCATTATTTTAAGTATTAAATAGAACCTTAGCTATGTCTGGTTCCTCAGACCACCTGCTTTGGGAAAATTAATACTCCTTGACATCTATTTAAGTATTAAACAGAACCTTAGCTTTGCCTGGTTCCTCGGACTACCTGCTTTGAGAAAATTAATACTCCTTTACATCTATTTAAGTATTAAATATAATCTTATCTATGCCTGGTTCCTCGGACTACCTGCTTTGGGAAAATTAATACTCCCTGACATTTGTTTAAGTATCAAACAAAACCTAAGCTATGCCTGGTTCTTCGGACCACCTGCTTTGGGAAAATCAATACTCCCTAACATCTGTTTAAGTATCAAACAAAACCTAAGCTATGCCTAGATCCTCAAATTGCTATGTATTAGGTCAAAGTCTTGGTTATTGTGGACTTGGTGAAATACCTGTTTAAGGTAAATTGGTATCCTTTATTAATGACTCTGTTGCCAAGTGTAATTACTCCAAACATCAGTGGTTTTCACTGCAACAAGAGTCCTAAACAGATGCCCATGAGCATCACTTAAAGCATTTACAAACATATTTGTGTTTGTGTAAAAGTTAACTATCCCTTTGACCTTATGAACTTGTTGACAGGTAAGGCACAAAGCAATTTTTAAACCTATATGTGCATTGCAATACAGTGTATGTTCTTAAAATTAAGTTCATGCTTTTTCAAGATGATTAACTTAGTAAATTTCACCTGCTTTTGCTGCTGATCATATGAAACAAGACAATTACACTGTTACTCAAGTGGATTAGTGAGAGAAGTGCTACCTCATTATTATTTTTATTAAGATTTAGCTAAAATAAAAATCATATCAACTTCAGTATGTAAATCGTAGGGAAAAAGAAAATACCCATAAGTTTCATTGATAAAAGCCTTAAAATAAGGTAAATCAAGTACAAAAAGGCAAGTTGCTTACAAATTAAAAAAAAAGGGGGGGGGGAACCTATTTTTTCTTTTTATTACAAGTTTTTCTTTTGCATCCTTGGGAAGTTGGGTATCTACGGCCGTGGTAGACTCATGGGCCTTGTCCTTGGGATCCTCTTTTGAGGATATGACAAGAGTTGCCAACACCAACTCCATACTCTAAGAAGTTCCTTTTTCCTGGGAGAGATCCTTTGGAACAAATGGAGGCAATTCGGTGCCTTGGACTGTTTCTTTGTTGGCATCCCCTGCTCATGTGGTGTCCTCGGCCAGTTCTGCCCCCTTTGAGAAAGTGTTAGCTGCAGGAGGAGTTTTGGATGGGATGTCCTAAATTTCACCAACCTCCGAGGACACTGGGTCAGCCTTGGAGTTCGAAGAGCTTGAAAGGCGTATAGCTGGAGGGTAGTAGATACTTTTTGCTTTCCTAAGTACAGAAAAGGCCTCAACCGTAGCTTGGTTGTGGGCTTCATCCCATACCAGGGCACAGTAAGTCCTACATACGGCAGGGACCTCGGCCCTAAGGGCATCCTTAGTCTCGGCCACCCCAACGTCATACCCATGCTGCTCTGCTTCGTCTTTGGATTTCTCTGCCTCATCCTTGGCCTTCTCGGCTAGAACCTTAGCCTTCTCAAGCTCCTCCAATTTCTTTTTCAGCGCAGCAATTTGGGTCTTGGAGGAGGTCAGCTGGTCTTCAGCACTGTGCAACAGCAGCCTCTCTCGGTTGCTTTTCAACATTTTCAGGAGCAGCTGCCGCATATTTTGTTTCTTTTTTCTCCTCCTGCAGCCTCTTCTTGTGCTCTTGAAGGCTCTTATCGGCCATTTGAAAGGTATCCACGGTGGTGATACACCTTCCTTCCTCTTCCTTCATTTGCCTATGGCAGTAATTGGTCATCTCCTCTACCCGAAAAGAGGCCTGAATAGCCTGCCAAGGAAAGAGACAAGGATTAGAGAAAGAGAATAAAGAAAATAGATTAGGGAAAAAGGAAAAGAACATACCATGGCGAGGTATCTTTTAAGATTGAGGAAGACCTCATGTCTCCTCATGCCTCGCAGCTCAGCCATATCCTCGGGGAGCAACAAAGCCTATTCTACCGCATCTGCAACGTTGCCAGCTGTTCCTCCTTGGAAATCGTGGATGGAGGCATTGGCAAGGAAAGGTTCCCCGTTCAGCATTGGGGCAGGGAGCCATGCCGGAGGCCCTATCTGGGGGTCACTTTTCTTCTCGGCGCCCCTCTGCCTTGTTTTGGCTTGTTTAGATGCCTTTTAAACCTAGTCCTCGCATGGGGGAAGGGTTTGTCCAGCTCCCATCACTTCCATCCCTTTTTTCTCTCTTTTCCTCTTTAGGTCGGCCATTTGGGAGGGCAAAGCAGGTGGAGGAGTGGGTGGCTTGGTATGAGTCACCTTCTCAGGTGCATCCCTTTCTGGGGGACTTTATCAAATCCAGCAAACTAGACTTTGGTTTGCGCTGAATACATATCTCGTTGATTATTGGTGAGAATGGTGGGCCGAGATCAGGGATTGAAGTTTCCGGGGACAAGGCTTGGTTCAAAACTTCAAATTCGTCCTCGGAATCAACTACTTTTACCACTTCTTCCTCTTCTGTGTTGATGGGGCAAGACGAAGTAGCTGCTCGAGTTGTTTGTTGTGGTGACAGGGCTTCCACTTTTGGTATACCTTCAAAGATGGGAGTTGTGGCTTGTACGCCCTTTGGTTTTGGACCAGGAAAAAGGAAACTTGGTGCGGCTACACTGATCCTTTGTAGGCGCGGGTCGTTTGCCTTAATAATGCACTTAGGCGCTAGGAAAGTCTTAGAAATTGGGGTGTAGGCCAATATCAGGTGAGCGGCTTTAAGCTGACCATTAGAATGGATGAAGACCTCAGCCTTTAAGATTTTATCTAAACTTTCCCGGTTTACGAGACCAAAGTTGGGGACAACAGAGTG
Source organism: Quercus robur (assembly GCF_932294415.1). Taxonomy (NCBI): domain Eukaryota; kingdom Viridiplantae; phylum Streptophyta; class Magnoliopsida; order Fagales; family Fagaceae; genus Quercus; species Quercus robur. Next base: position 14,314,754 of record NC_065539.1, read on the forward strand.
TGGGTCTGCGAGATCAACAAGAAAGCCAGGAAGATAAGATTAGCGAAATATAAGTCAAAAGAAACCTTAAATACCTACGTAAATCAAGGAAAAATAAAAGTGAAACAACTTTGAAATTGCAAATTTGAGCCTAAGGTCCCACCTAGTTCGCCCTCCTTCGTCGGACAAGGGAGGCCATCATGCCAGTCCCCTAATATAATCAGGAAGTCTTTGTTTAAACCTTTATTGGAGTCAGGGAGGCATTGGATCAGCCTAACCTCGGGGTACCTAGACTTAAGGTAACGCCACTGCCCAGTGAGGTGGTGGAGGTTGTAGATCCAATTGACATTGTGGTAAGTCAACCCTAGACCCATTTTTTCATTAAGGGCATCTACACACCCTAGTATTTTGAACATATTAGGAGCACATTGAGTAGGAGCTAACCTATGGGCCCTAAGGTAGTCTCTGGTGACAACACCCATGGGAATTCTCATCCTGCCTTCTATGAAGGCAATCATGGGGATAACTACCTCTCCCTCTTTCCTATCTATGTGCCATTGTCCCTCTTTGCAGTACCTAGTGCTCGCCCTTTGAGGTATCCTATACGTCGCCCTAAAATTTGCCATCCCCTCCTCGGAATCTACTAAGCTCTTAAATCTACCCATTTCTAGAAAAGGCTGGGAAAACTAAAGAGATTGAGAGAAGAATTTGGAACCAAGGAGAAAAAGAAAGAATACGAAGAGAAGAGGAATGTGTAGAAAATTAAAGAGTAAAAGTTCAAGAAGACTCACAAAAAGAGTAAAGGTATCCTCAGATAGGTCTTTAGTATTTGTAAGGGCTTAGGTGAGTTGAAAAAGTGTGCAGGTTCAGGGTATGTGTGCTAGAAAGAAATGAATGCTAAAGTGAGAGGAGAAGTTGATTTGAGAGGTATTTATATCAAGGGAGAAGCTAGAAGCAGGAAAATTCCTGCTCGGTACCCAACAAAGTATCAGCCGTTGGATGTGCATCATGCCGTAGAACGTGGGGAACAAGAAGCCGTAAGAATTTAATGAGGGCGCGTCTCGAGTACTGCAGCACCAAAAACGTGCCTCGAGTAGTTAAAAAGGCGTCTTTGCTAGCAGAAGAGAGAGGCAAGGGACACAGGACAACTGTGGTAACATCGAAATCCTCCCTTCTTCCCGAGGATCCCGAAAGAAGGATCTCGAGGGGCTATTGTAGGGGCCTTGGGCTCCGGGGCCCATCATTTAGGTATATGATGGGCCTAAAGCCCAAGCTGAGGACTAATGGCGTCCAAGAAAGGGTAATCGCTGTCAAAAGTGCCTATGTTGGCAAAAGGAGAAGTCAGTGGAGATCATAACTACCTTAGGAGTTATGCCGAGGATGAGAGCCTCTTCGGCTAACCAAGGCCGAGGTCAGTAGAGGTGGCTTGTCGTCCGGAAAAATGTCACAGAAACACCCGGTTGATATGGATAAGCATTACGAGAACTCAGGATAGGGAGATGTCCTAAAATATCTAAAAAGAAAGCTACTACCTCCGCATTAAATGCACTGCAGCTAACTCCCTAACCGCATTAATGTAGAAGTGATACCTGAACAATGTATTTCAGCCTTACAGCTACTACAAAAGGACTTATGGGGAGTGTTGATGGGACAAGTATCCACATCAACCCTCTGGCAAGCATGTCGAGGGTGAATATGAAAAGGAAAGGCAGTATAAAAGATGGAGGAGGGAGTAAGATTGGGGGATCGGAAAATCCAGGAAAGAAACACTGTAGCAATCTACAATCAAATTTGTAATGTTACCTTAGAGCTTTATATAAGAACCAGTGTCCTTGGATTCCGTCGAGGACTTTTTTTCTTCAACTTACACTTGTGTATTTTCATTCTTTTGTCATCAAACCTATTTAACTTGTTGTTCGGTTAACTAAAGCCCAGTTTTCTAACCCATTCTTTACAAATTCATTGTTTTGGGCTTTTTGGGCCTAAGTCCATCCACGTGTTGGGCTAGGAATCAAATCTAGTCCTTACAATATATATATATATATATATATATGTGTGTGTGTGTGTGTGTGCACTATAATTATAACCGAATTGTTAAAATTTGTCTTAAATTCTTGTTTGATTTTATTTAGGTTTTCTTGGTGTGAAAGAAAATGGTTCTCCTAAGAAAGAGGTTTTCATATTGAAGAAGTAATCATGTATTTCTTATCTATCATGGAATAAAATTTGGAGCCAATGCTTCTCTCATATGGGGAGACGAGAAGACTCATAGAAGAACATGAGTGAAGTTTTAAAAAAGTAATTTAAGTGTTTGTGTTAGAGAGTTATTGAGGGTGTATTGGGACTTTGGTTTGTAATTAGTTTGAGTTTGTAAGAGCATTCACATTTGAGGATGTAAACAAATACATATTTTACATTTTCAAGTGTATTTGTTTTATTTTATTATTTGTGTGAATCGCTTACGCTAACTCCAAATCAAACTTGAATATGAATTATTGTTCAATATGTGTCCTTAAAGTGCTAATTAATAAAGAAACACAATAAAATCTAATGATTTTAAAGATAAATTATAACATTTTTCTTATGATTTGGTCTTATCACAGTTTAATCTATAAGATTTAATCGCTACTATTATGTCCTAAAACTTGGATAAAATGAAATTATTATGGTTCCATCAAGATTTAACATTTTTTTTCACAGCCGAATTGGCACATCCTCATGCACAAAGTTTTTAAGGATCTAGGGAGAAAAAGTTCAAGTTGCTGGGTTAGCAATATATTGTAACTATTTAAATAAAAAAATTAAATGTTTTTTCACACTTTTGGGACATGCGAACAATTTTGTAGTAATTCTTAACTTTAAAAGTGTGCACTAAAACTATAATTGAATTGTTAAAATTTGTCTTAAATTCTTGTTTGATTTTATTTAGGTTTTCTTGGTGTGAAAGAAAATGAATCTCCTAAGGAATTTCTTATTGAAGAAGTAAACATGTATTCCTTATCCATCATTGAATAAAATTTGGAGCCAAGGCTTCTCTCATATAGAGTAATTTAAGTGTTTGTGTTAGAGAGTTATTGAGGGTGTATTGGGAATTTGGTTTGTGATTAGTTTGTGTTTGTAAGAGCATTCACATCTGAGGATGTAAACAAATACATATTTTACATTTTCAAACACTACTTTATATATTTTACCAACCCATTTAACAATATACCCAACATCTCAATTCTTATTTTAACATACAACTCAAAAATAATATAAACTACGTATCAAATAATATTAAAAAATCTCTCTCTCTCTCTCTCTCTCTCTCTCTCTCTCTCTCTCTCCAATAAACCCACACAACCACCTTCCACCAAAACTCAGTCACAAACACCAATCCATCACCGCCAAAATTACCACAAAAAAAAAAAAAAAAGCCACCACCATCGAAAATCCAAACCACCACCACCACTAAAACACCCACCAACCCAAACTCCTACTCAAAACCACCCAAAATTTGACCCAATCAAGACCTAAATGTTGACCTATACACCACCCAAACTTCAACCCAAACGACTGATCCAAACCCCACCAAACAACCAACCCAAACAACAACCACATCCACCAACCCAAACTCCAACCATAGCCATCGACCCAAACTCCAATCTATGCCATCAACCCAAAATTGCAAGGGAGAACTAAGAGAGGAGAGATTCAGAGATCCTTACCCAAAATCGCGAGGAAGAGAGAGAAAGAGAGAGAGAGAGTTTTGGGTTTACAACTCATGAATTGTAAATATAAGTACATAATGTTCATAGATGCTAAAAATATTTAGATATACATACTCGATTAAGCTATTTTTTAGTGTGTCAGTTGCTAAAATATAGCAATTTGGGGGGTTTTATACGCCCAATGCTAATGCTCTAAATGTTATTTGTGTGAACTTGTGGGTTCGATTGAGAGTAGTTGTAATTCATATAGTGGATAATAGATTTTAGTTGGTTTGGAATTTTATCAAACCACGTTAAATATTGTTATTTTTATGTTTATGTTTATTTAATTATGTATGAGTCACTTTCACTAGCTCCAAATCAAACATGAATATGAATTATTGTTCAATATGTGCCCTTAAAGTGCTAATTAAATTTACACAATAAAACTAATGATTTTAAATATAAATTATTACTTTTTTCTTATGATTTGGCCTTATCACAATTTAATCTATAAATTTTAATTGCTACTATTATGTCCTAAAACTTGGATAAAAATGAAATTATTGGTTCCATCAAAATTAAAAAAAAAAAAAAAAAAAAAAATTCACATGTTTGGGACATGTGAGCAATTTTATGATTCTTAACTTGACAAAATTATCCCTTATACAAAAATTCCTCTGTAGAAAATCAAACTTGACTTGTTTCGAGCCCATTTGACATATCTGCTACTTTTTTTTAGCATATTTCGAGCTATATTAATGTCAATATTTTCCATCCAAGAGATGTCTCTTTCAAACAAAGTAGCTTGCGAACATGCAATTAAGCTCATTTTTGTGGATAGTGCTGGGTGTGGCCCAAGGGAGTCAATCTCGTACCAGAGCCTATACTGGTTTGACTAGTGGAACGATATATTTCGATACCGATCAATACCGGTGTACTGTTTCGGGTTTACCGTTATTTTTTATATTTATAAATAAATATATATATATATATATATATATGTATATGTATGTATGTGTGTGTGTGTGTGTGTGTGTATTATAATAAATATAAAAGTTTACCATAAAACATTACCTCAATTTAGAACAAATTATTCATGATTTTATACTTTAGCATCAATTAAAAGAAAAAAAAACAATATAAAAAATAGAAAGCTTAATTATTCATTGCATACTAAGAAAACATATAATACTAATAAGTTAATGCAAATAAGTTACCATTTTGTCCTTACAAAAATTCAAAAATTACAAAACTAAAAAAAAAAAAAAAAAAAAAAAAATTCTGTACCGACCGGTACTCTCGGTATTGTCCGAAATCGACCGATATATAAACTAGTACAAAACGTTGGCGTTTCGATACCAGCTGGTACGGCTAGTACCGGTATAGTATCAACTGCCTTGGTGTGGCCTTCTACTCGTTCTTGTTGTTTGTTGCGACAACATTCTACACTGCCTCATTGTAGCTTGCACTAAGAAGTGGTGAGTGTTTGAGAATCAAGGAGGTAATGGTAATTATGCATTCTACAGGCTTTAAGAATTGATACCTAAAAAATGTGCATTGCAAAAACGTGATTCGTATTTTAAAATTTACATGTTTAAAAAGTTGATTTTAAAGTTGTTTTTCTTTTTTCAATATTTTACTTACAAAATATGATTATTTAGGCATGTTACAACCTATATTTGTACACATATGTAAATAAAACATGTATTGAATATTACAACATTTAATGTGTTTCTCTAGTTCTTCTGTTTTTTTTTTTAAAAAAAAACACACACAAACAAGGGAGAGCAAATAAAGATTTTAACATAAAAGTACACTACAAATTCCACTCAAAAAATATAAATGTTTTTTCTGATTTTATTTTATTGTTTGTGAGAATGTTACGATATTTAATGCGTTTTCCGAGTTCTTTTGTTATAAAGAGTCCCTTTAAGGCTTCAATTATCATCACAAAAGAATAGCTTATATAAAAAAATAAAAATAAAAAATCAATGCAAAAGAATAGTATAATTCCAAGATACAAAGATTGCATGATTTTTTTTTTTTGACAAAATTTGACTACAAAATTGATTGTAGCATAAGGTTACAACCTTACTTAATATCTGTAAGGACTAGGGCCCAAAATAATATATTGGGCCTTGGGTCTTGTTCGAGGACGCTAACTAGTTCGAAGAGGAGCAAATAACTATTAAATGATTCCCAGTAAAAGTTTCATAAGCGGGAGATGAAGGGAAGGAGATCTGAGGAGGAATTCCTCCTCGGATACGACGAATTTAGTCAAAGTATGTACTCTAGCAATAGAAATGTGCCCCATGAACATGTGAGAAGGAAGGAAACTCAAAATATCTAAGGAAAAGTTGCTACCACCACATCAAATGCATTGCAGCTACTTTTCTAGCCGCATTAATGTGGAGAGGACCTCTGAACAGTGCTGTCTTGGCTACCACAACTCACAGAGGGCTGAAAGGGGTGTTTGATGGGATGGGCACTCAAGTAGGGACTCAGATGATCAATAAGCGTAGGGTCAAGATAATCAGAAAGGAGCTATATAATGTAAGAGAACCCCCATGAAAAGGGGATCGAAAAAATAGAGAGGGAACACTGTAGCAATCTAAACTGTCTTGGTATCCAACTGTGATCAATATACAATAATTGTGGTCTCCTCGGACTGAAAGTCCATTAACATCAATACCTTTTATTTGTGTTAAATTGTCGTTTAATCCAATACTAGCCGTTGTTCAATTCATTAGGACCTAGTTCTTTGACTCATTCTCTACAAATTCATTGTATTGGGCTCATTGGACCAAGACTCCATATATTTTGGGCTTGGGTCTCAAATTTTTAGCCCTACAATATCTTTTTATTGGAGGTAAATTTTGACAAATTCACTATTGAATTACATTTTCTCCTTATGTTATTTATGTTTGCAAAATTTCTAGAAAATTAAAGATTAATATCTATGTTATCAATAAATGGTTTAAATTGCAAATTTTTGTAATTTAAAATTATGCATAAAATATAATCTTATGAATCATATAATAAATAATATCCGATTGACACAAAATTTGACCTGTGTTTTAAGAGCGTAAAGAGCATGCAATATAATGGTTAGATTTTTGAAATATATTGTAATTAATGTTAATGATATTGAGTAAGGTTGTAGTCTTACTTTATCTACAGTAGCTAAACTCTGTCTTTTTTTTTTTTTTTTTGGCCTCCACATCACAATCTAGTCTCTTAGAGGGCTGCATCTAATCGTTCTAGCCGTCGTTGAAGGATTATGTGGTCAAAAGATTCAAAACTCTATTATAAATCTTCAAATCAAAATACCAATACTGCGTTGTTTTTTGACCGGATACGCTGGTCTTAGGAATGTAGTCCCTTTCGTGTGACTGGAGTATCTTATGAACTTTGATCACATTTTTTCTTTTTCTTTTTCCGTGGGAACTTCTTCTAACCACAGTTGCAGGTCGTTGGTAAGTTCAGCTCTTTTACCATTACATATTACATGACTAAAAAGTCCACCTAAAACTTGAGACTAGACTTTGATCACAGTATATTTTAACTAAGAATATAACTCTTTAAGAAAAAAAATATTTAAACGACATAATTAAGAAAAGAATTCTTGACCTCGTTTTCTACCAACAAAACCATTTGTACTTATTTTCAAATACTCTACATACTGATGGTGTTATTTATAATTCTGATAGCAACTATCATATTGGTTTCCCCCCAAGAAATATAGAGGGGAAAAGGAGGGGGGGGGGGGGTGGGGGGGTGTGGAGAACAACATCATAGAGTGATTAACATATTCCTTTCTTATAAACATTTTAGGTAAATTACATTTTAAACCCCATATGTTAGAAGTGATTTTAAATTAATCCAGGAATTTACATAAGTTTCAAATTAGATCTACACTTTCAACAACATTTCAATTCAAATTATAAATTCATTTTGATTAAAGTTGTCAATGAAAAATATTTAAATAAATTAGCACAGTATGGTTTGCAGTCAAAATAATATCCATATAGGCACACATATTAGGCCAAACAATTAATTTATTGATAGAACACGTGGCAAAATAGCGCAAGACCATGTGGAAAGAAGTAGTGACATGACTACTAGTTCGGAGTTGACTAAATCAAGGATTAAAGCCTAAGGGTGTGACATGTGGCATTGAAAAGAGTAATTATCTCAAGGGAGTTGCAAACGGTTACTTTGAACGGTTACAAGAAGATAGTTAAACATAGGACAAGCGCCAAGTGGCCATAGGTCGCAAGGCGATAGTTGCCTCTATGAGAGGTTACTGAGCCCTATTAGCAATAAGACACTTGGCAAAAGAAATTAAGCGGCATATGGAAAGTGGCATTTGGCATAACACCAAGGCCTTAAATATAAATAGAGGCTCCTTCTACAGGCAAGACACCATGCATAGCTGAGAACACGCTAGATATCATTTTTGTGTTCATATGTACTTTGATAATTAGATGAAATAGTTCTTAGGAGATTAAGTAGTTCTTAGGCTTTGAAGAAGACTTTATGCTTGTAAGTTGCTTCCGAGTGTAATCTTATTTAATCAATTAATAGCTAAACTTGATGTTATATTTTAGTGTTTGTTAATGTTTGGTCAATTTTAGTGTTTGCTTTAGAATAAATTTGGTGTTAAAATGATAACCTAGACTTTTTATCTGTTGTGGTTGCTCAATTTACTTTATTTCAAGATGATTTACTTCAAAATAATGCACTTCAAATCAGCTTAGTTTAATTAGGTTTACTTCAAATCAAAGCAATTAAACTTAGTCTATTAATTTAGCAATCAATCACTTCAAATCAATGGCTGTAGAGACAACTTAGGCTTGATAATCCAATTTAGTCATTTAGGAACTTCAGTCGCTTAGGAATTATTGTTCTTATTGTCAACCTACGCATTTCCCAAAAAGTGAGGTGTTTCCAAACCCTGTAGTCTTCAAAGTCAGATTTTCACTTCCAATTGTTCACAGAACCATAAACTCCACTTTGAACAATCGGTAAACATTAGGTTGCGTTTGTTTCGACTGAAAATGAATTTGGGAAAATATTTTACACCCTACCGTGTGTTTGGTTGCGCATGGAAAATTTGGTCAAACGGAAAACATTTGCGTTGACCGTAAAATAAATCCCTCAGACCCATAAAACAATTGCAGGAGTTATTTTACCTTCAAAGCATTTCCGGAATTCTTCACTCCACATGGTCCGACTCGCCAAGCTCTTCAGCTCCACCCCACGCACCAACGAGAGGGAGATAGAGCTCCACCCCACTTGTCGACGCCGGTCCGAGGTCCACCCACACTCCGATGAGTAGTGCTGTTGTTTTCCCCTCTACACCGATGGGTTTTCTCCCTTTTCTTCTCCTCTCTCACTCAACCTCACCTTTGCCCACTTCAAGCTCTACACCGATCCACCAAGGCAAAACTCTCCTTCACATCGGCGAAGCCCATCTCACCTCCAACATCTCCGATCCGTCGCTCCCATGCTGCCGGCGAAACACTTCTCTCAAACCCACCCTCTACAATACCCGATCCACCCAAGACCGATCTCATTGCCGCCAATGAAGATCGTTGCTGCCATTGAAGACCGATCTTGTTAACCCAATCTCCATCTCTTTCCCGATCTATCTCTCTCTCCCTCAGTTTCTCACTCTTTCTTCCTCCCTCTCTCTTAGTTTGTCCGAGTTCAGCTTGTGAATGAATGGAGCTAATGGATTTTTGTTTTGTTTACTGTATATACTGAAATTTTCTATTATAAAATTTGTTTGGAAACTGAGAAAATGTGAGAAACTAATAGAAAAATAGTATTTTCAGGATGCAACCAAACACTTGAAAATATTTTCTAACATAATTTTCATAATATAGCTAAACACTTGAAAATATTTTACACTCAGAAAATATTTTACACTGAAACAAACGCAGCCTTAATAAATAAACCAAGGTTAACCTAAAATTGGTTTCTACTCAAACAACATGCATTGATTCTATTGAAATAACCATTCATCATCATTTTGTTTTTATTACTAATTTTTTTTGTTAGCAACATGACTTTAAGAGTGAGCTTGACATCTTGTAATTTTCGTTAGCTCATTTCTTAAAACGTGTGAATAAAAATTAATTAATTTTAAAAAATATAATTTATTAGTTTACGTGGTAAAAAGTGAGACAAAAGTGGATATACCAAAAAAAAAAAGGGAAAGAAAAAAAATACACTAAAAATGAAATTTGAAACTTTTTAAAAATGAAATTTGTTTTGAAACCAGCTCTAAACTGATCACATTGACTTTAATTGTAAGAATGACACTCTTAAATAAATAAAAGAAGGGATAATTACAGTAAACCCACCTGTGGTTAGGCCCGATTTCACTGTGCCTACCCGTGGTTCAAAACTTATCACTTTGCCCACCTGAGGTGCCTTCCGTTAGGGATCTGTTACCCACCTCTCTGTTTGCCGGTAGAAAAACACATTTAAAAAGAAAAACAAACATAACAAAGATCAAAAAGTTAGGACTTTTTATTGCTTAAGAACTTCTTTGGGAACAAAACACAGGAATAGCACAGATCAAATGCTATTCCTGATTAAAAGTGATTTCATTGAGCATTTGTTTTTTTTATAGATCTCTCCAACTTTTATTCAAACCAAACCAAACCCAAAAAAAAAAAAAAAAATTCCAAATCCCAGAAAACAAATTACCAGAAATATATTTTGCTGTTGATCCTTGTCCTCCATTCTCTGCAACCAATCACAAAAAAATTCATACATATAAATATAGTTGTTGGAGATTGTGGATTCCTGCGAGTCCAGTATGTGCTAGTAATGGGGTCGCCGATCTTGCGAGCTCCAGTCCGACGACCGCGATCGACGCTTCGCGAGATCGCGCCGGATCAAGATCGCGATCGACGGCGCGATCTCGCGAACGCGAGATCGCACCGGCGAGATCGTGATCCGTTCGCGAGATAGCGCCGTCGCGAGATCGCGATCTCGGATCGCGATCGTTGAAATTGCTTCCTAATCCATACATATACTTGAAATGTTTCAGAATTTATAAACCCTTTTGTGAATTCTTTTTGGGTTCTGTAATTGCTTCCTAATCCACGTTTCAATGGGTTTTCCAAGTGTGGAGCATGTAATTGGATTGTTAGGAACTATTTGATGAAGTCTTTATTGAAGGAATTGTCCTATACTCCCACCTCTGCGTCATCCTCCTGATTAAAAGTGATTTCATTGAGCATTTGATCTGTGCTATTCCTGTGTTTTGTTCTTATAGAAGTTCTTAAGAAATAAAAACCCTACTTTTTGATCTTTGTTATGTTTGTTTTTCTCTAAAAATGTGTTTTTCTAACGGCAAACGAAGAAGTGGGTAACAGATCCCTAACGGAAGGCACCTCAGGTGGGCAAAGTGATAAGTTTTGAACCACGAGTAGGCACAGTGAAAATGGGCCTAACCACAGGTGGGTTTACTGTAATTATCCTATAAAAGAATGACAGTATGACACTCTACCAACTATCCAAGTAGTAAAGCGGAGCATAAGAATTAAAATGTAATTTTACGTAAACATTTGTGGACCATCAAAATCAAGAGAGTGAGACTACGCACTAAATGGATCAATGAATTGAAGATTTCCAAATAATAATAATAATAATAATAATACTAATAATAAAATTTCAACTGATAGGATTTACTTTTAAATATTATATTTTTTACCATAAAATTAAAACATTAATTAATTTTTGATATAGACAAAAATTAAATCTTAAATTTTTTTATCAATCATTATCGACTAAAAATAGTCTGGGGTTTGATCCGTGGCCCGAGATTCCAAAGCAAAAGGTCAGCCTATCTCTATCACTCACCGATAGTAGCAGAAGAGCAGTGCATGTCCAAGTAATTAGGATTTAGCACTCATGGACGCATAAAAAAAACTTGGCAAATGATCTGAGATCAAATCAATCAAACGGTAGGAAATACGCGTGTCACCCTCAAAATCAGTCACAGCTCATCATCACTCACGCACACTCAACATTCGTGGCCACTACCCAAATAAACAAAACCCTTTTCGTTTCTATACCCTCGTTTCCACACCACACCACACCACACCGCGAATAAATATAAACATTTTCAGCACACACCTCTCTCTCTCTCTCTCTCTAGAATCTCTGCGCAAAGATGAGCAAGGGACCAGGACTTTTCACAGATATCGGCAAGAAAGCCAAAGGTTAAAAAAAAAAAAAATCGTACTCTCATCGCTCATGATTTTTCGTTTACTTCTTCTTCGCTTTGATTTTTGATTCAATTTCTTGTATAATTTAATTATTCGCTGTTGCTTGCTTTGTTTGTTTGTTTGTTTGTAGATCTTCTAACCAGGGACTTCAACTCCGATCAGAAGTTCATTGTCTCTACCTACAGCGATGCTGGAGTGGTACGTATACTATGGAATCTAGCTCACTCTTTTTCTTTTTCTTTACTCCCACACACACATTGAGTAGTTAATTTAGGAACTTAGATCGGTAATTAGGTTAGGGTTTTTGAAGATTTAAAGTGACTTTCCACTGTTTGTTTGTTTGGTTTCACAAATTTATTAAACTTTTTATTTAACGATATTGCCAATACTTGGATGTGAAACCAAACCACATGAGCTGATATATCCACGGTTGTTTTTAGATGACAAATTCTAGTTTTTTTTTTTTTTTAATTTGTCAACTTTTGCTGAGTTAATGAACATTTTGCAAATTGTTACGTTCGAATTTAAACGGCATTCGATTGATATTTTTTAGGTTTGTAAAGTTGTTTATTGGTGGGATTTTGATTCAGAGCCTCAGATATTGTTCCATTTTAGCCCTTTGGCCTAGCACGCCAAGAGCCTTGTAGTTGTGGCTTGTGTTTCCAATGGAGACGTCAAGGATTCAAATACCCTTCCTCCATTGTAACTATTGAATTATCAAAATGTCCCTTGGCCTATGATTTTTCTTCTTTAATTTGTTAAGTTACATGGACACCCAGTTTGTATTGAAGTCACTCTCCATCTAGTTCTTACAAAAAAAAAAAGGAGGTGCTCTTTGAGCTACATCCTTTTGTTGATGATTTAACTTAAAATGTGGAGCTAGCATAGAATGGTGGAACGGGATGTTATTTAGTGCCAACAGAGACTAAAAGAATGTCGTTTTCAAATAGATTTTGGGTATTATCATTTACTATTGTAGTGTGACTCATGGATTGCTTATTGATCACCTTTTAAGTAGTGTGTGACTGGTACCTTACAGTGAGTTTGCCTGACTGCTTCACAAACCTTCATCAAGTCTAATTTAATATTTTTAATTTAAGTTTAGAGCTGTCCATGTATTAAAAAAGTTTGAAATTAATATAAAATTAAGTTGACATGGCTTGAGTTGCTATGGTAATTTGTTATTATTTTAGGTTGCTGTTATCTATAGCAAGGTATTTCAACTTTACTGCTATTTCTTTTAACACCCCCTTGTGCGGTGAGGAGAACTTATAGCCAATTTGGATGGAGGGGGAGTAGAGGGGAGTTGGCAGGGAATTGGTCATTAGATCTAGTGTAAGAAAAGGGTTTAAGAAGAAATTTCAACAACAAATAAGATTTAAGGCAAAGAAAAAGATAATAGGATTGGAGTAGGAACAATTAAATATCAATTTCTAGGCTCAAAGAGCTCAAGAATATTCAAATCTGAATTTTCACGAAATAGGTAAGAAAAGGCTGCCTACAATGACTCATAAGAGGCCGTTTATAATAGCCTTTAATAACCCTAGAATCCTAGACCTTTGCCTTACATATAACAATTAAATCTCCTGCATAACCCCCTCCCCACAAAAAAGCACACTGCTAAATTATTTCTGCAAGAGTTTTGATAGTATAGTAGGGAGCACAGAAGCTCTTTTTTCCCTCTCTTCTTTTTTATTTGGGGGAGGGGTTGATTTACACTCGGATAGTAAACCTATTTTTTTTTATTCACATATCTGAATACATTGGTTGTTTTTGTCTTACTAAGAGCATCCACAGCAGTGGAGCTAAAAATTTAGCTTTTTAGCTCCACCAAAAGTTCCTTTATCTATTTTACCTACACATATGCTGCAGCAATGAATCTATTTTAGCTTTCAACACAATAAAATAATATAAACATCACATTAAAATAATATAACTACTACAATAAAATAATATATCCTACTACAATTAAAAAAAAAAAAAAACATCACAGCACCGACCATAACCACTCTACCATCAGCCACAGCCACCGCCGCCGCCGCCGCCACCACCACCACCCCACCACCACAGCAAGGAAAAAAAAAAAAAAAACCCACAGCACCACAAAACACGGCACAACCACCGCCAACACAGCACCACAAAACAAACCCCCAGCACACCACAAAACAAACCCACAGCTACAAATCACAAATCGAACCCACCAAACCCAAATCCAGCTACCCAAACGTCGAGGGACCAGAGTTGAGCTTCGGTGACGTTGGGCTTCGACGGCGTGGGTTTGAGGGACCGGAGTTGAGCTGACGTTGGGCTTCGGTGGCGTGGGTCTGAGGGACCGGAGTTGAGCTTTGGTGACGTTGGGATTCGGCGGCGTGGGTCTGAGGGACCGGAGTTGAAAGAGTGAATGGAGAGACTGAACCGGAGTTGAGAGAGTGAATGGAGAGAAATGAGCTTCAGAGAGGAGATGACAATGAATGAGAGAGAGAGAGAGAGGCACGGATAAAACAATGAAAAAGAAATGAGCAAGTGGAACTAGTGGAATAAAATAATAGAAGCCGGGTGATAAAATAATATTTTTATTTTTAGCTCTAATGAGCAGTGCACATCTATTTATAGATGTGCACTGTAGCAGTGGAGCTAAAAAAAATGGATTTAGCTCCACTGCTGGAGCATTATTTGAGCAGCAGTATAGCTAAAATTTAGCAATATAGCATTATAGCTACACTGCTGCAAATGCTCTAAAAGCTCCTCTATGTCTTTAAAGGGCAGCTGCTAGGCTAGGAATCCTATGTTTCTTTTTTCTTTTTTCTTTTCTTAATTGGTAAAGTGCACGGTCACCCCGTGGGTCTTGAACCTATGATCCTGCTCTCCATCCCATATGAAGGAAGTGTCATATGAACTGAGCTCATTGGCCTAGCAGTCCTATGCTTCTGTGACATTATGCAGGTTTACTTGTTAGTTTCTTAAGCAGTTTTTTTTTCTTTTTTTTTAAGAAACCTCCCAACTCGGGGAGAGCAAACTTCATTAACTAAGGCAAATCACTAACAACAAAACAGAAAATGTTTAGAGGAACTTCCTCCATCCAAACTCTTAAAGGAAAAGAAAATCTAGCATCCCTAGCTAGAGCATGGGCAACATTGTTGCCTTGCGGCCTTACATGGATGATAGAAGAGGACTGAAAGTACCCCCTTATAGACATAAAGTCTTTTGCTAAATGGCCAGCCAGCGCATTTGAAACCAACCCCGACTGCAAACACTTCACCACTAGCTCTGCGTCGCCTTCAAAACACACCTGACTGAAACCGAGTTCCTTGGCAAAAATTGCAGCTTTCCTAGCCGCCAACATCTCAAGGATTTCCACTGTTAGTTTCTTAAGCAGCTAATTCTGTCAAATGCACCTCCAATCATTAACAGATAAATTTAAATTTCTGGGTACCTGTCATGCTTGATTGGGGAATGTTGATTGGTGTCGAGTGCTTCAGTTTCACTTCAATATTATTCAAATAATAGCTCTCCATTTTCACCTTCTAAAATCGCGATATTGTGGCTAATCTCTCTCAAATATGCCTCCCTCATATATACAAGAAAGCAGCCTCAGAGGCGGAAAGTTCGAAGAAAAAGCAGCCTTTCTCTTTTCAGAGAAATTTCTTTCGCACACTTTGTAGGTGGGAGCCTGACAAAGAGAGTTAAAATTACGGTAATATTACTTGTTCTTTCTGGGTAATTTCCTTTTTTTGCTTCTGATTATTTGGAATTGGAAATAGTAAATGGAACAGGAAATTTTTCGGAGATTGAGAGAAGGAAGAAGATGATCCAAGATTTGATGCACTACTTAAAGAGCTTAATTGGTGTAACTGATCTTGCTGGGTCTGCTACTACCTGAAAATTAAAAATTTTGGTTACGCTTGTTTGAAAATAACTACCATCATGTCTCAAAAAAAAATTAAATAAATAAAATAAAATAACTACAATCAAGAACAGAAACAGTTGCACTTTTTTTTAATTGTTACTTTGTTGCGCGTTTTGGTGGAAACGCGTACAATGAATGACGCGATGACTACAGCCATATTCTGAAAAAGACAGTTGAACGTTGAAACTTAAAGAGAAAGGAATCAACGAATTTCACAGGAAGTTTCAAATCCGTGTCGGGTTTGTAATTGCTGCGTCATAAAGTGCAATAACTAGGATATTTCACCTTCTGTAACTGCAATAAATAATTAGAATGGAAAATTTGAAAAAATAACTTTTAATTTCAACTATTAAATAAAAAAATACTTTAAAAAATAAAAAGTTAGTTAAAAATGTAAAAAATTTTACGGAGAATTATACTTGACTATCTTAAACTATATCTCAGATTACATTTTGCATCTTAAACTTTTCAAATGTACATTTTGCATCTTAAATTATGACCCTTATTACATTTTGCATCCCGATGTTAAGTTCGTCGTTAACTTAGATTGAAAAGCATGACATTATGTGAAATGATTCAATTGCCCCTCTTCTCCATCCGTTAAAAATAAATAAAAATTTATATTTTACCATCTTAAATTATACTCTTGATTATACTTTGCACCTTAAACTTTAAAATTTTATCTAAGTTACGACAAACTTAACGTCGGAGTACAAAGTGTAATAAGAGTCATAATTTAAGGTACAAAACGTGTATTTGTATAGTTTAGGATGGTAAAGTGAGAGAATAGAAAAGATTTTATTTTCTCATCTTTTTGTTTGGTTGGGAGTGGAAAAGTGGATAGATGGAAAAAATGAGTTTAAATAAATTTACTCATATACCATTGTGAAAGAATAATGTCCAATTAAAACAAAAAGTGACAAATAACCACAAAAAAAAAAAACAATCACCCAAATTTATTAAAAAAATAAAAATCATGTCCAAAAAAAAAATGTCTAGTTAAAAATAAAAATAAAAAAACTATCACGCCCATACCCTAAAAAATCTAAAGAAAAAAAAAGGGCAATGTTACTGCCTAGAAGAGGGAAAAAAAAAAAAAAAAAAAGGCACGCCAGGCCTAGAAGATCAAAAGAAAAAAAAAAACAAAACAAAACAAAAAAATAAAAGGCAACAAGGCAACATTACTGCCTAGGGAAGAAGAAAAATAAAATAAAGGCAACCCATATGCATGACATTTTTGTTGATCAAGAAAAAATTCATCTCCACTCAGTTTTCTCTGCATTTTGAAGATAAAAAATTTTGGTTGGCTTAGGGAGAAATCATCTGAATCCCACCATTTATTTTCCTTCCTTCCTATCCAACCAAACATACTCTAAAAAAGTTCTCTTTTCCATTTTTTTCTCCAAAATTTTCCATCTACCATGTTCCCCTCCAAACAAACACACCCTTAGTCTCACAAGCTTTAACCTTAGTTACTATCATAACCTCAATACAATTAGGTATTTGGTAATCCTGCTGCACAAAAGGAAATTCGGTACCTGGATTTCCATTTTAAAGTCAAAAAAATAAAGGAGTAAGTCAAGGAATGCAATTATCAACAACAAAAAGATCTAAGAAGAACTACAAGAGTAACTGGAATAGTAACTGGACTATGAAACGAAAAATAAAACCCAAGGGGGAAGGCACAAAGTACGGGAATTTAAAAATGAAACACGATTATCTTTTGAAAATATTCAAAATACATCAAGGATTTCTAGATAATCAAGTAACCAACTCCTACCTGTTGTGTTCATGATTAGTAATGAGGTCTAAAAATAAAATACTAATTAATAACTTCATGACACAATTCATGTTTATTTTTTTTATTTATTATTTTTTTTAGAAATCCAATTCATGTTCTATTCTAAACCAAAGTGCCCATTCATGTTAAATTCACATATGATTCTCTTTCTAAGATCAAGCTCGTGTTACTACTTCCACCAATTACTCTTTCATGGAAAAGCTGAGTCAAGATACTAGTTAACTTCTTTAGACTTTGTGTCGTACACTCAATCAAACACATGTTTTCAGTTTTTAAACAACATTACACATATTTCTACATACTTTTTTTACTCACACATATTTTCACACATGTTTTCAAACACATTATTTTAATTTTTAAGTGCATGTACCAAACACTCTCAATTTCCAAAGCTGGATTGCTAGCTAATGTGCTTATTTAACATAATATTTGTGAACTGTGATACTAGGCCAATCAAAAACAAAGAGGTTTTGATTGATTAAGCTGTGACTAAAAATTTCATCTCAATATATAATTGATTGGATTAGATTTGGAATATCAGTAGTGTTGACGTTTATGTCAATCCTGGACGATGGAATTATTAAGCACCAGAGATAATTAAAAATGGTTTAAAACTTTGATATTAAGCATATTTATCAACAACAACAAAAAACTTTGAGATTAAGCATGAAATGAAAAACAAGCCAAATTAGCCAATGACAAGAGCCAAAGAATAATGGGAGCAAATCATATAATTATCAATTTCACTTGATTCATGATGATTTAAACCCACAACATCTACTTTATGATGGTTGTATAGCACATGTAGGCCTGAACAAAAATGTTGACTATTGGATAGTAGTACTCCAAAATTTTTTTCTAAAGTAGTCATTAGGAAACTTAAATTTTTTTTTCCCATGGATGACTTGCTACGATTGACTATTGGATAGTAGTACTCCAGAAATTTTTTCTAAAGTAGTCATTAGGAAACTTAACAAATTTTTCCCGTGGATGACTTGCTACGACCGTGAGCTGAGCCATTGAGGAAAGCAGAGCTATTATGACCATGATTATTAAAATCAGGATCTTAAGTAGAACCAATAAGGGGGTTTTGAGGATTGTAAGATTCTATTTGTTTTTTGATAGTTTGATAATTAGGAGTAGAAGATTTAAACTCAGGACTTTTTCATTGAAATACTAAAAAATGTCTATTGAGCTATATGACTATTGGCAAATCATAAAATTACTTTTTAAATTAAATAAAAGTCAAAATCATAATTAATGATGATGTATGTCAAATAATCCTTGTAAATAATTTTTTTTTTTATAAGTAAAAAAAAAATGTAAAAATTTATTATATATTGCCCACCACAAATTAATCAAAATTCAATGAAATAATTCAATATTATGTGAAACTCTTTAAAAATATTATATACTTTAAGTGACACATCAGTTTTTATCAACTAATAGATTAATAAAATAACTAGTCGCTAACCCGTGCGATGCACGGGAAAGTTCCTAAAAATGCTAAATATTTTTTTTAATCAAATTAAATGCATTTTTTGTTGGGTTGAGAGAAATTTAACTTAAATGGACATTTTCCCTTTGGATTTTAAGGAATAACTCACACAAAAAGGAATATACAAATTTCATTAGGATTTGAGCTAGTCAACCAAGGTAGGTGTGTGTGTGTATATATATGGACGTTTTCGCTTTGGATTTTAAGGAATAATTCACACAAAAAGGAATATACAAATTTCATTAGGATTTGAGCTGGTCAACCAAGGTAGGTGTGTGTGTGTATGGTGACCAAGATTACATATCACATTTAAAAGAAACACTAACATAAAGTAAAATATATGACATGCACTAATAACAAATGATCATAATATTCAAAGAGTTTTGTAAATCAACAACAAAATCTTATTAAATTGCTGGGGGTAGCTTTGCTAACTATATTTTATCAATAAAAATAACCTTCTTCATAAGACTTGTTTAAGTTGTCATATTAAATATGAGAAAATAGGTGAAGGCATATTGTTGTTGACTCTACACTGTATCACAAAGAGTCTCTCTTGGATTGCTTCATTCTTCTCTCTGCTCTACAACTAAAGCTCCCCCATCATAAGCAACCTGCCTTGCAAAACTATGCAGACAAAAGCAGAATTCTAGAATTTTCATTTCCTACTTTTGCAGCCCTCAACAAAAGTTAAGATTCATGATTTTATCAAAATCTTACATGCCATTATTATTAAAGTTCTCAATATATACACCATTAGCATAGATACAGATTGATTCAAAAGTAGCCTTGTATTAAAAACACCATAATGCAAAAATATCACCAACAAATAATCGTAATATTTGAAGAGAGAAGAACGAAGCAAAATAAAAATAATTAAAATTCACAAAATGAAGAACCAAATATCAAGAACATAGAGGGAGATTGTTGGAAGCAGAATTAACAAACCTAGCATAAATTGTTAAGATTTTAGACTCGATTGGAAAGGAAGTAACTTTAAAAGTTTTAGCTTGCCAAGCTTTCTTGCGTTGTTTTATACCTCCTGGAGCAGGGATATCAAGGGAGTTATAGGATGAGCGGATAACAGACCAAACATAAATATTTGCATAGGTATGTATTTCCAATTATAGCAATCCAACATATTTTTATTAAAGCACCCATCTACCAGTAGAGAATCAAACAATCAGGTAACAAAAATCCATACATCAGTAATCAAACCTAGTCTTCAAAAATACAATCAAGTCAGTTCATCCCATCATCACACCCCATTTTTCATATAGCAAAAATATACACCCATGAATATAAGTTATAAAACAGAAATACATGACTTAATGACACATTGAACAGCAAGATGCAACTTAGTGACCATGGGCCATCATCAAATAGTTTATGCCAGTTCATTTATTATTCCAATACATGTACAACAGTTCTCTTGTAGGCCCTTTGTCAAATACCTAACAGATATAGCCAAGAAATAGAACTTGATTGATGTACAGGTGCTAAAATAGAGGGACTTTAAAAAAAAAATTTTGAATAATGTAATCTAGAAATTAAAAACTTATTGACATATTAGGATAAAAGATATAAAAAAATAAAAATAAAAAGAAAGAAAGCAAAGAATGAAAAAAATTACGTATATTTATTTTGATTGATGGTATAATGACTTAAAAAATGAATGAAAATATGTAATTTAATTCAAAGTAAAATTGAATCGATCATTCCCTTAATTATGTTGTGCAAACCTAATCCCTAAATCTAATATTCGCTTAAGCCAAAAAATCCAATTTATATAAATATTCCTGATTCCCAACACAGCCCTAAATACATGTGAAGAAGAAAAAAAAAAACAAAAATAAGATAATACTTCAGAGTTATACTTTTGGTTAGAAAACGTTTTTAAGCTCATTTTCAAGATCAATACCAAACACAGAAAAATGATATGGTTTTCTTGAAAATCACCAATTTTCTAAAAAAAAACATTTATAATTAAACAAACAGGGCATTATATTCATATGTTGTTCGAGGTTGGACTCCCTCATAGTAGTCCATTATCAAATTTGAATAGATTGGTTCTATTCCCTTAAAGCATTGATAAAAATTTTGTACTTAATATTATAACGTATGATATGTAGCTCACAATATATGAATTTGTACGTAAAAGTTATCTACAAGTCAATTAGAAACTGATAAACAATAAAGGACACACAGATGTATAGAACCAAAATGATTTTACCACCTGACAAACAGATGCACTTAAGGACACATTGCTTTTGTAACTCAAACAATCAGAGAACCTTCATTAATATCTCCATAAAAAATTTGGCTGGAAAAGCTAGATTCGTTTGATGCAGTTTGAATTGTGTTAGTACTTTTTGTAGCAATCTACCATTTGAGACTTGTTATAAAAATATTGTGAAAATATTATAGATATACCGATATAGCATTTCTCAGAGAGTATTTGCCACAGCATGATGGTATTATGGGTTCCTATATATAATTTGTATGGATATAGTCTTTTAGAAGAAAAGAATGTAAGCAAAATAATGCAACTACGGCCTATGCGTGCATTCTTATAGTCATAATAAACAAATGATAGCTAGGTATATAACTGAGAAAGGCAACCTCTCTTAGCTATTGCTTCAACGCTTCCACAATATTCAGTGTCTAAGAGCGTTTGGATGTCAATGATTGGAAGAATATAGCAATACAGTTGATATTATGGTGATGGTTAAACACTTGTTTTTGGGAATGACACTATTTACTGTAATTGTTAAAATTATATAGTAATATTTCTTAATGAAGAAAGAAAATTTTTAGATGCAAAATATGGAGTATAAATGGATTGTACCATTTACATTATTGGCATTTATATTAGCGCTAGTGAATTGTGACAAACCTTCGTTCGATGGAAAAAACCTTCCTTATGGTTTCCGACGTCCATATGTTCGGAATTCCTGTCCTAGCTGCAACACAAAGAAAAGTCGATGCTGTATATTGATGAAGGAAGGCGAAGGAATATGCTGCAACAGGAATGTTAGTCAGAACATCCAGAATACCCAGTTTGGCCGTATGAGTCCGTATGACCGTGCTAGAAAAACTTATATATAAGCCATCGTCTTGGTCAAAAGAGCTTGGGATAGAAACTGCAAATAAGTTTTTATGAGAGAAATATGTGTTCTTATCACCAATTGAATAAAAAGACTGCTTTGTCATCCAAGAATGTTATTTGTTCAAGGATCACAGCTCTGAAAACTTTTTTTCACTCTTCAATGGTTGATTTATAAGTTTTCTGGGTCTCATTGGAGATAGAGATAGATAGAGATTGGAGTGAGAGAGAAGGAAGGAGGTAGTTGAAGGTTTCACCGTGTGTTTTTTTAGGTTTTTCAGAAACTTGGAGTCGACTGTGTGTTTTTTAGGTTTTTTAGAAGTTTGGAGTCGGCTTGAAGAGAATTGGGTTTGTATTATTGGGTTTTATCACTTTTATGTATTATTAGGTTTTAGAGAAAAAAATAAATTAGAATTTTTGTTTTTTTTTTTTTAAATGATGCTGATGTGGAAAATTGTGGTGCCAGCAGAGGCTTCGGTTTTATATATATATATATAGATTAAATACCCATCATGACATAAAATAATCATCAACTTTTATTTTTTGGTTTTTTTTTTTTTTTTTTGGGTAAATAGAAAAGGTAAAAGTAAAAAAATAAAAAATAAAAAAAAGTAACAGATTCTTATATAATATAATACTAATAATAGATCTATAGGTTTGGCCAAATCGCTCACAGGTTACTAAATAGATACAAAATTTCATTCAAAGAAAAAAAATTCAAAGCCAAACTTGCATGTCGGTGCAAACAACACTTATATGGTCCACAAGTGGCATGTTTTCTCACAGATTGAAAAGCGGCTTGCCGTCTTTTTACTTTTTAAATAGTATTGCTTCTTAGTTCTTACTATTACTTTTTTTTTTTTAAAAAAACTAGGATTAGCCATATATCTGCTTACCACCCTAATAGCATGTGAAATAACTGGGACGAGTGAGAATTTTATACTAAATTTGGTTAAAAATGCATGGAGCATGACGTGAATGCTCCTATACTAACTTCATTAATTGAATATTTTTATGCTAGAGTTTTATATTAAAAACTATTGATTGCAAGATTTTCAAAAAATACATCATTCTTTTATGATTAAAAAAAAAATCGAACCCAAAAAAAAATCATTATAATATTTTTTATTTCATTTTTCTTGTTTTCACATTTAAAATAAAATTTTGAACACTCTAACCTTAAATCCAACTGAAATAAACTTAAATATAATGTATTATATAACCAGAGTACAACTAAAAAATGGCCTAACCTTTATAGTTAATTAAGTTCTCATACGATCTCTTTTTTGCATAACCAAGTTGGATTTTGGATTGCAGATCCCTTTCTAACACGACCATATGGATGGTGACACTAAAACATGTTTTCCAAGAAGCTAACAAATCTAGCTATAGGGGAGTTGAGCAACATGAACATGAAGGTGTTTTTTTTTTTTTTAATGATATCTGTCTTTTTTTTTTGGGTTAAATTGTTTATTCTGGGACACTACGAGTTAAATTGTTAAAAATAAGCATGCATGCTTTTTGCACAGGGACAAGGAAATCTTTCTCACATAAAAAAAAGGAAAAGAAATGATAACATAATTCACATCCTCATATTACATTGCTCTTAACTTCATTTATAATACAACACAGCTATTTTTGATCAGCGATTACAATATTGCTTCATTGCTTGTACGAAAACATGAAATGATGAACTGACATCATTTCTGATATTGTGTTCCAATAGTGTTACTCACTCACTTACACTACTGATCTGCTACAATCAGCCTTACCAAACCCAACTCTACGATTTGCCAGATCAAAATTCCACCCATTGATTTTGCTGATGGATGCTCCCAATTATATTACTGGCAGCCACAAGCCTCTCAGACCGTCCAATTCCAATACAGTGGACCCTACGTCCCACGTCAGTTAAAACCCTCTCTTTTTCCACCACAATCTCCACCCCTTTTTCAAACTCAAACACCATATTCCCTATCAGCCGTCCATCTCAATTGCATTCCCATCAAAACACATGTCAGCCATTCCTCCGTACACATAACCTTTTTTAAGTCTTGGCCCCACCAATCTCACAATCTCCTCCCTCACCTTATTATATGCCTCCTCCACCAAGTAAGTGAATTTGGATTCGGAATCAATCATGGTCTGACCTGACCCGCCTCGGTTGGGTTGAAAAACCGACGGAGGGATGTCGAGCTTTTTTGCGCCAATTCTTATCCCTTGCATTGCCACCATGTAGGCTAGAGGATCAAGGTTCGGTATACAATGAGTTTGCTTGAAAGTCAATAGGTTAACGTACTTAAATCCAGCAGAATTCGGGTTGTCACCTAGGTAAAATGACTCGGTGGGCATGAACCCAGGTCGGGTCGTCCGGGTCGGGACACAGTATGAGAACTTTGAAATTTAGCTTGGGAAGCAAATGACAATCGTCCCAGATTCATTCCCAAAATACCCTTGGTTTCACTAGTATCTTGTGAACAACCTAGGGTTAAAGGAGGGGTAATAATGGAACTGGGAAATGTGAATTTTTCTAGGACAAGATGTGTAGAAGTAAGAGTAGTGGCAGAGACGGTTTTGGTCGTCACAACCCACAAGAAGTTGGGAGGGTAAAATCGGGAACTCGAGGTTTACAAATAGGATGGTTACAAGGTAGGACAGAGAAAGAAGAGGAAAGAGCAGGATCAAACGACGCTGTAGGAGGAGGTGGAACTTTCGGGGCCTTCTTTTTGTTGTGACACTGAATCCATGAGAGTTGGCTGCCAGTGTCCAAAACCATTTGTTGGGTCTGTGGTGGGCTCCCTACAGGGGTGGCCCAACATAATTTGGGGCCTAAGGCGAAAAATTTATACGGGGCCTTTAATATGTAAATATTAATTAAACAAAATTATTTAATACTAATCAAATTAAGGTTAATTTGATACATTAAATACATAAATAATACCAACTAAACTAATGTTAATTTCATATAGAGAATTGAATATCATAGTTGAATTATAAATATTAATAAAAAGAAATAAAAATATATTATGATTGAAAAAGATACTTTATTTTGGATATAAGACGATGCATAGTTAAATAAAGTTGTAATCTAATTTTTAATTTTATATTTTGATTTTAAGAGAGAGAGAGAGATAGATATTATTTGGTGTATGGTTTTGTAGGATATTAATTTACAAAAATTAAAGTCTCAAACTTTTAGAGAAGATTAATCTATAATTGATGATTTAACACATTTGTAACATCTTTTTGAAATATTTTAGAGTTTCAATTGAGTTAAGGTTCTATTGGTCTCGTACTTTGAGAGTCTTAATAGAAATGAAAAAGAAAAATGCGCTAATTAAAAGCACTATAAAATGTTCAAAATATAACGTGATATTATCTCTTATTGATAAATTTCATCAATTTAACTAATGAGTGTTTATATTACGTTTTTTGTGATTAATAACATGGCAATTTGTAAGCCAATAGTAAAATTTTTATATCACTAATAAAAAAAATGTACAACTTTTAGAAAATATATATATGATTGTATAAAAATTTGGGCATTTAACTATAAAAAGTGGGGCCTTTTTTTCCTAAGGAATTTTTTTTTTTTTGGTGGGGCCTTAGGCCTAGGCCTAACTTGCCTAGGCCTTGAGCCGGCCCTGGCTCCCTATTGGGACAGAAAGGATCATAGCAATTGATGAGGAGATGTTTGGATGGAGATGAAGAGCAATAAGAGGCAAAGAGAGAGAGAGAGAGAGAGAGTGAGGAGTTGTTTTGGTTTTGGTCAAGTTGGGTTGAGAGAGAAAAGAAGGTGAAGAAGAAGAAAAAGAGGAAGAAACGTATCATGGTTGTTGTGTTGCAAGAGAGAGAGTTGAGTACAGAGAAGATGGTGAGAGATGCGTGGTGTTGTGAATACAGTTATACAGAGAAGATCGACCCATCACCAGTAGATAAAGTCAAACCTTATTGTTACTAATTAGAAAAAACCATACTTATCACACGCAGCCAATATTATCTCTGAAGCACCTTCACAGTGGGCTCGTGAATTTTATTTTCAAATAACATTAAATATTAAAAAATTTAGTTAGCTGTCACGTTTCAAAACAATGTTAAAAACTAGCATCTCGAATGTTTAAAACTCGAGTTTCAAAGCATCTCAACTGTCTAAAAATCGAGTTTCAAGATAAAAATTTGTGGAAATCGAGTTTTTGAGACTCGAGTTTCTCTTCTTCTTCCTTGCGTTCTTCGGAGTGTCAGATCGTTCTTCGTTCTTCTTCTTTGTTCTTCAACAGCAGATTTGAAAACCAGATCGTGCCTCTTCAAATCAGATCTTCCTCTTCAAATCGTCAGATCGTGGCTTTTCAAATCAGATCTTCCTCTTCAAATCGTCTCTTCGTTTCTTCAAATCGTGCCTCAAATCGTTCTTCCTCTGTTTTTCTTCAGATCTTGAGGTTTTACTTTTTGGAACTCGAGTCTATAAGACTCAAGATCTGTAGATTGAAATCGAGTTTAT
This sequence comes from Quercus robur, assembly GCF_932294415.1. Lineage (NCBI taxonomy): Eukaryota > Viridiplantae > Streptophyta > Magnoliopsida > Fagales > Fagaceae > Quercus > Quercus robur. Next base: position 14,341,484 of record NC_065539.1, read on the forward strand.
TAAACTTGAGATACTAGTTTCCAACTTTCTTTCTAACACATCTTAACTTACGATATTCTCCCTCTTCAATGTGCTATTCTGCACATTCCCCCTGGGCTCGTAAACCACCTTCAGGAAGCCCCAGTACTACCCCCATCCGTTTCTGACACATGTGGCTCATACAGGGATCATCTTTAAGCCAGCAGCAATTGGCATGCCCAAAAATCCAATGAATACACTAAGGAACCACTGTGCAAAAGTGAGAGGCGTTGTGTTTGCAAATGTTCCCAGGAACTCAATTATTATGATTTGGAAGATTACAGTGCAACTAAGGACGGCCACAAAAACATAGTTATTCAGTATGCCTTTGAAAACGTCTATTTCCTCCATCTCACGTGAGCTTACTTCATTAAAAATCTGTAAGAATCAAATCACTTTGTTGTAAGCTAATTAATATATCTTATAACTAAGAAATAGAAAATACTTCAATGTTCACTAATCTTTGTGACTCGGTGAATTACTAGAGTAAATTTAGATAAATGCACGTGTTTAAGCAAAAAGTTGCAACAATAAATTTAAATCCTCTGCAAAGTATGCAAACTAAGGAACTCTATGCAAAAGAGGAGTACTAGTGATTAGTGTCTTGAACTAAATTGCACAGGACATGTGGAAAACTTGTCAAGTCCATTTGATAAAGTGGAAAAGAGAAGTGTGGTGATCAGTTTTCAGAACCTAAATCTATTTTAGCAATCTATATGCACCCTATTTAGGTCACTTTGCTATCATAGGAAATGGAGCAAAACTTTTGGTTTTAGGCTTCAAAAGATAACATCATTTCCCATTAACATAGATCACTCTATACTAATTAAACAGGGTTTATGACAAATCATTGTTGTAGATCTTTCAGAAAAAAGTTACCTGGCAAAAGACAAATGAATTGAAAATAAGTGTGTTCAGGATCAGATCAGAATCTGGGCCTTCAAGATGGAATATCCCTTTTCCTTTTGACTGAAGCAACCAAATTACCACAAACTGATATAAAGATTGCCCTAAGATATTCCTCCACATGACATTACTGATAAAGTTCCCTTTCCTTCCAACTGGTGCACGCTTCATCAGGTCATCATTTGGAGGCTCAGTTGCAAGTGCAAGTGCTCCCAATGTATCCATGATCATGTTGACCCATAATAGCTGAACAGCTGTGAGGGGTGCAGTTCCTGAATGCACAATTTTATGTAAAGGTATTAGCAGAAATGAGAAAATGGTTCTTTTGACATAAAACGAAGGCAAGTTCCAAATGAAAACAAATAGCATGTGGGCTGCTCTAACCTGTCAGGCAAGCTGAAGAGAAGTTGACAATCAATGCAACCACATTAACAGTCAGCTGGAACTGTACAAATTTTTGAATATTTATGTAAACTGAGCGTCCCCATTTGGCAACTGTCACAATCGTGGAGAAATTATCATCTAGAATTATCACATCAGCACTTTCTTTAGCCACCTGAATTTAGTAAAGATTAGTTGAATTGTTCACAATGTGTGCCTATGCTTTCATATGGGAATATGAGACAATATTGTTATATACTCACCTCAGTCCCAGCAATGCCCATTGCGAGCCCAATATCGGCTTCATGAAGTGCAGGGGCATCATTTGTTCCATCACCAGTTACAGCAACAACCTCACCTAATGAGGTACGCAAGTGCTTTACTAGAGTATGCTTGTCTAGAGGTGAAGATCGAGCCATCACCTATAGATAAAGTCAAACCTTATTGTTACTAATTAGAAAAAACCATACTTATTACCGAGTGATCCAATCAATTTGCAGATGTTCCATAAAAACAAATGAAGAAATCACCTGAAGTTTAGGAATTATTTTGAGCATTTCCTCCTCACTTTTCTCCCGGAATTCTGGACCTTCAATGGCTATACCATCATCTGTGAGAATCCCGCACTCCCTAGCAATAGCCTTTGCAGTATTAATATTGTCTCCTGTAACCATTCGTACAGTAATTCCAGCCGAACGACAAACTGCAACAGACTCCTTAACACCAGGACGTACAGGATCTTTAATACCCACTACTCCTATACAAGTATACCCCGAAACTGGGATGGGATTCTCAACAGAGAACCCATTTTCTAGTTCCATATAAGCAAGGCAGAGAGTTCGTAGTGCCTCTTTAGCAAATTGATTAATTGTATCGTTAAGATAATTAATGGTTGCTTCATCAAGGGGAACAATCTCACCATTTGCATTGATCACTTTATCACACGCAGCCAATATTATCTCTGAAGCACCTTTACAGTGGGCTCGTAAACCACCTTCAGGAAGCTCCAGTACTACCCCCATACGTTTCTTCACAGAATTGAACGGCTCAACTTTAAGAAGTTTAGATGCTTGTCTCTCAGCATGAAAATTCCCACCAAGTGACAAGCCAAACTCCAACAAAGCAGTATCAGTGGGTGTTCCCAGTATCTCAGATTTGCCACTTTTGTTTACAACAACTTCTCCTCCAGTATTATTAAATATTGATTGTAGCAGAATTTTCACGGCAGAATCTGGGAGTTCAGAGCACAAGCTGGAAGCATCAAGAGGTTTGTTCACTTCCTTGACATTCATGCAAATGCAAGATTTTACAACTGCCATATGGTTGGTAGTTAGTGTCCCAGTTTTGTCGCTGCAAATACATGTGGATGATCCCATAGTCTCACATGCTGCCAAATGGCGCACAAGTGCTTTATCATTCATCATCTTTTTCATGGCAAAGGCAAGGCTCAATGTTACAGCCAATGGAAGCCCTTCTGGAACAGCAACAACAACAATTGTAACAGCAACGGCGAAAAATTCCAACATTTCCAAAGCTTCGTCTCCAGACCACCTCAAGTAAGTTCCATCTTGCCATTTACGGCTCATCAATCCTTGCACCAACACTGCAAAAGTCACAATGGCAAAGAAAAGTCCAACCTTACCGATGATTGTTGCCACTCCATTCAATTTTACCTGCAATGGGGTTTCATCATCTCCACCTTCACTAAGAGTTGCCATCAATTTTCCCCATTGGGTCCTCATCCCAACAGTAGTAACCATCATCTTGCATGATCCATCCTGAACCTTAGTTCCAGATAGAAGAAAAGGATTATCCGCAGTCACCATTACTGGCTCGCTCTCCCCAGTTAAACTTGATTCATCAATTAACACAGAAAAACCTGAAACAAATACTCCATCTGCAGGGACTTGGTCACCGATAGCAAGATGTACAATATCACCAGGAAGTAAGTCATATATTGACATCTTCTGCCTATATCCATTTCTCGTAACCTGAATAGCAATCTTCTTTTTTTCCTTGTCCAAATCCTTGAATTGTAAAGATTGACGATAATCACTTGTTGCGGTGACAAAAACAACCAACAAGATGCTTGCAACTATTCCTAGGCCATCATGAGCCCCTTTTGGCCATCCTTCCATAACTATGCCAACGAGCAAAGACACAAAAGCACATACTCCAAGGATCATAAGAGTCATGTCTTGAAGGGCTTCCCAAACAAATACCAAGAAACTCCGCCCTTCACTCTCAGTAAATTTATTAATTCCAAATATCTCCTGTCTACGATTCAGCAAATCACTATCAGTAGTAAGCCCATTGAGGGTTGAAGTGGAGAGCCTTTCTGCAATACCAGCTACTCCACCATGAATTTTCAGCTTCTTCAAATCATGACCTTCAACAATAGATCCCAATTCTTCACCACAAATTCCAAAACCTGCAGCTTTAACTTCCTCGGGTACAGTGTAGTCACTTGGTTGCACGCCTGCATCATCATAGTCAGAATGGAGAACCTTTTAATATAATCTAAATTTACATTAACCTTGAAGAAACTTACCTTGGATAAATTGAAATGCAGCTTTGGAAACTAAAACAGCAACCCTTAACTTCTCCTACAATACTCAAATAGAAAAGTAGTTAGTCTCCCAAGTTTTAACCAAGTTACGATCATAACCTCTGTACAGTTCGGTTTTTTTTAATCCATCTGCACAAAAGGAATTCAGGTATCTGGATTTCCATTTTGTATTCAAAGTCTTAAAAAAAAAAAAAAAAAAAGAGTAAGAGCAAGCAAAAGAGAAGGAAAAAAATACAGAGAACAAGATAAAATTGTGAGAGATACATGGTAAGAAAGAGAGTAGGGAGTGAAAAGAAAAAGAGAATTTTTTTTTACTCAAATTGTATCTCTAAGTGTTGTAATCTCTATTTAATATAGTGAAATTATTCGGAGTTTGTTCCGTGATTTTTCCTTTCAAGGAGAAAGAGTTTCTAAGTAACTCTTTGTATTCTTGTATGGTTGTGCTTCCACTGTGCTTGCTAAAATTTATTCACAATTATATGGAATTTTTTCTAACAGATGGAATTATTAAGCACCAAACATAATTAAAAATGGTTCAAAACTATGAGATTAAAGCATGAAATGATAAACAAGCCAATGGCAAGAGCCAAAGAATGGGAGCAAATCATATAAAATTACTTCAAGTATTATTTATTTATTTTAAGATATTTTTACAAGTATTCTTTATCTTTTTGTCTCTATAAAGTACAAATATATCATACCAATATATTTTGTATGTTTGATTAATTTTTTTTTATGGTGAACTTATATTTTTCTAACTTCTATTGTAGTGTTTTATATTTTACATACAACTAAACTTTACAAGTTTCAAATTTATTATTCAAATTTCTCATCTCTTAACAAATAATGAGATTATCGTAATAATAAAAATTTATTATAAAATTACAATGTTATCTTAACCAAAATTAAAATGAAACAAAAGAAATAAATATGTACTTTATAATAATTTATAACTCAAAAAATTAGTAGGCATATTCAAATTCATAGTCATATAGATTGTGTTTTGATATAAATTCAAATTTCTATTTACAAAAAAACTGAGTATTAACCCAAATCAAAATTCAACCAAAATTATAATAGGGAGAGAGAAGACTTTAAAAAAAAAACACACACACACACACACAATATCAAAACACATTTAAATAAAAAAACCACCAGAGAGTAACTACTCAAAGTTTTTTGTGGGGAAAATATGGATTGAATACAAGAAATAATATCGAAAGAAAAGAAGAGTCAAAATATAAGAAAGAGAAAATGATAAAGTGTAACAATAAAATAGAGTAATGGGGAGATAAAGAGATAAACTAGAGAGTAGTGGGGGAGATAAAGAGGGAGGAGAAAAGTTGAAGAAAGTGAAATATTAAATGTGGACTAACAGGAAAAAGAAGATTTTTTTTTTTTTTTTTGAATTGGGAAAATAAGAGTTTAGAAAAAGAAAATAAGAAGTAGAAAACAAGTGAATGATGTTACTGCTAATGTGACTCAACAGAAGCATAGTAATATGCAGAATATAGATATAGATATAATAATAATAGATCTATTGGCCTAATTGCCCCCAAGGTTGCTAAATAGATACAAATTTTCTTTAAAAAAAAAAAAAAACCGAAGCCAAACTTGCATGTCGGTACAAACAACACTTAAAATTGTCCAAAAGGTGGCTAGTTTTCTCACCACAAATTAAAAAGATGATCATGTTTTTTTTTTTTTTTTTTTTTTTTTTTTGAGAAATAAGATGATCATGTTTTAAGTTAGCGTGTTCAATATTTCTCTGTAGAATAGACCAAATAAGTTAGTTTAAAATTAATTATGCATATTAAATTTTTTTACGACTATAAATTTGTGCAACGGCTGCTGTTGGCCATAATTGCTAATCAAATATATATAAATATATCTATATATATATATATATATATTTAAATATTAAAAGTATTTTAATACATGCGGAGAAAGAGAAAAAGGTATACAAATACAGCTAAGAAGCATGCGATCTTCTTTATGGACGGCATTCGAAAAAAATTAATTGGTAATTTATACAAGCAACGCATCTTGAGAGTCTTGAATTTACACACTCAACTAGTGAGTCTTGGAACTTACAATCCCGCCATCTACCTTGCTTTTACGAAAGAATAAAGAAGGAGGTATCATTTTAGCTAGAAAAGAAGATTGGGATAATTAGTTTTAAGGGTTAACGGGCACCGTCCGGTGCCCGTTAAGCACAAATTTTTTTACTTTTTTCTGACATTTTTTTGTCTTTTTTCCATTTATGTCAATTTTTCAGTTTAGTAAGTACTGTTTGAATTATTTTTTGACTTTTTCAGACAAATTTTTTTTTTGTCTTTTCTGCCCTTAACATTCTCTAGGTACTGGTTAACATTCTCCTACTTTTAATAGACAAGAGATGAAGATTGGCAACCTCGGACGGAGACTAGTCAAAGCAGAATGAGGGTCAAACTATTGTGACAAAGCAAAGGTTGCGTAATGAATTTTCTATTGCTGCTCTTTGAAGGAAAAAAATAAATTGGTTCAATTCAAGGTGTTTGGTTTGTAAACGCCAAAGAAAAAGACGACAAAGAAATTATAAAATTGAAAAGAGTAAGTTGGGCTTCAAAAACGATAGCAGTTACGTGGGGGAATCAATCAGAGCAATTTTGAGATCTAAAATTCAACTTCGATAAATTCATTTAATTAATTGGGCAAATTATATGTGCTTATTTGTTTTAAAATTTTTTTTTTAAACGTTATTAATTCTAATTTGAATTTATAATTGAAATTATTTTTTTATTTCATATATAACAACATATAACAACTCAACACATAAAATTTATTGCGAAAATATTATAAAAATGTTATTCTCTTTCTAATAATATACGGCACCGTAGGCTGCAATCTTATGTGTTGCCACGTGTCAAACACCAGATATTCAAATTTCAAATTTCAGCTTTATTCATTGTATGAATGAAGAGATTTAGGTAGAAACTATAGAGGTTTTATTTCAAGAAGAAGATTGAATTTCTTTGGTTATATGTGACGTATATTTCTATTTCTTTAAGCTTTTAATTTGGACATTGTGGATTTTTTATTTATTGGTTGAATGAAATAAATAAATAATAAATAAAATTAGAGAAAGAGGTGAGACCTGGTTGGTACGGCGCATAGCCTGAGCTTCGTATCGCTTCGAGAGATTGGCCGTAAAACGAAACCTCCGCTTCGGGTTCTTCACAAATCCACACAGCTTCCTCCATTTCTGAAGCGCCTCTTCAGACGAGTGCTTCGGTTTCACTTCAAAGTCATTCAAAATATAGCTCTCCATTTTCACCTTCTAAAATCGCGACTAAAACTCTCTCAAATATGCCTCGCCTCATATATAGGAAGCACAACTTGTCAAAGCTGCAAGAAAAGCAGCCTCTAAGGCGGCAAGTTCGAAGAAAAAGCAGCCTTTCTCTTTTCAGAGAAATTTCTTTCACACACACTTTTTTTTTTTTTTTGAGAAGACTTTCACACAGACTTTGTTGGTCGGTTAGGTGCTTTCTGGGTAATTTCCCTTTTTTGCTTCTGATTATTTGGAATTGGAAATAGTAAATGGAACAGGAAATTTTTCGGAGATTGAGAGGTGAAGGAAGAAGATGATCCGAGAATTGATGCACTACTTAAAAAGAGGTTAATACTGAATTGGTGTAACTGAACTGGCTGGCTGGGTCTGCTACTTCCTAATCTCTTGGAGTCGAGTGAAAGACGGAGTCCAAAACAAAAATAACTACCATTAAGGACGTTGGAAGTCTTTTAACTTTGTTTAGGTGCTCGTTACCAGCAATTGGATTAAATTAATGTAATAATTTAAAAATAAAAAATTTTAGTTAGAACAGTCGCACGTTTTTCTTTTTCTTTTTTGTCGGTTACTTGGGTTACGCGTTTTGGGAACGTGTAACAATGCACGAGGCGACTGGTGCCACGTACTCATAACTCAAAAGAACCAAGGAAACAGTTACATAGGAGAGAACTTCCATCAAAAAAGTTATATAGGAGAGAAATTCTGAGCCACACCCAATTGCATAATTTGGTTGGTGAGTCTATATGGAGACACTCTTTTACTAATCATAACTTGCCATATAATCGAGTTGTAGGCAAAATTGTATAATTGAGTGTGACACCAAAAACTTTCTATATAGAAAGTTTTTTTTCGAGAAAACTATATAGAAAAGAGATGTTGCATCCATAACATTTTCACAACAAATCATATGTGGTTAGTTGTTATTAGTTCAAATTTAAACTTAATACTAAGATTATTTTTTTACCCCAACAATAACAATTAATAACAATTTTACCTTAAAATTTATTATAAAAATATTGTGAACATATCATTTATATGTGTACAAAGTTGAAAACTTAAAAGAGAAGTACTCAATGAATTTAACAACAATTTTCAAATACGTGTGGCGCGGTTTGTAATTGCTTAGTCCCTACCATTTGTTGTGAAATTTTTTTAACATAACATTTCTTTATATTTTTTATGTAGTACAGTGTGTCAGGAAATCATTTTCACTTACTTTCCAGTTTGTTTCTTTAAAAAGGGAATGGGGCTTCTTCTTTTTTTTCTTTTCTTTTTTTCATATAAGAGGGGTCAAAGTGTCAAACAACTTAGGAATATAGAACCGTTTGGTAATGTTGTTGATACGTGTATCTACTTGGAGTTGGGTTGGAGTCCTCTGTTTTAGATGTTTGTTATTATCTTTGGGAAGATCTCTATTGTAACGTTAGGATTGTTGGTTAGTTTGAATTGTTTTTCAATTGTGGGTGGGTCCCTAGCATGTTGGGTTGTTGTGCCACAATATCCCTTCATATTAGGAAGAAGTCCTTGTATTTCGTTTTTGTTGTTATCAATTGCTGTATTTAAGCAGTAAGACAATAATGAATAAGGCATCAAAGAATTTAATTCGAGTTAAGTCTCAAGAGGTCAGGGTTTCCTCAGTTAAATCCAATTCTTATTCTTATTTTCCCTATTGTTATCACCATAAAAACCATCATAGGTAAGGATACTATCTTATACGTACCAGTTGTTCTAGTGATGTTGTTTGTATTTTTTAGAAATATGTGTGAGTGAAAAGGTGTGAAGAAATGCATATAATATTGTTTAAACACGAAAAACTATTACTAAAGCATCTAACCAAATAGCCCCTATATCACCAAGACTAGAGACTGTGGGCATTTTTTTTTTACAAATTCAGGGGGCAGTTGCCCCCTCCCCCTACTGGCGTCGCCCTTAGATGCTATGACAAACATATATAGAGTATTGTAAAGAATAATTATATGTTCATAACATTTTAATGAAAAAAGTTAATAGATACCCTAAGAGCATTAGTTAATGAAATATTTTTAGAAATGTTTTATGCGAAAAGAAAAGAGCAACTAATTGTTTCCACAATTTTTTTCCCATGAAAATAGTGTAAAAACTTTCCTAAAATTGTTTATTAACAATTCCCTAAAGAGACATATTAACATGATTCTACTTTAATTTAGACCCACAAGTATTATTTTCCACTAAAAATTTATTGTGAAATTATTGCCAAAATATTATGGCCATAATATTTTTATGGGTTTTACTAAAAATATGTTAGTAAATCATTTAAAACAAAAATTATGTTAGTGAAAAAATGACTTTTTTTTTTTTTTACAATTTTTTCAATTTCTCATAAAAAAATTTCTTAAAAATGCAGTTTGTTTTTTTGCATGGCGAACTGGTCCAATGGCACTCTCATTCAACCCAAAACCAAATGGAGTATGATTCTCAAAAAAAAAAAAAAAAAAACAAAAACAAAAAACAAAATGGAGTATTATAGTCTATGATACTAGATAAAGTTACTATACAAACTGGCTTGGAGGAAGTTCCTCCAAACAGCTAGGTGGCAATCTTAAACAATGACAGGTGCCCTGGTCATGTGCACTGCGGTGCACATGACCAATTTTAGATAAGTAACGTTACTAAACTTCTCTCTCAGTCAATTGTTTCTCTCACCTAAACTGCTCTTTCTCTTTCTCTCTCTCCTTCATTCCAAATCCAAATTAATACCAACAACATTAAATGGCAGAAATCACTAGTAATGGCACCAGCCAACCTTCTTCTTTTATTTGTTTGACAGATTGCAAATTTTATCAATGATGAAACAAATATTACAATGATTTTGTAGAACAGTTGGCACTTGATAGCAACTCACCACTAGGTTCATGGCAAAACCCAAAATCTAGTACACACAGAGATTTTAGTCAAAGACCCTAAACATACCCACATGAGAGAGATTATGAAATATAAAACAAGCGAATTAACCCCAGCCTATTTTTCACAACAAGGATTCTAGGTATTTTCTTGTTGATATAATTTTTTTTTTTTTTTTTTTTTTTGGTTTTAGGCTAAAATTTGAGAGCAATGGAGGTTATTTTTGGTTTGGATTCAGTACGGATTGGGCAAACTAGCAGGGAGAGCATGTGGTTGGGAACCGAGGACGAGGAGAGAGAGAGAGAGAGGAAAAAAGGGGTTTGAACTTTGAAGTCTGATCTCAATCCAGAACGAAGGAGAGAGAAAGTGTTTTAGGTGAGAGAAACATCTAAGAGAGATGTTAGTAACGTTACTTAACAGTGTTACTTTTCAACTTTAAGCTAAAATTGGTTATATGCAATGCACATAACCAAGACACTTGTTATTGTTTAAGATTGCCACCTAGTTGTTTGGAGGAACTTTCTTCAAATCAAAATATTCACATTACGGTGGTCTTAGTTAGGTAGTCTGTTTCTTTTGACCGATTATAAATGAACATTGATCACGTTTTTTTTCTTTTTTGAATCCAGACACGAAATTTTATTAAGACCTAAGAAAGAAATGCAAGAAATATAAAAACATATATTTTTGTCAGAACTTCTTCTAATCACGCATCACCTCAAAAAAAAAAAAAAAAAAAAAAAAAAAAAAAAAAAAACTTCTTCTAATCACACATGTAGGTCGTTGCCTCATTGGTGAGTTCCTAATAAGAAATTAACTTGCTCGAATATGAAATGAGTTCCTGATAAAAATTTACTGGAATATGAATATGAATCATAGAAGAGTAAAAGTGGTGAATGGGAATAGTTGTTGTTGTAGCCCACTTCAACAAAACTCAAATAGAGAGTAGTTAGTCTCCCAAGTTTTAACCTTAGTTATTATTAGGCAAAAATACAAAACTGATCCTCTAACTTTCATATTTTTTAATTTCAGTCCTCTAACTTTCAATTTTGTCAATTCAGTCCTCTAACTTTCAATTTTTTTTCAATTCAAGGCTTTGTTAAAGGTCTATTATTGCTAGCGTTAAACACACCAAAACGACGATGTTTTCATGTGGTTTTTTTTTTTTTTAATTCGGAATTAAAAGAAAATAAGAAAAAAAAAAAACAATAAGGGGAACGACGTTCCCCTTCCCCTGAATCAAAACAAAACATTAGAAAACTTCCAATCCCTAACTTTGAGAGAGAGAGAGAGAGAGAGAGAGAGAGAGAGAGAGAGAGAGAGAGAGAGAGATTGAGTTCGCCCTTACTCTAGACCTCGCCGCCCCTGCTCGCCGTGTAAACCACCTCGCTGCTCTGACTTGATTGAATTGGTGATGGGTATGCTCTACCTTGCCTTACCATAGCTCCTCCTTGCCGTGTAAACCACCTCACTACTCGGCCTTGACAGAATCGGTGATGGGTGTTCTAAATCAGTGATGGGTGTGACATGAAGACTATGAGGACTTGATTGGTAAAAGTGGGTAAAAGTAGGGAGAGGAAGCCAGAAGACTTGATTGGCATTCAAAGGCAATTGTTTATAGTTGAAATCAGGATGTGTTATAGAATTTTGGGTTTAGGAATTTTTCTCTCCTTATAGAATTTTTATATAAATTATCTCCATATGTATCATGAAGATGTGTTTTTTTTTTTTTTTTTTTTTTTCTGGGCAATTGTTTTTGTTTTTTTTTTTTTCCACTGTTGTAATGTTTTTCATTTCAGAAAACTAGTGGGTTGGTTTTGTAATGCACAATAGATTTGTATCCTTGTTTCTGTAAGATTAACATTCAAGAATGAATGTAAAATGCTTTCCATCAAAAAAAAAAAAAATGAATGAATGTAAAATGCTGTGTGATAATCGAAAGATCTCTTTTCCTTTCAAATCATATATTGCTGGGCTCTCATAACTTCTTCTATTGTCTGTTTAGTCAAAGATTTTGGTAATTGCATGTGCAAAAGGGAAAGCCGGGGCGGGGAGACAGGGGCAGCGATTCAGTCAAGGCAAAGCACACCCATCACCGATTCAGTCAAGGCAGAGCAGCGAGGTGGTTTACACGGCGAGCAGGGGCGGCAAGGTCTAGAGCAGGGGCGAACTCAGTCCGCCGGTGAACTCTCTCTCTCTCTCTCTCTCTCTCTCTCTCTCTCTCTCTCTCTCTCTCTCTCTCTCTCTCTCTCTCTCTCTCTCTCTCTCTCTCTCTCAAAGTTAGGGATTAGAAGTCTTCTAATGTTTTGTTTTGATTCAGGGGAAGGGGAACGTCGTTCCCCTTATTGTTTTTTTTTTTTTCTTATTTTCTTTTAATTCCGAAATATATATATATATAAATAAAATAAAAAATAAAAACCACATGAAAACAGCGTCGTTTTGGTGTGTTTAACACCAGCAGTAACAGACCTTTAACGAAGCCTTGAATTGAAAAAAATTGAAAGTTAGAGGACTAATTTAACAAAACTAAAAGTTAGAGGACTGAAATGAAAAAAAAAAGTGAAAGTTAGAGAGTCAGTTTTTCATTTTTGCCTTATTATTATGAGCAAAACTTAGATACAGTACCTTAAGTACAGTACTTTAGGTTCCCTACTTAAAATTTTGACATCTGTCCAATTTAACCCAAACAAACGGTGTTACAACTATTTTTGTTGTTGTTTTTCTTCTTCGTTTTTCCTGTACTGCAACTACAAGAACCACGGCTTCAAATCTGCAGTTGCCTCTGATTAATGAAGCTAAAATGAAGATAATAAAGGGAATTCTTAATTCCAATCCAAAACTCATAAGCTAAAATGCAGAACCAAACACAACAGGAAAGATCAAAAAATCAAAAAATAAAAGCCTCTGGGTTTCAAACCAAAAAAGGGACCCTTCTCCCTCATTTTCTTAGTAACCAAACAGGAAAGATCAAAAATTAAAAGCCAGATCTATTGGGTTTCAAACCAAAAAACAGACCCTTTTCAGCTATACCCGAAACTTCCACACTCTTAACATCAACAAAGCCATCGTCACAACCTCTTTCCTTCTTTTGTCCACACAGAGAGAGAGAGAGAGAGAGAGAGAGAGAGAGAGAGAATCATAGATCAGAAAAGAAGAAAGGAAATAGATACATACACCGAGAGATCAGAAAGAATCATAGATTAGAAAATAAGAAAGGAAACAGATACACACATCGAGAGAAAGAAAGAATCATAGATCAGAAAGAATCATAGATGAGAAAAGAAGAAAGGAAACAGATACACCCACACCGAGAGAGAGAAAGAATCATAGATCAGAAAAGAAGAAAGTAAACATACACACACCAAGAGTGATAGAGAGGGAGATATGAGATATTCTTTTTTTTTTTTTTCTTTTTTTTGGGTTTGGGTTTCGAAGAGAAGGGTCATGGGTGTTTTGGAAGAGAAAGGTTTTGGGTTTGGAAGAGAAGCCGTTCAGTACAAGAAAAAGAAGGACGAAGGAAGAAGGAAAACCAAAAAAAAAAAAATTTAACTTTTAACGTCGTTTGCTTGAGAGGTTAAATTGGACAGATGTCAAAATTTTAAGTAGGAAACATAAGGTACTGTACCTAAGTTTTGCCCTATTATTATAACCTTGGTACAATTAGGTATTTGGTAATCCGTTGCACAAAAGGAATTTAGGTACCTTGATTTCCATTTTGTATCCAAGGTGTGCGCTTGGCATTGGCTTAAAAAGCCAGTTTTTTTACTATTTAGTTTATTTTTGTTATTATTCATGGGTCTCATTACACTTTTGGTACTATTCATAGGTTCCATTGTATTATTTCAGTTATCTTTTAGCTTTATCTATAATACTTTCAGCAAAAAGTTTTCAATTTCAGCTAAATAAGCTATTCCCAAACGAAAAGTCTAAAAAAAAAAAAAAAAGAAGCCAAGGTATGCAATTATCAACAACGAGATCTAAGAAGAACTACAAGAGTAACTGGACTATGAAACGTGAAATACAACCCAAGGGGGACGGCACAAAGTATGTGAATTTAAAAATGAAACACAATTATCTTTTGAAAATATTCAAGATACATTAAGGATTTTTAGATTATCAAGTAACCAACTCCTACCTGTTACGTTCATGATTTGTAATGAGGTCTAAAATACTACTAATTAATATCTTCAATTCTTTTTTTCTTTTTTTTGAGAAATTCAATTCATGTTCTATTCTAATACCAAAGTGCTCATTCTGCTTTGAGAAATTTAAATTCACATAAGAATCACTTTCTAAGATCAAGCTCATGTTACCACTTCCACCAATTACTCTTTCATGGAAAAGCTCAGTCAAGATACCAGTTGGCTTCTTCAATTTCCAAAGCTGGATTGCTGGCTAATGTGCTTATTTAACATGGTCTTTTCCCACTCGATTACGACATAATATTTGTGAACTATGATTAGGGGTGTCCATGCAAACTGAAGACCTGTCAGAACCGACCAACCCGACCAGAATCGACCCGTCACGACCGGGCTGACACCTTTGACGGGTCGGTCACGAGTCTCAAACCATCAAAACCCGACTCTGGCGGGTCGAGTGGCAAGTTTCGTCCTCAAAAACCCGAGCCACCCGACAAAAACTTAAAGAACGACAAAAATCACCTAGATCCGGCAACAATCAGGCACTGCTCAACTCTGATCTGGCCATGTTTAGGCTTCCTTCACTAAGATTAGCTCAAATCCGGCCAAAATCTAGTCTCTTCCTTACTCAGATATGCTTAATATCGACGAATCCAACCCAGATCTACTCCAACTCAGCCAAAACTCCAGTAAGCCTGACTCCAACTCGGCCAAAGCTCGGTCAAATTTTCATAGATCCAAAGGAATCTCGCCTAACTCTCGTTAGATCCAGCCAAATCTGACAAGATCCGACCAAATTTCGGCCAAAAACTGGCAAATCGAAAAACCCGAAACCGACCGATTCACACTTGAAAACCGATACGACCCGACCTGGTTGATCTGAAACTTCCAGTGGGTCGAAATCTTCCTCACCCGATAATGTCGGGTCGAGTCCGGGTTGGGCACAAACCCGACCCAATCTAACCTGTGGACGCCCCTAACTGTGATACTAGGCCAGTAAAAAACAAAGAGGTTTTGATTGATTAAGCCATGACTGAAAATTCCATCTCAATATATGATTGATTGGATTTGATCTGGAATATCAATAGTGTTAATGTTTATGTCAATCTTGGACGATGGAATTATTAAGCACTAGAGATAATTAAAAATGGTTTGAAACTTTGAGATTAAGCATATTTATCAACCACAAAAAAAAAAAAAAAAAAAAAAAAAAAAAAAAAGACAAACAAACAAACTTTGAGATTAACTGATTAAGCATGAAATGATAAACAAGCCAATGACAAGAGCCAAAGAATGGGAGCAAATCATATAATTATCTTGATTCATGATTTAAACCTACAACATGCTTTATGATGGTTGTATATCACATGTAGGCCTAAACAAAAATGTTGACTATTGGATAGTAGTACTCTAGAAATTTTTTCTAAAGCCGTCATTAGGAAACTTTAAAATTTTTTTTTCCAAGGATGACTTGCTATGACCATGAGCTGAGTCATTGAGAAAATCAAAGTTGCTATGACTATGATTATCAAAATCGGGATTTTAAGTAGAATTGATAAGGAGGTTTTGAAGATTGTATATAAGATTCTATTTGTTTTTTGATAGTTCGATAATTAGGAATAGAGGATTTAAACTCGGGACTTTTTTTTCTTTTTTGTTAATGATGATGTGTGTCAAATGATCATTGTAAATAATTCAAATTTTTATATAATACAATATTATGTGAAACTCTTTAATATATATATACACACATTTTAATTGACACATCAGATTTTATCAGCTAATAGATTAATAAAATAATTAAGGGTAAATTTCACAAACCACCCCTGAGGTTTGAGATAATACCAACTAAGTCCAACAGATTTAAAAACCTACCAATTTCATCCTAAAAAGACAATTTTGTCCCTGAACTTAAAAAAAAAAAAAAAAAAAAAAAAAAAAAAAAAAAAAAAAAAAAACGCCATGACTTTTTTTTTCCCCCTTCTTCCTCTGTTTTCCCCCCTTTCTCCTCTGAGTTCTTCATCTTCAAAACCCAAAACCCATTACTAAGCCACCATGGCCAGACCCTCTATCACTGGTCCCACCGCAAGCCACCTGACCAAGCCGTATGTCTGTATTCTCTCCATCTTCTCCATGGGTCATGGCTCCATTGTAGGTCATGGGTGCATCAAGTCCGGCGTGGATCATGGCAAGTTCGGCGTAGGTCGTGGGTCATGGCTCTCTTAAGTCCGATGTGGTCGTGGGTTGTGGGTCTCTCAAGTCCGACGTGGGTCATGATGGGTTGATTTATGGTTCATGGGTTTTGATTTTAGGTGGGTTCCAATGGGTTTTGGGTTGAAATTTTCTGGTTTTGATTTATTGATGGATTTTGGGATGGGTCTTGCCTTTTGGATTCAGATTTTGTGGGTTTCAGTTGTGTGAATTTTGCTTTGATTTTTTTGTGGGTTTTTGTGCATTGTAGGTTCATGGTGGTGGTGGTAGGATGTTACCGTGGTGGTTAGGTGGGTGGTGTGTTTGGCGGGGTGGTGGTTGAATGGCAATGGTGACTTTGGGATATGTTTTGAGATGGAGAACTCAGGGGAGACGGGGAGAGGAAAGAGACAGAATGTTTTTTTTTTTTTTTTTCTTTTTAAGTTCAGGGACAAAATTGTCTTTTAGGACGAAATTGATAGGTTTTAAAATATTTTGGACTTAGTTGGATATTATCACAAACCTCAGAGGTGGTTTGTGGAATTTACCCAATAATTAAATAGCCATCATAACATAAAATAATCACCAACTTTTATTTTTTTTGGGTAAATAGAAAAGGTGAAAGTGAAAAAAGTAACAGATTCTTATATTATAATAATAATAATAATAATAATAATAGATCTATAGTTTTGGCCTAATCGCTCACAGGTTACTAAGCGTGCCATTGAATATCGTTTATTTTGCTGAAATTAACTGAAAATTTATTACTAAAAACACTGTAGCAAAATATTTTTTATTGTTGCAAATTACTATTAATATGTTTTTATCACTTCGCTGGTTTATGAACAGTGCCATAGATCAGTCCAAAAAAAACACAATCTCAAAAAATGTAGCCGCAACCACTACACAAACGGACCCTAATTAGGGTCCGTTTGGATTGAGCTTATTGTTGCTGAAACTGAAAACTGAAAACTGAAAACTGAAAACATTGTAGCAAAATAATTTTTAAATGTGTGAATAGTATCGTGGGACCCATTTTTAATATTTTTTAACCTGTGAACAGTGTCAAACAGTGTGTAAACAGTGTTCAACAGTGTATAAACAGTATTTTTGTCCCCCAAAATCAGAAACGGTGCAGAAAAAAAAAAAAAAAGTAAAACGCAAAACGCAAACTTGAGTTTCAGCAGTATCCAAACGCCCTCTAGATACAAAATTTCATTCAATGAAAAAAATTCAAAGCCAAACTTGCACGTCGGTACGAAAAAAAATTCGAAGCCAAACTTGCACGTCGGTACAATTAAACAACACTTATATGGTCCAAAGGTGGCATGTTTTCTCACCACAGATTGAAAAGCGGCTTGCGGCCTTTTTACTTTTTAAATACTATTGCTTCTTCTTACTATTACTTTTTTTTCTTTTTTCTTTTTTAAGTCACCAGCAACGTGTAAAGTTGATCACGTTTTAAAAGCAGGCGATCCTCTTTATGGACGGCATTTGAAAAAAAAATTAATTAATTGGTAATTTATACATGTAATGCAACTAGAAAATTTTGAATTTACGTGAGTTTTGAACTTATAATCTCACCATCTACCTTCTTAAAAGAAGGAAGGAGGTGTAGTTTTAACTAGAAAAGAAGATCGGGATAATTCAATTTTGATAGTCTAGAGATGAAGATTGGCAACCTCGGATGGAGATTAGTCAAACCAGAATGATGGTCAACCTATTGTGACAAAGCAAAGGCTGTGTAATGAATTTTCTTTTGCCGCTCTTGGAACCCAAAAAAAAAACACTTCAATTCAAAGGTGTTTGGTTTGTAAACCATAAACGTGGAAGAAAAAGCAGATAAAGAGTGTGTTTGGGTACCACTTATTTTTTTGAAACTGAAAAATTATTACTGAAAATACTGTAGATAAAGGTGGAAGTTAGTTGAAATAATACAGTAGGCCAATGAATAATATCAAAAAATGTAATAGAATCCATAAATAATAGTAAAAATAAGCTGAATAGTGAAATAATTTTCATTTTTCATCTTAACTCAAACGCACACAAAGAAAGTATAAAATTAAAAAGAACAAGTCGGGGCAGAGCAATTTTGTCCTTTGATCATATAATCTTCAACTCTCCAAATAATCAACCAAGGCATAAAAATAATAATACTCCGACTGACTTTCTCTTTGTCTGGTGCGTCTTTCATTTTCTTCTTTGTGAAAATAAAGCTTGGCAGTTGGCATAGCGCGTGCGTATTGCTGTTAGAGATTTGAATTTCAAACTTTGAAGAATTCATTTAATTAATTGAAATTTGAATTTTGAATTTTGAATACCATGTCTGAATATATTTCTTATAAATGAAGATTCCAATTTATTCCAATAAGACAGGCTATGAGGAATTCCAAGATTCCAATTTCAAATTCCAGCTTTATTGATTGTATGAATGAAGATTTAGATAGAAGTACTATAGAGGTTTTATTTCAAGAAGAAAAATGAATTTTTCTTTCGTTTTCTACACGAAATTGAATTTCTTTGGTAATATGTGACGTATATATATTTCTGTAAGCTTTTAATTTGATGTTGTGGACACTGTTTCTTCCAGAGTTTCTGTATTTGGTTGAACGAAATAAACCGAATCATAAATAAAACAAATAGTTAATGAAAGAGAGAAAAAGAGGTGAGACTTGGTTGGTGCGGCTCGGCATAGCCTAGGCTTCGTAATGCTTAGATGAGTCCAAATCTTCGTAACTCACCTTGTTCCATTCTATACTTCACAAATAATAATTTTACACATGTCCACCTATTTAAGTAGATGCTATTTTTTTCCTTTTCTTGTTTTAGTTTCCAAAAATAAATAAATAACTTAAACCCGCCACCACGGGTTTACCACCAAACAACCACACAGAAAGTATTAGATTGAAAAACCAATGATTTTAACAGATCTATAAAGTTCCTTTGTAAGAGAATCCCAATTGGTATGCCTCGGTTCAGGTCCGTTCAGGGGACAATAACAGTTTAGAGAAGATGGGAGTGATGTATTGGTAGATAATGGGCTGGCTTCAAATGGTGTGGCCACTAAGACCCCCCAAAAAAGTTTTCATTTTGATGAGTGATACTGGTGGCTCATTGGGCTTCCACTAAGGCTATCAAGGCTACATTTAATGAACATTTTGGGGTTGAGTATCTACTAAATTTTTGATGGATTGTTTGGTGGGAGTGACTGATGAAGATGTGTTGGGTTTTTTTTTTTTTTTGTTGGTAACTGGATGACCGGCTGAGGTGTGGACCTAGCGGTGGTAGTGGATGGCTGATGATAACATTGGTGATTTCTTTCTAGTGGAGCTGGCAAAGTTGGTGGTGGTGGATCGGTGATGGAGACTGATGAACATGTGCTTAGTTTTTTATTTTTTATTTTTTTAGGAAAATAAGTGTTTGAAATATAAAAAAGGAAAAAAATTAGCATCTAATTAAATAGGTGGACATGTGTCAAATTTTTATTTGTGGAGTATAGAGTGGAGCAGGGAGAGTAGTACTATATATTTAGACTCCGCTTAGATTGGTGCGATGCTTCAAAAATGGAGGAAGCTATGTGAAACGAAACCATCGCTTTGGGTTCTTCACAAATCCACACAACTTCCTCTATTTCTGAAGTGCCTCCTCCAAGGAATGCTTCGGTCTCACCCATATATATGTATTGATATACTAAAAGATATACATTAAAATGCATAGTATAATTTTTACATATATAATTTAAATATTATTGACAGTCATCCTTATATTTTTTTAACTTTTTAAAAAGTCTTGTAAGAATATTATTAGGTAGAAAATATAAATTGCCAGTTAAAAAAAAATTATGTTTATTAATTCTAGACTTTTTGGTTTTTGTATACAATAACTTACTTGGATGTATATTTATGATTTGATACCATATTTGACTCAAAAATTAAGAAATAAAACTCTTTCTAAAAGTAAATAATTTAGAACGTATGACGCAAAATTGGACTTCAATCGTAAAATTTAATTAGATTTTCTCTAAATTTTGCCTATATAAAAAAAAAAAAATATATATATATATATATATATATAAATAGCTCTCCATTTTCGCTCTCTTCTCGTGTTTACAACTGTTGCTATTAATTAGAACTAACCTCTCTCTCAACTCTCAAAGTATGCCTCGTACAAATAGTCTTTTAAAAAAATAATGGCAGAAAGGAAAGTTCTATGAAATTTCAAAATAAGCAACCTATCTCTTCTCAACAATAGCCCAACAGTAGGAGAAAACACGTAACGATTCCGTAACATGAGTCTTTCCCCTCACATAGGAGGGAGGACTCATGTCACAGAAACATGATATACCTCCAATAGAAAGAAAGTACTAAATTTCAAGTACAATTTAACTTTGTGGGTGGGGTTAGGACCTCCTCCAATAGAACGAAAGAATTAAATTTCTAGTACAATTTATTTTTGTGAGTGGGGTTAGGTGCGAACCGGACAAGAAGTTTAGTTTGTTGCTTTCGAGAAATTGCCTTTGCCCCTGTTTTGCTTTGCTTTCAGATTTGAAATTAGGAGGGAGATGAAACTGGAAATTTTGTGGACATTACGAGGACGAAGGAGGATCGATCCGAAATAATGTGCGTACTCAAGATGCAAAATGGGTCTCACTCAAAAGTCAAAAGCAAAGGCTACCCTTAATATTAAAGCATCCACAGCAATGAAGCTAAAATATAGCTGTTTGACACCATAAAAAGTTATTTTATCTATTTTACCTACTCACATGCTGCAACAATGGATCTATTCTAGTTTTTAACACAATGAAATAATATAAACATCACAATAAAATAATATGTTTACTATAATAAAATAATATATCCATTACAATAAATTAATATATCCACTACAATAAACAATAATCACAACCATCTGCAACCGCTACCGCTATCACTATCGCCGCCGCCACCGACACCGCAATAGCTACTGCTGTCATTACCACTGCCACTACCACCGCTGACTCTTCCGCCGCCAACTTTTCTGCCACCAATGCCACTGCTGCCATCTTCGACTCTTCAATCGCTAACTCTTTTGCCTCCTTCGCCACCGCCGCCGCCACATGATAGAATAATATATTCTCTATAACAAACAACAATCACAACCACTATCACCACCACTGTTACTACCACCACCGCCAATTTTTTTTTTCTCACCAATATTAGATAGTAATAACCTACTATTTAAAATTTATTGCAAAAATATTATGATAAAATTTCTTAATTTTAATTTCTTATTATTCTTTATTTTATTTTTCCCATTATCTTTTTTTTTCATCCAAATACACGTTTCTTTTTTCCCCTTCTCTCTCTTTTTTTTTTTTTTCCTCTCTGTTTTTCTCCTCTACACACATACTCCTCTTATCTCATCCACCCTCAGCCACATCTTTTAACTTCCAACCATTTCTTATTATTTATTGTTTTATCTTTTTGTTACTTTTTCTCCTCATCTCCTTCTCCATTTTTCAACTGTTCTCTCTCTATTTCTTTGTCCAACCAAGTTTCAATTTCGTTCAGCCCAACTAAAGCAACGCCACTAGGTCCACCACCACGCCTCTATCAACCTCTGGTTCATGGTTTTTCTTTTTTTGGTAGTGGTGGGTTTGATGAGTGTGGGTGTGGTTGGGTTTGTGATTAATGTGATGGTGGAGGTGGTGATTGATATTGGTGGTGGTGGGTTTGATGAGTGTGGGTGTGATTGGATTTGTGACTGATGTGGTGGTGGGGGTTGTCGTGGTCGGAGCTGGGTCTGTGGCAGCGTGAGAGGTCTGAAAGTTGAGAGAGAGAGTTGAGAGATTGTGAGAGTTCTGAGAAGAAAAGAAAAAGAAAAAAAAAAGGAAAGGAAAAAATAATATTTTAATTCGGTTGGAGGAATAAAAAATTATTATTATTTTTAGCTCTCATCTACGGTGCACATCTATAGATAGATGTGCACTGTAGCAATGAAACTAAAAAAAAATAGGTTTAGTTCCACTGCTGTGTGGCTATCAGGGATGAAGTTAGGACTTGGAGTTAGGGAGGTAGTTTTATTGTTAGCTATATGCAGTGACTTCGGCTTTCAACTTTATTACTTAGCCGGCAAATGTTTTCTTTTATTATTATTATTTTTATGTGTGTGTAGAGTGTGGCTTTTGTTGGTAATGACAAAATTATTTTATTAAAAGTTTTTTAAAGGGTTAAGTTGTTTATTTTTGGTAAAATTAGTTGATTAGTCTCATATTTTTTTATTTTTTAGCTTTGCTATTGCCTTTTGGTAATTTTTGTTGTTGGGATAATATTTTAGGCTTGTATATTGTTTTTGTAGATTTTAGATCTATAAAGTTTTTTATGGACTTTAAAAAAAGGAGGAAAATACTAGATCTACAAATTTTTGTTGTGATTAGTGGGTATTAGTAAGTAAAAAAGTGATGTAAGTGCTGGACCCAGATGCAAACCAGTAAGAATTTGTTACCTCAATAGTTTGTAAAAAAGTTTGTAACTGTAACATTTCTTCATGGTGGCTGTTTTTGGTATTTTGGTGGAGCTAAAATCGCTATATAACTATTTAACTCCATTGCTGTGAGTGCTCTTAATAGAAAAATGAAATTAGAACTAGAAGTCTAAGATTGTTATAACATAGATGTCATTAATCTTTCTTTTTTTTGGTAAATATGTTAGATGTCATCATCATAATTATAGTATTTAATTAAGGTAATTTTTTTTTTTTTTGATACAAGATAGAATTTTACTCTAACCTAATCTAAGTGTATATGTGTGTGAAACTCCCTCCTGGAGACTTGAACCCCGGCCCTTACCCCCCACATCTCACAAGCATTTATACTTGTGGAGTGACCACCGCATCAAGGGTGTGCGATGGTTAATTAAGCTAATTAAAATTGAAAAGGATGTAAATTACAAAGTTCCGCGTTTGAAACGCGTAAAAGGAGACTATCTATGACCATATTATGACAAGCACCAAGAAGAAGCATCGTAATTTAAATACCGTGGAAAGTGGACCTCCCCTGTCCTCCCTGCGACAGGGTCCCATGGCGTTCCCATCCCGCCCAAAACAAAATAAAATACAATAATTCTTTTCTAGAGGAATTTTGTTGTTTAATAAACTTAAGGATTGTTATGAAAGTGTGGTGGATATAATTTTTTTTAGTAGTTTATTTGACAACTCCAACGAAAATATACATTAAAATCGTATTTTTGACTATTTGCATACGTGTACACGTGCGTACCTTTTATTTTATAGTAGTTCATTTCATAATTCCAACATTCCAATGAGAAATATGTTCAAATCAAATTTTAACTTGCATTTAATATGGTTTCTCAAAAAAAAAAAAAAACTTGCATTTATTATTTATTAAATAACATTTTTATAAAAATATAAAGCTAAATTATGTATGAATATTAAAAAAAGTATATAACTTTATACATTATATTGAATTTGTGCATCCAAGACTATATATATATATATATATATATTTTTTTTTTTTAAGCGTGCGCTGCGATTATAATTGAATTGTTAAAATTTGTCTTAAATTTTAGTTTGATTTGATTTAAGTTTTCTTGGTGTGTAAGAAAATGATTCTCGCAAGGAAGAAGTTTTCTTATTGAAAAGGTAATCATGCATTCCTTATCCATCATTAAGTAAAATTTGAAGTCAAGGGTTCTTTCACATGGAAAGATGAGAAGACTCCTAGAAGAACATGAGTAAAGTTTTTTTAAAGAATAATCCATGTTTATTTACAAAAAAACCAACTAACTATTCCATAAGTTTTTCTTTACATAAAATTTAAATTCTACTTTAACCTAATTAAAATGTATAGTGTGTGAAGCTCTCTCCTGGAGACTTGAACTTCGATCCTTATACTTGTGGAGTGACTATCACACCAAGGGTACGCGATAGTAATTGCTCTGATAAGTTGATTAGGAATTTGTTTAAACCCTTATATTAAACACATTAGTTAATATCATTACTTTAAAAAATAATAGTAATAAGATATATATATATATATATATATGTATATATATATTCTAGTGGTAATCCCGAAATAGTATGAAATGGTACGCCGAAATAAGCTGGTACTGAAATATTCCATTCCAATAGACAAACTGAAATAGACACCAAAACAATATTCATAACATTGAATTTAAGTTTTTGTGTTAGAAAGTTATTGGGGGTGTATTAGGACTTTGGTTTGTGAGTTAGTTTGTGTTTTTAAGTGTTATTTGTGTGACTTGTGGGTTTGGTTGAGAGTAGTTCATATAGTTGATAATATATTTTAGTTGACGTTGCTTGTGGACGTAGGTTTTTAATTTGTCAAACCCCATTAAATATTCTTATTAGTGTATTTGTTTTTATTTTATTATTTGTTTGAATCACTTACACTAACTCCAAATCAAACTTGAATATGAATTATTGTTCAATATATGTCCTTAAAGTGCTCATTAATAAAGAAACACAATAAAATCTAATGATTTTTAAGATAAATTATAACTTTTTTCTTATGATTTGCCCTTATCACAATTTAATCTATAAGATTTAATCGCTACTATTATGTCCTAAAACGTGGATAAAAATGAAATTATTATGGTTCCAACAAGATTTAACATTTTTTCACAGCAGAATTGGCACATCCTCATGCACAAAGTGCTTAAGAATCTAGGGAAAAAAAGTTCAAGTTGCTGGGTTAGCAATATATATATATATAAAAGTGTGCACTTGAATTTTTAAAATTTGTCTTACATACTTGTTTGATTTTATTTAGGTTTTCTTGGTGTGAAAGAAAATGATTCTCCTAAGGAAGAGGTTTTCTTATTGAAGAAGTAATCATGTATTCCTTATCCATCATTGAATAAAATTTGGAGCCAAGGCTTCTCTCATATGGGGAGATGAGAAGATTCATAAAAGAACATGAGTGAAGTTTT
The DNA here is from genome assembly GCF_932294415.1 of Quercus robur. Classification (NCBI taxonomy): domain Eukaryota; kingdom Viridiplantae; phylum Streptophyta; class Magnoliopsida; order Fagales; family Fagaceae; genus Quercus; species Quercus robur. Next base: position 14,366,843 of record NC_065539.1, read on the forward strand.
AAAAGAGTAATTTCAGTGTTTGTGTTAGAGAGTTATTGAGGGTGTAATGGGACTTTGGTTTGTGATTAGTTTGTGTTTGTAAGAGCATTCACATCTGAGGATGTAAACAAATACATATTTTACATTTTCAAACACTACTTTATCTATTTTACTAATCCATTTAACAATATACCCAACATCTCAATTCTTATTTTAACATACAACTCAAAAATAATATAAACTACACATCAAATAATATTTTTTTTTTTAAATATTTCTCTCTCTCTCTCTCTCTCTCTCTCTCTCTCTCTCTCTCTCTCTCTCTCTCTCTCTCTCTCTCTCTCTCTCTCTCTCTCTCTCTCTCTCTCTCTCTCTCTCTCTCTCTCTCTCTCTAATAAGCAATTGATCCAAACCTCACCAAACCACCAACCCAAACAACAATCACAGCCACCAACCTAAACTTCGACCATGGCCATCGACCTAAACTCTAATCTGTGCCACCAACCCAAAATTGCAAGGGAGAACTGAGAGAGAAGAGAGATTCAGAGATTCCTACCCAAATCTGCGAGAGAGAGAGAGAGAGGGGGGGGGGGGGGAAATTGGCTTTTGCCCATTTCAAAAAAACAATCCAGCATTTTGACCTATTTTCCAAATTAATTAGGGAAATGCCTCTCTTTTGAAACTTGATTTTCTCAAAATCGAGTTAAGCCCTATAGTGACGTTTTTAAGGATTCTATAATGACGTTTTAAGGACCTATAGCGGCGTTTTGTAATCCGATTTCCACGAAGTCGAGTTATAGGTAAAAAAAAAATTTGCATGTAACTCGACTTCATGGAGATCGGATTACAAAACGTCACTATAAGTCCTTAAAACGTCACTATAAGCTTCTTAAAATGCCACTATAGGGCTCCAGATTTTTTTTTTTTTTTTTTATAACTCGATTTTGAGAAAATCAAGTTTCAAAAGAGAGACATTTCCCTAATTAGTTTGGGAAATGAAGCAAAATGCTAGATTTTTTTTTTAAAATGGGCATTTGCCCATTTTCTCCACAGAGAGAGAGAGAGAGAGAGATAGAGTAAATATAAGTACATAATGTTCATAAATGCTAAAAAAAATTAGATATACATACTCGATTAAGCTATTTTTTAGCGTGTCAGTTGCTAAAATACAGCAATTTGGGGGGTTTTATACCCCCAATGCTAATGCTCTAAATGTTATTTGTGTGAACTTGTGGCACGATTGAGAGTAGTTGTAATTCATATAGTGGACAATAGATTTTAGCTGGTTTGGAATCTTATCAAACCATGTTAAATATTGTTATATTTATGTTTGTTTTATTTTATTATTTGTATAAATCACTTTCACTAGCTCCAAATCAAACATGAATATGAATTATTTGTTCAGTATGTGTCCTTAAAGTGCTAATTAAATTTACACAATAAAACTAATGATTTTAAATATAAATTATTACTTTTTTCTTATGATTTGGTCTTATCACAATTTAATCTATAAAATTTAATTGCTACTATTATGTCCTAAAACTTGGATAAAAATGAAATTATCATGGTTCCATCAAAATTTAATTTATTTTTTCACATGTTTGGGACATGTGAGCAATTTTATGATTCTTAATTAACTTGACAAAATTATCCCTTATACAAAAATACCTCTGTAGAAAATCAAACCTGACCTGTGACGACTGACGAGCCCATTCGACATATCTGCTAATTTTTTTAGCACATCCAGAGATATATTAATGTCAATATCTTCCATCCAAGAAATGTCTCTTTCAAACAGAGTAGCTTGCGAACATGCAATTAAGCTCATTTTTGTGGATAGTGCTGGGTGTGGCCTTCTACTCGTTCTTGTGGTTTGTTGCGACAACGTTCTACACTGCCTCATTGCATCTTGCGCTAGGAAGTGGTGAGTGTTGGAGAATCAAGGAGGTAATGGTAATTATGCATTCTACAGGTTTTAAGAATGGATACCTAAAAAATGTGCATTGCGAAAACGTGATCCGTATTTTAAAATTTACATGTTCAAAATGTTGATTTTAAATTTGTTTTTCTTTTTTCAATATTTTACTTACAAAATATGATTATTTAGGCATGTTACAACCTATACTTGTACACATATGTAAATAAAACAAGCATTGAATATTACAACATTTAATGTGTTTCTCTAGTTCTTCTGTTTTTTTTTGAGAAAAACACACACAAACAAGGGAGAGCAAATAAAGATTCTAACATAAAAGTACACTACAAATTCCACTCAAAAAACATAAAATGTTTTTTCTAATTTTATTTTATTGTTTGTGGGAATATTACGATATTTAATGCGTTTTCCGGGTTCTTTTGTTATAAAGAGTCCCTTTAAGGCTTCAACTATCAACGCAAAAGAATAGCTTATATAAAAAATAAAAATAAAAAATCAATGCAAAAGAATGGTATAATTCCAAGGTACAAAGATTGTATGATTTTTTTTGGACAAAGTTTGGCTACAAAATTGATTGTAGCATAAGGTTACAACCTTACTTAATATCTTTTTATTGGAGGTGAATTTTGACAAATTCACCATTGAATTACATTCTCTTCTTATGTTCTTTATGCTTGCAAAATTTCTAGAAAATTAAAGATTTATATCTATGTTATCAATAAATGGTTTAAATTGCAAGTTTTTGTAATTTAAAATTATGTATAAAATATAATCTTATGGATCATATAATAAATAATATCCGATTGGCACAAAATTTGACCTGTGTTTTAAGAGCGTAAAGAGTATGCAATATAATAGTTAGATTTTTGAAATATATTGTAATTAATGTTAATGATATTGAATAAGGTTGTAGTCTTACTTTGTCTTTTTTTTTTTTTTGGGTCTCCACATCACAATCCTAGTCTCTTAGAGGGCTGCATCTAATCCTTCTAGCCGTCGTTGAAGGATTATGTGATCAAAAGATTCAAAACTCTATTATAAATCTTCAAATCAAAATACCAATACTGCGTTGTTTTTTGACCGGATACGCTGGTCTTAGGAATGTAGTCCCTTTCGTGTGACTATCTTATGAACTTTGATCACGTTTTTTCATTTTTTTCCGTGGGGACTTCTTCTAACCACTGTTGCAGGTCGTTGGTAAGTTCAGTACTTTTACCATTACATTTTACATGACTAAAAAGTCCACCTAAAACTTGAGACTAGACTTTGATCACAGTATATTTTTAACTGAGAATATAACTCTCGAAGAAAAAATATATTTAAACGAAATAATTAAAAAAAGAATTATTGACTTCGTTTTCTACCAACAAAACCATTTTACTTATTTTTAAATACTCTACATACTGATGGTGTTATTTATAATTCTGATAGCAACTATCATATTGGTTTCCCCCCAAGAAATATAGAGGGAAGAGGGGGGGGGGGGGGGGAGGGGGGAGAGAGAGAGAACAACATTATAGAGTGATTAACATATTCCTTTCTTATAAACATTTTAGGTAAATTACATTTTAAACCCCATATGTTAGAAGTGATTTTAAATTAATCCAGGAATTTAAATAAGTTTCAAATTAGATCTACACTTTCAACAACATTTCAATTCAAATTATAAATTCATATTGATTAAAGTTGTCAATGAAAAGTGTAGGGTCCCGATTTGTGGCCCAAACCCAAAGTATAGGGGATCTCGGCCCGATGAGCCCAATACAATAAATTTGTAGAGAGTGGGTCAAAGAACTAGGCCCTAATGAATTGAACAACGGCTAATATGGAATTAGATGACAATCAGGTACAAACAAGGTGTATTGACATCAATAGACTTTCGGTCCGAGGAGGCTATAATCATGTGTACCACATAAATGTGACCAGAAAAGTAGCTGCAGTACATTTAATATGGTGGTAACAACTTTTCCTTAAATATTTTTAGGTTTCCTTCATTCTCGTATGTTCCTGAAACGTGTCTTTATCATTGGAGCTTCTTGGAGGATTATACTAACGGATGAAGTACATATTGTGAACTATTTTCATCATATCCGAGGATGATTTCCTCCTCGGATTGCCTCCCATTTGTTCCCCATCTTTGAGACTTTAATTGGGAACGTTTAACAATTACTTGCTCTTTCTTAGACTTATCAATGTTCTCAAACAAAGTCCAAGATCCAATACACTATTTTGGGCACTAGTCCCTACAAAAAGTATTTAAATAAATTAGCACGGTATGGTTTGCAATGAAATAATATCCATATATAATAGGCACACATATTAGGCCAAACAATTAATTTATGGATAGAACACGTGGCAAAATAGGGCAAGACCGGGTGGAAAGAAGTAGTGACGTGACTACTAGTTTAGACTTTACTAAATCAAGGATTAAAGCCTAAGGGTGTGACATGTGGCATTGAAAAGAGTAATTATCTCAAGGGAGTCGCAAACGGTTACTTTGAGCGGTTATAAGAAGATTGTTAAACATAGGATAAGCGCCATATGGAAAGTGGCATTTGGCATAACCACTAAGGCCTTAAATATAAATAGAGACTCATTCTACAGGCAAGATACCATGCATAGCTGAGAACACGCTAGAGATCATTTTTGTGTTCATATGTAATTTGATAATTAGGAGATATAATAGTTCTTAGGAGATTAAGTAGTTCTTAGGCTTTGTAGAAGACTTTATGCTTGTAAGTTGCTTCTGAGTGTAATCTTATTTAATCAATTATTAGCTAAATTTGATGTAATATTTTAGTGTGTTAATGTTTGGTCAATTTTAGTGTTTGCTTAGAATAAATTTGGTGTTCAAATGATAACCTAGACTTTTTATCTGTTGTGGTTGCTCAATTTACTTTATTTCGAGATGATTACTTCAAAATAATGCACTAAGTATCAGCTTAGTTTAATTAGGTTTACTTCAAATCAAAGCACTTAAAGGAATCAATCACTTCAAATCAATGGCTGTAGAGACAACTTAGGCTTGATAATCCAATTTAGTCATTTAGGAACTTCAGTCGCTTAGGAATTTAATTTTTTTTTTTTTTTTTTTTGCTGAATTCAGTCGCTTAGGAATTATTGTTCTTATTGTCAACCTGCGCATTTCCCAAAAAGTGAGGTGTTTCCAAACCCCGTAGTCTTCAAGGTCAGATTTTCACTTCCAACTGTTCACAGAACCATAAACTCCACTTTGAACAATCTGTAAACATTAATAAATAAACCAAGGTTAACCTAAAATTGGTTTCTACTCAAACAACATGCATTGATTCTATTGAAATAACCATTCATCATCATTTTGTTTTTATTATTAAATTTTTTTGTTAGCAACATGACTTTAAGAGTGAGTTTGACATCTTGTAATTTTCGTTAGCTCATTTCTTAAAATGTGTGAATAAAAATTAATTAATTAAAAAAAATCTAATTTATTAGTTTACGTGGTAAAAAGTGAGACAAAAGTGGATTTACGAAAAAAAAAACACTAAAAATGAAATTTGAAACTTTTTAAAAATGAAATTTGTTTTGAAACCAGCTCTAAATTGATCACAATGACTTTAATTGTAAGAAACACTCTAAAAATAAATAAATAAATAAAAGAATGACAGTATGACACTCTCCCAACTATCCAAGTAGTAAAGCGGAGCATAAGAATTAAAATAAAATTTTACGTAAACATTTGTGGACCATCAAAATCAAGAGAGTGGGACTCCGCACTTGATGGATCAATGAATTGAAGATTTTCCAAAAAAATAAAATAATAATAATAAAAAAAAATTTTCAACCGATAAAATTTACTTTTAAATATTATACCCTTTATCATCATATTAAAACACTAATTAATTTTGGATATAAATTTTTTTTGTCCAATCATTACCGACTAAAAATAGTTTGGAGTTTGATCCGTGGGCCGAGATTCCAAAGCTAAAGGTCAGCCTATCTCTATCACTCACCGATAGTAGCAGAAGGGCAGTGCATGTCCAAGTAATTAGGATTTAGCAATTAGCACTCATGGACGCATAAAAAAACTTGGCAAATGATCTGAGATCAAATCAATCAGACGGTAGGAAATAGGCGTGTCACCCCCAAAATCAGTCACAGCTCATCATCACTCACGCACACTCAACATTCGTGGCCACTACCCAAATAAACAAAACCCATAGCATTTCTATACCCTCATTTCCACACCACACCACACCACGAATACATATAAACAATTTCAGCTCACGCCTCTCTCTCTCCTCTCTAGAATCTCTACGCAAAGATGAGCAAGGGACCAGGACTTTTCACAGATATCGGCAAGAAAGCCAAAGGTAAAAAATAAATAAATAATCGTACTCTCATCGATCACGATTTTTCGTTTACTTCTTCTTCGCTTTGATTTTTGATTCAATTTCTTGTATAATTTAATTATTCGCTGTTGCTTGCTTTGTTTGTTTGTAGATCTTCTAACCAGGGACTTCAACTCCGATCAGAAGTTCACTGTCTCTACCTACAGCGATGCTGGAGTGGTACGTATACCATGGAATCTAGCTCACTCTTTTTTTTTTCTCTACTCACACACACACATTGAGTAGTTAATTTAGGAACTTAGATCGGTAATTAGGTTAGGGTTTTTGAAGATTTGAAGTGAATTTCCACTGTTTGTTTGTTTGATTTCACAGATTTATTAAAAATTTTATGTAACGATATTGTCAATACTTGGATGTGAAACCAAATTACATGAGCTGATATATCTACTGTTGTTTCTAGATGACAAATTCTAGTATTTTTTTATTATTTAATTTGTCAACGTTTGCTGAGCTAATGAACATTTTGCAAATTGTTACGTTCAAATTTAGACGGCATTCAATTGATATATTTTTAGGTTTGTAAAGTTGTTTATTGGTGGGATTTTGATTCAGCGCCTTAGATATTGTTCATTTTAAGCCCTTTGACCTAGCATGCCAAGAGCCTTGTAGTTGTAGCTCAACTAGCACCTGATGGTGTTTCCAATGGAGCTGTCCAGGATTCAAATCCCCTTCCCCCATTGTAACTATCGAATTATCAAAATGGTCCTTGGCCTAGGGTTTTTCTTTTGATTTGTTAAGTTACATGGACACCCAGTTTGTATTGAAGTCACTCTCCATCTAGTAATGACAAAAAAAAGGAGGTGCTCTTTGAGCTAGATCTTTTCGTCGATGTTTTAACTTAAAATGTGGAGCTAGCATAGAATGGTGAAACGGGATGTTGTTTTGTGCCAACAGAGACTAAAAGAATGTCGTTTTCAAAATAGATTTGGGGTATTGATCACCTTTTAAGTAGTGTGTGACTGGTACCTTACAGTGAGTTTGCCTGACTGCTTCACGAACCTTCATCAAGTCTGATTTAATATTTTTAATTTAAGTTTAGAACTGTCCGTGTATTAAAAAAAAGTTTGAAATTTATATAAAATTAAGTTGACTTGGCTTGAGTTGTTTTGGTCATTTGTTATTATTTTAGGTTGCTCTTATCTATAGCATGGTATTTCAACTGTACTGCTATTTCTTTTAACACCCCCTTGTGCAGTAAGGAGAACTTGTAGCCAGTTTGGATGGAGGGGGAGTAGAGGGGAGTTGGCAGGAAATTGGCCATTAGATCTAGTGTAAGAAAAGGGTTTAAGAAGAAATTTCAACAACAAATAAGATTTAAGGCATAGAAAAAGATAATAGGATTGGAGTAGGAACAATCAAATATCAATTTCTAGGCTCAAAGAGCTCAAGAAATATTCAAATATGAATTTTCACGAAATTGGTAAGAAAAGGCTGCCTACAATGACTCATAAGAGGCCGTTTATAATAGCCTTTAATAACCCTGGAATCCTAGACCTTTGCCTTACATATAACAATTAAATCTTAATCATCTAACTTCATTAAAAGTCACATGCTAGTTACATGATCTTTTTAAATGCTTATATAAATAGAAGGCAATGGACAAAGGGGCCTTTTTTCTTTGTTGGGCTCAAATTCTCCTGCATCACCCCCTCCCCACAAAAAAGCACACTGCTAAATTATTTCTGTGAGAGTTTTGATAGTATAGTATGGAGCACAGAAGCTCTTTTTTTCCCTCTCTTCTTTTTTATTTGGGGGAGCGGTTGATTTACACTCAGATAGCAAACCTATTTTTTTTAATATGCACATATCTGAATACATTGGTTGTTTTTGTCTTACTAAAAGCTCCTTCTATGTCTGTAAAGGGCAGCTGCTAGGCTAGGAATCCTATGTTTCTTTTTTCTTTTTTCTTTTTTTAATTGGTAAAGTGCACGGTCACCCTGTGGGTCTTGAACCTATGACCGTGCTCTCCACCCCATATGAATGGAGGAGGAAGAGTGATATGAACTGAGCTCATTGGCCTAGCAGTCCTATGCTTCTGTGACATTATGCAGTTTGACCTGTTAGTTTCTTAAGCAGCTAATTCTGTCAATGCACCTCCAATCATTAACAGATAAATTTAAATTTCTGGGTACCTGTCATGCTTGATTTGGGAATGTTGATCGGTGTTGATGCCATAGTTATTCCTTCTATGAGGGCTGCTTGTCTTGTAATTTGTGAATTTATTTATCATTGGGGAGAAACAATATCAACTGTTCTTTTTTGTTTATTCTTTTCTTTCTCTTTTCCAGGCACTTTCATCAACAGCAGTGAAGAAAGGAGGATTCTCAACTGGGGATGTGGCAGCACAGTACAAGTACAAGAACGCAGTTTTTGACGTCAAAGTTGATACAGAATCTAATGTGGGTTGCTTTATTGTTTGAAAATGTTAGAACAGTAAATTTATGTGGTCAGTTAAGAATCTTGCGTTGTTCATTCTTTTTTTTTTTTGGCAGATCTCAACAACCATTACATTCACTGAAATCCTCCCATCCACAAAGACAATTGCTTCATTTAAAGTGCCTGATTATAACTCTGGCAAGGTACAAATTTTGGCTTCTTTTATGCTGGAAAACTCTCAAAATGATCATTGTTTCATTTTTACTCAAATCTTTTTTTTTTTTCCTCTGGCAGTTGGAGGTGCAATACTTCCATGACCATGCTACCTTGACGACAGCCGTTGCTTTGAACCAATCCCCTGCCATTGATGTTTCAGCCACCATTGGTACCCCTAGCATTGCTTTTGGTGCAGAGGCGGGTTATGATACTACAACTGGTAATTTTACGAAATACACTGCTGGCTTTAGTGTTGCAAAACCAGAATCATCTGCTTCAATAATCCTGTAAGATTCGATACTCTTACGCACGGACAACTTTTTTGATTCACTGTTATCTTAATTATATTGAACTTTAGGAATTTATTCATTATAGTACTTAGTTGCTCTCTCTCTCTCTCTCTCTCTCTCAGGGGCGACAAGGGGGACAGTATAAAAGCATCATATGTGCATCACTTGGATCAGTTTAAGAAGAGTGCTGCTGTTGGAGAGATCACTAGAAAGTTCTCTACCAATGAGAACACTTTCACAGTTGGAGGGTCATATGCGATTGATAGCCTGACAGTGGTGAAAGCAAAGCTCAATAACCATGGGAAGCTAGGGGCTCTCCTGCAGCATGAGGTCATACCCAAGTCAGTGCTGACAGTCTCTGGAGAGGTTGACACCAAGGCCTTGGACAAAAATCCCAAGTTTGGATTGGCCATTGCTCTTAGGCCCTGAAGGGTTTACTGCTGTTGGATGATACAACATTGGAATTTACACAACTTCTATTCAATTTTTTTGGTGGCGCATGAATTGGAGCGCATAATAATGAGTTCCACAGATTTACTTGATTCAGATTCGCAGACTGTGGATCAATGTTTTGATACTTGAGGTCTACCATTGTCATCTGTTTCTCAGTATTTTTTTTAAAATCTTTTTATGCTTTCCCGTTGTAGGCATTTTGATGTTTGCACGTTATATTTGTTAGTCCTTAAATCAGGAGTTCTACGTAATTCATATGCTTTTTGAGGGTCACTTTCCAGAAATGTTTTGAGCATCGGTCATTTTCTCCCTGATCTGGGGAGTTTGCAAAGTGGTGGTATATTGGAGTCCTGGTTTTGAAGAACCATGTTTTCCTACTTTGTGTTGATGAATCTGTCTATTCTTTTTCTAGTTGGTTGTATACAACTTGATAATCTAACATTTCTGTTAGATGGTGATCTGATTTGTGCGGACTTAGGACTGGCCTCGGAAGACGTCGCCAGGAGGTATTTCTATGATTTAGTAAATAGGAGCCTAATCCAAGTCTGAGAAACGACTGACATGTCTCAAAATGTTGAGCTCGTGATCTAATTAACTAGGTAATCCTTCCAAAATCGAGAAAGGAAAAGCTTTGGAACATTACTCGTGAATCAACCATCAAACAACTTGAACAAGCGATTGGGTGAGTGTGAGTGTGGTTTGTAATGGAACCATCAAATGCAACGAAGCATTCTACGGAAATTTTGCATTCCATTTGTTTCAAAAACAGAGAACAAGAAAAAAGAGGTAACGCTTTTGCCTTTTTAGAAGTTGAAAATTTTTTGTTATTCCCCTTCGCCATTTATCCTTCCGTTCCTTTGTGTCATCACTCATCACTGGTTCACCACCATCATCAGCTCCACTATTACCTCCATCGTTACACCATCACTGGTTCGCCACCACCACCCCAACCTCCATGCCTATATAAAATATCAATGATTTTACACGCTAGCCAAACAACGTGGATAACTTTTAGATTCAACCAAAGGAAAACAGTAGTTTTTTCGGGTAAATACTTCCTAAAGTTTTCTACTTAAACGATAAGAGACATAAGAGTTTATAAAGTTACTAAAGCTATTTAGATGTAAGAGGTGCACTTAAAACTTTTCCTGATGAGATTTTGAACAGATTCCATTAAAGGGAGATTGGAAATTTATTCAAGAAATTTAGTTAAGATGAAGCTATCAAAATCTGTAGAGAAGGTGGTGAATGAACCAGGCGATGATAAATCTTAATAAACATGCCTACATATCCCAATTACTGGGATTTACTGAATTGTCAGTTAGAATAATGCTACAATCACAAACTATTTTACAACATTTTTACAAAATATTGATGTAAACATCCTCTTATTAGTTTTCATCTAAACCCATTATTAATATCACTTTTTCATTTATCAATAATCACTCACCGTATTAGCTGTTTATAAAAAATTTTGTAAAATAGTTTGTATCTGTGACATTATTCTTGCCAGTTAACGTCAATATGAAATGAGGAGTCATGGCACCACCAGGAATAGGAAACATTGCACATGTCCAATGCAGCAACAAATTAGCCATACGTTAGACAATTTGGGAATAGGAAATATAGCATGAGAATACTCAATGGGGCCGTCAAAGACGAAAGATAAAAAATCACATTTGGATCTCTTTCAAAAATACGTGCCTAGTATAACATCGGCTTACTCGGGCATTTGATAGAAGTAAATTATCACAGTGGGCTCTGAAACCATTTATTCCATACCAACTGTGACATTTTGGAAAATACAGAAGGGTGCCATGCCAAATTTAGTCGTAGCAGAGTAACGAGACCTACAGCTCAAATCATAATGAAAAAATTCCATAGCTCAAGCTGTCAAATCTAAAAAACTGACCACGTAGATGTTTACATGTGTTTTATCAAACAAGCAATCAAATGAAGTTGGCAACCTTGAAATGTTTCAAGTAAAATATACATCTATTTTCCCTTAAAAACTAGGGGGTACATATCAACACACTACTACCAGTGGGAGATCAATTGATGAAAACATGTCACGGGGCTATTAGATTTGAGAACAGAGACCATAAAAAAATCACAACCATGATGTACATTTCATTTTATCTGGAATGGTTAAATACTTAAATCTACATCACAAACTGCCTTCTATAAGTAGGAACACCAAAATCTTGAAATGCAAAAGCTTTACTCCTAAGACACCACAAGTTTCCCAAACTATAAGAGCCCGCATCATACCAACTAACTTGCCTACTTCTATCAGGGTACAAATTAGAGCGACAGTGCAATTTCATCAACCACATGCCAAGCCAAAATACTTGTTTAATAAACCCCTTCATTCATCTAGCTAAATCTTACATCAACCCACTTCACATCTTAACAACCATTGATAGAAAAGCTACCACCAGAACTTAAGAAAATCAAGAGAAGCTCAACCTCACAACCTACCTCTCCACAACTAAAATAAACTCCCAAACGTCATTGTGCACCAAAGCCCAACCAAAGCCAAGACGCAGTTAAGATAGAAGAACCTAATGAAAATCTGTGCAGTCTACACATAAAGACTTAACTATGCAATAGCATAAAGACTTGAACTACACCAATTTCACTGTGCACCATAGCCCTGATGTGTTTCTGCATAACAATTCACCTCCCAAAAGCAAATGCTATATGATTATAAAAATTCTTCCACTCCCACTAAGACACCGTAAGTGCCAATATGTGATTGTTAAAAAAAATTATTGATAAATTTATCCACAAAACAGAACACCGTATTAACAATAATATATATGCCTAGTTCACATGCTTTCAATCTTTTTAACACTGCTTACCATAATCAGCTTAGTATTACTTCAATCACATTTCCCACAATCATTCAGAACTAAACACAGGCTATGAAGATGAAAACTTGAGCTCCACTACATGAGTTCTAAACTAGTAAAAACAAAGCAAGAAATTTATCCAAGTTATTGTCACTACCAGAAAACTATCAAATACAAAACTAAATTCAGATTTTTAAGACCCACTTGTCACCATAAATTTTTTAGTTAAAACTCTAAATTCTTTCAGACATCACCAACACAAACAAACACAAAGCCATTGGAAACACAGTAAACATTTATATAAACCCTACGAAATTCCAATGCACATTAATAACCCCAATAAAATTACAACATTCATCTCATTATTAACTTAAAAAAAAAAACTACATCTTTAATATTAACATTAAAATAAAACGAAAGCACAAAGAACCGCACAATCACAGCACTACGTAACCCAAAATGAGAATTATAGCCAGAATATTCAGAATAAACGCATTGATTAAACAAAATCCAGGTCATTAAGAGCCAGACACAACACATAAGACCCTCAAAATCCATAAAACATTAAACCAAGATAAGCGTTCTCTTAGTACCACCACAGACAAAAACAACCTAATAAAAAAAACACTATTACTCAACAAAAAAAAACAGATCTATAATAATCCCATAACCAAAACCTTAGTTTTAATCAACGTTCTGCATGACATCCTCAGCAGTGAACTTGGTACCCTTTTCCTTGTCTGCGGCGGCGCGACCCTTGGCCTTGCGGTCGAGAAGAGACTTACGGTCCTTATCGAGGCGGAGCTTGGTGATGACAACCTTGGAGGGGTTGATTCCGACGTTGACCGTCGACCCGTTGACCTTCTCGCGGGTGATCCGCTCGATGTGGATGACCCATTTGCGACGGTACACCTGGACAACCTTGCCCTCGCGGCCCTTGTAGGTCCCGCGCACGACCTGGACCTCGTCGTCCTTCCTCACCGGCATGGACCTCACATTGTGCTTGCTCCTCAGGTCGGTGGACAGAGGCGCGCTCATCAGCACGCGCCTCACGCTCGACGGAGCTGTGAAGTGGGCCTTACGGTTCTTGCGCCGTGAGCTCGTTACTCTTGGGTTGTACTTCATTTTCGCTCTCTCTCCCTCTCTCTCTCTCTGAGGAAACCCTAGCTGATGGATGTGACGGCAACCAAATGGGAGAGTGGAAGAGATTAGGGTTTCTGAGGATTTTATAAGGAAATGATAATGGGTGGAAACGACGGCGTTTTTAGAGGATGGTATGAGGTAGGGTTTTGTGGGGGGCTTAATTAGGGTTTTTATGGTTCTGGGTCTAGCCCATTTTTAAAAACTATCGGGTTTTCTAACTTTTATTTTCCCCCAAAAAAACTATTGGGCTGCTCAGGCCCAAATAAATATTGGGCCAGTCTTATTTACACAAATTTATTAGAGTCTCACTTGCCCACAATTTCAGGGACCGGTTAGATTTACAAATTTATTATTTATTTTTTATAATCAATATTTTCAAGTTACTTTCTTCTAAAATATATATATATATATATATATATATTGTGTGTGCCCAATTCTGGGCCAATCTTGTTTTTGGGCTCACAATTTATTTATTTTATTGGACTGATGAGTATTCTACAATGAGTAGCTCCTATATAGGTTGATTAAGAGCCTGTTAAGTAGCTAGCCTATTTAATTGAACACTTTTATGTCTATGCTTGATTATTTCCCTAATCCTAACTTTCCAGTGTCTCCTCGCTTACTCTCAGATAGTTCCTCTATTTTATAGCCTTGCCTCAGTAGGTTATTAATGATGACCTGTTTCATCACTTGTGTGGAAGGGGTTGATTAAATTATTCTTGACAAAAGAGGGTCCCACATTGGAAATAGGAGCCTCGGAACTAGCAATAGACGTTGGTAATTGCTCAGCAACGATGTTACCTAAGGCACTATCAAGGTTGTTTGGGTCGAGCTCAAGTTGCGCTGTACTCATGGTCGATATCACCACCAGACTGATCCACCTAGCAAGGTGGACCCCACTTTTTTAGTACAATTTGTTCTAAATTGTTTGGGCTCTTGACCTTGGGCCAAGGGTCACAGGTCCATGACCGTACATACATACATAGATATATATATATATATATATATATGTGTGTGTATGTATGTATTCAAGTGAGTTTAGTTGGTAAATTAGTTTATAAAAAGTAAATTATTTTCTTCCTGTTTGTGAGAATACAAACTTTCTTGGAATAAACTACTTATTAGACAAAACTTCGCACCAAATTGATGGGCTCTGCCACTGCCTAAACTAATAGGACTTCAAAAGTACAAAATATTCAACTAAGAAAAATAAGGGAACAAGCAATGTAATCACAATATATAGATATCTTAATTCAGAATTCAAGTTCATACAAATAAGAAAAATTCAAGTCACACAAACACCTAAGTTAAATTACAAAACTATACTTTGATAATTCATGTGAGGCAAACGCACTTACAAACATGAAGTTATCCTTCCATTGACTGGGTATGTGAATCAAGTTTATCAGATTTTTTGTTATTTCCTCTGTGATAATACCTTTAATCTTTATTTATAGTAGACAAAACAGTTACTGCACTTCTCCTTATTTTTTGGTAACTTCTATTGCACTCTGACTTAGTGGATAACTAACTGATATTCTCTTGTTATAACAGGTCTTGCAAGTTTTGCTTTTTGGGCCAGGCTTACACTGATCAAAATTTGGGCCACTGATCCAGATTTGGGCCATGTGAACAATGTTTATTTTGTTTTTTTTTTAGCCTAACACTTCCTTAAGGTTCAACTCGGCATGAGTATGTGACAAATAATTTATAATAATAATAATAATATTATTATTATTATTATTAGGTTTTAACCTGTGTTTTTGATTTTTATTTAGGAGAGTGAGGCAATGTAATCGTTTAAATTGACATATAATGCAAAATATACAATAATTAAAAACTAATTTGAATTCAAATTAAAATTTAATTATGCATGACTTTGATATAATTTATTATTATTATTATTTTTTAGAATCAACTTTGATATAAACTAAAATATATGATTTGTCGATTGAGCTGCCCAAACACATGCTAAAAAATTAGTGGGATAATGAAGGAGGCATTTCCTACACTATGTCGCCAAATAAGGGATGCCAGAATGGGCTTATCTTTTTTCTTTTGCAAGAAATGGACAAGGCAATCACCATTGTTTTGTAAGAAAGGTACTTCCTATACTATGCAGTGCACTATGCTTTCTATCCCTTTTTTTTGACGGTAAGTTTTGAGAACCAAAATTGAGTACCATCATCAATTATTAAAAAGTAAACACATGACCATTGTTTTAACTTTTAAGTAACAGTGTATTCGAATGAACTTACTTTTATTTTTATTTATTTAAAAAAATAAGTTACACAAAAATATAGCCATTCCTAAAAAAATATAGATTTTTTTTTTTAATAAAAAAATTGTACATTAGTGAAAAAACAGATCATAAACGGTCAAGTCATGTTTTGTGGTCTGAAGATTTCCTAACAAGCGATTTAATTTGCAAGTCCTAAACCTGATTTTCCAAATCACTTTAACCAAGAGAATTTCACTCAAAAAATTAAAAAAAGAAAAAAAATTGAAAAAAGAAAGGTTATTAATGGAGGAGTTAAGGCTAGCATTTATGAGTCATCACATGCATACCATTAATATCCCACCAATTTATGCGCTAGCAGGGAATTTCTCACCTTCCTAAGAACCCTAGTGGTAATAACAACAACATTTCCTAATAGTATTTTAGAATACTTCTCTCTGTCTGTGTGTCAAGGAAGAGAAGCTAAGATGGCAATGAAAGCTTGGAGAAATCTAGGTGTGGTAGATACCATATATGAAGAAAAAGAATATGATTTCTCCTCTGCCTCCCCTTCTCTTTCCCCAACCATCTCTTCTCCTCCCACGCCTCTCCATACTAGAGTAGCAGCATGGTAAAATGTTTTCCCTTCTTTTCCTGTTTATATATTTATTTGTTTTGGGTTTATTATCGTATCAATTTCAATGTTGCAGAAAATCTCAACTACTTGATATTTTAATGAATTATGTTAAATATTAGGTCTTTGGCAAGGAAGCAGAAGACAGACATCTTGATATGTGTTCATGGAAGGTATTTTCATCTGCATAAGGTTAGTTGATTCATCACTTTCTTATGTGTTGCTTGATCTACCATTCTTGTTGAATTGATATGGCTTATGAAGTTTTTTTTTTTTTTTAAGATGTTATTTTTAAAAGGGAGGGTGATCCTGGGTTATATTATCACTTTGAAAATGTAAATGAGACTAGACTAAGCTTGGGGATACTGAATATGGGTGACAACCGACAATGGATGATGAAGAAATGTTCAAAAAAATTTTGAGTAAATATATAGTGAAGGTTATAAAAAATTAGTTCAACAAGTTTATCAGTTTGATTAATTTCTTATTTGACAAAATGTACATGAGGTTTTGCCAGGATGAGCAAATTACATTTGGGATTGCAGAATGCAAATGGGTCATATCATTTTTTTTTTTTTTTTTTTAATCCTCACTTGGCTTTTAAAAAAAAAAAAAAAAGAAAAAAAAGAAAAAAAGGGAGAATGTAGGGGTGTTTGGTCGTAGTAATTATCTTATCTTTTTTGTGGATTTGCCGCTCCTATAGAACAAACACAAGAGATACTGCCTTGTTTGGTGGGCCATAGGAAATAAACAAATTTGTCCACAAGTGGGTAGGAAATATCTCTCAACAACGTAGAATTTTTTGGGCCCGTGCGCAGTAAATTACTCCTAATTTTTTTTTTTCATTGAAAATAGAAAAGAACTGAAGTTATTAAAAAAAAAAAAACTTTGTGAAAACATTAGACAAGGGCATACGTTACTTATGAATTATTACAAGATAATGAAGTGACATAAGAATGTCTTTAAAGATAGTAATCCGTTTTGCCATGAATTAAAAATTTAATGGCAAATGTGCTTTGATATAGAAGAAATGTAACTGCTCATCAGCAGATTTTAGTGTAATTCACTTCTCTTGCACAAGACAAATGATAAAAATGTACTTATTGTGGACGCGACTTGTATCTAGTGCAGGACACGTTAGAATTTGGATAAATTTCAATATGTTCAGTACACTGATACAGTGTAATATACGTTGGGAGATACTTATTTGAATTCTAAGAGCATCTTCAATAGGAGAGTTAAACACAAATTTCTTTCTACTTTAGAGAGCAAACCCACAAAATAGGTTACTGTTTATTTTTCAAATATTTTTTTTTCTATTATAATAATCAAGTATTGAATAAAAAAAAGTTGGAAAATGTGTAGTTGTTAAAAAAATAATAATAATGAATAAAAAATAATATTTAAATGAGATAGAGAATCTGTTAGAAAATGTATTTGAAAAAATAGGTAGTTAAAAGGTAAAAGTTATTATTCATTCTTCAAATAGTATAAAAATTTGCTTAATTTGCTGGAGATGCTCTAATATATCTAATGCATTGATGCTCTAGACACAAACTTTTAACTTTCATTTTTTATTTTTTATTTTTTTATTGAACTTACATTTAGACCAAAATAAAACTATGAAAGTAATTTTATTCACCTAAATTCAGTGTAAAAATAAATAAAAAATAATTGGGCAATTAATGTGAAGTGAAAACACAAAAAACAGTGTTCAGTGGTCACTTATCGTGTATGTGTATTAATGTGTATCTCATTTTTGGTCCTAGGATGCCCTGACATCAAGAAGCTCATATTTAAAGCGGGAATTCCAAATAACGGAAATCTCGGAGTTGTCACTCTCTCCACCGTTGAACATAACGGCCGAAACGTTTTCTCTCGTAGCCGATTTCTGCTACGGGACCCACATCGTCATAACGCCGTTCAACGTCGCGGCGCTCAGAACGGCTGCAGAGTTACTAGAGATGACGGAGCTTAACGGCGAAGGCGAGGAGAACCTGTTGCAGATAACGGAAAACTATTTCCGTCGAATTATCACCGTTAACAGAGAGTATGCGTCCATAGTTTTCCGTTCGTGCCTGTCTCTGCTTCCCGAGGCCGAAACGACAGCGTATCTAGTGAGCAGATGCGTTGAAGCGTTGAGTTCGGTGGATGACGGTGACGGCAAAGTTGCTTGTTTTGATGACGTAATTGCAATGGCTCCCGAGGATTTTCAAATAGTCGCCGAGTCCATGCACCGTCGGTTAACGTCCCACGATGTTCTTTATAGGACCGTTGATCTTTATTTCAAGGTTAGTTATTGAAGCATCAGTGCATCACTATATTTTTCTCTTTTTTGAGTAACTTTGTGTCTTAATTTAGACAATTAATTGGGATATAGACGTCTCTCCATTTCATTGATTTCGAAAACAAACGGACAGATTATTGTCCATTTAATATCAAGATTTAATTTTTATAAAATTACTAGTAATATATATCTTTTAAAAGTTATTTACTCTTCTTAATTTTTTTTTAATTAATAGATAGAATACTGTTCTTAAATTGGTATAATGGAATTTTAAGAGACATGAATCATGATACTATATAGACTCTTTTATTAATGAAAACCAAGTAATGACTTTGAAATGAATATGATCCATTTCTTTTAATATGAAAATCCTGGTCCTAAATCAAAAGGAAAATTATCACTTTCTAGGATTTATAAGTGATAAAAATAAAAAATAAAAAAATTATATGCCTTCAAACTTCTTGAAATGATCATCTTTATTTGAAATGGTAGCCAAACAAAAAAAATTAGGGTGTATATTTCATATTCTTCAATGCGAAACCACTCAATGACTATATTGTACAATTTTTTGTTTCTTCAATTCATTTTACTTCATTATGGGTATAAGTTGTTGAAAAATTGTATTTTGAGTTTAAAACGAGAGTTTTTAACAAAAATTAAGAGAAATTAAGGTTGCAAAATAGAGTTTTAAATTTTAAAAATGTTCTTTTAAATCTCCCTAAACGTCTAACTAAACAGACTCTATATATTAATTTGTAACTTTCTTTTCTTTGTTATGTAGTTTTATAATTTTGAATCCTTTCTTAATTATACACCAGGCATACAGTGGCAAGATAACGGAGGAGCAGAAAACCCATATATGTAGTTCCATTGATTGTAACAGCCTTTCACCTCAACTCCTCATAGAGGCAGTACAAAACCCTACAATGCCATTAAGATTCATAGTTCGAGCCATGTTGGTGGAGCAGCTCAACACTCGCCGCTCCGTTTTCACTGTCCCTGCAGAAAGTAGCCAACCTCGCAGGCAACAAAGCAATGACCCTGTAACCCTAGGCGCTATACTTCAACGTGAGGCAGCTCTACACCAATCAGCTCATCTCAAAGCCGCAATGGACGCCACGAGCTCGCGCATCCAAAGCCTAGAGAAAGAACTAAATGTCATGAAGAAGCTGTTGGATGAGTCTGAGAAACAGCAGAGAAGCATAATGGCGTCAGCTCGGTCTGCAAGTTTCCATAACTGTAGTTTAGAGAATAAGATAGAAAGAGGTGACATAGGATCGGCTTCTTCGGGGAGCTTCCGGTTTTATGCAAGAGGAGAAAAATTAGAAGGAGGGTCTTCGTCCTTAGGGTTGGAGGGGTCGTGTACTAATGAGACTCCAAGAATAACAAAGAATATTCGACAGAGATTGATGAAGGGTTTAAAGAGTGCATTTCGAGTATCAAAATCACCCTCCAAGAATGGGGTTGAGAGCAAAAAATCAAGCCGAATGGAGCAAAATCGAGTAGGAGATGAAGATGACAATGTGATTGTTATGATAAACAAGGAGAATTTGCTTTCACATTGAAATCTTGGCTCTGTAATGTAGCTAACAATCCTCTTCTTCTTTTTCTCCTTTGCAGTTTAATTTGAAATTTTTTTTTACCAAGTAGAAGAAGGGATTCAAATTTAAGTTATTCTCAATGCTAGATAGTACCATTGTGCCTCGAGACCCATTATAGTTTAATTTGATATAATATGTGTAGGTAGACACTTTTATGTTTTTTCTTTTGGAAATTTGAGAAAAGCTATAGGCCCATAGTAACCAATTCTGGGGCTTACCATGCTCAGCTTCCAATGTCACGCCTTTTGTCTTCTTTACTTGCTTTGTTTTCAACCCATCTTCGCCATTGTATCTCATTGTGGTCACCCGGGGAAAAAAATTCTCCATTTAAAATTGATTCATTTTATAATTTAAATTAGGTACTAAAATCTAAAAATGTATATATTGTAACATAATTTAAAATTTTAATAATGTGACTTTGTACATAACCCTATTAATTAAATCCTAAAAATAAGATCTCAATAATTTTGTAAAAATGGTTTTTAAATTTCTTGAACTGTTGTGGTACAGAGACATTGCGAACGCCAAAGTTGGAATAGTGATTGTGTGATGACCAAAAGGTCTAGGGCTGCATCTTTTGGCACACGTACAATTTAATGAGCAAATACGTGTAAAAGTGATGTAATATATTCAATTACTAGTTTTTTTTTTTTTTTTTTTTTTTTTATAGGATTCAATTACTAGTTTATATGGAAGTAAGTTGTATTAATATGTGTGCCAAAAGATGCCTCTTATAAGCACTTGATTTAAATTACAATGAATATTATATATATATATATATATGTGTGTGTGTGTGTGTGTAAGGACACAAAAATCAGGTTGTCCAAACTCACTTAGAACAGTGAAGTTTGTGCAGCCCAACTAGGCCTAAATTAATAAATATTTGTAAGAGAGTGGGTTAAAACAAAGGAGAGGGGGGATTAGCCCGAGGACAATAACAGGGTAAGAATGACTGAAGATCAAAGTTTATGTATATATGAGGCTTATTACAAGCTTGCTTGAGGAGGCAATTCTTACACAAAATGGTACAATGTTCACTTTCTTTCTCTCAATGTTCTTGTTCTAATTTCTCTCCTTTGAGTATTCTTTTTGGATCCCTCTTTATCTGGAAGCTCCCTATCTCTTATATACTCCCCAGCTTGTTGCATCTTGGCTTTTCATTTACCATCTTCTAGATTCTTCTTTGGACACATGTCCTTTTAAACTTCAGGTGAAGATGGTAGAAAGAGTTGTTTAGCTGTGAATTCCACTGTTCAAGTCATTTCCTCATTAATACAGCTGATAAAGCTGTTGCTAGTTGTGGTGGGCCTTTTTGTAGTTAAAGTAGGCTGGGCTGCCTCCTGCGATATTGGGTCCGAGTATTCTGAGTAAGGGAGTTGAGACCGATCTAACTGCAACTCAATTTGGTCTGGCTTGTGCGCAAACTA
Organism: Quercus robur; assembly: GCF_932294415.1. Taxonomy (NCBI): domain Eukaryota; kingdom Viridiplantae; phylum Streptophyta; class Magnoliopsida; order Fagales; family Fagaceae; genus Quercus; species Quercus robur. The sequence goes on from NC_065539.1 coordinate 14,388,646, forward strand.
TGTCTTGTTTGCCAGGAGCACGCTTACGGCGGGCAGAACGTGGTGTTTATCCTCTGTTTCTGCCGCAGAAGTAACTTTTCTCTAGTTTCTGCCACAAAATGAACTTTTTTCCAATTTCTACCACAGGACTGACTTTTTTGCTATGTAACAAAACTTTTTGCTGTGCAATAAAGCTTCCTGCTGTGCAATAAAGCTTCCTGCTATGCATTAAAGTTGTCTGTTGTGCTTTAAAGTAGCATACTGTACTTTAAAGTCTTCTGTCGTGCAATAAAACCTTTTGCAATGTGAATGACTACTCTTCGTTTTTATTGCAGAAATATTTTTCTACTTCCTGCACATAAACAAATCTAAAACCCCAAAAAAATACTCATCAAACAAATGTTAGTTTAAATGAGTTAGCATATTCTCAAATATATACATACATATATGAGTATATATACTTATACGTATTCACATATACATATATAAAATATATTTTGCAGAACATGAGAAACAAGATATATGTATATATATACTTATGGCAGGATAATGATTAGTTTGTGTCAAAAGTAAAACACATAATAACAAATAAAGAAGAAAGCTTCCGCATAAAAGGTTTAGCTAGTATAACAGCTAACACGGTACATATAATGAAAATGTGCTACAGCAGAATAACTAGTACAAAAAGTAAAGATACCACAGTAAGACAACTAATGCAGCAGACGTGATAAAAATGTGTTATGGCAGAATAACTAAATACAGCAGATATAATTTATAATGAGAGAAATCAAATATATTTGCAATCAAAATTAAGTATTGAATCTTCCCATAAGATAAGTTAACCAAGAAAGAACCCAAACCCCAACTTGAATAACCTTGTCATAAGTTTTTGCCATCAAAGTTGTGCATTTTGGAGAATAGGCCTAAATGACTACTAGCTATTACTTTTGGGGACATCAAAGAGTGGGTTTGCTAAGAGGGAGGGAAAATATGGTCTATTGATGCATGCCCCTATTCCTGCCGTATTTTCTCTCTTTGTTTTACCACTTTTTCTCTTTCTCTCCGTTCTTTCTTTACTCTTAGTTTCTTATTACTCTCCTGCCGTGGGTTGTTCCCCCTTTTTGGTCTTTCCTTTTCCTGGGTACCTTTCTCTAGGCGCTTACTACTCTCTTACCATGTGTTTTCCCCCCTTAAGTGATTCCCTCCATTGGGTCTCCCTCTTTTAGTATTTTTCTCTCTTCTCTTGTTTTTTTCCTCTTCCCCTGTTTTTTTCTCTTCCATTCGGCCTCCCTTTTTCTGCCATGGTTACCTTCCTTTTATAGCAAACTGATTCAATGGGATTTCTCCCTTTTACCTCTAGGGTTTCACCAACTGTTTTTGGTTTGTTGTGGGCATCCTTTCAAGATTTCCCACTCACCCATTAGTTGCCCAGACCACTGCCATTGTTCAGTTCATGTTTGCTGTACCACTACTCATTTCACGACAAAATTCCCTTTTGTTTGTTCCTGCTGTAAACCTCTACCTCACTACCTAGCTCTATGGCATGCATCAGATGGTCCCAACCATTTATTACTGTTTTTGGGTAAGATACCATCCCAGCAAGATATATTCCCCAAAAGAAGTCACGGCAGGAAACCAAATATAGACCCCATTTTCCCCCCACCACCAAACCACGTCCTCTGAATCCCTTTGACCGTGGGCCTACCTCCCTTGTATTGGCTAGGTACAGGTTGGTGATGCCTCGGCCCTTCAGTGCTTGCTCTACTGTCTTCTGTGTTTGTCTCCCACGCAGTTTCTGCCGTAACAGATTAACTTTGTTTTGGTCTGTTGCATGTTTTATCTTATTTCTTCATGCGTTTCCTGCTACGTTTGTCATTTTCCTTTGGTTTGGCTTTTCTTTCCTTCACGTGATTCCTGTTGTTAACACTTCCTACCGTTCCTTGTTTCTTTTCATCATGTTTCTTCATATCAGTTTTCACGCCTATCCTTTTATACAAAAGAATTTGGGCATTTGAGGGCCAGATAATGTTAACTGGATCAAAAGGGTCTTGGGCCCAATTTGTCTTTGTCTGCCAAAGCCATTCTGCCAAGGAACTATATTATGCGGCAGATCTGTATTCTGTGGCAAATTTGCGTTTTGCTATAGATTGCTTTCCCTTGCATTTCTTTCTTTAGACCTCTCTTGCTCTTTGGTCTTCTTGGTGGGCCTTGCTTTTCATTGGGCTTTCTTCCTCATGGGCTTTTGGATATGGATTTGCAAAAAAATGGGCATCAACACCAGTCATTCAATATGGAGGAATTAGGTGAACTTTCACTGGAAGCTTCCTTCAACCACTTTGACCCTCAATCTAAACATTATTCCCTCCATTCGGACTTTTAGGAGGTATTTTATCTCTTCTCCTCCTATCCTCAGGCAAACCCTCTCCTAGGACTTCGAGTGCTCCTCTAGTGAGAACTACGCTTTATTGCATCCTTCCTCGGTCCTTTGACGCCCACAATATATATATATATATATATATATATTTTTTTTTTTAAAGTTGTGACTAAGATTGTAATAATTAAGGATCAATACATTTGGACTTTTAGAGCAATTGCATTAGTGTGTTCAAAATTATTAAAAAGAAAAAAAGTTTTACACATTTTTGCTCAAAAATAACCCACATCAATGGGTTTATAACACTGTATGTATACAATAATGTCATAGTAACCGTGCTTATTTACATGGTTATTGTAACTTTCTATCCGATTTCTTTAATATTTTTTTTCTCTCATCTTTCACCCTTGTCAGACGACCTTTCTTCCCCTACACTCTCTTGATCTCTTCAATGTCCAGGAAAAAGAAAAGAACAGGAAGAAGAACAATAAAGAAGACAAAGAAGACCACTGCAAGCAACCAACCACCCACCCACCCCACCACCACCACTCAAAACAAAACCAAACAAAAAACCTAAGGAAAAACCCATTCGGAATCATCATCAGTTTCCTTAGACAAAAGCAAAATCACCACTGTTTGGAAGCAACACCGGTTTTCTTAGCACTATTCGAGTCTTCTTGTTGCCTCTCGCCACATTTCCCAACCAATTCAAACACCTAGTGAATTCCACATAAATTTTAGATCAATAACAAGAAGTAAATTTAAAGAAGTATAACAAAAAGAGAGATCTGATTTTCAAGTGTTTATCTATGGAGGGTTGAGTAGAGGGATCTAATTTTCAAATTTGAGTCATGGAAGTTGATGGGAGAAATATGAGATTTTTCAGGTTTGAGAGAGAGCGTTTGTTCAAAAATAAGAGAGAGAGAGAGAGAGAGTTCTAACGTGTGGGGGTAAGGAAAGAATAAAAGTAAAATAAAAAAATTATTATTTAAAGGAAATAGAGTGTATAATAGATGATCTGAAGTAGATATTTTTGTAAAATGATTGTTTAAAATAAAAAATAAAAAAAGCTTTTATTGTAAAATAGAAGGGCTAATGCTATTGCTCTTATACCATCAAGGGGGCAAAGGATAATTAGACCTTGCTGATATTGAATAATTTTTCTTTACTCTCAATTTAGGGTCCGTTTGGATACAACTTATTTTATTGAAAACTGAATATACTATAACAAAATAATTTTTAAATATGTGAAAAATTACTGTTCACTTTTTTTTTTTACTATTCATATGCCTTGGTGCACTACTTATGTTCTATAAACAATGCACCAAGTGCTGGTCTTTACAAAAAAATTAAAAACAAAACAAAACAAACAAACAATCAAACATGGGGCTTAAAGCGCATATCCAAACCCACACTTAAATGGGACAGTAATTTAAGGATATAGAATTCATAATAAAGATCACATAATCTTCCGCAATATATTCCAATTGATTCAAACAAGATTTGTGTACTGATGTGACAAGGTACCAAATTGGCACAAAATCATTTGAAGTGATGTGTAACTCTTATACTTTATAAAAGCAGTGCTAAATGTAATCATTATCGATTGATAAATAAACATCTCTTTTTAATATGCAAGGCTAATTCATTTTTGCATTCTTTGTAACAAATATTGCGTAGTGTGACTCTCGTGTTACACCTTTTTCTTCTTCTTTTTTTTGAGAATCTCTCGTGTTACACCTGACATATAAATAATTGTTTCAGAAAAAAAGATAAAGACATAAAGACATAACTAATCGTTTGATGGTTTTGTCCTATAGTTATTATAAAATTATTTCTAAAAAGAATTGGATATAAAAACTTTTACGAATACCGACTCCAAGCCCACCCTAAAAAATTATTGATATTGAACGTTTAATTAAAATAGGTTTTCAAGAGTCTGGAGTTTAATAGATTGACATCTTTGTGTTTCTAATAGAAGGGATAAGTAACTACTGTACACCCTTGGTGTGATGGTCACTCTACAAGTATAAATACTTGTGAGATGTGGGGGTAAGGATCGGGGTTCAAGTCTTTAGGAGGGAGTTTCACACACATATAAACTTATATTAGGTTAGAATAGAAATTCTATCTTGTAAAAAAAAAAAAAAAAAAAAAAAACAGAAGGGATAATTACACCTTACCACCTTAAACTATATATACCTCAAATTACACTTTGTAACTTAAATTTTTAGAATACACGGTTAACACTCTAAGTTACGATCTGTGTTACAATTTGCATCCTGCCATTAATTTTGCCATTATCTTAGATGAAAAATCAAAGTATAGGGTTCAAAGTGTAATTAGAAGTAGGGTTGTGTTAATGGGCATCACGAGGTGCCCGTTAACAACTTTTTTGAAATTTTCCTAACAATTTTTTTTTGTCTTTTTTACAGCTTTATCTCATTTTTTTTAGCTTTATAAGTACTGTAGGGATGCTAGGCCCAACAATATATATTGGGCCTAGGGCTCAATCTAAGGATGCCTAGTAGTCCGAGGACGGTTAAATGCTGTTATGGAAGTCCGCATTAGTGAATAAAGAAAGGGGATTTGGTCATAAGAGTCCAAAAAGGTGGTTCGGGGAGCACAGCAAAGGTTTGAAAGTGTGGTTTGTCATCCAAGGCAACATTCCAGAAAGTTCTATTGATAAGAATACATATCATGAAGGTACAGGACAAAGGGGAATTATGAAATATCTAAGAGAAAACTGTTACTACCGCATTGAATGCTCTGTAGCTAACTCTTTGGCCGCATTAATGAGGAAGTAATACCTGAACAGTAATTTTTAGCCTTACAACTACTCCCAAAGATTTCAGGAAGGTGCTGATGGGACAAGGATCATACCAGTAACCTGGTCTACACATGGAGGGTAGAGATGAAATGAGAAGAGAGTATAAAAGAGAAAGAACACCCTAAGGGAAGGGAATCAGAATGAAGAAAGAAAAACATTGTAAGAACAAGAATTAGACTTGTAACCATATTAAAAAGAAATATATTCTAGAACTGATCTTCTCGAATAAGGCCGAAGATGTTTCTCTTTGAATTAAACTATTTTATCTTTGTTTTCTTGTCATTTAGGCCAACTATAATTGCTACACGATTCATTAAAGCCTAGTTTTCAAACCCATTTTTTACAAATTCATTGTATTGGGTTCTTTGGGCCTAAATCCTTTAACTCTTTGGGTTGAGGAACTGAATCTTGCCCTTACAAGTACCGCTTGACGTCTTTTTTGACTTTTTTCTTCTTCTTCTTCTTTTTTGGGTCTTTTTTGCACCTTAACAAGAACCAATTGGTGCTTATTAACATTTCTCCTGGAAGTATAGTTTATAAAAGTAAAATATAATTTCTCATTTTTTTTAAGGGTTTGAGAAGAAGGGCAATTGGATTTTTTCAAGTAATGTCATCCAAGATAATGACAGAATTAATAGCGGAGTGCAAAGTGTAACATGAATTATAATTTAGGATGCTAACCGTATATTATGAAATTTTAAGGTGCAAAGTGTAATTTCCTCCAAACAAAAATTTTAAGTTATAAATCTCCTCCCCTATTATAACTATTGCAATATAAAAAATATAAAATGAGACATTCCATAAGCTAGACAAGATGGCTTTGAGATGCTGTAGGTAGTAGCAAGTTGTATTGACCTTTATGGTGCATGGCATGCATTAGTCGGTGGCTTGAAGGCTTAGTGGAGGCACAATGTTGATGGTGGTTTGTAACCTTGGCATGCCACGTTGCAGGTTGACATACGTGTTGAATGTGGTGGTTTGTATCCTTGGATTTTTGAGTAGCGATAGTAGTTTGTGTAGCTGTGCTTACATTTAATGGGTGTTGAGAAATATGAGATTTAAATATATATATATATATATAAACACTGAAAAATGATTTTTATAGCATTTTTAGGTATGCAACCAAACACAGTAAAATAAAAATGATTTATTAAGTGAAAAATATTTTCTATTTAAAAACATTTTATTGTGAAACAAACAAAGCACTAGGCTTAGGGGTGTGCAACCAACTTGTTGATTTGCCAAAACTGACCCAACCTAATAGGTTGGGTCAGTTTTTAGGGATTTTTGGGTTGGGTTGCGTTGCCAATTTTCTTTTTTGCACTGGTTGGGTTGGGTTCAAGTAAGGAGATTCACAAATCTACCTAAACTAATGATACCCACTTATATTTAATATATATTTAAAACATAAATTCTATTTTTTGTAATTACTTTTTAGCCCTCTTCCTAATATAAAATAGAAACTCTAACTTATTTTCTCATTTCAACTCTCAATCACTCACTTCGCTCATTCCCTATTTAGAATTTTCATAAGATGGCAGGGGTAGGAACATTTTTGATACTACTAATATTTTATTTTGTTTTTCAATTGAGTTGAGATACAAGTATTTGATATCTCACTATTTAAATGTATTTTGATTTGATTATTTGTGTTGGTTTGATAATTTGTGTATGTTGCTATGCTTAGAATTTTTGGAAGATGGCAGGGCACTTGTTAAACTGCTGGTTATTGCTATTTTAACGCTCAAAGTTTTTTTCTTTTAATAACAAAAAAAGTTGTCTAACTCAACATGCATGGGTTGAGTTAGACCTCTGTGATTAGTTAGATTGGGTTGAGTTGTTTTCAACTTGATAGGTTCGATTGAAAAAACTTTTTAAGCCTATGCATACTCCAAACTAGGCTTATAGCACCCAACCCGTGCACCTAACTCATGGATTGAGATCCAGTGGTACAATTCCAGGGTATTGCATTTGCACTAGGTGCAATTACCCATTTTCTCTCTCACAATTTCTTTTATTTTATTTACCAATTCACTTTGAATGTTTGCGATTGAAAAAAGATACATTTTTTTCAACTTTCCGCATATGTTACAATACGTACCCGATCTTAGTCCCTACCTCAACACCAGGGCCTCCCCTACCAGACCCACCCCAGTCTAGTCACCTAGCAAGTGTTAGAGCATTCTCATCAACAATTGTAAAAATTTTAGCATTTACAATTTTAAAACACTACTTTTACAATTTTAACAACTTATTTTACAATATACCAAACATCAAACATTCTATTTTTTTTACAACTTCATTTAAATATTCTTTCTTTAATATTTTAATTCATTTTTTTTATTATTTCTCACTCTCCCTCTGTCTCTCTCTCTCCCCCACTGTCCCTCCATCTTTCTCAACCCACGGCTAGCCACTGCCAACCACCATCACAGCCTAGCCTCACCCCAATACCAACAGCCACAATAGCCACCACAAAACCCACCATCACCCACCAACACCCATACCCAACTTAACCCAACCAAACCCATGACCCATCACCATCCACGGCCAAAAACCCATCACCAAAACCACACCCACGGTCAAACACCACCGCCCACAACCTCAACCCCCAACCACCAAAATCACAAATAAAAACAAACCCAAAACCAAACCATAAAACTCATACCCACTACCACCAGCCCACCACAAACCATACCCATCCAAAACCAAATCATAAACCCACCACCCAAAACCAAATCACAAACCCACCAAAATATGCCCAAATCAGAACTCAAGGCGTGAGATAACCTAAAACGCTAAATCCATAACCCACACAATCATTGTCGAATCTACAATCAAATCACAAACTAAAAAAAAAAGAAAAGAAAAAGAAACCACTGGAATAGAGATTGGCTTGGCTTGATGCTTCGGCCTAGGTTTCGTCGGAGAGGGAGGAGAGACATTGAGTAGGGAGAGAGAGAAAGAGAGAAAGAGAGCACAGAAATGGTTGGAGGCTCAGAGCAAAAATGAGAGACAGGGAAGAAAGACAAGGAAATGAGAAAGATAGAAAAAAAAAATAAGAAGAAAAGAAAGCAAACCCCACATGAATAAAAAAAACAATATAAGTGTAGGGGCAGGTTTTGGCTCCTAAGCCCAAAAGATGAATGGGTTAAGGCCCAAAGAGCCTCACACAATGAATTTGTAGAGAGTGGGCTTAAAAGCTAGGCTTCAATGGATCAGGCCATGCGCACAGTGGATTAATGATACTAAGAAAGCAAAGAAAGACAAGTTCTAAGTAAGGAAAACCTTCCTCGGCGAAGTCCGAGGAGAATATTCTTGAATATAGTTCTTTTGGACTTAGATACAATTTTGGTTTTTGTTGCTACAGTGTATTCTCTACAGATTTTTCCGATCCCTATCTCTTAGGGGGCTTCTTTCTCTTTTATACTCTCCTCCCTCTTTCATCTCCACCCTCCACATGTAGGTTAGGTGACTGGCCTTGATCCTTGTCCCATTAACACCTTCCTGAAATCTCTGGGAGTAGCTATATGGCTAAAATTCACTGTTCAGGTATCACTTCCACATTAATGTAGCCAGAGAGTTAGCTGTAAAGCATTCAATGTGGTGGTAGCAGCTTTCTTTTAGATATTTCTTAGCTTCCTTTTGTCCTATGCTCCCACGATGTTTATCTTTATCAATAGAATACTCCGGAGTGTTCTTCTTGATGGCAGACCACACTTTCTGGCCTTTCCTTTACTTAGCCAAGGAGGCATTCCTCCTCGAACTACCTTCCCACACTCTTACAAACATAATCTTCTCGTAACCCACTGACCCTTACACCTCCACTAATGTTTCCTTATCCTTGGACTGCTAAGCGTCCTCAGACAAGGCCCACAACCCAATACACATTTCTGGGCCTTCTACCCCTACAATAAGTTTTACAATTTGTGAAAGGTGCTGTCTCAAATTTAAGATTGTACTATTCATCAATGTCAAATATTATGGCATTTAAAACACTTGATGAAAGTGGATTTTTAGAGTTTGGTGTGTCAAATGCCAAATATTTGACATTTGACACACTTGATGGGAATGCTCTTAAGAGGCCACACCTGACTATCATATGTTTAAACACAGAGGCAAAAATGCAAAACTGACCCTCTAACTTTTACATTTTTTTATTTCAGTCCCCTAACTTTCAATTTTTGTCAATATAGGACTCCGTTACAACTCAATTAGTGGCTGCCATTAGAACTCCTGAAACGATGCCGTTTTGCATTTTTTTTTTAAAAAAAAATTCAAAATTAAAAGAAAATAAGAAAAATTTGAAAATAAAATAAAACATTAAGGGGACGAAGTCGTCGTTCCCCTTCCCCTAAAATCAAAACAAAGAATAAAATAAAGAAAAAACCATTCAGAGAGAGAGAGAGAGAAAGAGTTTTCTAGAGAGAGAAAAAGAGAGATGAGGTAAATTCTAGGGAGAGAAAGTTGGAGAAAGTGAGCAAAAAAAAAAAAATGTACCAGAAGTTGAATGATAGGTATTGCCTCGCTCCAGACCTTGTGAAATCCTCTTTACCGCTATAAATGAACCTCCTATATCATCCATATTTACAGCCAATGCCACTACACAGTGACTTTCTTCTTCATCACCAACAAAACCCTAGCCAATCCTCTTCCTCACCAATCTGAAATCGAACTCCAATCCAAAATCCAAATCCTCTCTCTCTCTCTCTCTCTCTCTCTCTCTCTCTCTCTCTCTTAACCAAAAAAAAAAAAATCCAAAAACTGCTACAACAAAAAACTCTGAGCGATTCGAACGGTATAGAATAATGCAATTCGAAAAAAGACCCAAAAATCGCAGATTCCGATGAGCAAGAACGAGAAATTCTACCAACTCCGGTGGGATTTCAGTGAAACGAAGCGAGAAATGGATCGGAGCGGAGCTGAGGCCAAAAACCGATGGCATTTTGATTTTAGGGGAAGGGTGTTCCCCTTAATTTTTTTTTTTTAAGATTTTTCTTATTTTCTTTTAATTCTGAATTTAAAAAAAAATGCAAAACGGTGTAGTTTCAGGAGTTCTAACTACCGCCATTAACTGAGTTGTAATAGAGTCCTACATTGATAAAAATTGACAGTTAGAAGACTGAATTGACAAAATTAAAAGTTAGAGGACTAAAATGAAAAAAATGTGAAAAATAAAGGGTCAATTTTGCATTTTTACCAAACACAATTTTCCAAAGTGATATTTTTTAGTGTTAGCAAAACTGCAGAAGGGCACTCACTTAGAAGCGTGTGGAAATAGCAAAAGAAAATAATAAACCATTCTTTGATTTCTTTCTTTAACCGAAGAAAAAAAAAAAACTTTTCGATCGTAGTAGCACACTCTCTAGAAGCGCGTGGGAGTGACAACACTCCTGAAAATTTACCATGTATGTGGTAGACATATTGAGTATTGAAAAAAGTGATTGCGTCTAAATGGGGACGGCTATCGAGAGTTGACTATTTCATAATTCGTTGTCACAATTTTAATGCAATTTTAAGTGTAGATGATTGTTTATCACTTACCCATATATTTTTTACTTTTTCTTTACTCTGTGTCCTTGTTAAATTTGTGGTAAAGAAGTTGGTTAATAAATTATTGTATTAAATTTTTTTTAGGGTCCAATTAATGTATATTGTTTTAAAACCCTTTTTATTGAAAATTGAAAAAATATATTAGTAAAACCCTTTATTTAATGGAAATTAAAGGCCATCACAATGCCGAATGCCACCCAATAACAGCAACGCTCTCGCACTCTCTCTCTCTCTCTCTCTCAACACACTATATAAATAAACGCCACCTCCACTCCACCTTATAAACCCATTACACGAAACAACGACACATCGGGGTAGATCCTCTTTATCTATTTCTTTAACCAACCACTCTCTCAAACACACACACAAACCACGTTCCGTTTCTCGAAATTCCAACACTTCAATTAAAAAAAAAAAAACCAACATATATTTTGTTTACTACAACTGAAACAGTTACGAAACCTCTGCATCTCTGCCGTCAACTCCGCTGCTTCGCACTCCGCTAATTTAAACAAAGTTCCCATCGAAACATCGCTTTATTTGGTTTGGTTTTGTCCTAATTTGAAAAATGACCGCGATACGAGGAGCGGGGCCGTTGGTTTTTGGTTCTTCTTCGCTGGACTGCGATGAAATTGGACCGTTTTCGTCGTGGCGGTTTGCGAAGCTAGGGTTCGTGAGCCTCAATGGTACTAATGTGATTGGGTTGGATTACAGTGGAAAAACCGTACGGCTTAATGTGAATGTGAGATCGAGCTTTCTCAAGCCAATTAAAGCCATGGGAGACTCTACCGCCGCCTCATTTACCAATACCAATGATTGTGCTGCTTCCATTTCTTCTGGTACTTCTTCTTTCTTAGATTTCACCTACAACTTTCTTTCTGCTTTATTGAAGCTAAAGCTTTAATTATTCATAGCTAACCGAGTCACCGAACTTTTTGTTTGTTATTAAAATATTAAAAAAAAAAAAAATTTACTCGAGCTCAATGATATGGAGGTCTGTCTGGCTGGCTTCCATTCTTACATTATAAATTATAATGTAACCACGTGTGGTGTGGCTCACTGCTGCGCCTCCTATCATTTTATTTTCTTTTCTTTTTGGCATAATCATCCCTAAGAGTATCAGCATTGAAGAATGCTACGCCATCCTATTTTACAATCTCAAAAAATTACTTTATCAATTATACCATACTATTTTACAATACACCCTATATTCAAAAACTCTATTATTTTACTTTTTCATTAAAATATTATTTTTTTAATCTTTTTTTATTATTTCTTTCACATCATCACTTTTTTTAGCTAAAGGGTGGAATAAAATATATATATATATATATATTTTTTTTTTAGCATAGTGCCACAGTACAAAAAATTTTGCAATAGTGAGGTATATCATTTTTTGATGCAAATATTTTTTAGCTATAAAATGCCAAAAAGGCCTTAGATATGGCATTAGCATTCTTCAAATGTTGCTTTTATTCTATTTTGCCTCCAATGCAAAACAGTAGTCCTTAATTTATTTTTTTAAATTCTCCATTTTGACTTTATTTGTGTTTTTAGTTAAGTAAAAATGTGGTCTAGGAATGCACTACATAGTAGATTTCCATCAATAAAAAGATACTACTTAGTAGTTTTTGTTTTTGATAAATTTACTTCTTAGACTTGAATATAAATCCTTGGTATCACTTTTTGTATTCTATTTTATGTTTTACCAATTACAATTTGTCATGTGTTTTTTTTTTTTTCATCTATAAATTTTGATTATTTTATAAAGAAAGTTAAACAAATACATGCCAAGTTGTGATTGGTGAAACATAAAATTGAATACAAACAGTGATAAAGAGGATTGTATTCACTTAGACTTGGATCAAGTGCTCCAATGCTCTAAACTAAACACAATAGGTTGCTGATAACATTTAACTCGAAGCTTAAGCTTGGCAAGGTAGACTGGTAGTTTAAGAGCACCCGGTGCAGAATAAATAGTACTATCTTGCAAAGTTAATACTAATAAGATACGATTATTCTTTTTTTCTTTTTTTAATTATATAATAGTATCTTATTAGTTTGCCTTTGCATTCTTGATAAATAAACACCTTTGACTTGCTCTCCCTGTCTAGAGATTGCTGCACCATTACACCTCTCATATCCTAAACTTTACGAGCAATAACAGCGTCTGAGGTGATTCTTAGGAGATGGGAGATTCAAGAAACCCAACAATCTGTGAGTGGAAACGAACAATGGTTAATTAATCATTTTTGTTTTCTATGTCTTACTGGGAATTTCAATCAATTTCATTGTTTTTTTACTGTTACATTAGACTCTAGACTCTAGAGTCTTAGACATTCACAAATCTTGATGAGCACATGAATTTTATTTTTGTTCTTCGTTTTGAACATAGTTGCTGGATCATAATTAATCAGGCATATATTCTTTTCTTTTCTTTTCTCTCGCGGATCAAATTAGGGTTCTAATTTCAACCGATTACCTAACTAGGTGAAAATCTCCACCAGATGTCAACTGTAAGGAAGTCGACAAACATCGCGTGGCATAAGAGTTCAGTGGAGAAATTTGATAGGCAAGAGTTACTTCAGCAAAAAGGATGTGTCATCTGGATAACCGGACTTAGTGGTTCAGGTTTGTTAATGTTAAATTGCCTTTTGCTATATGAATCGGTAAATGGTGTCTGTGCTAGCTACTTTTGATGACATATAAAATGTCTTTTTAAAATCTTAGATTTCAAGTGGATACACTCTGTGGTTCATATGCACACAATAAAGTTTTAGGCATCTTATCAAGTGTCTGTTTAATTGCTAATGTCAATTTATTTCCTTTTCATAGATCTGGTATTTATAAATCTTGCACTATTTTATATTGCCTTTTTTTTGAGTGTGGACTTTGTGATGTTAAAGTAGTGTGTTTGCAGGGCATTATCTTGCTGATTCAGTATCAAGTATGAGCTTGACCTAACTTAATGTTACCCTGTTCCTGCTTAATTGTTTTTTATAAGGCTGAACTATTGCTTGTTTTTTATAAGAATGTTTGTAAAAGTTGCTTTATTCTTTGTCATACCACACTGTGTTTTTGTTATATGTTTGCGAACCTTTTCATTTAAGTATTAATTTGATAAGTATCTTAAGGAATTATTTTAATTTCACTGCAAGACGAGGTAAAGCCTTGTAGACAGAGCCTTGCAAAAGCATTAACCTTTAATTTGAATTCCAAGTGGGATAGCTGAATTGCTTGTGAGCAGCTCTTTTCATTAATACCCCTAGTGATTTAAAGTGAAAATTGATAAACATTACTACTTTCTTCTTCAGGTATCTGGAAAATATGAACAATTGAGTACTTTGAAGACCTTTGCTAACTTAGTTATCATGTTTGAGTTGAATCAAATAGATCACTTTGATGCAATCTTTCTAATAATCCATGAAAGTTTGAATTAAATTGTCTATCATCATCAGAACTAGGCATAGTTTTGATTTATGAGTTTTGACACAATTAACAACCATTGATGCCACTTTCTTATACTCTGGAGTTAGGATCTTTTCCTTCCTTTTTGCTACTCTGTAATTTATATTGTCACTCTTCTCACTCACTCTCTCATATCATTGAATCTAATTTAAGGAAAAAGCACTTTGGCATGTACTTTGAGTCGAGGATTGCATTCGAGAGGAAAGCTCACCTACATTCTTGATGGTGACAATGTTCGACATGGTTTGAACAGTGACCTTAGTTTTAAAGTAGAAGATCGTGCAGAAAACATACGTAGGATTGGTGAGGTTTTTTTTTTTTTTTATAGGAAAAAAAAACTCTTGAGTCTTTTTCCTTTTATGAAGTTTGTCCCTTAATTCATGTCAATTGCATTTCTAATGATCTTAAAACTCCATACTTGTCATGATTTTAGGTGAGGTAGCAAAGCTCTTTGCAGATGCTGGCATCATTTGCATTGCTAGTTTGATATCTCCCTACAGGAAGGACAGAGATGCCTGCCGTGCATTATTGCCAGAAGGAGATTTCATTGAGGTATGTGGTTCTCATTGGGGCAATTTGAATTATGAGACATAGGTTTGAAATGTTATTACCACCAGGATGAAGCATAGGAACCAAGCAGAAATGTTCTTGGTACCAGTGATGAACTGAAAATGCTATCATTTTATAGGTTTTTCTTGATGTGCCACTACAAGTGTGTGAGGCAAGGGACCCAAAGGGACTTTACAAGCTTGCACGATGTGGAAAGATCAAAGGTATCTTGTAATAAGAATGGTATCCAAATATTTGCTGCTTCCCTTCGCCATCTTTTTTAATCAATTGAATCTTTTAGTAAGGGTTTCTAAATTGTAATATTGATGAGACATGATATCTATCTCATGTTGGCTCCATTGCTAAGTTTAGCCTGTGAAATATTTCCTCACACCCCCCGTCCCTGTTCCCCAAAATGGTCACACTCTCTGAAATTAATGATGTGAAATGCAAATTCATAACTTTTTTCATGTCATTGTTTTTTTCTTGTCATTTTTATTCTGGCAATATAAAACTTATATTCTAAGTCTTAACACATTTCTAGCTACGACAGTTATCTACCTATATGAGCTATTATAGGATTAATTATGCTTGTACTTATTTTTTTCTGTTTAATTGGATGTGGTGTTTTTACTTCTATGTTTAAAATTGGTGGTGAAATATTTATTTGGCATTTTGCAGGTTTTACAGGAATCGATGATCCATATGAGCCACCATTAAATTGTGAGGTGTGTGTACCTGTAAATGGAGATACATCATACATGAATGTTTTACAGGCTTGAATGTGCACAAATATGCACATGCACTTGAAAAAACTTGAATTTGCTACCAAAATTATAGAAATTAAGTATATGAGAAACCAATTGAGCACATTTTATTTGTTGGGATTTATGGGGTTAGGGATCTAGCATTGGTTGGGGGAAAAAAAAGCTCCAACTTGGGTAGCCAATTTTTTAAGTAGCTGAATGATCAAAGGAAAATGTATCAAGGTGGATGTGTTTGGTCATGGCTGGAGCCCTTCATTTTACTTGTTAGAATTTCCGTCTGATGGTGTGCCTAGCATTAGTATTTAAATATTTAATAAGCCTTTGTTTCATTGAACCTTTTCATTTCCTGACATTTCATGCCCTTCTTTTTTTCAGATAGTATTACAACAAAAGGGAGGAGACTCTGTGTCCCCAAGCGATATGGCTGAAACAGTTATATCTTACTTGGAGGAGAAAGGCTACCTGCAGGCTTAATATGAAGGAAGCATCAATTCCTGGTTGCTGATGCTTCCTTTCATGTGTAACATAGTTTGATGCAGACTGTATAAGTGCTCCTTTCCCACGATTAGGAAACAGCTCGTTTCCTTTGTCTAATCTCAAATAAGGTTCCTATTCGAATTAATTAATCAATCATTAATTGATGTCATTAGTCTGTTGTGATTTCCCCGATTAGGAACAGCTCGTTTCCTTTGTCTAATCTCAAATAAGGTTCCTATTTGAGATTAATTAGTCAATCGATTAATTGATGTCATTAGTCTATTGTTATTTCTTTTGAAAGCCCCACTTTGTCAATTTGTGCACTATGGCTTTCATGATTTAGATAGTAATAAATTAGATGGAACTGCAGGGAAAGGACCCGGTGTATATGATGTATCAGTTGGTAACAGGATTTTGTTGTAAAATAGTAGTGTTTTTTAAGACTTGCGATTAATGCTTGCATTCATAGTAAGCATTGAACGATTGATTTGTGTTGATTATGCAAATGTATATAGCTGTTTCCGGGTACCCCTAGAGCTTTGATATTAATCAGCTAAAACGTATAAACATAGCATCAAATTGCCGCTAGCAGAACAGTATTTCTGTGACTGATGAAATTTCCGCAAAGTATGAGTTGAAATCAAGTGCATAAAGTTATCACTGAAAGTTAGAACTCTGCATATTCGGATGTATTTGTAGTTTGTAATTTGTAAATGCAATTTTAGCTGTAGTTGGTACAAACTAAATGTTACATCTACAATCTGTTTGATAGGGTAACGCCAGAGACCACCTCTAGAGGAAGAAGAAGAGGAAACAGACTTAACAGTCAAAGGATGGGGCATACCCAATGTATCATTATTCATTACTCCTGTATGCCTTCTAGACTTCTAGTTACAACGAATTTTTCCTTCTTGAATAAATATTAAATTTTCCCTATATAAATAAATAAATAAATAAAAAATAAAAAACAAATGGATGGGATCATTGGGTAGTTCACCCTGTCCCACTGCCATTTATTAATAAGTGTTTATTATAAATGGTTCACTTTAAAAGTTGAATGGTTGTTTTGGGAGTGGCATTGGCACTTAAAACTGAACTGAAATTAAAGAAAAACAATCTAGTATTGGCAACTCAAAGGCTGGGTTGTGAAAGTCAATAATGCTAATAATAAGCCTAATAATTACACTACAATGTAACGTCATTAACTCAGTTTTAATCAATACTAGTACTATTTAACTTGTTTTAAAGAAGTTAAAGTAGCCTGACTGTTAAAGGCAATAAATACCATATGTTCACATTTTCATAACAATTTTATTCCAAAAAAAAGAAAAGAAGAGAAAGCCAAATATAGCCATTGTTGAAAAAGAAAGAAAGAAAAAAAAAGCATAAAAGAGAAGCATATTTAATTAAAGAATGAGAAATTAAACGAAGGCAAGACCCATTCCTCGCTGTTGTTGATGTCTATGAATGGACAAAAAGCAGACCATGAGTGACATGGTCATGGACACCGCAGCAGATCTGACAGCCTCAAAAGTTGTAGAGAACCGACGCTCCTGCAAACCCCAAAGTGTCCTAACAAAAAGTGCTAGCCCATCCACCACCATTGCTACCACATGAGCCATCTTCCTTCCAAAACTAGAGCGCACAAACAAGAAAAAAGAAGAAGAAAAAACACCCAGTAATCAAAGATTTGTGTAAATCAAACCTGAAGAACAATGTTTAGCTCAGAAAGTTATCCTTATCCAAAACTCAGAGGCTGTCTCTTTCTGCAGTGATTGCATCGAAGGGTAAAGATAGAGATAGAGTGGGGGAGGTGGGTGAGGAGTGAGGAGTGAGGAGTGAGAGAGTGGGGACTCTTTCTTTGGGTTTAGATTATTTGTTTAGAAAAAGGCATAGGTGAGTTATTAGAGAGCCTTGATTTTCCAAGTAGAAGATAAAAGAGACCGTTGTTTCCACGTTGCTTCCCACTCCTTATTGTCTTTCCTTAAAAATGTTTCACTCGGTTTTTAAAGATCCATTCAGCTTTTTACTTCGAAAGGAGTTTAGCTGACTCACCCAGGTGGAAAATATCATGAAAGTTGCTTTAAAGGCCACCGTCCAAATCACCGAACGTGTCGTCACTTGTCACTAAAGCCCCGTTGGATGAACACTTCCCATTTTTGGTATTGTTGAAATGCAATGCATTAAAAACATAGGTATTATAAAATTAAATAAAAGTAATGGTTTTATTTTTTATTTTTTTTATACAATATTAGAAATGAGAGAGGCATGATCTTATAGAACCCCTTTGATTTGTTAAAAAATATTTAAAAATAAAAGGCAGACATTGCAAATTCTCCACTAGTAGTATCCTATCTTGATCTCTATCCTTTTTAATCAAAGGAAAAATGTTTAGTTCCAACCTTCAACTCATTATCGTGACAATTGAAAACACTATTAATAATTTAATACATAATTGACTAACTGATAGTTATTTCTTTAAAAAAAAAAAAATACTTTGATGGTTTTAAAAATTGTCATATAGTAGTAGGTTAGAAGATTTCTCCAAAACAGGTTAGAAACTAATCTTTATCTTTTTTTTTTTTTTTTTTTTTTTTTTTTTCTAGAGAGGTATCACATCTATAACATTTTCACAACAAATTATAATTGGTAAGATGTTATTGGTTCTAATTTGAATCTTCAACTTAAATTATTTTTTTACTCACCCACAACAACTTGCCACTTATAATTTGTTGTGAAAATGTTGTGGATATAATTTTTTTTTCCTAATGATACACGATTAGTACCTCAATATTAAAAAAATGATGCTTACATATTTAAGGAGTCGGACATTCCCTTTTGAAACAGATACCTGGTAGCCTGTCGGCATGTTAAAAGTGGGGAGTAAAACATGGCTTTTTGTTTAGTCGGTCATATTTTCAGGCAAGCTAACATGAAATAAAAAGGTTTGGATTTTGAACAATGAATTTCCTTAATGGTGCATCAAAAATATGCCAAGAGTAAAGCTTAAGCATACCAACGACTCTATAGTCTATTGGTATTTGGTACCTTCTGCCAAGAGTAAAGCTTAAGCATACCAACGACTCTATAGTCTATTGGTATTTGGTACCTTCTGCCAAGAGTAAAGCTTATGCCATGTTTGGATATGGGATTTTGAAATAAATTTTTACTCTAATAAGTTGTAATTTGAGTTTTAATGTTGATTTCCCAGATTTGGGTTAAAGAAAGGAGTCATTTCTAAAATTCCATAAAATTTTGAAATTGGAATATTCAAAAATCCATGTTTCAAGTTCAATTTCCATAAGGAAGGTGTCATGATAAAAATTCTAACAATATTACCATCCTACATAACCCAAAACTATTTTTTCCATATTGTCAACATCACCATTGTTGCCAGTGCTTTTGCTGCCACTACAACCATTGTCAACAGCACCGCCACCACCAGCATCAATGGCACCACCACTGCTATCGCCATGATTTGCCACTACCACTATTGCCATGACCATGCCACCACCACCACCAAGATAATCCACTGTTGCTACCCCTGCTGCCACCACCACCACCATTACATGATTTACATCATTCCACCATGGTGCCACCATCACTAAATCATTGCCACTACTATTCTCCTTATTGTTCTAAATATCATAATAATCTAATTCATATCATAAAATTGTCATCAATTTAAATGTCACTTAGAAAATTTCTCAAAATTTTCATCCAAATACCATCCTAAAGTTTGAAACTCCACTCATCATGGGAATATGATTTCTGAAATTAAGTATTTTCCAATTGCTTGGCCCAAAAAAAAGAGGCCAACAAAGGATAAGAGATTACAAAATGAATACTTGTCCATCAAAAAATGAGAACAATGGGATTGGTGCTTACCTATTAAAAAAAAAAACGATGGGATGGTGCCCAGAAAAATAACAACACAGAAGCAGAAAGTCTGGAGGAAACATATTTCAACCTGGAAGCTTTACCTGCATTTTTTTGGCAATTGAAGGAAGCCATCTCTCCCCCCTAATCCTTTTCAGTTCTGCAATTCTTTCCTTTTCTCTATTAGCTGCTGCTTTTGCTGCTGCATCTTTAGCTTCCAGTCTAGCCAGTGATTTTTGGCATGTATCTCTTGCTGCAGCCATTATATATTCGCCACCAACAGCAACCGATTGGATCTGTCTTCTAAACTGAAAGCATCATAATATCATTTAGGAAATACCTTTTTTACAAGTAATAAATTTTATTAAAGAAGAGGAACAATCAATAATGAGCAATGGAGAATTTATCGATAAATGAAAAATGAACAAACCTTCTTTGATTTCTCATCAATCTCTTTTCCAGGAAGGATTCTTGGTCTCTTTCTAGGTTGCTGAAGCTCATCTGGAGGCATACATGTAATCTTCAGACATGACATACATTTTGGTAAGGGGTATGCAGAAATGCATTACAAGTTCAACACCAAGGATCTCCAATCATTAAATGGCATGACAAAATGCAGAAACAATGCAGAACTTGGCAGGATATTTTCTAACCAATGGATGATTTCAAAACTCAGTTAAAGGAGTCATCCTGCTTATGGGGCAGAAAATGTCGGTATAAAAACAGCTTTGTACTCCAAATGTGCTGGCCTGTGCTGATTAATAAATCAACATCTACCATGCACTATCTATCATGGGAGATAACCATCCCTTCATTGTTGCAAATATATCAATTTAAAATGGAATATCCAGAAGCAAGTCAGATGACTGATGGTTACTTCCTTTACATGCAACATAAAGAAAGCAACTGATCAATCAGTGATGAAACACTATCTGATGAGATTGACTTACCTATATGATCAAAAACTATTCCAGGGGGAGCATGTTTAAACAAGCGGATGCCACCTTCATCAGTCTCGGGATCATGTTCAGGGACATCAACAGGATCTCTCACTGTCACTAGTGTCTTTTCTAGGATATCATCTAAAATCTTTTGTGCCTGTTGATAAATTTAGTAGTTAATGCACAAACTGGTAAGATAGCAATTGATCAAGATTCGTGACAGGATAAACAAATTTGATATTAACAAAGATCAGGGCAGGGCTACAAAGAGGCGAATACATGCTACCAGTTCACATTTATTTTTACCTCCCTTTTAATGTTCTAAGACTATAACGCCCTCTCTGAATTTTAGAATCACAAATTTGTATATCAAGAAAACCTGCAAGTTCATAGCGTTCATCTTCATCTAAACTTTCCAATTCATTCAAGAAAGACAGCCTAATATTTCACCAGACGCATAAATGGCACACTTTGACATCAGCCACTAATTCAAATCATTTTTAAAGCCTTTCCGAATTAAATTTCTCCATTTGTATTCAAGCATCCTCCTTGGTTCATCTAAGTCATCATTAACAAAGTGCAGAATTTATTCTTGTTATGGCAACTGACTTCTAGTTTATCTTCCAAAGTATCAAACATAAGGTCGCTCAACATATTTGTAACATCCATTCTATAAAACTATTACCCAAAAAAAAAAAAACCATCTTTTAAAACTACCACAATAAAATAACACTCCCTAGCACTGAATTTATATACCTCCTTTTTAAGTTCCCCAAATTTATGTGTGAAAAATAGATAACACCACCCCCTATTAGAGATATAGGCCTCGTTTACCTTGTATAAGTCGAACTCCCAATCCCTCATCCTAAGATAATTGAATGAGTTAGCTACCATATTGTTTTGGCTAGTAACTGGTAAGTGACAAGCTTGTAAATGTTTTATTCATACATTGGCTTCTATAACTCAGCACTAAAACTCAATTAGTTATCGGTTCTCTTGGAATGAGACAATTCACAATCTCCCCCATTCTAACATATGTAGTGAACTACAACATCCAAAGTTAAAATTAAAATCTTTCAAGCTTATAACAATAATGGGTTCCTTTTTTTTTTTTTTTTTTTTCCTTGCCTCAAAATTTATCAACTACATAACCTTCCATAAACTAAAAAGGGAGAGAACAAGCGTGAAAATTTATCAGTTCTAAGATTTAAAGCCACTGACCTTGACTTGATAGTGCTTGAGCTGTTGGGGTTTGTGTGTGTGGTACCCATTATCATGGTTATCATCATCCTCGGCATGGTTACGATTTGTTGGATTATTGAAAAGAGTGGAAGAACCATTCCTAAGAGAAGAGAAAGCGGAGGAGGATGCGACGGAATTGATTTTGGCTTTCCAGTCGGCATCTCCGTCTTCCTCTCCGCTGCTGCTCTCACTGCTCCGACCTCCCATTCTCCTCTTTTCTTCTCTCTCCGCTACCAAAATTACTTTTGTTGCCCAGTTCCAACTTTGAGGGTAAACATGTGGGCTTGCTATGCAACAGGCCCAGCCCGTTTGTTTTTTTTTTTTTTTTTTTAAATTAAGCTTTTCAGCTTTGTTTGAGATTTAAAAAAGAAAAAGAAAAAAAGAAAAAGCTTTGTATGAGTTAGATTAGGAGTTGTTTCAAAACAAATTTTAATGGTGCCTTATTCACAAGTACAAATGAAGCTGGAATCAGTGTTGCGGTGTGTAATTATAGAGGCAAAATTATGACTACTATGTTCAAAGAAATACCCATGCCTGCTTATGTTGTTTTGCTGGAAATGTTAGCGGCTTGGAGGGTTGTGATTTTGGTCCATGACCTCAACTTGAATAACTCCATTTTTGAGAATGATTCGGAGATTGTTATTAATGCCCTTAGCCATGTTGTTACTTCTCTCTCATTCGTTACATATTTAGTTAAAGATACCATGTCTATAGTTGGTTTTTTAGTGTGCCAATTATTCACTTATACTAGGCAGTAAGGTAATGTTGTAGCTCATGTTTTACTTAGGCGTTCCTTTCCTTTATTAGTCCATATGGAGTCTATTTCTCTAAATATCTTTAGTTATGTTATTTCTAATTTTTTTTGAAAGTTGAATACAAAGTAATCAGTAATCAATGTTGATTTAATCACTTTATTTAATATCTAAATTGGGTATTTTTAAGAATGGTGCTTTGTTTTGAATGTCTTGGGTTTGTGTGCTGTGGTGTTTTGGGTCAAAGTCAAAGAAAGGAAAGTAATGAGACGGCCAACTTGAAGCTTTTGCTTTCATGATAACAAGGCTACTTGGATTTGTCATCCTTGGGTCTTTAATGGTGGACATATAGGTGGGTTACGAATGATATAATATCACATGGGTAAAGTAATTTTTTTCTTTCTTTTTTTTTAAACTATTGTTTGAGAAAGTAAAACTGACCTAACTCACACATGGATAATGGGTATTATTTGTAATTTTATTTTATTCATTCATTTATATTAGAGTATTTGCATTGGCATAATAACTTTTTAGTCCAATCCTAACTTAAGAAACTACTTTCTTTATGTCGGAATAGTGACATTATTTTAGGGAAAAAATATTGAAATATTATTATGATAATTGTTGGTGGCTATTTCGGAAGCCCAAGTGGAAGGGAGAAGCCCAGTAACACGGACAAAAAAGAGTTGGCAAACGCATAGAAAACCCATTAAACCCAAGCGGCAAAAGTAATGGATCACAGGCCCATAAGATAAACAAATGGGCTTTGAGGAGGTAAATGGGCTTAGAGGAGCCCAAAAAGAGAGAAAAAAGCAAATCATGGGCGGTATATGATGTGGAAAAGTGAGAATGGGTCACGACAGGCCCAAAGTAATGAAAACAAATAAAGTAAGGTGTTGATGGCAAGCCCATGAACTCCAAGGATAAGGGATAATGTAATTGGGCCGAGGAAGCCCAAAGAATTCAGTAAAAACCTATGGAAATGCAAAGTTAAAAAATGGCCGAGGAAGCCTATGATCCAAGGGAAGCAAACGGGCTCGAGACGTCCAAGGGAAAACAAATGGGACATAGGAGCCCGCCAATGATATAATAAAAGAACCAATGGCCGTACTGGGCCATTGGGAGAAGAATAAATGGCAGGCCCAAAGAGGCTCAGCCAGATTGAGGTAAAACAATTTCGTAGTAGGAATAATAGAGTAGTATGGCAGGAAAGGGTAGCAGGAAAAAGGGTGGGCTGAAGAAAAGCTAAGCCCACTGCCAAGCAAGGCCCAGCCCCTAAATAGGGCAAGCCATAAAGGACAGGGAAAACCAGAAAATAGTCAAAAACTGACGACAAACTGTGCAGGCCAATCACGGCAAACGCATGAGCAGCAGGCAGATTTTGGACATACATGGGAAAAAGGCACGCGCAAGGCCCAGACCTCACCAGCCTGTACCCAACCAATACAGGACACAGTGAGGTCATGGGTTAGAGGTAAGAGGGCATGGTTGGGCGGTGGAGAGAGGGGAAAAACTTATTTTGAGGTTCCTGCTAGGGCTCTTTTGGAGGAAGTGTCCTGCTGGGATGACATACCACCCAAAGGAGCAAAACTGAGCTGGAACCACTAGGTGCATGCCATGAAGGATAGGGAGAGAGAAGGCCCACACCATAGTAGGAAAGGGTGCCACGACAAACAAACAAACAAACAAAATAATTTTCTTTTTTTTGGCAATGGGGAGTGGCACACAGACGGACTAGTGGTGGTTGGCAGGTACACCTAGACCAGCCAAAGGTGGTTAAGGGATAAAATAATAAAATCCAGTCACAGTAGACACTATAAAGAGGCCCTTGCCGTGTACAGGAAAGAGGATGACAACCACCACGGTATTAGAAATTTGAAAACCAGGAAATAGAAAACAAGTATTAAGAAAAAGAAATAGAAAGAAAAAATATAAGAAAGGAGAATATTAGAAGAGAAGGAAAGAAAAAGTAAGAGAGTTAGAATGGCAAGCATGCACCAATAGGTTGATTTCCTCTCTCTCTCTCAAAACCCTGCCCTCTACCGGAAACAAAGAGTCTTCTTGTGTACCAACCATTGGTCCGCTTCCCTCAAAGTGATTAATTTTCACGGCAGGATCTCCCTAAGAGACTATTCACTTTGAGAAAATGCGTTCTTCCCTCTCTGGTTTTGGTCCTGTGGATCAGATCTAATCTGATTTATTTACTCTTTCAATCAACTCATATACTACCCACTTGTTTCCCTTACTTTTCTTATAAAATAATTGTTGTTAAACTGTAATTATTTTTCCTTAAGTAGGGATTATCTGTTTACATTAATAAAGATGTCAAAGTACTTTATTTTATCTTGTTATTATCATATCTGTCTGTCGCAATCCATTTGAAACAGTTCTGCCCGCCGTAAGTGTGCCCGCCGTAAGTGTGCTCTTCGTAGACGAGGCATAATTTGCACACAAGCCATACCAAATTGAGTTACAGTTGAACTGGTCTCAACTCCCTTACTCAGAATATTTGGGTCTAGTACTGCAGGAGGTAGCCTAGCCTACTTTAACCAAAAAAGGTCCATTACAATAATCAAATTGTACATCACATGCTAAAAAAAAAAGTAAAAGAAAAGGATATTATCAACAAAAAAAAAAAGCTAAAGAAAAGGGTAACTCCTTTAATTATATTTTATTTGTAAAAGCAGACTAAACAAATAATGTCTTTTACTTACAATATTTCCATGCTTTTACATGAAAGAGACTCTCAATGTCCCAATAGAATCTAATGAATTTGATCAAATTAATATTAACCTTTAGGGATGATAAAAGAGTCTTGCTTCATTTGACCCGTTTTATCCCGATTCTCCCTGTAGGGTTTTTTCTCACCTCAAAGAAGGGTTTATTAAATTGATTTTTTTCCTATAAAAATTGATATATTTTTTTAGAATCAATCAAACTCACAATTAAATGACATTCCCTCAAAGTCTCAAACAGTTGTATAAAACTATAACATCCTTACTGAGGCCTTTTTGAATATATACCATTGTTAATTTCTTTAAAACTTTTTTCCCTCTCCCTGTATGCATGTAAAAATACTTAGTATTCTAAAAAAAAAAACTATAAATAACACTAAACATTTATATAAATTTGATGGATAAATCAGTACCTTATTACTTTTTAAATTTTTTGAACTCTCCCAGACCAGGTGTCAAATTTAGGCCTGTTCATTTTGGATAATTATAAAGGGCGGAAAAGCCCAAAACAACTTAGATTTTGAGGCCCAAATAGATCGGCAGCTTTGATATGGACCGAATTGTCCGAACCGGGGGCACAGTCGGCGAAGGCGGTCTTATGAAAAATCAGAATTCCGATCAAAAGCCAGTGCCTAACGTCAAAGTGATGTTTCAGTTTTAGACATTTTTAAATTCCACTGGATTCGATTCTGCTTGTAGAAACGAGAAACGAAACTCAGAGCGGCTGAGAGAAATAGTAGAAACAAAAAAAAAAAAACCCTAATTACGAAATCGTTTCAATGGGGAAGAAGCAGCACAGCAAAGACCGTATGTTCATAACGAAAACGGAGTGGGCCAACGATTGGGGCGGCGCCAAATCCAAAGAGTCCCGCACCCGCTTCAAACGCCTCCCCTTCTATTGCTGCGGGTACCAACTCTACTCCACTTCTCTCTCTCTCTCTGAAACTCATTCACTATTATTTGAATCTCTCTCTTTCTCTCTCTCAAATCCTAAACATTCTTTTCTTCTTCTTTTGTGCTTCGCAGTCTCACGTTTACGCCTTTCGAAGACCCCGTGTGCACTGCCGATGGCAGCGTCTTCGATATCATGTAAGTTATCTCTTTGATTTATCTTTAGCTCTCCATGTAAAATGGGGTTTACTTTGAAGTAACTTACTTTACTTACTTGATTGTAATTTGGGTGCAGGCATATAGTCCCCTACATTAGAAAGTTTGGGAAGAATCCTGTAACCGGAGCTCCGCTTAAGCAAGAGGAACTTATTCCATTAACTTTCCATAAGAACTCCGATGGTTCGTGCTTTTCTATTACTACAACACTTTTATTAGCTTCAGTTCGAAATGTTTATTAACCCATTTGTGCATTTTGTTATTTGAGAATGTAGTTTGGCTTCTTTAAGTTTAGTACAATCTCGTTAGATTGAGGTTTTAACTTCAATTCGCTAGTTGCGTGCATTAATTACTCGTGTGTGTGCATTCGTATTCAGAAAATTTAGTTGGCATGTATGAATGTTATATTTCCCTGAAGTAGTGGCTTGTAGTGTAATTGGGAAATTTGTGGCTTGTTTTTGTTTCGACAGCTTATCTGATTAGTCTATTGAGGATAGGTTGGAGTGGAAGAAAAGAATACATTTAGATTAGTCTGTTGAGGATCCATAGCCACCCCAAAAGTAAGGTGTTTTTTGTTGTTGTTGTTGTTTTAACCGGTTATCTGCTCCTATCTTAAATGAAATAGATACAGGATGAGTATGTAGATACAGAACAAGTAGCCTATATGTAATCCCCCTCCGTTGTAGGGGGGCGATTTTAAATTAAATACAAAAAATTAAAATGCTTCAATTAAAACTGTAAACTTTTTAAATTACGTCAATTCGTCCCCTATAGTAAGTCACTAGTGACTAAAAGGAATGGAATCTCAAGTGAACTACACCACTAAAATACCATCACATTAACACCCGGTGGTATTTTAGTTTTAGGTTTTTATTTTTAATTTTAAAAGTCATGAAATGATGGCATCTTCATTAAGCCATGTTTATGCCAATATATTACTTACATTTTACATGTGGGATTTTTTATGTCCAAAATAGGTTCTAAGTACAGCTTACACACTAACTGTTATTTTTAGTTGATGGAGATTTACTAAGTGGCCAAATTGTAACAAATTTATTACGATAGGATTAAGATTGAAGTAATTGAAAATTTGAAATTTCAGGTTTAACTTGAAACTAAGGTCAAACTCTAGGATTCTTTTATGTAATTGTCCAAAAAAGAAAGTGTAAATATACATGGAAGATGGGATTCCCTATATGTATTTTCAAGAGCTGCAACATCTCATATAGGCAAATTAGAAAAGAACCAGGATATTCTACCCTTCTATTTGAATGTGTTCTTGGCTTTGTGCTCTGTCAGCAATATTTGACTCTACTTCAGTTACCTTGACTGGGAAGAACAAGGAGCAGCTTGTTCCATATTATCTTGGTGGTTTTTCTTTATTTCTTCTGTGAAAATTTTTGGTGTAGTATATACATAATTGGTAAATAATTGTGATGCAGCACAAGTTCAAAAGGAAATTGGGAGAGGCAATAGACAGAGAGAACAAAAAGATAGGCCTAGGAATCAGCACCAAGTAGGAAAACCTAGGAATCAACACCTAGCTATTAGAGGATTCTATCTTTCTTTCTACCCTCCTACCCTCTTATCCTTCCCTTGGAGAATGATATGGCAATCAAAGGCTCCTCCAAGGGTAGCTTTCTTTTCATGGTCTGCTTCCTTAGGTAAGATTTTAACAACAAATAACCTTTGCAAATGACATGTGCTAGTTCTTGATTGGTGCTATATGTGTAAGAATTGTGGGCAGTCAGTGGATCATCTTCTTCTTCATTGCCCCATTGCTTGTGAGTTGTGGTCGTTGGTGTTTTGTTTGTTTGGAATTCAGTGGGTTATGCCTCAGAAGGTTATTGAGTTGTTTGAGTCTTGGTAGGGTATGTTTGGACGTCATAGAAATATAGAGTTGTGGAGAATTGTGCCTCATTGCTTGTTATGGTATATTTGGCGCGAAAGAAATACTAGAAGCTTTGAGGGATGTGAATGCTCTATGTTAGAGATTAAGTCTTTGTTTTTACACACACTCTCCTTGATTGGAGTGTGGTCTTTTGTCATTTTTCTTGTTCTTCCCTTCCTGTTTTACTTGATCGTTGTAATCTTGGTTATTGATTTTGATGTAGGACACAATTTACTATTTAATTATTGTAATTTATTATTTTTGGTATTTTTATGTAAAAAAACGTTATTTTAGGTTTAAGTGATTTATTTCCTTGTTTTTAGGTGCATTTAATGCTTTTTAGGTCAAATTTGATTCCTATTATGGTTAGGTATCAATTAGGAGTTATTTTAGATTATATTTTCTTGTTTGTCAAGTTTTAAAGAGTCCTTAAATAGGTTCCTAAGTCTGTAAACGTATTTCAGAGTTTATTATCAATAAAAATTCAGACTTGTGTCTATTGTATTCTCTGGTGGATTCCAGACCTATCACCTCGTGGATTCAAGGAACCCCTCGTGGATTTGAGGTTTACTACCAGGAATTAACAGTTTAGTTTCTGTTCCATCAAGAGAGCATTGTGTGTGCTTTCTTTAGGCTTCCGCGACATCAGTTATTGTGTCTTACATCAGATTTATGCCCCCATAGTACATTCCCAATGTACTCGGGTTGGCTGTTTTTCGTTGTTTAATAAAATTTTCGTTACTTATCAAAAAAAAAAAAAAAATCATATATGTCCCTTACATTTACTTGAGCCATTTTTTAGAAAAGCTTCCGTGAAACATCAATAAAGAAAATAAATAAACCATAAACATAATCCCACATAATCCTCAATTATAATAAATTACATCAATGGAAAATTCAAATTAGCAATAATTTTGGTCTCCGCATCAAATTGATTTTTGAAAAAGTTTTTTGTTGTTGTCAACTGGCTTTTTACAAGCAGTTGTTCCTGCTCGATTACTAACCATTGGGCCCTGAGGATTTAGATAAGATGTCTTACAGAACTAGAGCGCAGTTTTGCAATTTGGACTTTGGAGAAAAGAAACCTGGTGAAGAAGTTAATCAGGCCCCTCAGCAACTGCTTGCCTGGTTGAGACCCCTGAGGAAACGGCTGGAGGCTTCATCAAGAAATATCAGTGTACTAAATGAGACAAGAAAAAGGGAAGAAAAGATAAAATTGATCTTTGGAAGAGTATCTATGTTTGGGGTACACTATTAAGTCATGAATATGATAAGTATTGGTATCAAGTGAAACTCTTTCAGGAAAAGTATCAATACGCCAGAACCTGCTTGTTGGCACAAATCTAGTTAATACAATTTTCTAATGGCACTTTCTATGTAATATCATAGATACGAAAACCAAATTTTGTGATGGCTAACATTCTAATTATTGTTATTATTTTTTGTACTAACCTAGCCAATTCTTAAAATAATTCAAAACCTTCTCACATTTATTGCAGGAGAGTTTCAATGCCCTGTGTTGAATAAGGTTTTTACTGAATTTACACACATAGTTGCCGTGAAGACTACAGGAAATGTGTTCTCTTATGAGGTTTGTTTTTCTGCTAAAAACTGTGTTGATAGACTTTCCTAGTTTTCTGTACTTTGTATGCTTCCGTGTTCTTTACACTTCATTTGTTTGTATTTGTTATATAGGCAATTAAAGAATTGAACATCAAGACCAAGAACTGGAAGGAGCTCCTTACTGATGAACCATTTACTAAAGAAGACCTTATAACAATTCAGGTAGTAAATGCTTTGTTATACATCCTGTTTGTTTGTTGAAAGCCCATTACTGGTTTTCGTTTAATATTTTTGTAGATGTTCCTATACTTGTACATAGTTTTCTGTTTTCTTTTTGCTGCTTGTAAATAATGTAAATATTTTCGTTGCCTACTCATTTTTTTGATGGAGTAGTTTTTTCTTAGTATAATTTTTCTTACCTATCAAATTTTTTTTTGTAGATGTTCTTATTATTGTTTCTATGCTTTACAGAATCCTAATGCATTAGACAGCAAGGTTCTCCTGGATTTTGATCATGTTAAAAACAGTTTGAAAATTGATGATGAAGGTCAGTTTAGCCTCCTTGTATAGGGTCATTTGATTTCTGGATTTTTTTTTTGGGTCATTTGGGATTTTGACCTCTTCATTTCCTTTTCCCAGAACTAAATAAAATGAGCTCAGATCCAACTTATAATATAAATGTTACTGGGGATATCAAGCAGATGCTGGAGGAGCTTGGAACTGAAAAGGGAAAGCAAGCTGCACTGCTTGGGGGAGGTGGCAGCAAGGCACAAAATGAAAGGGCTGCTGCACTTGCTGCAATTTTAGCTGCAAGGTCAAACATTAAAGAAGATTCTAAATCAGATTCAAATGGGGAGGTTAGGCCTCAGGCTTACAGTATTGTAGATGCTGCATCTGCTTCAGTACATGGAAGAAGTGCCGCTGCTGCAAAATCTACATCAAGTGATAAAACTGCTGCTCGGATAGCTATGCACATGGCTGGTGAGAGGGCACCTGTGAATGCAAAGATGGTTAGTTTTCCTACATTAAAACCTCATTTATTCAAAGCAGTAAATTTTGGAGCTCCATCCCAATGATTAATTTGAAATTATATATTAGAGAAGAATTCTAAGAAATTAAAATTTTTTGGTGTATATTAGTTGGCCTTCCCACTCCAAAAGTGTATTATTTATTTGGTTAAACTGATATTTGTATTTGCCTAGGAATTTAATTTGCCAAATGCTCTCATCAGTTCTAATAGTAGTTTTTATTTCAGGTGAAGAGCCGTTTTACTACAGGTGCTGCTTCACGATCCTTCACTTCTACCTCTTTTGATCCCATCACCAAAAATGAATTTGAATATATCAAAGTTGAGAAAAATCCAAAGAAGAAAGGATATGTTCAGCTGCATACAACACATGGTGATTTGAATATTGAGCTGCACTGTGATATTACTCCCAGGGCATGTGAGAACTTCATCACTCTCTGTGAACGTGGCTATTATAATGGAGTAGCTTTTCATAGAAACATTCGGTATAGTCACAACTTGCCTTAATATTTATTCATTGTATTCGATTTCCTGCTTAGACTTAAAATAAAAATAATAAAATCCTGCTTAGTTTAATGGTATCACTGATTTGAAGAGGTATATTATTTAATTTATGTAGGAATTTTATGATTCAAGGTGGTGATCCTACTGGTACGGGAAAAGGAGGTGAATCTATATGGGGAAAGCCTTTTAAAGATGAAGTGAACTCCAAGTTGCTTCACGCTGGAAGGGGTGTTGTTAGTATGGCAAACAGTGGCCCCCACACAAATGGTTCCCAGTTTTTCATCCTTTACAAGTCTGCAAATCATTTAAACTTTAAACATACAGTTTTTGGTGGAGTTGTTGGTGGGTTGACTACTCTAGCAACAATGGAAAAGGTTCCGGTTGATGATGATGACCGACCTCTGGTGAGTTATTAAGTATTCTAATGATTTATTGCATTTTTAACTCCTTTTTATGCTTAATGTGGTGTGAATTAAGTACCATTATGTATAGAAAGCGAGTTGGTATACTCTCTTCATAGTTTTGTTATGACGAGTACCATGCTGTTTTCTGTATGGAGTTTGTGCTATAGAAGCTGTGTATAGAAAGCAATGATGTCATGCTATGGTTGTACCAATAATTCTACTAACATATAAGATCAGGAAAGTTCAGGTCCAAAACTAGTTTCAGCTTACCATAAGCTACATCAAAACATCATATTTGGTGATTTTCAATCTTCTAAATTAAATATAAAACTCATTTTGGTTTAGTGAATCCATTTGCTCTGATCCTGATGCTTCCTTACCTATCTAGTTCATGAGAATTTGCAACTACTCTCTTGTGCAGGAGGAGATTAAGATTACTGGTGTAACAGTATTCGTCAATCCTTACTCAGAACCCGATGAAGAAGAAGAGGAAGAGAAGGCTAAAGATGAGAAGAATGTTGAGGATGAAGAAAATGTTAGTTTCTGGTCCCTTTACTTTCAGAGCACTTGAATTTTTCATCTTTTATTTTTATGTTCTAATAATATTTGTTTTTTTGGTCCAGGAAAAAATTGGGTCGTGGTATAGCAATCCAGGTACGGGAACAACGAATTCTGGAGCTGGTTGTGGTGGTGTTGGAAAGTACTTAAAATCAAGAAATGCTCAAGCTGAATCTGTTGCTGTTGACACTAGTGTAACAGCAATTTCTGTAGCAAAGAAAAGGAAGTTGGGAGCCTCAACAGCAGAATTCAAAGATTTTTCTGCTTGGTAATAATTCCCAATCTTGTACCATATGTAAAAAAGAAAAAACAAAAGGCTCTGGAGGTTTGGTCATTGGTGTAGGCCAGCTTTATGACAGTTCTTTTTGAGGTCACAAAAGTGAAGACAGACAGAAAGGGGACAGCACTGCACTTGAATTTTTTTTTAGGCTGTATGTAACAATGAGATGCATGCAATCAGAAATATTTTTTTAGCTCTCTTTAGATTAAAATGCAGATTTTGTCAAAAAAGTGATCTCTCTCTCTCCTGTGAGTCACTAGTAGGTAGCTGCCTTTAACTGTTGATGTTTACGATCTGATGTTGAAGCATCATAAACTCATTATTGGCGTCCGACATCTTATTGTTTTAAATTTATATCTTCAGAATTCTAATCACGAGTGCAAGTTGACATTCCAATTTATTTACTATCAGAACTAAGTAGAAGTAATATCAGAACTAAGTATTAAAGTGGCCTAACGGTTTTTCAAAAGCTCATATTGCAGGAACTTTAAACCCCAATGGCTACATCCTTCAGAAGATTATAGCTTCTTGATTTGGGTGACTAATGAGTGCCATTATAGTCAGTTGATATTCTTAAGAATCTAAGGTGTGAGGTTTGCCTCTAGGTTCTTTCTCCCAATATGTGGGGATCGATGAAGGGACTAATATATTCCGTCCACTTTATCCTCTACCCTTTTCTCCTTTCATCTCCCCATGTACAAAACTTACAATCTCTTTGAATTCCAGCATAAGATACCTAAATGAGTGATACGATCTTGGCAACATCTGGGTTGAGTGATTGGCCCACTTTTTGCTTTTGTTAAGAAGGCCGGTGCCAAATTTCGAACTTTGTAAGCTTTATTTCCACCTTGAATGTATCAAAGCCTGTAAAAGTTTGAATCTATATCTTAAAGGGAAACCTTAACAAGCACCCCACACCAAGGGAAACCTTAACAAGCACCGTAGGGTGCTTGTTAAGGTTTCCCTAACATGGGTCTTATGTAATAAAAAATGAAATAAATGAGAGAAAAAGACATAAAAGTACTTATGAAACTGAAAAAAATGGCATAAAACTATAAAAAAAGGCAACAATTACTTAAAAAAAGTCAAAAAAGTTGTTGTTTATGGGCACCTTACGGTGCCTGTTAACACAAACCTATTTTGAATTATGATTTCTAACATGGCATAACTTTATGTTTATACCCTCTCCTCTCATCTCCTCTCAAGTTTTCATATCTTCTTCATTCATGTGTAACTAAAATAATTTCAACTTTAGCATGGGAGAGTTTCTAACTTCATACATATTGTGTGGGCCAAAAGGTGAGTTAAAGGAGATTGAGCCTAGGCTAGAGTCTAGGAAGGCCTAACTAAATATTCATATAGAATGCCTAGGTTTAAATAGTCCAAAGAAGGAATTAGTCCAAGGAAGGAACCAAGGAGGACGGAGAACTGTTGAACCATACCAAGAATGTTGGCCGAGAAAAGTAGCAGTAACCAATCCGAACAAAAGTTGGAAGAAGCTTCCTGACAAAACCACCGTTCCCTCCATATTAAATGCTTTGCACCAACCAAGCATGTCGCATTAATGATTGAATGACATCCTATATATAAGGATTTAATCCAGAAGAAAAGAGAAAAAGAGAGAGACCCTGTGTAATATTGAATAGAGCTTAGACTTATATTCTCATCTTAGAACAAACATTCCTCAAACATTTTGATCGAGTAAAGTGAAATAAACAAGAAATTATCATATCTTATATAAGTTTTGCTTGTGTTGTTGTTTTTTCAATTCTCTACATTGAAACATTGTTTAGCCCAATCCATTAATCAGGGTCTTTGGTTTTTGACCCATACACATACTTAAGGAGCAATTTACAAGATTCTATATTTACACCGCTAATAGGGTTTGGATATATGTATTATTTTTGCCGCACCCAGAAATGGCTCTAGGATTGTCGTTGCCTCTTTGGTGAGGGAAGAAGGGAGTGATATGGTAATGTCTACCTCATGCTGTACAATGCTTTTATGGAAGGAAAGGTAAACTTAATTTAAAACCTTTGATATCACATGATCACATCACTTTTTTTTTTTCTCAACAATATTACATACAACTATTTTCATAATATTTGAAATGACGGATTGTATAATTAGTGCAATATTACTTAACACATTATTAACATTATTTTTATTGTACACCATTCATTATATGCGACATCTATAATTATGAAAAAAAGTAATAAAATTTATTGTATGTCTAAACTCATTGTATTTTTTTTTTCTCCATAAAATTTTACTAGAATTCACTCACTCTTCCTAGATATATTGCTTGCACGTGCAAACCAACACGAACTCTAATAAATGGCAACCTTAATTGGTGAATATAACAAGCTAAACATATTGATAAGAAACGATCCCAAAAGCGTGACATTGACAAGAAATGATAGACCATTTTAAAATTGAGTTGTCTCCATTAGTCAACAGACAAATTTCAGGTTCCCACAGGCTTTTGATCTTTATTGCGGGAGCAAATTTGTTCAGTCGTCACACCATTGCAATTATAGAGCAATTTGGCTTAACTACTCTCAAATCTTTATTAGTCTTTCCTCTTAACCCCACAAGTAGGACCAGAACAAATCTCATCAACGCAAATAAAAATTTGCAAGATAAAGAGAAAGCGACTACTGTTACGTAACCAATGACCACTTCTTTACGCATTTCTTTGGAGGAAACCCACGTTACTGGTTGATAGCAATGCATGGACAAAGTCTACTCGAATTATTTTGTGCCATTTCTCTAATATGCTACCATTGGAGTTGGTCAAAAATGCGTAGAGGGTATGGTTAACTTGACTAACTTCACTAGGAAGAAGAAGATATCAAGAGGCCACGCGGAAAGCATGGTTATGTGGACAAAATTAGTTCTTAACTCTTAATCTGCTTTAGTTTTTTTAATCAAAATTATAATATTATCTACTAAGGGTCTTTGTCTGGTGCTAAAGGTCATTGTTGCAAAGCTGTGTATGAGTTTTAAAGAATAGTCATTTCATATAAAAAGTGTGGGACTGTATTCAAAGTTTCAAACCGCACTCCTCTAAGGATTTAACTTAAATAGGATCAAAACTCGATAAATATTATCTAATTAAACTGGAACCATACGACCATGTTTTGAGTTTCAAGATACACAGTAATTGGGAAAAGTACGTGAAACTATACTCTAGATATGGACCCGGCCGGAAGTACGACATAAATCCTATGGATGAGGGCAAAAAGGAAGAATCGCCACTCAATTTTGAATGGACCAAGAATTCTTTCTATTCCATATAGACAAAATACCAACTTTTCATAATCAAGTTTATGTAATTCTTTTAATTTCAAAAAAAAAGTTTATGTAGAAATTCTCAACCCAAAAAAGAAAAAGAAAAAATTATGTAGGAAGTTATGGTTTGAGAATGGGCGCTACCCATTCTAGTTTGGTTCAAAAAAATGGCCCTTACTTGTGTTTATTAGTCACATAGAAGTAAATTAAAAAAAAAAAAAAAAATGAAAACCATATATCCTATTCATACAACTTTATAGAAAAATTAAATTCGAAAGAGCAAATGCAATACTGAGACTCTATTTGTTTTGATGTTAAATGTCGTGTCGAAATGTGTTTTCAATTTAAAGCAATTTATGGGAAATTGTTTCTTTTTAAATGTTGGGTTTTATTTTTTGAAATCCTTTGAAAAACATTTTTTTGGTATTTAGCTTATACAAAATATCACAATTTTATATAGATACTAAAAAAAAAACTCAAAAATTGCTACTTTAAAATATTAATACAAAACAACCAACCAACCTAAAAAATAATAACAATAAATATATATATATATTTTAAATTACACACACATATATATAATCACAATAAAATAAGAATACAAAACCAATATTAACTAAACTTATCAAAAATAAAAGCTATTAGTTAAACACTAAAACCAATTACCCACACAACCCATTTGTTTTTATTATAGCTAGGACCTAACTTCCCTTTTACTTTATTTTGAGAAGTTTTGTGTAATTTTTAAAAGTTAGGGGCAATTCCTCAAAATTTGAAGGCATATTATGGTCATTTTATTTTGAAGGTTTTAGGAGGAATTATCGTCAATTTGATGATTGTTTTTTGGAAGTAGTTTTTTTGTGGCTTTAGGGGTTATTAAGTAATTAATGTTAGTAGTTTTGAAGTAAATTAGGTCATTTTGAAGATTTTATGAGTATTTTTTTTCAATTTAGAGGTTTTGAATCTTTTGATGGTATTTCAATTATTTTGAAGGTTTGGGGATATTTTTGTCATTTTAGAAAATTGGGGGTATGTTTGTCATTTTGAAGGTTTATGTTTGGGTATTTTTGGTCGTTTCAAATTTTTTAAGGATATTTCGGTCATTTTGAATGTTTCGAGCTTATTTTGGAAATTTTATGACATTTATTTCTTTTTTGAGATTTTAAAGATCTTTTAGTCGTTTTGAAGGTTTTGAGGGTATATTGGTTGTTTTGAAGGTTTTATGGTGGAATTTTGGAGGTTTTGAAGTTTATTTTTTGCTAAAATATTGGCTTTGACCTTAAATTTTATAAGAACTTCAGTTTTGCCCCTAAACTTTAAGAAGTTCATTTCTCGTCCCAAAACTTTTGTAACTGTTTTACTTTGTGTCATTTCATATGTCAGTTAGTTATTATCCTACCTAGTCTATTGGAAAGTTGATATGGTATTTTTTTTAAGGATTAAGTGATCTAACTTGGATTTATTTTATTTGATTTTAAATAAGACTAAACACATGGTATCTAATGCTTGATTAGACGTATAAATAAACCTTAGAGAATGATGAAAGTAACACTCACTCATTGAAATTCCCAAATTTCATGACTGAACAAAACCTAATTTAGGAAATCCTATTCAAATAGAAGACCACTTGAGAGTTGCTGATATGAGGATCTATTGAGATGTTAATGCTAAGTGCGAGGTTTCTATTGTTCAATTGTTCAATTTGGGAATTTCATTGAGTGTGTGTGTGTGTATGTGTGGGGGGGGGGGGGGGGGGGGTGGGGTTTATTTTGTCATTCTCAAAGGTTTATCCTCACATGTGACCAACATTGAATGCCACATCTTCGATCCTATTTTAGAAAAGTTAAATCAATCCATGTCTGAACTTAATGATATATATACACTACATCAACTTTCTATCAGGCCATGTAAGATAAAAATTAATGAGCATGGATCAAAGAACACAAAGTAGAATAGTTGCAAAAGTTTAGAGACAACAAATAAACTTTTCAAAATTTAAGGACAAAACTAAATATAAATATCTTGTGAAGCTTAGGGACAAAAATAGTAATATTTTAGCAAAGTCAGACCTTTGAATTAGCTGGTCTCCCAAAATTTATAAATTTAGGAACTCAAATATGTTCCATCGATGACAACTTTTACAAGCATTTGGTTAATAACTACTTGTAGAGCCTATCCCAATATTTAACAAAGAAATATAATACTAACCGAAAAGTTAGCTCTCCAATAAGAGGTCCTGGGAAGAGAAGGCATACAGGGCCACTGTTGTTTTTAATTAGTGATCTAATGGTGTAAACGGCAAACGCGTGGACGAGTTCCACTGAAGTAAGTTTGTGCTAGTCAAATTTCATTTTTCTTTCTGATATGGCAAACCACGGTAGGGCCATTGTACCTTATGTCAAGGTGTGCTTTGTTTCCATGCGTAGCAGAAATCAACAAACCGAAATGATAAGTATTCTCTGCCTGGCTCAGCTAGCTCGCCAGTAAATTCTCAATTCTTAATATTCTTCTTCAAATAGGATTTAACTAAGCACAATTGTAGTCGGTCTAGGAACTTGATTAAGTTGCCATCACCATCCCATTCCAAAACAAAAAATTTCTATTATGGTTAAAGACACTGACATTTCATCTATATTCTAGTTAAAATAATCCTGAAAACGAAATGTAAGGGAAAATGTGGGCCTCTGAAATCCATAAAACATCCCTTAATTTAGACTTTTAATGTATTTGTCTTGTTTCGTTCAGTTAAGCAATTCACATCACAGAAAGGCTGTTATTTATTTATGATTTTCAATTCCTTCATATGCTGCTGTATAGTTTAGCAAGTGGGAAAGAATATTTCTTTCGAATAATTCTTGGGAATGGAGTGACCAAAGTCACCAAACTGCCCTTCTCTCAGGGCAATCCATGACTGTTGGATGTACTTGGATTGGAAGATGGGAAATACACTCTGTGCTTCTGTTCTGTCTGCAATTAAATGATGGCTTCCGAGAAAACTACCTTGAAGCAACATCTCTACAGGGGACAGAGAGCACTAAGATGGAATTTTCTTAATGATTGATGAACAAAACACCAAGAACAACAACAAATCCAAAAATTTTCAATCAAACAAAGTTTGTTCGTTATCAAACATGACAAAACAAATAATCCAGGGCTTTCACACAATTATACACATTTTAGCATGTGTACATACCAACGGCCATCCGACCAAACCATTTAATAATTTAGAACATTGGTCCAAAAAAACAAAATATTGAGGAGAAGCTGACGACATTTATATTATAGTTGGTCCAAACTCAGGATTGACTACAATGAAATTGAGAAATTGGAAATTCATCAAGTAATTGGGCTTGGAGCACAATCATTGTGAGCCAACTTGGTAGCTAGGAAGATAACATAAAAGAAGTCGGTCGAGTGGATACCAAGGTTTTGGGATTGTGACATGGAGGAGAGCTATAGACTATAGTCAAGCTATATATGTAGTAGAGAGAAGGCCTAATTAACCTTGGTGGTGTGGAAATGAGATTACAATAAACTATATATCATATGGAAGTAGATAAATAAAAAAAACAAAAGGCATGCCCTTGATTTTGGGGAAGAGCACATATTGGTATTTGGATACAGCATTATTCTATGACATTTTCATGTATATGGGATCATATAATAGAATAGAATAGTAAAAGTTAAAGGGAAGGGTGGGAATTTTGGCAGAGTTTGGAGAAGGATTAGGAGGCAAGGAATGTAAGTGGGTTGTGGCTAGGAGTGATGGTGCGTTTGTGATGATGATGCACGCCGGCAGCTTTATTCATGTCTCTCTCTCTCTCTCTCTCTCTCTCTCCCTCTCCCAAAAACCCAGTTGGCACGCCTGCTCCCACTAAAAAGCTTTGTAACTCTCTCTCTCTCTTTCTCAAAGAATGAAAAGCTAAAATCCACTAACCCATTTGGTGATCTCGACCTTGTTAACTTTTTCTCCAACTTTTTTTTTTCATCTTTTGTCAGACAATTCTAATTCTATAACACCAGCCAGTCCACGCCGACCATCCAAGTTTTAACAGGAAGACCTATTTCAGTCAATCCCCCTATGAATTTGTCTAAAAAATATACCACATAAAGAATAACCTAAGCTAGAAAAAGAGACTAAACCCAAACCCCAACCCCACTCTCATTATTCTTTCATCGGTTACACCAAAAGAAAGCAAAATATCAACCCACTTAGATTCCCCCCTAAATATGTTTTTGAAATTAAATCTCAGCTAAACTCCAACTTAAAGATCCTTCTTTTAATCATTCATATATATATATATATATATATATATATATTTCCGTATTCCAGTTCCACTCCACTACTACTGTTTAAAAAACATCAAACACCCATCATCTCATTTCTATTCCACCCAAACACAAAAACTGAACTCACAGTTTATTGATGTGGGTCTCTGTGGGTTTAAATGGATACCTTGTTTAGGCTAGTCAGTCTTCAATCTGATCAATCTTTCAACTCAAGTAGAACATCAAGCAGCTCTAGATCCTCCAGACAAAACCATCACTACCCACAAGAAGACGAAGAATGCTTCAACTTTTTCATGGATGAAGAAGACTTTTCCTCGTCTTCTTCTAAACACTACTATCCTTATCATCAACAACAACAACCCAATCCTTCAACCACTACCACCCCTACTCTCACTCCCACCACCACCACAAACACAAACATTAGTACCCCAACTGACTTCGATTTCAACTTCGAATTCTCATCAAACTGGGCACCCGAAGCTCTCCTCGAAACCGCTCGAGCCATTGCTGACAAGAACAGCAATCGTGTCCAACAGCTCATGTGGATGCTCAACGAGCTCAGCTCTCCTTATGGTGACACCGATCAAAAGCTCGCTTCTTATTTCCTCCAAGCCTTGTTTAGTCGCATGACTGACTCTGGTGAGCGTTGTTATCGAACTCTTGCTTCCGCTTCTGACAAAACCTGTTCCTTCGAGTCAACTAGAAAAACGGTTTTGAAGTTCCAAGAAGTCAGCCCTTGGACCACTTTCGGACATGTAGCTTGTAATGGTGCAATCTTGGAAGCTCTAGAAGGTGAGCCTAAGTTACACATAGTTGATTTTAGCAACACATATTGTACCCAATGGCCTACTTTGCTTGAAGCCTTAGCTACACGCACTGATGAAACCCCACACCTCCGTCTCACCACAGTGGTAGCCACCAAATCAGGTGGTGTAGCCGCTGTACAAAAAGTAATGAAAGAGATTGGTAACAGAATGGAAAAGTTCGCTAGACTTATGGGTGTGCCTTTCAAATTCAATGTCATTCACCATGTTGGTGATCTTTCCGAGTTTAACTTAGCTTCTGAACTAGACATCAAAGACGATGAAGCTTTAGCAATCAACTGTGTCAACACGTTACACTCCACCACAGCCGTTGACAACCGCCGTGATTATCTAATATCAAACTTTCGAAGATTACAGCCAAGGATAATTACAGTGGTGGAAGAAGAAGCTGATCTTGATGTTGGGGTTGATGGGGTGGAGTTTGTGAAAGGGTTTGAAGAGTGTTTGAGATGGTTTAGGGTTTACTTGGAGGCTTTGGAGGAGAGCTTTTCAAAAACCAGCAACGAGCGCTTGATGCTCGAGCGAGGTGCTGGTCGAGCCATCGTGGACTTAGTGGCTTGTGCTCCATCAGAGTCGATCGAGAGGCGTGAGTCAGCGGCTAGATGGACTCGGAGATTGCATGTAAGTGGGTTCAGTCCAATTTCGTTCAGTGATGAAGTTTGTGATGATGTGAGAGCTTTGTTGAGGAGGTACAAGGAAGGTTGGTCAATGACACAGTGCTCCGATGCCGGAATATTCTTGGCGTGGAAGGATCAGCCGGTGGTGTGGGCCAGTGCATGGAGGCCTTGACAACTATGGCGGTGCGTACCTTCTTTACACGCTTTGGGTTTGGGGTTGGTCCACACGTGTAATAACTTTTTTCTTTTTCTTTTTTTTTTTTTTTTTTTTTGGTTTTTTTTTTTTTTTTTTTTTTTTTTGGGTGAGTGCATGGGTTGGAGTTTGTGGATGATTTGTTTTGAAAAAAAAAAAAAAAAAGGAGGAAAGACTGATATGAGGGATTTGCTTGATTTGAATATAAATGAAGTAAACTGATTTTCGTTACTCTGTTTTGTTAGTACATTTTACACTTTTTCTCATTTCTTGTGTGTTTTTCTTTAGATGAACTCATTTTAATTTTTATATTTTTCGTATTGATAAGTTGTAATTAGAAAGCCAAAAAAGGGATTTTGAAAAAAAATGATACTTATGTCAAATAAGCTCATTTTACATGTGATTAAAAAAAAAGGGTTTTGTTTTTCCTTTTATTTTGTCTTTTATGGGGAAAAATTGTTTCTTAAAAGTCCAAATTAACTAAACTTTATTCCACTAGACTCATAGTTATCTAGGTATTTAAATCTAGAACTTCCCGTGTAATTAAGGGAGATGTTACTTGATCATGTGTAATTTAAGATGTGCAAGAACTAGAAATTCAATTAGGATTGTCGGCATGGGGTTGATTAATAGTAACATTATATAAAGATGGATATGGTCCAACTTTGACAATATATATGGCCTGCACACTTGTCCCTACGCTTAAGCTACAATTAAGAATGAAGCACGTCTTATATTACTTGGAAAAAAAAGCATCCTTCATTTTCTTAATTTAGATGAATGGTGGTTAATTATAAAGCCTATAAAATTTGAAGATTAGTATAGACATAAGTC
This sequence comes from Quercus robur, assembly GCF_932294415.1. Lineage (NCBI taxonomy): Eukaryota > Viridiplantae > Streptophyta > Magnoliopsida > Fagales > Fagaceae > Quercus > Quercus robur. The sequence continues at coordinate 14,431,578 of NC_065539.1, forward strand.
CAAAATTCAAATGGGGTGGTTTGGTATTTGGTGTAGCAAAGATGATATCATCCCAAGGATATTAAAGAGCTAAGAAAAGGGTTTAAAATTTAAAGTACTTTGGATTAATAATTAAACAATGACACAAAGTCATTATCTAACATTGGGGCCATAGAATCTTAGGACGGCCACTAAGTTGGGTTGTGTTTGGAGAATCTCATAAAAAGGTGTCCAGTAGTTAGTGGCACAATGTGTTTTAGTGGCCAGCACTCTCTGTTTGATGTGGTCTTCTCCAATTTCACTATTTTTCTTTCTTTTTTGGTTTTTGGTTTTAAAAAGCCCATCAATATCAGCTTTCATTTGACAGAGAAAGGGAGAGCTTTGCTTTGCTTTAGTTTAGCCTATCCGAGAGAGTGTGTGAAAATCTATGGCCCCCACACCCACGGAAACTCTTTCATTTTCAATTTTCATGGTGGTGGTTGTGTAATACAATATATATATATATATATATATATATATATATGTCAATAACGTAAGGAATGGTTTCCTTTCTTTTTTAGGCCCACGGAGGGAGAGGGGGAAAGGATTTTAAAAATGAATAATAATAATAATAAAGAGTGGAAGAGAAGCATTGCGGAAAGTGGGAACTTCTTTTAATGTTTGCATTGCACATTTTTAATCTTTTGATGAGACTTGTTCCCTCCACGTCAACATATTACTACCTTTCCTCTTTTTTATTTCGGAAAAGGTTAACATATGTTCTGGCATTTTTTAGGGGATCATTTTTAAAAAGTTTTGATAAAGAAGGAAAAAAAATTAATTTTTTGATAATTTTTTCTTTTTTTATAAAAATTGTATCAAAATTTTTTAAAAATAGTTTCTTAATAATTGTCATTTTTGACTGAATTAATAATTGTCCTAAATACACCATTAAAGTAATCTTTTTATTTTAAGGTAATTATAGGTTATTCCATTATTGTTCTATCAACTTAATTTTATGTTGTAAACTAAATAAAAGTGTATAATATTGTACATATTTACAAAAAGTGTATAATATTATACAATTTTTGCAAATAAGTATTATAAAAAAAAAATTGCAAATAAGTACAACACTGTACACATTGTTTAGTCTATAATACAAACTAATAATTTTTCTTAATTTTATTTAATGCTTTGCAAAAATATTAGCTTTTATATATTTTAATATAATTATAAATTAGGTGGGTATTACTGGACCTATAATAAATAAGTTATTTAGATTGGAGCTTTGGTTATGTTTTCTTTTTAAGTAGTTGACAGGACCAGCTATTACTTTAATGTTTCACGGGACCAGGTTGTAGTGGAACACATGTTCAACAGTATTGTTTCTGGGCAAAAAACAGTGCCAGCCTTTGCGTTTCATTATCATACATGTCCCAGAAAACACGTGTGAGATCAAATCAAATGAATAAATTCACTACTTCCTAAAAGCTGGGAGATAGTTGAGCTAAACTTTGAGAACCAAGCTCGTAGTGATTCTTGAGTCCATAGAGTGCCCTCTGTAGACGACACACCTATCAAGTATAATAGTTGTCTCACTCCTAATGGTGGCAAACTTCTTCCAAATGCAACTTGCTATAGAAAGCTAATTAGAGGTTTTGTTTATCTCATTATCACTCGCTCAAACATTTATTATGTAGTTCATATTATTAGCCAGTTTATGGTTGCCCACGATCCTTTCACTATGCCGAAGTTCTTAGAATCCTTTAAAATTTAAATGGAACTATGTTCTATGGACTGCACTTCTCTTCTAAGTTAGCACAGGTAGACAAATAGTTGGAGGTCTTGTTTATCTCATTGTCACTAGCTCAAATATTTCCAATGCAGTTCATTTTGTTAGTTAGTTTATGGCTGCCCCACGATCCTTTCACTATGCTGATGTTCTTAGAATCCTTTGAAATTTGAAAGGAACTATGTTTTGTGGACTACACTTCTCTTTTAAGTTATTACTGATCCTCCGAGCTTACTCAAATATAGATTGGACAGGTGATCCCATTAACTGTACATCTACTATAGAGTGCTACATTCTTCTTGATGACTCTCTCATTTCTTGGTGAAATAAGAAACAAACTGTTGTTGCATGATCTAACACTAAGGTAGAATATCGCGCTCTTGTAGACGCCATAATCGAGCTTCTGTGGCTACATTGGCTACTACAAAATCTTGGAGTTGACTACTCCATTGCCACTCTAATCTACTATGACAATCAAAGTGATATTCAAATTGCCCATAATGACGTCTTTCATGAGCGTACCAAACATATTGAGATTTGCTATCACTTTATTCATTATCATCTACTCTAGGATATCCTATAGTTACAATCAATTTCTTTCCAAGATCAGCTTGCGAACGTATTCACTAAACCTCCTTCACTAGGACTTCTTCGTGCTTTGACTTATAAACTCAAGTTGACATCACATCACCCAATATGAGTTTGAGGGGGGTTGTTAGGATACTGTTACAGTATAAACTCAATGAGCTTAGACCCATAATTATAAGTTACTTATACATCACATATTGTCTATTTGTATAAGGGAGCCCCTTATACTTTATTAGTTTATTCATTATCATCTACTCTAGGATATCCTATAGTTACGATCAATTTCTTTCCAAGATCAGCTTGCGGACGTATTCACTAAGCCTCCTTCACTAGGACTTCTTCGTGCTTTGACTTATAAACTCAAGTTGACATCACATCACCCAACATGAGTTTGAGGGGGGCTGTTAGGATACTGTTACAGTATAAACTCAATGAGTTTAAACCCATAGTTGTAAGTTACTTGTACATCACATATTGTCTATTTGTATAAGGGAGCCCCTTATACTTTATTAGTTTATTACACAATCTTTCAAACTTTAACAATATAAAATAATTAGAACTTATTAGCTTCTTCTTTTTTGGGTTCAAGTGCATCCATTTGTGTACGGGTCCTATATAATCGAGGAGACAAAGGTTTGGCCCAATCTAGCCATTCTCATCACCGTACTTCAGTTCTATGGACTGTGGTCATGCCTACTCTTCGTTCTCAGCTGCCAAAATAATTAGGATCGATGTTAGCTTAACCACTCCATCATCAGTGTCACGATCGTGCATGGAGTCACATAGCAAGCCAGTCCTGCTACGCATTAGCATCTGGGACGTGGGAATGGGGGACCAATTTGACGTTTTATGATCATTATCATTGTTTGTGCATAATTTTCCAATTTCTTCCCACACCAATGATTTCACTTTTGCCATATTTGTACCCTTTGCTGCTAAATGCTAATGGACACTCTCAGTGCTTTTTCTGATTTCACAGCTCAAATAAAACGTGGCTAAAGATGTTTGAAATCTCCTCTCTTTTTTTATGTGGCAATTTGAATTCTCTTTTTAATTCTTATATGTAATAATTCGTTTGCAAATGAATGGTGTACAATGGAATATTGGAATGGTACTTGATGTTTGCAATGGAAGACAAGCACATTGACTAGGCAAGGTCAGAGAGTATATAGGTGGTGTGTCTTTGGTGGTGGTGGTGGAGGGTAATGGTAGTAGGTGTAGGTGGGGGAGATTTAAAGCTGAGTTGTGTTGTGTCTTGTGTGCAATAGAGCAATTGGTCTAAAGGCAATTTAGGTCACACATTCAATCAAGTTTCAAGTGGTAATTTAAAAATAATGGAATTTTTATGGTGTTAGTGGTTTGAATCTTATCTTTTCTCTCCAATATTATTAACCTAATAATAAAGGAATAAAAAAAAAAAAAAAAAGATATTCGATTACTTTACAAAAGTTTTTGGAAACTACATATCTAATAGAAATATTATATAATATGCTAGTTAAACAATAGATTTAGATGTTCAGTCATAACTTTCTTGATTTATCAAGCACTTGAGGTTACAAAACAATGACATGCATTATGAAAATATGTTAAGACGATAGTTAAGACGATATGTCATTGTTCAACTGATAACGATACTTTTTCTTAACCTATTTTAAAAATGAGATTCTTATTTTGAAATGATTTATTTAAGTAAATTTATATTCACAATTATTTTACAATTTTTTATTATTTAAATTTAATGAAGTGGTAAATTGTGATTGGTGGATGAAAATTTGTTAGCAATTGTAGGTCCATCTTCCCACCAACCATAACTTATCAACTAAATAATTTGCAAAAGGTTATGAAATATATTGTCCTAAATATTGCTCAATTTACTCCCTATCTTGTATAAATTCTTAAGATCAAAACATATAAAACTTAACTAATATATATATATATATATTTTTTTTTTTTTTTTACTTCCAAAAACAAATTTCACCTGAAATAATTTTATAAATTTGGATTCAAGAGTTGAACTTAAGGTTGGTAGCTTAGAAATACCAATCTTAAAACAATGGCCAAATACTTTATCTTAATCTTTCAACTATTTATGGAACATAGTTGAACCAACATCAAAGTGGTCACGAATTACTACCATGAGTGGTGAGTGGTCACATTCGAGGCTCACATAAGTTAAACAATAGATTTAGATGTTCAGTCATAACTTTCTTGATTTATCAAGCACTTGAGGTTACAAAACAATGACATGCATTATGAAAATATGTTAAGACGATAGTTAAGACGATATGTCATTGTTCAACTGATAACGATACTTTTTCTTAACCTATTTTAAAAATGAGATTCTTATTTTGAAATGATTTATTTAAGTAAATTTATATTCACAATTATTTTACAATTTTTTATTATTTAAATTTAATGAAGTGGTAAATTGTGATTGGTGGATGAAAATTTGTTAGCAATTTTAGGTCCATCTTCCCACCAACCATAACTTATCAACTAAATAATTTGCAAAAGGTTATGAAATATATTGTCCTAAATATTGCTCAATTTACTCCCTATCTTGTATAAATTCTTAAGATCAAAACATATAAAACTTAACTAATATATATATATATATATATATATTTTTTTTTTACTTCCAAAAACAAATTTCACCTGAAATAATTTTATAAATTTGGATTCAAGAGTTGAACTTAAGGTTGGTAGCTTAGAAATACCAATCTTAAAACAATGGCCAAATACTTTATCTTAATCTTTCAACTATTTATGGAACATAGTTGAACCAACATCAAAGTGGTCACGAATTACTACCATGAGTGGTGAGTGGTCACATTCGAGGCTCACATAAGTTAAACAATAGATTTAGATGTTCAGTCATAACTTTCTTGATTTATCAAGCACTTGAGGTTACAAAACAATGACATGCATTATGAAAATATGTTAAGACGATAGTTAAGACGATATGTCATTGTTCAACTGATAACGATACTTTTTCTTAACCTATTTTAAAAATGAGATTCTTATTTTGAAATGATTTATTTAAGTAAATTTATATTCACAATTATTTTACAATTTTTTATTATTTAAATTTAATGAAGTGGTAAATTGTGATTGGTGGATGAAAATTTGTTAGCAATTTTAGGTCCATCTTCCCACCAACCATAACTTATCAACTAAATAATTTGCAAAAGGTTATGAAATATATTGTCCTAAATATTGCTCAATTTACTCCCTATCTTGTATAAATTCTTAAGATCAAAACATATAAAACTTAACTAATATATATATATATATATATATTTTTTTTACTTCCAAAAACAAATTTCACCTGAAATAATTTTATAAATTTGGATTCAAGAGTTGAACTTAAGGTTGGTAGCTTAGAAATACCAATCTTAAAACAATGGCCAAATACTTTATCTTAATCTTTCAACTATTTATGGAACATAGTTGAACCAACATCAAAGTGGTCACGAATTACTACCATGAGTGGTGAGTGGTCACATTCGAGGCTCACATAAGTTAAACAATAGATTTAGATGTTCAGTCATAACTTTCTTGATTTATCAAGCACTTGAGGTTACAAAACAATGACATGCATTATGAAAATATGTTAAGACGATAGTTAAGACGATATGTCATTGTTCAACTGATAACGATACTTTTTCTTAACCTATTTTAAAAATGAGATTCTTATTTTGAAATGATTTATTTAAGTAAATTTATATTCACAATTATTTTACAATTTTTTATTATTTAAATTTAATGAAGTGGTAAATTGTGATTGGTGGATGAAAATTTGTTAGCAATTGTAGGTCCATCTTCCCACCAACCATAACTTATCAACTAAATAATTTGCAAAAGGTTATGAAATATATTGTCCTAAATATTGCTCAATTTACTCCCTATCTTGTATAAATTCTTAAGATCAAAACATATAAAACTTAACTAATATATATATATATATATATATATTTTTTTTTTTTACTTCCAAAAACAAATTTCACCTGAAATAATTTTATAAATTTGGATTCAAGAGTTGAACTTAAGGTTGGTAGCTTAGAAATACCAATCTTAAAACAATGGCCAAATACTTTATCTTAATCTTTCAACTATTTATGGAACATAGTTGAACCAACATCAAAGTGGTCACGAATTACTACCATGAGTGGTGAGTGGTCACATTCGAGGCTCACATAAGTTAAACAATAGATTTAGATGTTCAGTCATAACTTTCTTGATTTATCAAGCACTTGAGGTTACAAAACAATGACATGCATTATGAAAATATGTTAAGACGATAGTTAAGACGATATGTCATTGTTCAACTGATAACGATACTTTTTCTTAACCTATTTTAAAAATGAGATTCTTATTTTGAAATGATTTATTTAAGTAAATTTATATTCACAATTATTTTACAATTTTTTATTATTTAAATTTAATGAAGTGGTAAATTGTGATTGGTGGATGAAAATTTGTTAGCAATTGTAGGTCCATCTTCCCACCAACCATAACTTATCAACTAAATAATTTGCAAAAGGTTATGAAATATATTGTCCTAAATATTGCTCAATTTACTCCCTATCTTGTATAAATTCTTAAGATCAAAACATATAAAACTTAACTAATATATATATATATATATATATATATTTTTTTTTTTACTTCCAAAAACAAATTTCACCTGAAATAATTTTATAAATTTGGATTCAAGAGTTGAACTTAAGGTTGGTAGCTTAGAAATACCAATCTTAAAACAATGGCCAAATACTTTATCTTAATCTTTCAACTATTTATGGAACATAGTTGAACCAACATCAAAGTGGTCACGAATTACTACCATGAGTGGTGAGTGGTCACATTCGAGGCTCACATAATCCATCACATGCTATATATAACTGCCATAGAAAATAGATAGACGTAAAAGTGAAGTTATGGCTGAAAATAAATGTACGGGTGAAGTCATGACACAAAAAGATTGACAATGATTGTCATAAACAGAACAAATTAGTAAAATGGGTAAACCTTTTAAAATGTACCCTTCATCAGCTAATATGAACATAACCTAAACAAAAGGATGTATAAGTTCACCGGCAGTGTTTGAAACTGAACATTCTGTATGAATCCTCATGCTGTGAAATAAGCAAATCCCTAACACAACAGTAGAAGCCAGTGAAAAAATGGAAAGAGCCATCAAATATATAATACATAATACTACATAAAAAACCTCCATCACTTTAACCCACTCCACCCCTGAGGAAGTTTCCACTTTCTATGCCAATATATTGACACTCTTGACCACAATGGGAATCCAAAATTATAGTCAAGTGGTTGATCAGCTGGTCCCCCAACTATCAAAGGCAACCACACATATCTTGAGTCCCTCAAGTCAGCTGGATTCCACCGATCTGCCATGAAAATATATGAACCTGGAAAACCTGGCACAGGAACCACAAATGTGCTCTGAGCAAAAAATGTTGTAAGTCGAAACATTTTGTTCCCTCCAACGCACGGGTTTCCCATTGTCTCCCATGGCCCCATGATGGAATCAGCCGCATGGGCCAGTGCCTCATTTGGAGCCCATCCAGTGCAGCCTGATGTGATCATGTAATAAGTTCCCTGGTGCTTGAATAAAGCTGGGGCTTCCCGGTGTTGTCCCACAAGAATCCTTCTCATGACATTTGACACATCAAGATAATCTGCTGTAAGCGGTCCAACATGAAGTTCACTGTTGTCATCAGAGGAGTATATCAGATATGCTACACCATCATCATCTTTGAAGATGGTCATGTCCCTGCTTTCAAAATCATGAGGCCTTTTGCTATAGAGATAATCAAAAGGACCAGTGGGATAATCACTAACAGCAACACCAACAGAAGCTTTGGTGTAATTGGAATCGTCGATATGCATCCACATTACAAACTTCCCTGTCTTATCATTGTAAATCACTTTTGGTCTCTCAAGCACATTGGATTTGTAGAGATCATGAGTTTCTTTTGTTTCTTCTGCTGCCAGCACAATGCCCTCATTTTTCCATGTCCACAAGTCCTTGGAAGAATAGCAACCGACCCCTATGATGTCAACCTGAACAATTAAAAAACTCTTGCAATTAATGAGTTACATGTACAATTGTGCTGAAACATTTAACTTATTTACCTGAAATGAATAGATGAGGAAAATAATAGCATAACATGGGTTAATGGCAAAATTAGAACCACACCAATGCAGTTATAGATGTCTAACATGATTAAGCAAACTCAAAACAAAATAACTGATAAGTGTTGGTGCCAGAAACGTGATGCATCTGCAATACTATTTTTTATTTTTCATTGGTATGATATGCCTGCAATCATGAGGTTGCACCCAGAATGACCCCAGCTATTATATGAGTGTCCCCTTTGAACATGGGGAAATTGTCTTGTCTTTATCATTCCACCAAATTAGTCAATAAAATGTGCATGTATTTATCCAGGTTCCCAGCTTAGTCAAAATATTCTGCTTCTTTAAAAAAAAATGAACAAGTGTTCTTTGAACTCTTCATAACAGCACATTGGAGTAGGACCAACTATGTAAATCCAATCCACAGGTCTCATTTACAGTTGAAGACAACCTTAGAGACATTAAGTTCCCATTGAAATGAGTGAAGCATTGGTGTGGTCAAACCATGTCAAACTCATAACAATCTTTATGATTTTCAGTAACTCATAAAAACAATACTTTTACTCTTGAAATTTGGTAATTGCAAGCAGGTAGTAAAGGGGCTAGCTGCTCAATCATTTCCTTCCCATTCATTGACTTCTGAATGACCAAATCACACAGTTCATCTACTAATTTATGACTCCTAATAAGCATCACTCAGGCAACATTTGTGTTGTCCAAAGTTGATGCAACCTTTTTTTATAGATAATGATGCATAGCAATTCATATACTGGAAGTCGCTCTCATGTCAAACAACATTAGATGCAAATCATTTTGACAAGTTCCATTTCCAGCCAGCCAAATCATAGAGTTAAGATAGTATGAATCCTTCTATAGATCATTTCATCCCCAGTCAACTCACTGTCAAACTCACATCTCTTTTTCTGACTAACAACTGCAATCACCTAATTTAATATAATCTGCAATGACGAAATTTCTTCTCTTACAACATTTCTGGCACATATACTTAGTTTGTGCAGATATCCACAACTGAATCCAATTTATTAAATTCCTCAGGCTTCATACCTCAGCATCATTTATGTGCCCCCTACTCAAAGCTATGCTAAACATGACCATAATCTTTCTAATCACAGTAAGCAATCTTGAATCACAACTATAACAACAATTTTCAACATAGTGATTTCAAAAAGAAAATGCACTTAAGCAAGACCAGAATGATAAAAGGGCAAAATTTTGCACATAATGTGAGATTGTACTTTAAGGTTCAAAAGATAAGGGCAATAACAAGAAAATGATGTCACATGAACATCCGCATCATGCTAGAGAGTAGAGAATATCATCCAAATTGGTGTTTCTTTGGCAATGTAATTATCAATATTCCATGCATGAAGTTATGCAAATGGCAATGTTTGTTCATACTTGTTGAGTCCATGGTTTAGGTTGGCAAACCATGATAAAATTTAGTGTCTTGTAAGTGTTTTTGAGTTGTATTTGAAGTCCAAGACACATGCCCTTGACTGCTCAAGAAGATTTGCAAGTTCTAAAATCTCGATGCATAGTTGACACACAGCTTACTAAAGCTGATCAATCAAGAATCATGCAGAAAGAATCCTGATTCAGCCCAATCAGCCGTCCCAGCTTCTAGGATTTCGTGGATTCCAAGCCAAGGTATAAAATAAAATCTAGAGGACACGAATTCATACTTTGGGAGAGTTGTGAATTGTACACCTAGGGCTAGGGTTAACCAAATTCTCTCAAAGCATTACCCGGTGTTCAAAGATTGAAGATTTGGTGATCAATTAGAAATTACAACAACCAGGGTCTAAATTTCCCTACAATACTAATGTATTCTCCATACTCATTTGCCTAGATTCATGGCCACAAGGAGCCACTTTATATGAAGATAGAGATAAAATAAAAATATGCTCAAGGGATGTCTATTCCAGACTCAAAAGTTGTTTGATAAAAATGTGTACATGATAGGAGTCAAAGGTAAAGCCATACTCATACCTTAATCATGAATAAAGAAAACTAATGAATTTGTAAATAGAACAGCAAAATCTTTGAATGTGTCAAAATGTACTAGGTTAGACTTTGAGATTCCCCACATATTCAAGAAAACTCTCAGATTTTCAATGACCTCCACTTTTCTTTCACCTTCAACTCCATGGGAGCTCTAGTGAAACTCTAGTGACCTCCACCCACTGCTCTCCACTTTTTCTTTTGCCTTTAACTTCATGAGAGCTCTAGTGAAACTCTCTCCCTCCATTCTCTGATTCTCACAAATCCATAGCCTCCACCCTCTGCCTCTCCAATCACCTCAAATCCTCCATATCCTTCGATTCACAACAAATTCCTCAAGTAAAATTTACATCTCTTTTTGTTTTTGTTTTCCAATTTTGAATTTCCTTATGTCAAACTCAATCACTCTATAATAATTTATTTGATCAAATATAACAACTATTAGAAATGTACTGTCAAATGATCAAGGTTTTGATGACTTTTTCTTTTTGGTTTGGTAAAAGGTATAGGTGAGATGAGTTTTGCCTCTTTTTTTGTTTTTCCTGGTGGATTTGTGTGATGGGCTTGACTTTATTTGTGCATGTAAATGAAAATATGGAGGGATTGGAGTAAAACTGTGGCTCAGGGATAAGTTTTTGGCTTTTTGCACAGATGGGATGGTGGATGTCGGAGTAGACAGGCACGAAAAAACTGTGGGATGGGTTTGAGAGGTGGTTGTGTGGGTGATTTGCAAAATTTTGGGTTACGGATTTTGGTATGCCACAGGATTTTGCAAAAAATTTATTTGACATTATATGTTTATTATTTAACATTATTGACATGTAAAATTAAACTGTTTATGATGTAATATTTTTTATGCACTATATTTTACATTTCTTGTTTTTATGTTTGGAGTATATGTAAGAGATGTGAATTTAAATGCATGTGAATTTTTGTGTTATTTTCTAGTCAAAAAAGAATATATAAAACATTGGTCACACTCAATTAACTTAAAATTTTTCATTTGTGTTATTTTTATGGGTAATATATATGCATGTAAATTTATTAATATCTTAAAAAAAATATTCACTATACCCATCCATTAATATGTCCTTACTATTGGCAAAAAATGTATTCTGCAAGAATGAAAAACCAAATGCAATTTCATTCACTAAAATACTTTTCAGTAAAAATTTCAGTATAATACTAAATGCAATTTCTTAAAAAATAAAAATAAAAATAAAAAATGCATTCTATCATAATGCATTTTTAAGAATGCATTCCAGTGAAATGCATTTTGCAAGTAGTTACTAAACGCATCCTAAAGGTGCAACATTAACCAACCAAACAGTAAGGTCTTTTCTACATCAGCCATAAGATGTACTTGGCTCTACTAAAATATTTCATCCATATTTTATTTCAAACCGTTTGAAGCAAATTTTAGACCTAATATCTTTTAATCCATAAATCCAACCTTTTAGCATCAGTGGAGGTACATGGATTTCAAACTGAGTCCATCACAGCATAAAACTTGCGAGGATTTCCATTTTATCACAGGTGACAGCTTTAAAAAGTATTATTTTTACTACACAAAACATTTCCCAGAAGTAACAATGCAATCATTAACAAAGATGAAAAATGCTCATCTGAGTTGTTTGGCATGCATACTTTGATATCATATCAGTAATGTACCATTGAGGAATGCCAATTTTGTTTCCAGTTCAGAGTTAAAAGTTTGTGCTACCTTTTCCCCCAACCTAAACCCACCACTTCGCAGCCTGCCGCCCCCTTGGGGGGCCCCGAGTCTATTTAGAAAGAGGCAGCAGAGAATTTTCTGTTCCCTAGTATTAGAGCTTGTGTTTGCAAGTTCAATTCTCCATTAGAAATATTAATCAACATAAATGATGTTCTTTATTAGTTCTTTTCTGCATTCATAGAAATAAAAAAAGGGTATATGATACTGAGACAAAACGAAGGACAGGACAAGGTGTCCTTAAAGTAAGTGTAACAGCACAGTCTACTAGAAAGAGATCAAGAGAGTTCAAAAGGCTGATACGAGTGTCCACATTGGTAAATCTTTTCTTAGCAAGTAAATTCTTGTTAACCAAGGATGCTGCCATTCAAAGGTAACCTCAATTTCTATGCAATACTCAAGATTCATTTGATGACAAGCTAATATCTTAAACTATCCTTAGTGAAGTTTTTCACCCAAGAGTTAAATTACACCACAGTGTATCTATAGCAGTATAGCCTTTGGCTCTTGGCATGTTTATGAACTATGAAGAGGGCAAAATTCTCCTGTCTAATAGCCCAACCCTTGTCAAAAAGCATGGAGAAGTTGTAGCTGAAAAAGTTCTAAAGACTCTACCACCATCAATTGGACTAAGATTTCCCAAGGTGCAACCATCAAAATTTAGTTTAATTTTTTACACTGGGGAAATACAAGTCATATATAGTGGAAACAATATAAGCTTACGCCAGTGCTAGAAACTGAATCTTAAAGTTTAGACCTGGCATTATTTTGGTTTGCATGATTTGCTTGATCGATGTACTTTAAGCGTTTAATTTTGGTGTATCATTGTACACTTCCTGACTTCCTGTGTACATGGGTGGCGCCCTTCTAGCCTTTTCTAATGAGATTTTACTTATAAAAAAATATTAAAGTAATTAAAGAGAAACAAATCACATATGATGGTAAGATTGATATCTAGCAGCTGCAACATAATCACAATGCATGTAAACAGATATGCACACAGATAAAGTGGAACATAAAAACTATGAAAACTGCATCCCTAGGGCCTTAAGGCCTGAAATTATAAAATCAAGCCACAATCGGGAATGTAAATTAAATAACTTACCCGCGCTGCCCCTTTTTTGTGAGCATGGTAGGTGGGCCCATCTTTATACTCTCCATACCAATAATATGTCTTTGATTTTTGATCAAATAGAATACCCCCTCCATGGGCTTGAATAGGATTTCCATCCGTGTCCAACCAAATTCTCCCTGGATGATAGTAGGAGCTATCATTCCCTGCGTCCTTCATTGGATCTATAGCAGTTTTGTGATCAGGAAAGAACATATTTCTAAGTTGGGAATTTTCATCAAGAAATTCATCAATTATTGTGGTCGGCTTCTTGGGTCTTCTTTTTGCTGCACGTGGAGATCTCTTTCTTGGAGGGGGCATCGGAATATTTTCTTCTTCAACTGCTTCAAGTTCACGGAATTGTGGGTGATGGCTCATGCCCAATTGGAGCTCTCCACGCACCCCATCTTTTTGGCGAGCAAGGGAGTATAAATGGAGCATAACAAGACATCCCACCAAGCTCCATACCACAGCAGACGTTGAACATCTGCCCCCTGCATTGCAATGGAAAGTGGTTGGTTTCCTGTATTTGTTCTTGATCCTCATTTTCTCCTCTTTTTTTTAATCTTCAAGGTAATGCTGCAATTAAGAAAATGCACCTATGGAGATCCAATACATCCAACTAAACACGAGTCACAACTACACTAAATCTATGTTTTCTAGACTAAAACTTCTAGTGTATTTCATGAAAGTTAAAAGAAAGAGAGAGAATCCAAAGCAAGAGTGAGATTTAAGAAAGATAGATATATGTAAATTGATTAAGATGCCCTCCAATTTATATGAGATATTAAGTACTCAACTGTATAATCGCTAAAATTAATTGTCAACAATTCAATGAATAAATTCATAAAACTGAATAAAATCCAATCCATACTTCTTGTTATAATAGCTAAATTCAATGAATGAAGAACAACAAATGAGGAACAACAATTCAATGAACCAATTCACTTAGCCACAAACCCTTCCCGGTTACATGAATATAATTAATAAGAAAGCATTTGAATCTCTAACAACAGCCAGATATTGATTGTTGTAGTAGAAAAATAATGAAACCAAAAATACCCACCAGTCCAAAAAAAAAAACCAAACATAAACTAAACAACCACAAGTACATCACAAAAAAATTGACACATCCAAATTGAAATAAGTAATATTCCTACAAACCAAGTAAGTCATATATATTAGAGAACAAACAGTCACGTATATCAAACATGTTTTACCTGAAAAAACACGGACCATGATTGCAGCTAAATTCCCAGACATGGGTTTGCTGCCGATGGTATTTTAATTTCGACCCCTCCAGTATAGTAAACTAGCAAAGCAAGCAAGCCATAAGACAACCCAGTTCACTATTTTATCAGAGAGTAAAATAAGAGAATGATGGGGTTGTGCTGGTTTAGACTTTAAGCTTTAATTGGTTGAATTGGATCTGAGTCTGAGTCTAAGGAGTAAAGAACGATGATGACGACTTGCTACCAAAGACGCTATGCCGCTAGCTGTTATGTGCTTGGGGCTTTGGGTCTTTGACTCTTGTGAAAGGGTATCTTAAGGTAGACATATCTGGGAAGCCTTGTAATGATGGACTCGTAATTATTTTCCTCGCCCTCCATTTTTTTAATGACTGTCCTTTTTTAAATTAGATTTTTTGAGATTTTATAGTTCAACTTCAATGAACGGTTGAAAGATATGAAAGTGAGAAACGCCAAACAAAAAAAAAAAAAAAAAAAAAAAAAACCAATTCTTGCTGCAACTCGCTTATCGTGACTAATCGTGATCAGAGAAAAGTGATAGATTTATGAGTAAGTGACTAAAAAAACTAATAACAGTCTGTAACATAAAATAGTTAACAAAGATTGAAAATCTATTTGAGCTAATAAAAAAACTTGAGAAACAATATAACTTTAACCCAAAGTTTTAGGTTTTTATTTTTAAATATTATAAAAAATATTTTGCTCAACTCATTACGTTGTGAATTATAAAAAATATTATCTATATAAGTCACATAACTCATAAAAAAAAGTTATATAACTAAAAATGTACCTGTGTTGTCTTTTCAATTAGAGGGATATAGTCAAACTTATTCCTAAAATAAATTTCACTACAGATTTTTTTACAAAATGGTCATATCATTTCTCTTTTTAGAACTTGGCATTTTTTTTTTTACCCATTTTGTCATTTGTAGTTTTGAGGAAATATGTTTTTTCTAGAGTAAAATCTTCTTTATCTTTATTATTATTATTATTACTCAATCTTCTTTATCTTATACTTAATAAAATTGTAGTTTTATTAATATTGAGAAATATCCATAGAAAATTACCAATTAATGACATGTCTCAATAGTTCGTTAGACTTTTTTTTTTTTTTTTTTTTTTTTACCATGTCTCAATTTTTTTTTTTTTTTGAGGGGGGCCATATGTCTCGGTTCTTCTTGGATTTAGCTTATTTTAACATCCAAAAATAGAACGTATAATTTTAAAATTTAATCTTTTTTAGGTATATATATAATTTTTGTCACTCATTCTTTAAACAAAATAAATCCAACGAAGACACCCTAGTATAAATTGTGGGTGTATGAGGACCGAGGATGGATATGAAGAGTTGCCATATAACTGTGAGGATGTCGCGGTCCACGGACCCGAGGAGGAAAGGTGCCCGAGGAGAGCAAGAGATGAGTCAAAGTACTTTAAGGCATTCCAAGTGGGAGCGAGAATCTAAAGAGAGAGAGAGAATCAATGGTCATAGGGGAAATTTCTAGTTTGGAGTAGCCTGTCGCCTCCGTATTAAATGGTGGACAACAGTTTTATCAACTGCACTGATGAAGAAGTGGCCTGAACAGTGTAAGTCACAACTAAGCAAACTCCTTCCACCACCTTCTTTAGATGTAAAAAGTGACAAGTGTCATGAGAGGAGGGATGTTAGGTAAGGATGAATGGTTGAGATGTGAAAAAGGAGGAGTATATAAGAAAAGACATGTTCATAGAGAGAAGTGGCAGGACACAATTATCAAGAGACAAAGAAGAAACAAGAAGAACATTTAGAGATAAGAGAGTGAATAGTAATAATTCTTATGAAAATGTGGTTTCCTCGGGCCAATTTGTATGAAGAAAGTGGTTCATCCCCTTAATAAGATCGGCCATTCCTTCCTTATTTTCCTCTTCGGGCGGAGTTCCCCTTTAGTTGTTTATTTTCCTCTCTTATAAATTCATTGTTTTGGACAACGGTTGAACTGATCCAGCCACTATTCTAAATAGGCTTGGACCGCTGGTTCATTTGGTCCTTACATAAATAAACACTTGAGCTCAAGATTTGGAAATAAGTTCTCTAATTAAAGCAAAACATGAGATTTGATCACGTTGACCTTTTAATGTAAATCCGTAAGTATAATGTTAAAAATGTTTGTCATGAATCTCATGATGGTTGTGTTTTGATGCACGTAGCTAATGGTCAACAGTTACATACAACTACACGGAGAAAAAATCTAGGGTCAGCGTTCTCCTGCACGGATGTCTTAAACTCCTAATACAGGCCATAATATAAAAAAACAAAAGACTGCCATTAATATTGCAAACAACTTGCCCTGACAAACATTGCCAACCACCCAAGACTTAAAAGAGGGCCAATTAATTTTTTTTTGAGAAAAAAAAAAAATGCCATTAGTACTATTATTGTTTATTGATGATGATTATTATTACTGATTAAATGCCATATGCAGGGCTTCTTTGGTCACCTAAAACCATCGGCCAAGAAGAGTCACACAGTACGGGAAGAAATCTATATATTTAATAATTGGTAAAGTTTAGAAAAACTTAAATTAGAATTTCAAATTAGTGATTCAATTTTGCGCTATGTGTCCTAAATTATTTATTCTTAAAGAGTTTTATTTCTTAATTTTAGAATCAATTGTGAGACTACATTATAAATAGTCATCCAAGTGAATTATTAAGTACAAAACCAAATAATCTAAAATAAATGAATCGTAAAAAACAAAGTGCTTCATAATAATTTTTTTTTAAAATGGACAATTTACATTTTATACTTAATAATATCCTTACAAAATTTTTTTAAGAGTTAACAAAATATAAAAATGACTATTAATAGTATTTGAATTATATTATGCATTTTATTGTATATCTTTAAGTGTATTCATGTATATGCATGAGGTTACAAGCTAGTTGCAGTTAACTGTTTTCAACTTTTGTTATTTCAAAAGAAAAATTACAATTTATTTATTTTAGTTAAAATGGTATATTTGGCACTCAATTTTGTCATTTATTTTAAAGAAGTGTTACATCCATAATATTTTTCACAATAAATTATAGGTGGAAAGTTATTATTAGTTCTAATTTGAATTCACAAATTAAGTTACTTTTTTGTCCACCCATAACAGTCAATAACAACCTACCACCTAAAATTTGTTATGAAAATATTGTGAATATAGAATTTCTCTTTATTTTAAAATCTTTCTTGTATTTGAAAAAATATATATATATATATTTTTTGAGAATGTGAAAATATTCATTTTAGTTTATGCTTTCAAAATTGTGAATAAATAGAATTCATGTGAATAACTAGTGAATAAAAAACTCTTTTAATTTCATTTCGCACATGGAAAATATTAACATAACTTGATATTTAGAATTCATGTCACATCATAACTAGTGATATTCAAGCCCCGATCTAGCTTGACAAATTGCACCGAAACCATGGTGATCGAACTGAATAACATAGTTGCCAACAGTGAACAAAGTAATTGTCAGACGTGTTTCTAAGTTTCCAACATCAGCCGGTTTCTCCCTCTAAATTCCAACCTCTGCATCGCACCGTTAACCTACCTATTAAGTTTTCCTCCTCACAACCACTACATGTCTCCTCCTTACCCATATATTGTTCAACCCAGATTTTTCCTCCTTCCGCTCACCTCTTTTGTTGCCATCGCTGCCTATCTATCCTTTTTTAGTCGTTTGGGTTCTTAGATCTACTGAATTTTGATCTTTTGGGTCCCTAGATCTACTGAGTTTTGGTCTATTTTTGTGTGATTTGAGAAATTTATTAAAGTAGAACAAAGTTCACAACAGAACAATTGCAACTAGAGACATTGGCCAACAAAACGCTAGATGACACTGTACACAAAATATTGCATAACAATAGACTAGAGACATTAGCTAGTTGTTGGGTTCTCAAATCTACCGAGACAGCCTTACCAACAAACACCGCCAGTGACACAACCTGAATTTTAATCTAGTGACATCATGACGGTTTGTTTTCTGAGAAGTTCGATGAGCTTGGCATAAACCCAAACAAGCCCTCCAACGCCAATTGAGCTGGCCGCTATTCACCCCTAATCATAACCAAGGCTCTATATCATCAAAATAAACTCGGTTTCATGAATTTCAATTGCTACGAGAAAATAAGAATAATTTTAATACAAAGGTTAAATGTTGAGAAATATCCAATTTAACTTCTCCTTTTACTTTTATTTTTAAGTAGCCTCACACTCTCAACAAATATAAAAAAAATTCCTAAAAGGCCAAAAAAAAAAAAACGTAATTCTTATATTCTGTTTGGAAACAGTTTATCTAGCTGAAACTAAAATTTTTTTACTGAAAGTATTATAGATAAATTAAAAAGTGACTGAAATAGTATGATAGAACTCATAAATATTACTAAAAAATATAATATACCTCATAAATAATAGTAAAAATAAATTAAATAATAAAAATAAAAATTAACTTTTTAAATCAAATGTCATACGCAAGCTTTTTTTTTTTTTTTGAGAGAGGACCTTCCCAGCGAAAGCAGGGGAGGGCTATGCATTAACAATTTCTGCAGAGTATTCTGCATAGGAGCTTACAGGAACTTCCTCTATCCAAGTACAAAAAGGGAAAGAGAAATTACAAGCATCCCTAGCTAGACGATGAGCTACTTTGTTTCCCAATCTACGAGTATGACAGAAAATTAGGGACCTAAAGCAGGTAGAAAAGGACTTGACATCAGAAATTATGTGCCCAAAGGGAGCAGCCGAGAAACCTTCAGAGTTCAAAGCTTGGATTACAATTGCAGAGTCGCCCTCAAGGATGACCTGATCAAATCCCAGTTCAGAGGCGAAGATCACCGCCCGTCTTGCTGCCAACACTTCCACTGTCTCCACTGAGGTGGGCAGAGGAATAATTTGAGTTAGAGCAGCCATTACAAGACCGTAGTCGTTTCGGATGATGATACCAAGACCAGCAGCATCTCGATCCTGGAAAATAGCCCCATCGAAGTTGGCTTTAACCCAGCCCGCAGGAGGAGGCACCCACTTGGGGATGCTCTGAGCCGGGGCAGATTTGAGGGGAGCTAAGTTGACCTGTTGGAATTCTAGAAGGGCATCCTTGGCCAAAATGTTAACCAATTTCAGATCCTCCACAACTTCACCAAGTCTCACCCTGTTGCGCCTGAACCAGATTTGATAGGAAATCATTGCAAAAAGGTCAAGGGGGTGGGACTTCTCTACACATAGCTGAAAGATATCACGGAAAGAGGAGCAACCACCAGCCTCATTTTTCAGTAAGTTAAAATGCAAAGCCCACACTTTAGATAACTCCGGACAAGACCAAATGGCATGTAAGGAAGTTTCAGGAGCCAAACCACAAGCCTGACAGGTCGGGTCAGTGAGGACTTTCCTTCTAGCCAGGTTAGCCCGGGTTGGTAAGGCATTAGAGACGGCTCGCCACAGCAATGTTTTAACTCTGTTGGGGGTGTTCAATTTCCACAGACTTCTCCACGAGCTTTTTGGCAAGGAAACCGGGGAAGTTACAACAGTAGAGTTTTGTTCCTCGCTCATAAGAAGCTTGTAACCTCCTTTCACCGAATACTGACCATCGGAATTGTTGTACCAGCAGAGTTTGTCAGCCACTACAGTGAGGCTTAGAGGGATTGCTTTGATCATTCTAGCTTCATGGGCCAGAAAATTCTCGTCAATTACTTCATCAATCCAGCATTTACGCTCATTATCAATCAAAATAGCCACCTTAGCATCATCGCCGAAGAAAGGGGGAGCAAATTGGATTGCTGGATAATGGGGGTCAGGAAGCCAATTTGCTCCGTGAATTGGAATGTTTTCCCCATTTCCCACCCGCCAATGGGACCCTCTTATAATAAGATCTCGGCTTTTAAGGATACTATTCCAAGCGAAGGAACCCCTGCCATCTTTTGCATCAAAGATAGAGCCACTAGGGAAGAATTTCGCCTTGAAAAATCTGTGGAAGAGAGAGGGCTTATCTTCCGAGAGGCGCCACACTTGCTTTGCTAGCAAGGCTTCATTGAATTTCTGCAAATCCTTAAAACCCAAGCCGCCCATGTCTTTTGGGAGGCAGAGAGAGCTCCACTTAGACCAATGAATCTTCCTTTGGTTTCCCCTTTGGCCCCACCAGAATTTACGAATTAATTGCTCTATGTCGTTGCATAGGGTGGAGGGGAGTTTAAAGCAACTCATGGCAAAGGTAGGGATGGCCTGAATCACCGCCTTCAACAATATTTCCCGACCCGCTTGGGATAGGAGTTGCTCTTTCCACCCCTGAAGTTTGGCCCAAACCCTCTCCTTGATAAATCTAAGACTAGCTTTCTTGTTTCTGCCCACAAGGGTAGGGAGACCGAGGTATTTCTCATATTGCTTGACCTCCTGAGCACCCATTAAGCTAGTGATTTGCTCGATGGTTTCAGCTGGGGTAGCTTTGCTGAAAAAGAGAGAAGTCTTAGACTTGTTTAACTGCTGACCGGAGGCCTTTTCATAGCAGTCCAGAATATTTAGGATCTTGGTGCTTTCCGAAGTAGAGGCTCTACAGAAAAGGATGCTGTCGTCAGCGAAGAAGAGGTGAGTTAGCCGAGGGCCCTTTTTACAGCGGCTAGTACGGTCTCATAACGAACTGAGAATAGCTCAAATTAAAAAATTAAATAAAAAATGTTAATTAATAGATGAAATTAGTTGGTGTGACATCTTTAAGTTCGGGATTAGTTGACCAATTATTAGCATCTGACCATATGTCCTTTTACTTCTCTTGCGGGTGTTGCCGTGGGGGCAAGCATAATAAAAAAATTGCCCATTAGAGTTCATGTTCAACTGCCCTAGACGCAAAGCAAAACTAGACCCAATTTTTTTTTTTTTTTTAAAAATAAAAAATAATAATAATATTTTTCCACAACTTATAGAGTTCTAATTCTCAAAAAAAAAAAAAAAAACTTATAGAGTTCTCTATTCACCATAACACATAAATTCATTATTAATATTATTATTAATATTACTTTCACATGTGTTAACAATGATAAAACATTTTTGTGTTTTTAAAATTGTTGGTTTGGATAGATTATTTTTTGCTAGTTTAGTTTACTATTTAGCTTATTTTTGTTACTATTTATGAACCCCACTATACTTTTTGGTATTATTCATGGGTTCTATTATACTATTTCAGCTAACTTTTACCTTTATCTACCGTACTTTTAGTAAAAAGTTTTTAGTTTTAACAAAATAAGCGAATCCCAATTAGACCCTTAGTGTGTGTTTGGCTCCAAATTAAAAAACCAGTTTATTTTACTACATCTGAAGACGTTTGTGAGCACTCTTATTCTCAACAGTCACATATCTACTCTTTTGTCAGAAGCATATCTGAGTAACCTTACCCATGTAGACAAGTCCCCTACGCAGCTTAACACTTGTTCATCAGCTCCAGCCAGGACCTCTACTCCAGATGTATGTGAACCTTATCCTGACATCCACAATTATTATCATTGCAGAGCTCTATCTGGAAGAAGATACGTCTCCAGCCAAGCCCCTACCTTTTTGCCACTTGTAAATCCATGGCTTAGTCCCCTACTTTCTTTTGAAATGTATAATGTACATTATCTCTAAGCTTTGTGGTCTATAAATAGGGACCTTGTAACTCTGAAGAGGCAAGAGTGAAGAGAGAAAAAGAAAACCCTTAGATTTCCTTGTAAGATTACCAGTTCTTGTAAGATGTTCAACAATGTCTTTTATGTCTAATGTAAAAAAGTTGTTGAATCTAATAATATCTCTTAGTTTGTTGTATCTTGTGATGTGCTCTATCCCATATTTTCATGTTATCTTTTATATCTTCTTAGTGATATATGTTATTAACCAATTTCCATAATCTTCTTACACCCTCTTTCTCCCGTTTCCTGGTCTTTCTCTCAATAGTTGGTATCAGAACCTTGTGATTAGTTTCTCCCTCCTTTGATTATTATCCTGATTAGTATGCTCTGTGATTTACAGTTACCATAACACGTGGATCCTCTGTATTAATCACATCAGAACACTGGATTTGATAATCAAGTAGAACACTAAGGAGTTTGTTCTCAAAATTCCCAAAGAATCTGCTTTTCCATAGTTACCTTGTGGATGTTTAAGCCTGGAGTTGGCATTTTAGTCATATTAGGTCTTTGGTAAACGGTTCTTTCTAGAAGAAATTGTCATGACAAGTTAATCTTCAGAAGTTACTAATACCACTAAACTTGTCTTTGATTTTTCCCTTCATAAATGCACGGCAAATAGATTAGATTACTTGTATGAAATCTCCCACGTACCTGAAGATAGTAAGATTCCTATTACTGACTTTCCTATTGTAAATCCTTATACTGTGTTTGATAAACCCCAAGTTTCTTTCAAAAAATCCATAAAAAAGTTTTTTGGTCCTTCTCAACCTTCTACTGTAAAAGAATATGTCCAAGCTTCCAAGTTTGACCATTATAATATTCCAGCAAGTGAAACAGAAAATTTCATTACCCTTGCCCTTCCCAGAGAATTTGTAATTCCATGGCAGAAACAAGGATACACACACCTTCATTTTGGTGCTGTAAGGTTGGCGTTAACTTTCAATGGAAGAAAGGGACTTCCTATAGTCTTTGGAATTTCACTTCTTGATTCCAGATTCTTGGAATATCAAAATGCAGTTATAGGAACAGTTCAGACAACTTTAAATGTGGGAACAATCTTTGTTACACTTTTTCCCAACTTCAATATTTCTCTCAAAGATCTTCATCTCTATGATGCTCTCAAAGTACAGGTCCAGATTACAGGAGCCTCTCAGGTGCAAGACACATTTGTTGCCACGCTTCACTACCAACTTGCTTATAGACTTCAGAATCATGCTTTTGACATGGCAGTTCTAGAAATAGCTCAATCTAATGATGCTTTATTGATTCAAGTTGATCTTGGAATGACACCCATGTGCACTTTTGTTCCAAGACAACTCAACAAGGACCAGATGACTTCTCTTTTTCTAGAATCATGGATTACGAAATATGAGATGCTTCATCAGGCGACTAAACCGATCCAGTCAAATGATCCTCTCTTTATCAGGAAAGCAAATGGTGAAGTAGAGACAAGATTCTTAACAGCTCCACCAGGAAGAAAGATGTAACGATCTTCCCAACTCAAATCTCTATGCTCCAACCAGTGTCTTATGTTTGGGAAGATGGCCTTAAAATTAAAGCATTTCGAGAAGATGGAAAACCTTATTATGAAGGAAATCGCCTTCTGGTCACATATGGTGGTATATTTGTGATTGTGTTGATTGCTAAAAGGAAGAGGCTTTTGAAGAAGATTATTCTAGAAGAAAGAAAAGATCTTCTCAGCAGATTCTCAAAGATAGATATGAAGCAGGAGATCCAGAAGTTGACCTCCTTGGAGAACCCTCTGGAAAATTTGACTATTATGTTCTCTATCCTAGAACTAGTAAACAAACCCTTCCCTCTCTTTCTCCATGCAAAGAAAACCATGACCAGAATCAAAAACCTCCATTAATCCCATACTACCAGAAAGTCCTTCCCCAAATATCAAAATTCCAACCCCTTCCTACTAGTCAAACCCATATACAAAAACCCTCACCTTGTTACATGTTTGACCAAGCTTCACCTTCCTATTCATAGAGTTTTCCCCCATTATAAAGCTTTGATCATCCCCAAACCAACACTAAACATGTTTGGAAAATCAAAAATCTTGTTGGAAACAATCCAGATGGAACCAAGAAACAGGTCTCTTCGGCAGAAACAACTTTAAATTGGCAAGTAGAAAATGCTGTGGCACAAAACCATGTCTTTTCAAAAAATTTGGATAATCAACAAAAGATGGCTAAGGCAGTTACTCATACTTTTTCATCCTCAAATTCCCTTATTAAAGATTTAAAGAAGAAAATCAAAGCAATTGAACATGAATTGGCAACCATAGCTTCCACAGTCAAAGATTTGTCTGTTTCTTTTCCTCTTATTAGACAAAAAAGAAAAAGAAAGAAAACAGTTGTTACTACAACTTCAATCCATGGAAAAATCACAGAAAAAAGCCATTCAGACTCCTCCGATACATGTTCATATGCCTTTTCAACCTCGACAATCATTATATAAAGACTTGTCTATACCAGTGACCTCCCCGTTTTCACCAATTTCTCCCTATCAAAACCTTCAACCATTAGCCATAACACATCCTGACCATAACCCTTTTAAACTAAGTGGAATTTTTCCTACCATAACATACTCAATTCCACCTCAACCAAAGCCCCAAACTAGACCACAAAATGAATCTTCTCCTATAAAGAAAGACAAAGAACCATTATATCAACCCCCAGATCCAACTGTAGGTGCTTCTTCAAGACCTCCAGATATGAATATGTTGGCTGTGGATACTGACCCCCCCAAATCCAATTTCATCATTTCTCAAAACCCTCACCCTTGAAGATTCAAGAGAACCTTTTGTGCTCCCAATAATTGATGACACAGACCTACACTTATCTGATCTTGGTCTAGAGGAAGTGTTTATGACAAATACTGAACCAAAGGTAGAAGAAGAAGATGATGTTCTTCGTCCTAAAAAGCCTCCATCTCCACCACCACCAATCTTTCCTCCACCACCCTTTGTTCCAGAATATCAAACAAGGTTGACTTATTCACCAACTACAGATTCAAAACATTTGTTCACTCTCAATAATGTTCCTTCTTCTAGATGGCATGATGGGTTCTTTAACATGTATTCTTGGTGCATAGCTGAATTCCAAGCTCCAAATGCCACCATTTCCCTGATTATTACCAAGTTTGTTATAAGGATTACAGGAAGATTATGAGAATGGTGGACCAATTTAGGAGAATACAGGCAAAGACGGGCAGCTCAATGCAACACACTAGATGATTTCTTCATGATTGTCCATAATGAATTTCTTGGTTCTGCAACTCATTATACGAAAGTAGCATGAGAAGAATTCTTGCTGATGAAATGTTGCTCATTTGAAAGGAAAGATTTAGAGAAACATTTTGACAAAAACTTGGGGTTTATCAAACATAGTATAAGGATTTACAATAGGAAAATCACCTTCTGGTCACATATGGTGGGATATTTGTGATTGTGCTGATTGCCAAGAGGCTTTAAGAGTCAAGGTCTTTATTTGATCTTTTATTTCTAGGGGAAGGTTTTCTATAATGTTGAGGATATCATTAGGGACTGCAGAGGAAGGGTCTGAGGATGAGGATGGATATGTAATAGGATATACACATAGGGGTGGAGAAATAATTGTGGTGTTAAGAGCTGGAGGTTTTCTAGAAAGATAATCAGTGATAAGTTTATATTTTCCTTTGATGTGCTTGACTTGGAAGGACCATTGTGAAAACCAATTTGACCATCTGAGCAACTGAGGATGTGGGAGCATTTTCCTTTTGAATTGGAGCATTTTGGGAAAGGAGGACATATCCATTTCTACTAGAAAATTATGCCCAAGAAAATGAAATTGGAAATTTTCAATTCCATATTTGACTGCAAGAATTTCTTTGAAAGTGGAGTGGTAATGAAGTTCTGAAGGCTTGAATGCACCACTTTTATATCCCAAATGTTTCTCTTGCCATTAATCTCTTCAAAGAGAGCTACTGCCAAGTATTCATCACTTGCATCTGTCAATATCCGTTTGCCTAGTCCTGGGATCTATAAAGGAGGAAGCTTTTCTGCTAATTTTTTCAATTGTTGGACTGCTTCTGTATGAACAGAATTCCATTCTAGAGGTGATTTCTTTAGCAATTGAGCTAAACAGTTCCTGTATTTGGAAACTTTTGGAATAAAGTCTGATATATAATTGACAATTCCAAGAAACTGTTGTATCTGTTTGGTACTATGAGCTTATCTGGGAATTCAACAAGAGAGATAGCTATGTGAGGCTGCAAAATATACTTTCCATCTGAAATGTTTACGCCTAAGAAGTCTATGGAAGACTGTCCTATGACCATTTTCTTTTCTGAAAGCATTATCCCTTGAGATTTCACTAAATTATAAAATTCAGTGAGCAACTTGGCATGGGATTTTTCATCTTTTGAGAACAAAAGGATGTCATCAAAATAAATCAATGCATTGGTCAAGAATGGTTGGAACAACGTTACCATTGCTTTCTGGAATTGAGATGGAGCATTTTTGGGACCAAAAGGCATGACAGTCCATTGATAATGGTGGTCCGGGATGCAAAACACTGTCTTATATCTTTCTTTTGGATGGATTCCTAATTGCCAAAATCCTGCTTTAAGATTAAACTTTGAGAATACTTTGGCATTTGAAAGATGCTGAAAAAGAGCACTCTTGTTTGGCAAAGGGAATTTGTCATCTACAAGGAAATGATTAAGATCTTGGTAATTGATTACCAATCTAAGTTTTCCTCAGACTTGTTGAGAATGCTTGTTGATATAGAAAGCTTCACATGCCTAGGGAGAGGTTGTCGATTCAATGAGGCCCTCTAAAGGAGAGAAGATAGTTTTTGCTTGGCCAAGGTTAAATGTTCTAGATTCATTCCTCTGTGACTGGCTTTTGTGGGGTTAACACCTTCATTTTTCTTAAAGGGAAGGTATATGAAAAATTTTGGGTTTTTCCATAAAGGATTTGGATTTTTAAGGAGAAATTCAGAACGTCTGTTTGCACAACAGTCACTGATAATCTGGTGTCTCAAAGAGTCAAAGGGGTCTACTGTGAATAAATGGGGTACTTGAGTCCAGGTGAGAAGGTGTTGTTTTTGCAAAAGTCCTTTTGAAGACCATCTGAGATTAGGCATTTGATAAAGGAGATCAAATCCTATGAGAAGGTCTCTACCTGTGAGAGGGGATCCAAGGACTTGGTGTTTAATGGTAAGGGTTGGAAAGATTCTGATGAAGAAAGGCTTACTTTTCAGGGTGATAAGGAATGTTTCTCCATTTACCGCTCTAAACATTTGGTTATGGGGTAACCAAAATTCTTCAGGTAATATCTTAGGATGGAGAATTGTTGCTGCTGCTCCTGTGTCAAACAAGGCTATTACTGGAATGAGTCTGGAATAAGTATCAAGAAGGATATGTACTTGGGCTATGGGTGTAGGACTGGTTAAGGGGGCTATGATGGGTTGAGATGTATAGATGGTTTGGATTTCTGGATCTGAGTTTTCTTCATTGTCTGGATCTGAATCTTCTTCTGAAGTGGAATAGGCCATAACTACCAAAGCTTGAGAAGAGTAGTCATCATCCAATGAAAAGAGTGATTCCACATCCAAGAAAGGAGTATCATCTGCATGGATCTGAGCTTGTTCAAGAAGCTTTGCTGCTTTCTCATTTTTTGGACAATTTTTCACAAAATGTCCTAGTCTTCTGCATACAAAACAGACCTTTGAAGTTTTTCCTTTAAACTGTTTTCTTCTAAGAAACTTCCATTTTTTCTTCTTTAAGGATCTTTTCTTGTGACCTGCATAATATCTCTTCTTCCAAGAATACTTCTTGAAATGATCTCTTCTTTTTGTTGGACAAGCACAATTCTTTTCATAGCACTTTATCTGCGGATCTTTTCTTTTACAATTGTCTTTAAGTTTGCTATGAATCTTGTCAATCTCTAAAAGAAATTTTCTCTGATTGCAAAGTTTTTCTAGAGCAATGAGCACATGCTGATAAATTTCTCCCAAGGAAGCTTACTGCAAAGTTATTTTTTGGAGATTCATCATTCGGAGTGTTTCATCCCCTAATGGTTCTGGAATGGAGTTGAGAAAGGTATGCTTGGCATTAACATCATCCATACCATTAAAAGAGTAGTATCTCCTTGACATTCTGTCAAAATGTTTCTCTAAATCTTTCCTTTCAAATGAGCAACATTTCATCAGCAAGAATTCTTCTCGTGCTACTTCCGTATAATGAGTTGCAGAACCAAGAAATTCATTATGGACAATCGTGAAGAAATTTTCTAGTGTGTTGCATTGAGCTACTTGTCTTTGCCTGTATTCTCCTAAATTGATCCACCATTCTCGTAATCTTCCTGTAATCCTTGCAACAAACTTGGCAATAATTTGGGAAACAGTGGCATTTAGAGCTTGGAATTCAGCTATGCACCAAGAATACATGTTAATATCCTCAACATGATAGAAAACCTTCCCCTATAAATAAATGATCAAATAAAGACCTTGACTCTTAAAGCCAGAGCCAAAAGAATCATTAAAGTCCTCCATTTTTACCTCAGAAAGCACCTTCCTTGCTATTTTTCCTGATATAGACCAACCATGGAAAACTCCTTTTGCCTTTTGGATAACTGATATAGACCAACCATGGAAAACTCCTTTTGCCTTTTACATAACTTGTGCCTCCATTTTGAGCCAAAATTTTACAAATATATTTTCTCGTGTGTAAACATATATTTTCATAAATTCTAGTTTGAAAATTTGAAAATTGATGCCCATGATAGAGAATGGTTAAAATATCCTACCACAAAACATCCAAGATTTGGAAGCAAGATCACTTCAGCAAGTCTAATTGTCAAGCTTAATTCCAAAAATGATATTTGTGTAGAAGGAATTTTCCACCCGGCAGACATAAATTGGGTCACTAATCCAGATAGCACTCTACACACACATCGGGACACATCTTGGGTATCTTGTTATCATGCTGTCACAATGACAGAATCCCTAAACAAGGGGATCTTACTTGAAATAATACCAATGGATCCAGAAGTTTGTAGACAGCAGTGGCCACATGAAGATCATTAGGAAATGGCCAATCCTCTTAAGGGATATGATGATCCCTACTACCATAACCATGATCCAGATGTCAATACTGATGTTGATGAAAAATGGTTCCATGGAAGAGATGGATGGGACTAGACATTTCTAACACTTAAAAAAAAAAAAAAAAGGGTCTCACAATCGTCTTCAAACGTAGCACTCTTATCCTTAACAGTCACATATCTACTCCTTTGTTAGAATCATATCTGAGTAACCTTACCCATGCAGACAGGTCCTCTACGCGGTTTGACACTTGTTCATTAGCTCCAGCTAGGACCTCTACTCCAGATGCATGTGAACCTTATCCTGACATCCACAATTATTATCATTGTAGAGTTTTATCCGGAAGAAGATACGTCTCCAACCAGGTTCCTACCTTTTTGCCACTTGTAAATCCATGGCTTAGGCTCCTACTTTCTTCTGAAATGTATAATGTACTTTATCTCTAAGCTTTGTGGTCTATAAATAGGGACCTTGTAACTTTGATGAGGCAAGAGTGAAGAGAGAAAAATAAAAGCCTTAGAAGTCCTTGTAAGATTACCAGTTTTTGTAAGATGTTCAACAGTGTCTTTTATGTCTGATGTTAAAAAGTTGTTGAATCTAATAATATCTCTTAGTTTGCTATATCTTGTGTTGTGTTCTATCCCATATTTTCACGTTATCTTTTATATCTTCTTAGTAATATATGTTATTAACCAGTTTCCATAATTTTCTTACACCCTCTTTCTCCACCCCTATGTGTAAAGTATATATTCAAGACTATTAAGAATGAAAAAATTATGATCAATTTCAAAATATGAAAATCATTGAAGGCAATTGAATAAATTAACTAAAGGTGTGTGTGGATACCGTTTATTTGCTAAAAACTGAAAACTGAAAATTTATTGTTGAAAATATTGTAACAAAATAATTTTTAAATGTGTGAAAAATGCTGTGGGGCCCAAATTTTGTTAGAAATCTATGTTTGAATGACTTTTGTGAGTCCGTAAACAGTACCCATGGGACTCACAGACAAAACACAGACGCAAGATTGGGCAAAACACCCAATCCAAATGCTCGCTAAGTAAGAATAAAATAAATTATATTTACATTTATATTATATTTTGTACGATAATTACATATATATTTGTTATTTTATGTCTGATGTTAAAAAGTTGTTGAATCTAATAATATCTCTTAGTTTGCTATATCTTGTGTTGTGTTCTATCCCATATTTTCACGTTATCTTTTATATCTTCTTAGTAATATATGTTATTAACCAGTTTCCATAATTTTCTTACACCCTCTTTCTCCACCCCTATGTGTAAAGTATATATTCAAGACTATTAAGAATGAAAAAATTATGATCAATTTCAAAATATGAAAATCATTGAAGGCAATTGAATAAATTAACTAAAGGTGTGTGTGGATACCGTTTATTTGCTAAAAACTGAAAACTGAAAATTTATTGTTGAAAATATTGTAACAAAATAATTTTTAAATGTGTGAAAAATGCTGTGGGGCCCAAATTTTGTTAGAAATCTATGTTTGAATGACTTTTGTGAGTCCGTAAACAGTACCCATGGGACTCACAGACAAAACACAGACGCAAGATTGGGCAAAACACCCAATCCAAATGCTCGCTAAGTAAGAATAAAATAAATTATATTTACATTTATATTATATTTTGTACGATAATTACATATATATTTGTTATTTTATTCTTAATATTGACCTGTTAAACTTGTCTTTTAAAACAATTCGTATGACAACAATTGCAAGCAAATCTTTGCTCACGAGGACTATCGTAAGAAACAATTTATTTTTTATCTGAGTCAAGAATTATTTACCCTTCTATAATTTGTGAGTTGTAATTAGTAAAGTAAAAAAAAAAAAAAAATGCCAATACACCTTTTGAACTTTAAGATGGTGGTTATAACATCCCCTAAACTTTTTTTTTTTTTTTTTTAAATAATTACTCAAACGTCATGCAACCATGCGGTGCCTCTAAGACATGCAACTATCATTGCTTATGGTTATGACAAAATCACCCTGGCCCATTTGACCCTCAATGAGGCAACAATGAGACACCTATGTTCCAACCCCATCTCATTCCATTGCCATCTTAGCCTTCATTCTCAATCAAGAATAAACTAGTACATGGTAATGAATAACCAAAAAAAAAAAAAGATCGTAATGTGCTTGAGGGCTCAATAATAAACTAATTTGAATCAATTACTAGATTAAAATATTATTACCTTAGCCAAAAAAAAATTTTAATTAATTATTATTCTCCTACCATGATTTATTCCACGTCTTGCGACGACCATGGAGTGAATTTTTTCTTGACTTACCACAAGAATATTTGAATTTCGTCTTCTTTTCTTCTATCACAAATTGGGGGTGATGGAACACATAGTGAAGCTTCTTCCTCTATCTTGATAAGCTTTTGTCACCCAAATTAATACTAAAACCACCATGAAAATGGAAAGAGATAGCATTGATGACCATAATAATCGAATTGAATTCCTAAATGGCTTGCATTGATGTGAAACAACATCAGAAAATCTGTCCTTCACAAAAGTGCATTCTACCAAGCTCTGCACATCTGGATATACATCTAGCAAAGATTGGACAGAATAACTATAAGCCGAGATCATGTTGAAAGAGGCCTCAGGAAGAAGTTTTCCTTTGCTTTGACAATCTTTACTCGAGTTCTGTTTGTAACAGGTGAACTCAGCAAGAATCTACACAAGTACACATGATTTTGCAGCCAATAGTCAGTTTTTATATCTACCTAAAACTTAAAAATGTTGTTAGAAATATGTAGTTAAATAATTAAATTTATCATTTCTCAATAACTTAAGTTTTTAGAAGAATCGAAAATTTAATGACAGCTTCATTTTAAAAAGTCTTGAGCTGAGTTGGCACTTAAAAAAAAAAAAAAGATAACTATATAGCCTTGCCACATATAACACTAACTTCAAATTACCCGACTTTTTTCTTATTTTTATATCTTATCTAAGTTAGAATGAAGATGGCAAAATGTCTTCCCCAGCTTCATCCTGTCCTCTGGTTTTTCCATCCTAAATGGCAAACATGAATACATGATAGGGGTAGATTTTGCATGTGCTATCTCTTCCAACCAGAGAGCATATATAAATATACATCATCCACATTCCTCTCTCTCTTAGTTATTGACATTCTCCCCTTCTTCCCTACTTCTCTGTCATATCTCGTCTCCTTTATAAAAGTTTCTCTCCCTTCTATGTTTTTTTTTTTAGTTGTGTAAAATTTAACTGATGACCCCCAAAATGTTCTTAACATATGACAGTTAAATTTTTTTTTTCTTCTTATTATTATGTATAAAATTTTACTACATTTTAAAATATATATATAACAGTTATGTATAAAATTTTACAACATTTATGTAAATGACTAATGCATCATTTTTTTCCTACTTATTACTCTTATACCATTACCATACTTACACAACTCATTTATTTTCCTAAATCATTCATTTTTTCTCATTAAAGATTGCAAAATACCTCCACCTTTCGAGGCTCGCACGATTCTCACCTATGCAAGTTTTTTCTGTCCTAAAACGGGATATGACATCCACAATCTTACTCTATCTCATCCTGTTGTTTTCCTTAATAATAAAACACAAATTCTTTTTTTTTTAAGTATGACTTGCTTACTTTTGGTAAGTCTCCTACTTGAATAGCATCTTTGGGGCAGCTATACGGCAGGTAGCTGTAGTCAGGTGCTCCCGAGAAAGGTTGACAGACCAATTTAAATCCACTATCTAATCCCAACATCTTGTAATACTCTGATATTTTAGAATTCAACTGCAACACAAAGATATAGAACCACTTGTTACACATAATGACATTTCAATTCAACTCTTTGCATGTATGCAAGTATTGTTTGACCAATTAGTACCCGATCTATAAAAGTATGGATGTTGTTGCCAATTTCAACCAAAAGTTTTTGTGAGAACGAGGTACTCTTGCATGGTAGTAATGAGCTCAGACTACTATTGTGGGGGTCCTGTTCAAAACCTACAAAAGCTGAACATGTGTCCTTTGCAAAACTGCGTTTCAACAAGTAAATTTGATGACCACCGTGAATAAGAAAGCCAATGTTGCGACAGTATATTAAAATTAAATGTTATCCTAAATTCTCGAAGAGGAGCAAGGAGAGGTTTTACTCACTTGTGAAGGAAGAAATCGATGCCAGTTAACACCCAGCAGAGAGTTGTTAAAATCCAGCAGCAGAAAATTATACTGAAATGAAAGCAGAACATGTGGGTGAAAGAGAGAGACCTTAAACAAATTAAATTGGTTTAAATTTAATTTTACTCACGCTATAAATCCGGGGTGCCAATGCAACGAGAGCAGAACTGAGCCAAAGCAGCAATCCATTAGTCTAACCAAGTTGGTTTTCTATACATCTTTGTTAGAATCAACCAGATTCAAAAGTATGCGAAGCATAGACAAAATATGTACAAGTCATAAAAGAAAAAGAGTTCTTTTCTAAGTTCTAAAAACTTGTTTTCTATTTACAAAAAAAAAAAAAAAAAAAAAAAAATTATTTGCTACACTATATTACAGTACTTAGTAAATTATTTTCCATTATATAAGTTGTATAATTCATCCAAAATTGTCAATAAATTAATCCTGCATTCAATGAGCATCATGCCACTAACCAATTCTTGAACGTAGAGAGGTTACTTTTGACGGTGTTCTGTTTTCTGGTTCTACCTCAATGTTGCATTAGTTAGACTTATATGTTCTGCCAAAGTAATTAAGGCTTGTGATATGCTTAGATGCCTAATTCATTTATAAAGGGCATCACAGTAAAGAAAACATACCTATTGCAGCAACCAACAATACCAAATTGATAGTTACAATCACAGGATGAACTACGTGCCTAGACACATTTCAAAAAACAAAAAATAAATCTTTCGAACATATAAACAACACATCATCACAGTTATGTTAATTAGGGGAAACAAATGCTTACGAAGATTGAATTGCACGATCAATTGAATGGCCATTCTTGTCAACAAAACGTCGGATAACATGCGATTCTCTTCCAAGTCTATCTATGGTAGTATTCAAGCTCATCGATATGTTTGGATCATATGGGAGTAAAAGGGACTGCATTTTAGTCAGTGATGTTATTACTTTCTGGATGGTCTGACTGGCATCTCGTCCCATTTTGAGAATAGTTTTTATTATTTTCTCTGTTCTCCATAAGGTGCTATGATTTGCTGCGAGGACAAAACTGGATGCCACTCTTGAAATCCAAGAAGATGCAAATACAGATATTAGAGATTAGTAAAACTACCATAACTTTATAGCAACAAACAAATAATTAGGTAAAGCATTATTATTATTGAGAAAATTGCATTCACCTCATTGAGGATTCCTTTTATTACACTCACCTTTCTTAAAATGGAAACTATTTACATAGTAACTAGAACCACACTTTATGGGCCCACTGCCCACACATGCGGTGAAAGAGAAGTCCCATGAAACTGCTCTCATAAGATACTTTCTTTTTTCTGAACGGGATAAAACTTTTATTGCAAAAAAAAAAAAAAAAAAAAAAAAAAAAACCTTGTTACAAAGAAGTGTCACAGACAGTGACTTGCTCTCATAAGATACTTTTTTCACATGACCAGACAAAAAATATGGAATTAAGGATCACTTTGACGTACTTACATGGCGAGAACGGTGAAGAGCAGGACCATCGAGAACATTAGGAAATAATGATGATCCAAATACTTCATAAATAGCCAAGAGCCACTGCTTGGCTTCTTCACGATCAAGAAAATTCCAAATCCCAGCCCACACAGCAACCAAACTACCCCAATTGCATAACCATAGGCTCCTGTAAATGCCGCAGACTGGAAAAAATGAGAAAAACACACTAAATCAATCCCATTTTCTTTAACCCCACATTATTATTATTAATTTGCTAAAAGTTTCTATTTTTCTAATAACATAAAATGGTTGACTGCTCCCAAAAAATTGGACATTTGCTTTGGAGTTGGGACCCCTGTATATTCAGTTACATTTAAGATGTGGGTTCTATCCTCACAAAAAACAAAACACAGAAAAGCAAGGATGAATAATTAATATCCTCCTCAAGAGGCAATGTAACTTACAGCCCAGTAATGCTTGCTTCTAACATCGTAACTTCCTTTGTAGTAATGGAAGTGGCGCAGAGGATCAGGCCTCTTGAAGTTTGGTTCCTCAGCTGACACTATACATTTTGGTGAAAACAAGGTGGTGTAAACCAAGAAGAGAACAAAAGGAAGAAGAATCCCATTTGGGTTGGACATAGAAGAAGCTGTTTTTTATTCTTTGTGCAATGAAAAGGGCTTCCAATATATTTTTGCCCAAACTTTTTTTTCTAACTTGAGAGAGAGAGATATATAGAGACGTAGAGACAGGGAGGTTCTTGGTATGATGACTTATTCAGTAAGGTAAGAATAGCTTGTGGCTATGGTTATTCTGGAATATTTGGTCTGTTGAAGAACAGCAACTTATTATAGAGTGAGGTAACGAATCAAGCCGAAGTTTCAGGTTGAATTTGACCACTTTTTTTCCGCTTCATGTCTTTCTCCGTAAGTCTCTCTGCTTAATTAGTTTTCTTCTACTGTTTGTTTTTGCTATATTTATAGGGGTGGTGAACAAAAGGCTTTTCATTTCCTTTTAGCATGTGTGTCTTATTGCGCAAATTTCTGTGTGTTATTTCATATTTGATTAAAAATGGGATATACTGCTTGCAATTGTAACAGAGTTGAATGGCATAAAATGATTGGTATTGAATGGTGAGATTGATGGTGCTAAACTCATATCAATATTAGCCTTGCTAGGATTTATAAGGCGTGAAAAAGCACCTGGGCGTGCTCATGTTTTGTATCATTCGATCACCATTTGCATTGTGATAAATAGAATCTAGGGAATCTATTTGATGTCAAGAATTTAGTAGTTAGCATTCTATTTGATGGCAAAGAATATATAATATCACAGTCATTTAAAATCAATTAGCACTCTTTATTTAATTATAAAATTTTAAATGATATTATATAGTTTCATATATACACCTTTAAAATTATGGCATTAAATTTGAACAATGAAATAGATTATTTCCATTTTAAGGCAAATGAAGAGGATTTTAGTTTTTAACATCGTCAGTAAGTTTTTCACCTTCTCCAAAGAGTTGTTATCTTCATGTTCTTTTTGTTAGGTTTTGTCATAGTGCTTGAATCATGGTTATTATTATCATTGATCCTTTTTCTTTTTCTTTTTTTTGTATATTAGATTTAATCATATTGATTGAATTATGGTTACAAATCATGCCAATCATGTTTAATGGGCTTTCTCAAAAAAAAAAAAAGTTTAATGGGCTTATTAATGTTTTAAAAATCAAACGACTTAAAGAATTAGAAAAGTGAGAGGTTTAAGGTGTCAAGGTTAGATTAATTTGAGTCATACCATAATGACATCATAAATAATTTAATAAATAATAAAGTACAAAATGATTATATAGTTGTTTAATTTTTTTTTTTAAATTGACTAAAAAAATCTAAATAATTTAACAACTTTCAAGTATATTTTCACTTAAAATGATAATAAAATGTAATAAAGCATAACCAAGCATAAATAAACATTTTGTTTATTAATCCTTAGCATAAAGCAATATTTTAATATAAAAAAGAAATACCCTATTCAAAATAGGGAAAATTACGTTATACCCACTTGTGGTTTGGCCAAAATTTAAGTTGCATTCCTGTGATTTGAAATTTGATACTTTACCCACCTGAGATTAACTCAATTAGAGTTCTGTAATCCACTTCTGTTAAAAACATGGTTAAATATGTAATTTTGCTCCACATTTATATCTCTGTTCTTCAAAAACACAAAAAACATAAAAATACAAGATTAAATAAGATAAAAAAAAAAATGTTGGTTTCACTTATGAAAAATGAGTGAATGTCATAAGACAAAATTAGAAAGAGAGAGAAGAATGTTTAACGGAATGATTAATCCAAAGATGACTTGCTCTGGCAGATGAGTTGAATGTCACCTGCCGATTTCCCTCGAATCCTTTTCATATATGGCTTTGAAAATTCGAAGCTGAAAATTGTGGGCTTTATTCTCTAATTTTGAATTTCTGCCTTCATATTATTAGCTTTTTTTTTTAATTATTATTATTTTGATTACATAATCTACTGATTTGATTAAATTATGAGTTTTGAGAATTGGGTATCTCAGAAATTTTCTTTTGAAGTTCTGGGCGCTGATATATTTGAATTATGGTCGAATTAGGTGTATTAGGGCCCTAACTAACGCTCACATTTGCAAAAAAAAAAAAATTGGATCTTTAAATTCTATGGTTTTATTACTTATAATTATATGAATGGCATTGTAGATGATGTCTAGTCCAGATTTGATGAAGATGGCTACTGAAGGCATGAAGAACATGAGGCCTGAAGACTAGAAAATGGCTGCAAAGCAGTTGATCTCAAATTATGCTCTAATAATTATCGATCAACGATGGATTTCATATCGGGTTCTTTACTTTATAAATTAGTTTGGTAATTTATTATGTCAATTGAATTAATGATTGAACCTGCTTGTTAATGTTTGTGAACAGCATTTTCCCCTCTTTCAAACCACTTTTGATCTTATTTGATCTAGTATTTTTATGTATGTATATATATATTGTAGTACTCATATTAGGTGTACTTCATTTAAAAAAATAATTGTTTTGTAGTACTCTTTTGTACCACCATACATAGTAGAAATATAATTTATATGAAGAAAAATAAAACTTAATCACTATCATTATCCCACCCTATAGGACAAAAAATTGGTTTCACCATTAATAGTCATACTTTGCCAAGAAAATCACAACTCAAACTTATTTTCCCCACATTACTAGGATACTAACGAGAAAATCTATCATATATCTGATATATGCATCTATCTTCTCACATGGGGTGAATCCTACAAGTGTGAAACACACTCCATTTGAGAGAATAGATGCATGTAATACCACATTGTGTCATACACACATTCATGCGACTTATCCTAACCCTTCGAACGAAAGTTCATCCACTACTCACCATTTTGTTCATGACCACAAATCCAATACCTTGTGAGCTATTCTCATGTTGCCACTTAGCCAACACAAATATATATGTACGGAACAAATTTAGATAGTCCCGGAGCAATGCTCCAGGACTACCTAAAAACTGCCCTATATGTACTGCAATGAGGTAGGAGAGCCTGTTGCCGTCTCAACGGTCAACACACCTTGCTTAGCCCATTGTCTATCTCCCTCATGCTCATGAATTTGTGCGGCTAACATGGTATAACGTATAAGGGGCTACCGAGTACCCTCCCCCCTTGCAATTAATTTTCATCTTTGTTGGTCAAGGGTCCAACATACGGGCACAGTACTAATATATTTAAAATAGTAATAATCTTGAAATTACTTTTTTTTTTTTTTTTTGCATGTAATCCTGAAAATACTTGTTGTTATCAAAATACTTCACGGGTAGGTACAACACATTTTTTTTTTTGGAAGTGGGGGGAATATTAAACAAGAAACATAAACTACAAACCGTAAGGGCCAAGTTTAATATATAATCTACTGCATCTAAGACTGGTAAGGTCATATAGTAAAAGCAAAGACATCTCCACATGTAGAGTGTCTAAAATAACAAAAGATTGTTGGAGGTGAATTGTCATTCTTGCTAGCTTGTCGGCACATGCATTTGCTTCCCTATTGCAGTGTTTTAGCTTCCACCTGAGAATCTGATTCAATAAGTTCATGAAGCCATCAACCATAGGTGCATAATTAGCAAGAGAGACAATATTAACTTCAACAATTGATTTAGCTTTTGGTGACAATTGACAAATATGCACAATTAATCTATGCTATTAAAAAAATCTTCACTATCTAAATTTAAATGATCTAAATTATCCTCACACACTAACCAAAAATATATTTAAAAAATTCAAATGGAATTAAAAAAAAAAAAAATAAGAATATTATGTGATCATAACTTTTATACTACAATTTTTATCACAACTTTAAAAATGACGGAATTTGCTTAGTACTATCCTAAAAATCCACAAAATTTTCTCCTCTCTCACCATCAAAATGGTTGTACGACACAAAAATTGCCTTTTAATATTTTCTTGGGAAAAAAATATACGTTATAAAGGGTAACTCCAAAAACCATATCTTCTCTAGATATACACTAAAAAAAAAAATCTGCTTCTTACATACACGAACCAGCCGTGCCAGTTAAAACTTCCTGGACATCACGCATGTACAATGTATATCACTGTAATCTCATTGTCGGATTGTCATAGTGTCTCCTAAACAACTCCACTCAAGTGAAAGTCACGCTCCAATAGCCATCGAGAACGTTGCACCGTCACTTAAAATTTAAACAATCCTATCCTCAATCATTGGTCCGTGTTTCCCACTCGCGCCGACTGACAATGCAGCATGCTATTACTTTCCCCCCAGCTCCCCATACTTCCCCGCACTTCTCTCACTTCCTATGGAATCTTCCTTTCTTTTTAGCTTTTATTGGTTCGTGCCAACAAAACCTTGCATTTTTATCGAGAGCCAAAATAAACCCACTCCTCATGGGCTTTAAATTTATTCAACCATATTTGGACCGTCATGATTATTCATTAACATATCAATTTTAGGGAACATTCTGATCCTACGGCCCAGATTCGTGGCTAGTAATTTCAAATTCAAAACGACGTCGTTTTTAGAATCCAATCATTGCTCATTAATAATAATATTATTATTTCTGTGTGTAGCAGTAGTATTGTATTTGGTTTGGTATAGTATAGACTATAGATAGAGTCATAGAGAGAGACCAAAATCCAAATTATATCAAAATTTTCTGCGTACGAATACGGTAAATACAGACCCGAAAGCAAGGGAGGGAAATCAATATTTCTCAAAAGGTCAATTGGATTTGGAGAGTCACAGTTTTTTCTCTTTCTCTCTCTCTTTTTTTTTTTTTTTTTTTTTGGTTTTGTGGGGAAACAGAGATCATTGATAGATCTCTTTCTCTGATCATTCAATGGGTTTGTGGGAAGCTTTTCTCAATTGGCTCCGAAGGTTAGCGCTCTCTCTTCTTTTTTCTTTTTCTTTTTTATTGATATTGTTATTACTTTGTGGTTTGAAATTTGAATTAAATATTGATCAGACTTTGGTTGATATATATATTTTCAATGAAGCGTATGGCCTTGTGTTGTGGAATGTAATCTAGTTTGCTCGATTTTTTTTTTTTTTTTTTTACCTTCTTTATTCATTGGGGATCGAATTAATTAGATACTGAAATGGGTTGAACCGGGGTTTGTTGTTGTTGATCGCATTATGGTTAGTCTCAATCCGACATAGAATTTTGGGTTTATTGAATGACAGAATGGATAGTGAGTAATGTAGAAACTGTGACTGAAGAAGATGAAGAAGTAAGCTTAACAATGTTAGGCCTTATGAACCATAATTCATATACATTTGATAAGATTGCCACCTGCGAGAGTTTTGTTATGAGCTTGGTTTTCAAACAATAAGGCTGGCCTAGTAGGACCAGAACTGTAAATGGGTACAAGGGTTCATCTAAAGTTACACAGATCCAGAATTCCACCATGTTAGAGAAGGAATGGCTACTTGTTGACAACAACAAGTCATACATAGAGCGTAATAAGAACAATTTTAACTCCAGATGTGATCGCGTTATCCCTTCAAACTTGCAGAGCGATCACCTTATTTGTACTGCCTGATTAAAGATGCGCACGCATCTTCCTACACTTGAGTATGTGATATGATACTCCTCCCAAATCACCCCATAGGAAATTCTTCAAAGGCTATTAATCTTTGTCGTGCAGTGTGTTTGGTTGCTAGTTGAATCTGGTCATATCTTATGACAAGAATATTTTGAAATCTTTTATGTTTAGATGTTTGTTTTTATTTCTGGCTGACCGTGATGGATCATTAGTTTAGAATGAATGAGCTTACTCTATTGTAAATGTGATTGCAGCCTTTTTTTCAAGCAGGAAATGGAACTATCTTTGATAGGTCTTCAGAATGCTGGAAAGACTTCACTTGTAAATGTTGTTGCAGTAAGTAAATCATGATATTAACCTTGAATCTATATTATTTTCCATTTGTCTCTTTGGGCAAATGCACTGAAAACTGGCTTGTTGTCTTGTTCCTAGACTGGTGGATATAGCGAAGACATGATCCCCACGGTGAGTCATCTTTTGAAAAGGCTTATACCTGATTTTATCT
The DNA here is from genome assembly GCF_932294415.1 of Quercus robur. Lineage (NCBI taxonomy): Eukaryota > Viridiplantae > Streptophyta > Magnoliopsida > Fagales > Fagaceae > Quercus > Quercus robur. The sequence continues at coordinate 14,473,292 of NC_065539.1, forward strand.
TTTCCAGTAGTGGATACCTTTTGCCAAAAGCTTGGTTTTTGTTTTCTTTCAATGAAAAATTTTCACTTATTATTCAGGGGATAAAATCTATTTATTAATATTTCTATACTTCGATTTTCAGGTAGGATTCAATATGAAAAAGGTAACAAAAGGGAATGTCACGATAAAGTTGTGGGATCTTGGAGGTCAGCCTAGGTTCCGCAGTATGTGGGAGCGATACTGTCGTGCAGTTTCTGCTATTGTGTATGGAACCAACTTTCCATCTTTTTTTGTATGTTAGCAAAACTGTCTACTGCATGGTACTTAGCAGCTTAACTAGAAGACTACAAATATTCTAACCTTTTTTAGGTTTCAAAGACATTCCTTATCCATGGGGCTTCCCTGTCTCATACTATTACACTTATGCTTGGATTGGAAATTTACGCATTGTTTCTTGTGCAGTTGTTTATCACATATCATACATATGTTTGGTAAATTTTAAATATATACTAATGGCTATTCATTTTAGGTTGTCGAAATTGTATACCTTTTTCATCTTCAAAGTTTTCTTTTACTTATAATGTGGAAAATACCATATTAGAGGTTCATAGTTTGTCCACTAAACACTTGTGATGATTTGAAGCTTAGTTTTATATGATCTAGGTTTGTTTGCCATCTTTCATTTAGCTTTCTAGCTTATTTGCTTATATATAGCTTTATAAAGCCTCTCTTTCTCTAGTGGTGTATGTTAATAATTCAAGAAATTTTGGAAGTTTAGTGAAATAGATATTGGACCAAACTGTTTGAAGTTTAGAAATTATTGTTCAACAAATTATTTAGGGTTGGCCACAAGTATTTTTTTTTTCCCTTCATTCTATTTTATACAAAGTCATACTCTATGATATTTCCTCAATTAACATGTCCTGGTTGCTAGAGTCTGGAAAATGCTTGAATTGGAAACTAAAATAATATGGCAAAACTGCATTCTTGGGAATTATGTGTTATATATGACCATGCATGCTTGTGCCCATTTATTTTTAGCAGTCTAGATAAGAAATTCTTGAGAATTTAAAAGTTATAGTGAAATAGATATTAGACTGAATTATCTAAAGTTCAGAAATTCAATCTTCTTTGTGTTTAGTGTACATTTGAAAATTCTCAAAGTTAAGGCCAATGAGCTTTAGTTCAAATGGCACCTCCTTCCCTTGTACGATTAAGGTGGAGGGTGACATCAGTTGAAGACCCATTAAATTACAAGCCCCATTAAGTACAGGCGTAATTAAGAAAGAAAAAAGATTCTCAAAGTTTAGTGTGCATACACATATGCATGCATATCTGTACTTATACATTAGATGTAATGTTTGTTTTTTTTGGCTGGGGTGTCATTTGCTACCTGATGCTATTGTTACGATTTGAAATTGCTTGACTCTCTGTTTTTTGTTTAATTTAAATTCACCATATTAAGCTGTCCTTGTCAATACTGTATCCATTTTTTTTTTGTTAGTCTATTTTTGTCAGTATATCTTTGACAGAAACCTATGCTCATTTACCTGATGAAAAGTTCAACTTGTGCATTAACTTGGCATCTCAAAATTGTTGTATAGGGAATTCTTCCTTCACCAATTTTGAGTTGTAATGAGATTGACATTCTGATTAGTGAAATATCTCATCCAATTCAAATACGCAGTTAATTCTTTTAAGCATGAAATGGAACGTGTGTGGTTACTAGGAATTTACAAGCAAATTTAGAGAATTCTGATGTTAAACTGGATTGTTTTGAAGAGTTTCTGCAGGTTATGTGCTAACTAAAATTCAATAGTTTGTTTGCTACTGAGCTGTGGCACAAATGGAGCTTCCTCCCCACATAAGAATAGTGTGGAGGGTGAGATTGTGGATTTAAGACTCATTGGATGCTATGTAACTTACCAATCCATGTATATATACAGACATAATGCCTCTTGTGCTGTTTAATATAGTTGCATATATGACGTTGCTTGTATAATCTAAACTTTTTGCTGTTAGGCAAATGTTGAGGAATCTCTGGTCAAATAATGTATTATTTAATGCTTTGTTTATTAAGTAATGGTTTGTTAGCATCAATTCTTAGTTTTATGATGGCTTAACTAGTTGTAATGACCTGATGCTTTCTGCAGTTATGTTGTTGATGCTGCTGATCCTGACAACGTGAAGATCTCAAGTAGTGAGCTTCATGATTTGCTGAGTAAACCCTCGCTTAGTGGTATCCCATTGCTAGTGCTAGGGAACAAGATTGACAAACCAGGAGCTCTGTCTAAACAGACTTTGACTGATCAAATGTAAGATTCTTTTTTTTTTCTTTGGTGAACTTTTGTGATGGAAGTTTTCTCATGCGAAATTACAAAATTCCCAGTTGTGGTGAATGTTGAGATGATTTAAGTACCATCTATTTTTCATTTAAGGAATATGAAAGAAATTATTCTTTTGGTACTCAAAATTGATAATGTTCTCTGCAGGGATCTCAAGTCAATTACTGACAGAGAAGTGTGTTGCTTCATGATCTCATGCAAGAACTCAACCAACATTGATTCAGTTATTGATTGGCTTGTAAAGCATTCGAAATCAAAGAGTTGAGCGGCTTCTTCTGTTTTAGTTTGGATTTGTGTGATAATTTATGGAGGATACATATCTCTTTGGGGGGTGGGGGATGTCTAACTCGGCGCTGATTATTTTATTATTGTGTTCTTTTCTTTTGAGATGCTATGTACTATATATTTCTTCCTATCTAATTGATGGTTTCAGGTTGTTTTAATCTCTCTCTCTCTCTCATCCACACATTTCAAATTTCAAAAATATATATAAATTTCTCAAGATGTGTGTGATTGGCAAAAATTATTTTTGTCAACTTATTTTATTATTCAACTTATTTTTGTTACTACTTATGAGCCTTACTGCATTTTTTGGTACTATTTATGGGTTTCACTGTACTATTTCAGTTAACTTTTACCTTTATCTACAGTACTTTTAACAAAAAGTTTCAATTTCAGCAAAATAAGTGGATCCCAAACAAACCCGAAATGTAGATACCTACCCCTTTAAAAAGGAATCTACATTCACTCCAAACTGAGACTTGCTCAGAATTCAAATGTTCACAAGCATCAAGAATAAGCTATATTGCAATGGGATCTTAAAATATTACTCCAAGCCAAACTATTATTTGTGTCATGGATGTTGCTAAACTTGCTATATCTTATCAATAATAAGTGAGTTCTAGACCTACCAATTTTGCAGTCATTTGAATTAGGTTTTTATTGATTTATTGATTGTTGAAAGTAGGAGTGTTCAGCCAAGGGCCTTGTAATTGAATTGGCATATTCCCATACATGAAGTGCTTGAGGGTCTAGAGAGAAAATGATTCGAATTGCAAGGTTAGCAACTTTGTAATTATCTTTAAAAAAAAAAAGTGTTCATTGGTTGGTGCGGTTGGGTTTGGTTCGTTTGGAAGGGTTTTTGGGCTACCCTGCCAACCTTAATTTCCTAAAAACACGAACTGTTGTTGTATTGCCAATTGGTATTCTAGCAACACCGATCGGTGGTAGTTTTCATCGATGTGGTAGTTAGTGCCTGGTGGCCTCTTTCACATTAAAGAGAGAGTGAGAGACAGAGAGATTTCAAACCCATTACCCATACAACAAATCAACAAATATGGGCTAATGTTGGGTTCACTCGATTGAAGAAGCATATTTGGGCTAATGTTGGGTTGATTAATTGAAGAAGCAGTAGGTTTGGGTTGATTCATCCAAATCATCTGGGGTAGGGGTGTGTTTATGTGTGTGTATATTATCGGTTTGTGTGGTCTTTGTCAGAATTTTAAATCTTCTGTTAACAATGACACTAGATGACGTCGAAAAGCTCATATCTCCTTTGACTATTGCCCTAGGTACTATTAACATCCTCCTTTAGTGGTTCGAGTGTTGTGAAATCCAATCGATTCATTGACGCCAAATCGGTTTTGTTTAACACAAGTTGAAAGTATGTCTAAGTAACAATTATACTTAAACAAAGTGAAAAAAAAAAAAAAAAAAAAAAGAGCTATACATACTCAAATAAATTATAAATATATATTAAAAAAATTCCAAGCACACGCAAAATAAGTATTGTTGTGATATGAAGAATTGCTCAGCGTGTTTGGCCCTCTGTAATAGTAAAATTGTTATGTCTATACTCTTTTTAAATAAATAGATAATATATATATATATATATATATATATATATATATGGTTGGTTTTAACAATACCTCAAAAAGAATCCTTTGTAACTCCAAAAGAATCTTATAAACATATACCTTCACCAATCACCATAGCAATAAAATTCACTTATTATACCATAAGTTATATGTACATACATTTTTTTTAAAAAAAACTTATGCTTAGAATATGAAACAATAATATTCTAAAAAATATATATGCATTTTTTATAGTTAAAAATTATAAATCATGTAGTCGACATTTTTTGTATTATATTTGTACAAAAATATTTCAACTTAACTGAATCATAATATTTTATCGATAGTATAATTGTTCATTTTGTAAGGTGTAGAGCCACGATACGCAACGAACCACAACTGTGGTGGGTTCGCACGTAAAAAGGTCCAGACAATATCATTTGTAGAGAGTGGGTTCGAAAGGCTAGGCTTTGGTTACCCGGTCGTGGGTTTTTGTGGTGTTCACATATGTTTAATGTGTCTTTACTCCTGGAGTCTTTCTCTTGGAGGTAGACTGGGAGGCCCTCCTCTTTTGGCCATTTTTTCCAGTCCCCCTATCCAGATTATCTACTTTTTCTTTTATACTAGCCTGCGTTCGCTTTCCTTCGTCCACGTGTAGGGTCAAACTTCCCATGACTGATACTTGTCCCGTCAATCCCAACCCAAAGTCGTTGGGGATGGTTCATAAAGCTGAAGAATACGGCTCTGTTAGGTCAGAGCCTTGCATGGGAAGGGTAACTTTTCCTAGATATTTTGGATTTCCTTTCAAGTTTGTTCCTATACCGTTTTTGCCCCTCTTCTCGGTGGAACTTTGGGTCTGCCGAGGACTGAACTGTCCTCGGTTGCGTCTCCGGGCCGTTTTGGGCTTTATATTGTCAAGCTTGGACCATAGCCTTCTTTGGTTTGGGCCTTTGGACTCCCCATGAGTAAGTGGACCGGGCCCATAAATTATTGGGCCTCACATAAGGTATGTGAAAGTCATTATATTCAACAATAAAATTATCAAAATCAATATTTTTAATTACATGTTTTATTATTACATTAAATATCACTATTTTCATTTTTTTATTGTACTTTATAATTTTTTTTTGATATATTGAGATTTCCTATAATTTGAATGATTAAATTTTCTTATCATACGTAACATTCTTGTATGTATATTATATTTTAATTAAATTAAAATAAAATCATTTTAAAGTATGAAAATTGAAATATAATAAAAGATATGACTTAAAATATATAGCCATTCTTTTATTCTAGATTTTATTTTCATTGAATAATATCTTAATTAGTTACATGTGTCTATTTAGATTATTTTCCTTTTCATTTCGTTTTTTATACCATTTTCTAAAAATAATTTTAAATTTTTTTAACCAAATAAAACACATACATATTCAGTGCTATCTTGAATATTATTAATTATGATCTCTATCGCTCCATGACTTTATAACAATAGATTTGAGTCTTAGATCGCGTTTAAAAACTTTACAATTTTCTAAAGAGTTCAATAAGTATTTTATTGTAAAATAAGTAATTGTGAAATTTATATTAAAAAAAATTCCTTTGAACCTTATTTTTTTCTTGAGACTTTCAAATTTATAGCACATTCTCTTTAAGTCGGTTGGGTGTACCACTCAATCTTTGAACTGATATATATATATATATAAATATATATATATTATACCTGTGGGGCCCGAGAATTTGTGGACCCGGTCCACTTCATAATAGGGCCCAAGATCCAAGCCAAGGAGAATAATTTCCGATGACGCAAAGTGAAAATCCGAACAAGGCCCAAATATATGGCCAAGGACGACCTTATGCTCGGCACCTCACAAAACGCCTGAAGAAAATGACAAACTCAGTATAGGGGTAGGACAAGGGAGAAAGCTGCCAACATCGTAGTACAGAATCCTGCATCTGACAGGCCCATACTCCAAACCATGCTATTTATCTTTTCCAACCACCCCCAACCACTCTAGGTATGGATTGATAGGACAGGTCTGTACCCCAGAAAGTGAAACTTACACGTGGACACTAAAAGGGAAGTGAACACGAGTATAAAAGGGAGAAGGGGGGATCCCCAGAAGGGAGAGGAAAAATCCTACAAAAAGGGATTAAGGGAAGGATACTAGGCTCCCCGGACGCGGTCCGAGGACTTCAACCCTACAAGCCGCATCGATGTAAGGCTTAGCTGGTCAAGCCAAGTCCACCCTCGTATAAGTTTCCATAAAAATCACGACTAAACTGCTGACCGGTGACCAAGGTCCTGCCTTTCAAGCCCACTCTCTACAAATTATATTGTTAGGGCCTTTTACATACGAGCCCAATGTCATTCTTGGGTCGTTACATGATCGTGTCCCTACAATTGGTGCCGTCTGTGGGGAAGGCTTGCGCGTTGGCATAGGTGGCGGTGGAGTCAAGCCTCTGTCAAGCAAGGGTCGGCGAAAGCTCCTTCATTTCCAGTAGCACGCTGTTGTTGTTCCGACATAAATTTCCGCTAGGGGCTACGCCTCGCAGTGTCAATGGCACGGGCAGCTCTAGGGGCTTCCAACATCAAGCTAACGCCCCCCACCTTGGTTGAGGGGCTAATCTTTGAAAACAAGAAAAAATACAAGTTTTGGACAGAACCAAGGCCTTGTATGGTCCTCGGACTGAAGCCTATGGGGAAACCAACTACTTAAGAGAAAAAATACAAGTTTTGGACAGAACCAAGGCCTTGTATGGTCCTTGGAATCAAGCCTATGGGGAAACCAACTACTTAACAGAAAAAAATACAAGTTTTGGACAGAACCAAGGCCTTGTATGGTCCTCGGACTCAAGCCTATGGGGAAACCAACTACTTAACAGAAAAAATACAAGTTTTGGACAGAACCAAGGCCTTGTACGGTCTTCGGACTCAAGCCTATGGAGAAACCAACTACTTAACAGAAAAAATACAAGTTTTGGACAGAACCAAGGCCTTGTATGGTCCTCGGACTCAAGCCTATGGGGAAACCAACTACTTAAGAGAAAAAATACAAGTTTTGGACAGAATTAAGGCCTTGTATGGTCCTCGGACTCAAACCTATGGGGAAACCAACTAGATAACAGAAAAAATACAAGTTTTGGACAGAATTAAGGCCTTGTATGGTCCTCGGACTCAAGCCAATGGGGAAAGGCTTTGTATGGTCCTCGAACTCAAGCCTATGGGGAAACCAACTACTTAACAGAAAAAATACAAGTTTTTGACAGAACCAAGGCCTTGTATGTTCCTCGGACTTAAGCCTATGGGGAAACCAACTACTTAACAGAAAAAATATAAGTTTTGGACAGAACCAAGGCCTTGTATGGTTCTCGGACTCAAGCCTATGGGGAAACCAACTACTTAACAGAAAAAATACAAGTTTTGGACAGAACCAAGGCCTTGTATGGTCTTCGGACTCAAGCCTATAGAGAAATCAACTACTTAACAGAAAAAATACAAGTTTTGGACAGAACCAAGGCCTTGTATGGTCCTCGAACTCAAGCTTATGGGGAAACCAACTACTTAAGAGAAAAAATACAAGTTTTGGATAGAATCAAGGCCTTGTATGGTCCTCGGACTCAAACCTATGGGGAAAACAACTACTTAACAGAAAAAATACAAGTTTTGGACAGAATTAAGGCCTTGTATGGTCCTCGGACTCAAGCCTATGGGGAAACCAACTACTTAATAGAAAAAATACAAGTTTTGGACAGAACCAAGGCCTTGTATGGTCCTCGGACTCAAGCGTATGGGAAAACCAACTACTTAACAGAAAAAATACAAGTTTTGGACAGAACCAAGGCCTTATATGGTCCTCGGACTCAAGCCTATGGGAAAACCAACTACTTAACAAAAAAAATACAAGTTTTGGACAGAATCAAGACCTTGTATGATTCTCGGACTCAAGCCTATGGAGAAACCAACTACTTAACAGAAAAAATACAAGTTTTGGACAGAACCAAGGCCTTGTATGGTCCTCGGACTCAAGCCTATGGGGAAACCAACTACTTAATAGAAAAAATACAAGTTTTTGACAGAACCAAGGCCTTGTATGGTCCTCGGACTCAAGCCTATGGGGAAACCAACTACTTAAAAGAAAAAATACAAGTTTTGGACAGAACCAAGGCCTTGTATGGTCCTCGGACTCAAGCCTACAGGGAAACCAACTACTTAAGAGAAAAAATACAAGTTTTGGACAGAACCAAGGCCTTGTATGGTTCTCAAACTCAAGCCTATGGGGAAACCAACTACTTAAGAAAAAAAAATATAAGTTTTGGATAGAACCAAGGCCTTGTATGGTCCTCGGACTCAAGCCTATGGGGAAACCAACTACTTAACAGAAAAAATATAAGTTTTGGACAGAACCAAGGCCTTGTATGGTCCTCGGACTCAAGCCTATGGGGAAACCAACTACTTAACAGAAAAAATACAAGTTTTGGACAAAACCAAGGCCTTGTATGGTCCTCGGACTCAAGCGTATGGGAAAACCAACTACTTAACAGAAAAAATACAAGTTTTGGACAGAACCAAGGCCTTGTATGGTCCTCGGACTCAAGCCTATGGGAAAACCAACTACTTAACAGAAAAAATACAAGTTTTGGACAGAACCAAGGCCTTGTATGGTCCTCGAACTCAAGCCTATGGGGAAACCAACTACTTAACAGAAAAAATACAAGTTTTGGACAGAACCAAGGCCTTGTATGGTCCTCGGACTCAAGCCTATGGGAAAACCAACTACTTAACAAAAAAAATACAAGTTTTGGACAGAACCAAGACCTTGTATGGTTCTCGGACTCAAGCCTATGGAGAAACCAACTACTTAACAGAAAAAATACAAGTTTTGGACAGAACCAAGGCCTTGTATGGTCCTCGGACTCAAGTTTATGGGGAAACCAACTACTTAACAGAAAAAATACAAGTTTTGGACAGAACCAAGGCCTTGTATGGTCCTCGGACTCAAGCCTATGGGGAAACCAACTACTTAATAGAAAAAATACAAGTTTTGGACAGAATTAAGGCCTTGTATGGTCCTCGGACTCAAGCCTATGGGGAAACCAACTACTTAAGAGAAAAAATACAAGTTTTTGACAGAACTAAGGCCTTGTATGGTCCTCGGACTCAAGCCTATGGGGAAACCAACTACTTAACAGAAAAAATACAAGTTTTGGACAGAATCAAGGCCTTGTATGGTCCTCGGACTCAAGCCTATGGGGAAACCAACTACTTAACAGAAAAAATACAAGTTTTGAACAGAACCAAGGCCTTGTATGGTCCTCGGACTCAAGCCTATGGGGAAACTAACTACTTAACAGAAAAAATACAAGTTTTGGACACAACCTGGACGTTGTATGGCCCTCAGACTCTACCCCGGAGAGGAGTTACCCATTAATAGTTGGGTTGATCCCTAGACCGAATGGAATCCCCAGTCTACCCTCGGATCCTCAATACCAAGGAAACTGATGCGATTGTGATAGGGCCAGGTGTTGTCAAAAACACGGCCAAAGTCCCTCACTACTCGGCAACCCTCTCGGATGGTTTATTTTGAGTTTCTCGTTCTCGGACGGCTGCCTCACACGCATTGCGGGGCACTTAGCTGTTATCTCGGTTAGTCTCATAAGTTTAATCTACTGTGGGTTAGCATTATTATATTTGATAATGTCAGTAAGTTCAAATTAATAGCTTTTTTTTTCAAGGTTTCCTGCTTTAAGTATCATTAAAGAAAAATACACATGTAGTACACCCATTCACAAAGTAATTGCTGCAGAAAAGAAAAGTATTTAGAAGAAAACAAATTCATCTTTTATTGAGACAAAGAAATAGTACAACGTACAATGAAAGAGCTTGAATAAGCTTATACTAAAAACTAACTACGTAAGCAAAAAGAAAAGATACAAGGAAATGGGGAAAAAACAGAAGGAGAGGCGCAGAGAAGAGAGATGCAGCAGTTCCAGAATGCTGTCTACGGAAACCATTCCTCGATACTTTTACATGCCCATAACTCAGGCAGCAAAAGAACCTAACATGGGGCTAGCACCTTTGAAGAAAAGGTGCAGGGAGCGGGGTGTTCGCCAGTGGCCACACAGGAAGTTGATGAGCCTCCATGTTAGCCACGCTCGCGATAGAGCAGATGACGCTGATGACGGAAAACCTTATTGCTGACGCACCAAGAATCTTATGCGACCAGTACCTACTTCGGATTTTGACTGAAAAAGGTAGAGATATCATCCCCACCTTGTCAAAACGGAGGATTATCTTGAGTCTGTGTCTCCCCTGTCCAGACCGCACCACCTTGAGTCTCGGAAGGATCCGGTGCCTCTGGGGCGGGTGTGGTTCCTTCATCCCCACCCGTGCCTCAAACATATTGCTCTAAGGGTGGATTGCACTAGATATGGAGATTGTGAGTATGGCTGAAGGATTATGAATTTGAAGGGCCGAAGGGTTTATATGTAAGGGGAGTAACCTCCTATCCTACTTATATAAAGGGCAAATTGGTGGCATTTAATTTATGCAGGTTCCCAAGGAGTGCTACAGACAAGACGGTTTTGGCTCAATTTCCAACACCATCTGCAACCATAAGATTTGAATATCCTCGTGAAGGCGTGCCTCGAGCACTGAAACATTAAGGACGCCGCGTGAGTAAATCTAAAGGGATGCCTCATAATTCGGCACACCTCCCATGCAAATGGAAAAACACCAACATCAATAAAGTACAGAATTTGAGCAAGCCATGGTTTGAGCCCGACATCACCAAAACCCCCCTCCCCAACCAGGAGGTCGGGCAGCAGGATTTTGAGGGGTTATTGTGGGGCCCGAGAATTTGTGGGCCCGGCCCACTTCATAATAGGGCCCAAGATCCAAGCCAAGGAGAATAATTTCCGAGGACGCAAAGTGAAAATCCGGACAAGGCCCAAATATATGGCCAAGGACGATCTTATGCTCGGCACCTCACAAAACGTTTGAAGAAAAGGACAAATTCAGTACAGGGGCAGAACAAGGGAGAAAGCTGCTAATATTGTAGTACAGAACCCTGCATCTGACAGGCCCATACTCCAAATCATGCTATTTATCTTTTCCAATCGCCCCCAACCACTCTAGATATGAATTGATAGGGCAGGTCTGTACCCCAGAAAGTGAAACTTACACGTGGACACTAAAAGGGAAGTGAACATGAGTATAAAAGGGAGAAGGGGGGGATCCCCAGAAGGGAGAGGAAAAATCCTACAAAAAGGGATTAGGGGAAGGATACTAGGCTCCTCGGACGCGGTCTGAGGACTTCAACCTTACAAGCCGCATCGATGTAAGGCTTAGCTGGTCAAGCTAAGTCCACCCTCGTATAAGTTTCCATAAAAATCACGACTAAACTGCTGACCGGTGACCAAGGTCCTGCCTTTCAAGCCCACTCTCTACAAATTATATTGTTAGGGCCCTTTACATACGAGCCCAATGTCATTCTTGGATCGTTACATGATCGTGTCCCTACAATACCAAATAGGTTCTTATAAAAAGTTATCTAGTAAAATAGCTTTCTTATAACTCGAGGGCCGTTTGGTAATGTTGTTCTAATAACGTTATTTGTATTTTTTTGGAAATACGTGTAGGTGAAAAAGTGTATAGAAATACATATAATATTATTTAAACACTGAAAACTGTTGCTCAAAACATCCTACCAAATAGTCCCAGACTTCTTTGAGTTTTTTGGTCTGTGTATTAGTGTTTACAACAAAAAATGGGGAAAGCCTCAGGGGCTTTTCCTTAGTACCATTCTTGCTTATTTTGTCTTGTCTATTCTTTCTAATTTTTTTCTTTTTAGAAATCTATATTTTTTTAATTATATTTGTACTAATTCTATTCTTTGTATTTCTTTTTATTTTGCTTTTTTTAAATTTGTATTATATATATAATACAAATTTAAAAAAAAGCAAAAAAAAAAAAAAAAAGAATTAGTACAAATATAATACAAAAAAGTATAAATTTCTAAAATAATTTTTTTAAAAAAATCATAGCTTTCTAACTAAAAAAAATATAGATTTTTTATTAAAAAAAAAGTTATGGATTTCTAAAATAGATTTAAAAAAAAAAAGCATAGATTTCTAAGAGCGTTTGTATCAAGACTTCTAAATTTTTTAGCATTTACAATTTTAAAACACTACTTTTACAATTTTAACACCTCATTTTACAATATACCAAACATCAAACTTTTTTTTTTTTCTTACAACTTCATTTAAATATTCTTTCTTTAATATTTTTATTCATTTTTTAATTATTTCTCACTCTCCCTCTGTCTCTCCATCTTTCTCAACCCGGTCTAGAAGCTTCTCCCTCTCTCTAATATTCTGCTCTCAAAATCTCAGGGCCTGAGCTTTTCAAGCTCATCACCTCTAACCACGGCACTCAACAACTTCATTCTCTGCTTTATCTCCAAATTCAAACCCGATCAGAACCTAGATTTTGATCCAAACGAGGCAAAGCCTCACTGTTCCACCATGGAACCTAGCCAATGCAAACGCAAACCACCACACATGATCTCAGTAGTGGATTTGCAAGGATATTTTGAGGGTTTTTCAGTGGTTTGTTGCTGGGTTTTGGGACTATTTTTGGTGATGTGTACAGAGGAAGTTTTAGGATTGATTTTCTGGGTTTTGGAAGCTATTTTTCTCTTTTTTTTTTTTTTTTGGTTGTATTTTCAGGGTATTTTTAGTGAGGTTTTGGGTATTTTTCTATGCTGATTTTCTGGTTTTTTGGTTGGGTTTCTATGTGATTGCAATGGGTTTTTTTTTTTTTTTTTTTTTTTTTCCTAGGTTTCAAGTATGATTTACAAAGGACAATTTGATGGTGTCTATGAGGTTTTTGTCGTAGAGTTTTTGGGTAATTTGTTGGGATGTTTGGGTGTTTTTTGTGAGCTTTTTAGGAAGAAGATGGAGAGAGTTGGTTGAGATAGTGAGATTGAGAGGATGAAGCTTGGGTGAGATGGTGTGATAGAGGAGAAGTGAGAGAGGAGAGAGAAGAGACTTGAGAAGGAGACTAGCACGGAAGAGAGAAAGAAAGAAATTAATAAAAAAAAAAATGATAACATCTTACTACAGTGCACTCTCAAAAATGAGAGTGCACTGTAGCAAAATTTCAAATTTTTTAGCAAATGCAAGTTTTGATGGAGTTGGTTTTTTGGGTTTTAGATGCTAGTTTTTTTTTTTTTTTAGTTTTTTAATTTTATTTTAGAAATTTATACCTTTTTTTATTATATTTGTAATTCTATTTTTTTTAATTTGTATTATATTTTTACTAACTATATATATACATATAAATAAATATTATTTTATTTTTTTAGTTTTTTAAAATTTATTTTAGAAATTTATACATTTTTTTTATTATATCTATACTAATTCTATTGTTTGTTTTTTCTAATTTGCTTTTTTTTTTAAAAAAAAATTTGTATTATATTTTTACTAACTATATATATATTTGATAACAAGTCTATATTTTTTAGTTAGGAATCTATGCTTTTTTAAAAAATTATTTTAGAAATCTACACTTTTTTTAATTATATTTTACTACTTCTATTCTATGTTTTCTTTATTTTTTTAATTTGCCTTTTTTTATTTGTATTATATTTTTACTAAGACATTTGCGAATCTGTGGGTATTTTTTGATTTGGGGTTTGTCTCAAAATGGGTCTAATAAGGTCTTTTTGATGGCGTTGTAATATGGGATGTACAACTCCAAATTCTATGTTTTTCTTTTTCTTTAGGAATTCTGTGTTGGTTTCATTTTGTTTGTGCATTGATGGGTTCGTTTGGTTTTGTATAAGAGAAGATTTTTTTTTTTTTTTTTGAGTCTCTAACATGAGAACAGAGAGGAGAGAGAAAAAGGGCTAACGATGTCTAACTCAGTGGTTTATTAGAATTTACCTTTTTTTCTAAAAAAAAAATCTTAAAAAAAAAAATCGTAACCAACTATCGCATTATAGTGCCAAGCCAAACTATTTACATTTGAAAAAAAACCTCAGAACTTCAGAACCACTTCGAAACGACTCCAACTCAAGCTCAAGCTCCTCTCTCTCTCTCTCTTTCTCTCTCTTAATTTTTCTCTTTGAATTGTTTTAATTTAAATTGTTCTGTTTCAGATCCATGTCTGCTCCGATTGTTTGGAGGAGCATAAAACGTATTATTACTATAATTGGGAAGCATAGAAAACCTCATCCACCTGGAGGAGGAGGAGGAAATGGCAGAGTCGATCAAACACCTAGAAAAGGAGGAGGAAATGGTCCAAATGTTGATGGAAGCATTCCTATTGGCAAGATCACAAAATTTGGTTCCATTAAGTAAGTTTAACTTCCATTTCTTATTATTCCTTCGCTTTTCTCAGTTTATAGGGGAGACCTCTGGTGTATAATGTAAAGGCATATGTGATAGTAGAGATGCAATAGTTAAAATTGCTAGGGTTTAGGGTTTAGATTCATTCCACTCTCTGTTTTTCATATAATTGCTTTGCCTTTCATATAATTGCTTTGCTTGTTTGATGTGTTTGGATTAGAGTCTTAAATTCTAATTACAATTTAAATTAGGCTAGTTTTTTATTATTTTGTTGTTGGTGGTGGTGGTGGTGTTGTATAGGCCTCTTGCGTCTGTCTTGATTCAGGTTTTCATTTCACTAGGATTGTACGATTCCACTTCACCAAAAAGACTAGGATCGTTCTAGAATCATTGGGCTAGTGAGATTGGTTTGGGATCATTGTATGATCCTACAATCCTACACCGATCCCGACGTACATTGAATGTGTGGGTTTATTTTTTTATTATAAAGTTACTCGAAAGACACTCATTAGTCTCATTTCTTCCATATTTTTTTTTCATCGAAGCTCCCTCAAGTTGAAATGAAAACCAAAACCCTTAGGTACACTACAAGAAAAAAGACTTAATAAAACGAAAAAAGTCGTTGCAATAACAACTAATGTCGTTGTAATAGGTGTTATTGCAACGACAAACAAGTTGATGCAAGCCGTTGTAATAAACTCTGAGGTAATAGGTTTATGTAACACTAGATTTTTGTTGCAAAATTCCATATATTGCAACGATTTACTTTGAAAATCTCGTTGCAATAAGTTATTTTTTTATTAAAAAATGTATTTTAATTTAAAAATAAATAAATAATAATTTTTTATTAACTTGTTTTGCAATTCAAAAACCATATTTAGGTACTATACTAACACATTAAAGATATGCATAAAAGATGAAAAATTTAAGTCATTTAAGTTCTCTATATGTTTACAGCCTAAACTAGAATGTCTTTTAATGATCCTAAACAACATGATATTTTAGATTTTTCCATCTAGTACTTTCTGGAATAGTTTCACTTGCTGTCTTCTTATTATATACCAATTGCATATACAATTTGACTTTGGAATCTAAAAACCCTGATTAAGTTCCAATTGTATCAATGATTCAATGTCACCTACAATTTTAAAATCATTACAAATAAGACCCTTATGGCTTATAATGAGTGACAAATAAAAGTGAAGGAAATCCAAATAAGTTGCTCTTGATACCTATCTAGGCATTATAGGTATTCAATATGAATCATAGTATTTTTTTACACTGAAGAATATCACAAAACGGATTATTCATTTGTAAAAGAGAAAATAGAATAAATACAATATAATTTAAACTCCGTTATTGAGTTGAATTTTTGCACTAGAATACTATTTATCATTTATTTGTGGGGCTTTTTAGTGTAAGATTTAGTCTTAAATGTAACTTACTGATTTTAGTTACTTTTAATTAGTATATTTTATAAGAGCCCAAATTATAACCATTTTCAAACTTTATGAGTAATTATGATAGATATTGATGCAAAATAATAGATATTTCATAACTTAATTAAAGATCTGAGTTTTTTCATGAAATTACTCCCAAAAATTTTCTTATTACATGATACCATCAGCACATATAGACATATAGAAGTAACATAGACACTCTGATAAAATTGTGTGCTTAAAAGAATCAAATTAACAGGATAACAACAACAAGGGGGGACTATTGGAATCCAAACCTGAACAAACTAACCTTACAAATTTAAGTTGCTTGTGATCCATTTTCTTCAGAGCAGAAGTAAAAGTTCAAATTTGAGAATTTGTTCAATGAAAACCCAGAATTGTGCATGGTAAAGTAGAAGCCAAAGAGATAATTAAGAGTAACATGTATGCAATTTTATGACTACCATAGATAAATTATTGAGCAAAACCTAGTGCTAGTTTAACATAAACTTAGTTTCATCAATTTATTTAACTTAAAAAATAAGTCAAGTAAATGTATAGATGAATTAAAAAAATATAACAATCATGCAGAACGTAACATTTAACAAAAAATAACAAATAAAAAAGAAGAAGACGAAAGACGCGTTGTACTGTACCAAACAGGTAATGTATAGGTAGTGTGATGGTGGCCTCTGTAGTGATGTCGTGCGAGGCCTCTATCAATCTCTCCACTCCAATCACTCTCTCGACTTTCTCTCTCGGTCTCTCTTGACTCTCTCTCGGTCTCTCTCACTTTTTTTTAAAAAATTTTATCTGAATCGGTTTCTTATATAATCCTTGTTTTCTTGAGCAAGCTATTTTACATGATGTTCTCTTTTAATTTTTTTGAATAAAATTTTAAATTTCCTATCAAAAAAAGAAGCACGAATGCGTTGATGCACTTTAGCTACGGTGCCCTTTTGGTTTGTTCAATTGGCACTGTAGTTACAATACCTAAAGTGTTTTTATTTATTTATTTATTTTTAAGGCGTGTTTGGATATAGATTATTTTGTTAAAAACTGAAAACTTATTTATGAAAATAATAAAAAAATCATTTTTGGATTACTGTTCACTCCCCCAAACACTGTACATTTGCCTTAATGCACTGTTCATGTCCATGAACAGTGCAAGAGTCAATTTCTATCCAAACGCATACTAAATATTTATATTAGCTAGCATATATATTGTTATAATGACACAACAAATTTCACAATATTTTCACAATTATTAAGATATCAATTTCTTACAAGTCGAAATAAAATAATAAAATATGAGACTGTGACCAACCACAACTGAAAATAAATGTCTTGAGAAAATGTTACAATACTTATTGTTATCACAATATTTTCATAATTGTTGAGATCTCAGTTTCTTATAGATCAAATAAAAAAAAAATGCTAATTCCACAATATTTTAACATTAATTTCACAACAAATCATAGGTAAGCTATTATTGATGGATAAAAAAGTGATAGCAGTTGTGGGTCCATTTTAAAATTAGTAACAACTTACCATTCAAAATTTGTTATGAAAATATTATGGAGATAACATTTCTATAAAATAAATAATAATATATCAAATCAAAACTTACCACGACTAAAAATAAAGGTATTGTGACATTTTGGTGTGTTCCTAAACTTCTTTTTTGATTTAGTCAAATTTGGTGAGCATAAATTCACTATTTCACACACAAATTTCTCCTGTAGTTTTTATTTTTTTATTTTTTTATTTTTATTTTTATTGTTTTTTTTTAATGCATAGTTTAAAGTGTTTGTACCAATTAAAATCCAATGAAAATTTACTACCTAGGATTTGTTGTAAATATGTTGTGGATGTAGTATTACTTTAAAATAAAATTATAAAATATCATACCAAAGCCCACCATAGCTAAAATAAATGTATTGAGAAAATATTATGAAATTTATTATGTTCCTGACTTTTTTTTTTTAACCAATTTATTGAGTCAAAATTCATAGTTTTACATACAGTTTTAGTGAGTTGACTTTTTTTTTTAAAGTAAAAAACACATAGTTTTACCAACAAAAAATAATTATGGAAAAAAATACTTTCCCCCTTTATGTTTGGGGTAGTTTTATCCCCCAACAATAAAGTTGAATAATTTCCACCTTTATATTTTGTAGACAAGTATATAGTTCCTGTTGTTACTCTCTTAGTTAAACCCTAACAAAATCTTATGATTCATAGAATATTTCATTGCGCAATAATTAAAATGCCTCACTAAATTTTAATGTCCCAAAATTTTTCTTCGTGTATTTTGAGTTTTATGTGTTATTCATACTTAAAAAGTAAAAATAGTGATGTATTGTATTTTATTTCTTACCTAGAGAACACTAATAAATTAGTGGTTTGAATCTTCTAGATTTATAATTTTATCTAATAGAAACTTCAATGACATATGTCTTTTGTTATTTTGTTCTTTTTTTTATTTGTTTTCTTTCTTTAAAATATGTTCATTAAAAATTAAGTAAGCTAAGCATTGTAGTTAGGCTCATAGAATAAAATGATAAAGAAGGAAGTATGAATAACAAAATATTTATTACCTGTGGAGCACAATACTGCAGGGCAACCCCCTATGGAATGTGATATTTGGCCCTAGAGCCCTCCATACCGGCAGGAGAATCTACGAGGTGCTTGAATCTACCCATCTAAGCAAATTAAGGAGAAGTAAGGGAAATGTTTTTGAAAAGGAACGAAAGATTAGAAGGCCGAGGAGGTTGGCTGAGAAGAAAAGAACTTAAGGACGTAGAGACTTACGAAAATGAAAGCAGGTGACACTTCGAAGCTTTTTGAGAGATGGGAGATTTGGGAAATCTTGAGAGCTTGAGAGTTTGAAAGGTCTTGAGAGTTTGCAAATTTGTGAAGTAAAGAAAAAAGTAAACCCACTAGGATCCTTATATAGGAGGTGGAGTTAAGTGGGAGTTATCCCGCTCAAAATTCAAGGAGAAATGCCAGCCGTAGGATCAGCATCCCACCGTAGGATGCAGGGAACAGAGCGCCGTCTAGAGCAATTAATGAGACACCGTGGGCTCCGAAGCGTCAAGAACAGTTACGGGGCACACGAAGCGACATTCTCACATGTGGAAATTAGAGAAAAGCATGGAATAAATTATCCAAAGTCAAAAGCCCATTTTTTCTCCTCAGACAGAAAGGAGAAAACCGAGATTTTGAGGGGCTATTGTAGGGATAGGGGGCCTAAGAACATATGTTGGGCCTTGGGCCTTGTCCAAGGACATTTTGCGGTCTGAGGACGGATAAACAGTATGAGTGTGTAAGACTTAGGACCTCATAAGCGAGTTAAGGGTGAGAATGCTGGGGAAGGTAAGCCCTTCTCCTCGGCTAAGCGAAACAGAGGTCAGAAAGAGTGTCCTGTCATCCAGGGTGACCTTCTGAGAAATTCTAGTGATAACGATATACTTTATGAATGTACAGGACAATTGAGAGGTGGGAAATATCTAAGCGAAAGTTGCTACCACCGCATTGAATGCTCTGCAGCTAACTCTCTGGCCGCATTAAGGAGGAAGTGATACTTGAACAATAGTTTTTCAAGAACACTTGTCTCCTATTTATTTAACAAATTAAAATTTTTTAAAATCCCTTTGAACTTTTTGTAAAATAAGTAATTGTGAAATTTATATTAAGAAAAATCCATTTGAACCTTTTTGTTTTTCTTGAGACTTTCAAATTTATAGCACATTCTCTTTAAGTCCGTTGGGTCTACCACTCAATCTTTGAACTGATATTAGGCCATTTTTGCTAAATAATACTTAAAATAAAAATAAAAAAAAACTATTATGCCAAATAGGTTCTTATAAAAAGTTATCTAGTAAAATAGCTTTCTTATAACTTAAGGGGCCGTTTGGTAATGTTGTTCTAGTAATGTTGTTTGTATTTTTTGGAAATACGTGGGTGAAAAAGTGTAGAAATATGTGTAATATTATTTAAACATTGAAAACTATTGCTTAAAACACTCTACCAAACAGCCCAGATTTTCTGAAAAGTAAGGCCTTTACAAATACATGCTAAAATCCATCTATATAATATCCAAAAATTGAAACGTAGTATAGCCACTACACTCAAATTGAGCCACATCAGCATAACATTTCAATTTATTTTGGCCCTCTGTGGTACAATGCGGTCCATTAGGAAAATTTGGTCCATTTTGGTCTATTTTGGTTAAATTAGATCCATTATGTCTATTCAGTTTATTTCAATCCACTTAAGTCTATTTATTTCATTTTGGTCTATTTTTTGTGTATTTCATCCATTTCAGTTCTGTTCAATCCATTTGGTCCACTTTGGTTAATTTTTGTCAACTTTGGTAATATTTTGGGAGGAAAGGTTTTTGTAGAATGAGGAGTTGCATTGTTGAATATTATGTCACATCATCAAAGTAAAGTAGTAGATTCTTGATAAAATTATAATTTTCTTATATTATTAAAGTTTTTGTATTTTTTTATAATATAAATGATGAATTTATTTATATTTACTTATTCTTTAGGCTATTTAAGATGTATAAATAATAAACCATTTGTAAAGAGTGATATAAATAAATCCTAACTGCACGTTACATTATTTATAAAATATCTCACTTTATATAACAATTTGATATAAAATATATTATGTTTACTTTAAAAAAAAACTTAAAAAATTTAAAACATTTTCAAATAACAAATATTTTGTTTTTTGAGAATTATTCAAACAATAATTATAAATAATTTAATTTAGAAAATTTAACATATTGTACTTTTTTTTTTTTTTTTTTAAATCATACCATTAAAGGATTTTTGGACTAACGCTAATAAATCTTATTACTGCTTTTATTTTTCACTTAAAAAAAAAAAATCATTTTGTACAAAAAAAAAAAAAAAAAAATCATCAAAATTTTCAACAATGCCTCTTAAAAAGCAAGGCCTTTACAAATTCATCCCGCAATTCACTTATCTTTTATCAGAGACACTCTTACAGTCTCACTACCACTTCCACCATGGAAGCTGTACAAGGCCCCCCTTCACTTCCCTCTCCCAAATTCGAACCAGACACCGACAGAATCAAACGCAAGCTCATCCAGCAGGGCGTCCACCCAACTCCCAAAATCGTTCACCTCCTCCGCAAGAAACAAATCCAAAAACACAACCGCAAATTGAACCGCCTCTCCAAACAATCCCAGACCTCACCACTCTCCGAGTCAGAGAAGCAGGCCCTGGAAGAAGAAACCCACTTCCAAACCATCAAACACGAGTACAAGGAGTTCACCAAGGCGATAAAGGCCAAGACACGTGAGAGCACCGGGGCTTTGATGGTGGGGAAGCCATGGGAGAGGCTGGAAAGAGTTGGGCTCAGAGAGGTTGCCAGTGAGAGTACTGAGTACAGTGGAGGGAAGCTCAAGAAGGAGAAGCTGCGTGAATTGAGAGAAATGTTTGAGGAGCGAAGGCTCGATGAGTTACAGTGGGTTTTGGATGATGATATTCTAATCAAAGAAGAGTGGTTGGACGGTGAAAACAGAGTATGGGACCCAGCAAAGCGGCAGCGCAATGAGGCCGAGGTCATTCGGTTTCTTGTTGAAAGGTTTGTGTTTCAATCTTTGTTTTTGGTATAAATTGGTGGTATGGAAGTTTTTGCAATTTGGGTTTTGTTTATTTTTTATTTATTGTTGGCCAAAGATGATCACTTTTAAGTTTGTTAGGGACTAAAAGCGAATTCTTTTGATAAATTACTGATAAGAACTTTTGCTTTGATACCATGATAAACTGTTAGGAAATGGTAAATTGAATCATTTAATCGAACAACTTTAAACTTTAGGGACTAAAATTGCGCAATGGCTAAAGTTTAGGGACCAGAAGTGTATTTTGCTCTTTTGTTTTGGTCTATGAGGGTAATGAGGGTTTGTGGTGTAGGCTAAGTGCTAGGGAGATTACTATGAGGGACTGGAAGTTTACGAGGATGATGAAGCAATCGGGATTGCAGTTCACTGAGAAACAGTTGCTTAAGATTGTTGGAGGTCTTGGAAATAAGGGACAATGGAAGCAAGCTTTGTCTGCTGTGGAATGGGTGTACAATGATAAGGAAAATAAACGTTATAAGAGCAGGTAATTTGTGTTGGGTTTTAACTTTTAATGTTCTCATGTATGAAGAATTATAACTGTTTGAATTGTTGAGGACCAATTAGTTGAGCTCTTAAGTTTTCGTCCTATGAAGGATTTTGACTCTTTTTGTAGGTTTGTTTACACGAAACTCTTGGCAGTTCTTGGGAAGGCAAGGAGGCCCCAAGAAGCTCTTCGCGTTTTCAAGCTCATGCGTGTAATAGTCAACTAAATTTGTTATGTTTGTACATGGATTGTTCTTTTTGAATGTTTATATCGTGTTACTTGATGAATTCTTACTCTTAAAGTGATTCAGGGAGATTGCCATTTATATCCTGATATGGCTGCATACCACAGCATATCTGTGACACTTGGTCAAGCTGGTCTTGTGAAAGAGCTGATTAGCATTATCGAATGCATGAGACAGAAACCTTCTAAAAAAATAAAAAATGCACGGAGGAACTGGGACCCAATACTTGAACCTGATGTTGTTATATATAATTCGGTAAGAGGGCATAATGATTTAGATGGCTCAATATTCCTGACATACATTAATGATAACATAACTCGATCTTTTCTGATTTGATTCCTAGGTCTTGAATGCCTGTGTTTCATCGCACCAGTGGAAGGGTGTGTCTTGGGTTTTTGAGCAGTTGAGAAAGAGTGGTCTTAAGCCTGATGGAGCAACCTATGGACTTGCAATGGAGGTAATTATGAATCATGGCATCCATTAGCATAGAATACATCAAGCTTGGTCTTTGTTGGTTGGGAACCTAACTGCCTAAGTTACTAGAGCAATACGATATTGTCTTTGAGGTGGAAAGCATAAGAAGAAAAATAAACATCATAAGTGTCTTATATTTGAACATTTTCTTGTTGCTATAAGCTTTTGTCAGATGTGGTGCTAGTAAGTGATGTCAAACCCTCGCCAATAAACTCTAGCTCAATTGCACCTCCTTCCCTTGTAAGAGCAAGGTGGAGGGTGAGGTTGTGAGTTCAAGACCAATCGGGTGCATGTGTAACTTACTAATGAAAGAAAAAAACAAACCCTTTACTTATTTATGTTTTTGGCTGAGTAGTCAAAATACAATTTAGTATTTGGATTTAAGTTGGGTGATGGAAATGTGTTAGTATGATATATGAATTGATCTGTTACGTATTATAATAGATCTGCTGGGTGTTACTTGTCAAAAAAATAAAAAAAATCTGGTGGGTATTGATTTGTAATGTAATAATGCTATTGCACCTGTGCAGTTGTGAGATATGTTTTTAGCTGAGTAGTCAAAATACCATTCATCAGTGTATGATGAATTGGTGTTTTATTATTTCCATAAACATAATCAGAAGCTAGGGTTTGTGTTCCAAGTTGTCTAACTAGGAAAAAGTAATTCACATGCCAGATGTTGTTTATCCTCAATTCATATTTGTATTCAAGTCTTACAGGAGCTGCTTATTGAAAGGTAATGCTGCAATCTGGAAAGTATGACCTTGTCCATGAATACTTCAGAAAGATGAAGAAAAGTGGGGAAGCTTCAAAAGCGCTTACTTACAAAGGTGATTTTAGCTGTCCCTTTTCTGTGATTGGTTTTGTTGTGTGGTGGCTAATGCATCTTTGATGTCTGACTTCCAGTTCTTGTTAGAGCTTTTTGGGAGGAAGGTAAAGTAGATGAAGCAGTGGAGGCAGTCAGGGGTATGGAACAAAGGGGAGTGGTTGGAGTAGCCAGTGTATATTATGAGCTAGCTTGCTGCCTTTGCAACAATGGGAGGTGGCAGGACGCTTTGGTAGAGGTTAGTGTCTGTGTCTGTGGACTTTTGGATCTGTGGTGACTGGATTTAATTTGTTCTGTTTAAATAATATCTTATCTGTCTATAGATATAACTTATTTGACTATAATTTTGCATAGTTTTAATTAGCCTGACTTTTTCTTCTTTATTTGATTTCTACCATGATCAATTTGAAGACTATTTGTGTAAGATAAGGTAGAATCAAGGGAGCATTTATTTAAATTGTGTTCCCATGCATTTGGTAGAGTTGGTTTATTGCTATAACATTTTTATATTAATTCATATTTATATATCAATCCTCACATGTTCCTTTGAAGTTTGTGCGCCACATTTTGATTAGTGTTTTCACTAGAATCTCCTTTCGAAATAATTTTCTTCTTCCCTTGTTAATTTGCTATGAGATTGGGAAAAGGAGAAATTTTTCATATTACTCATCCTTTTGCAAATTACAATGAAAGGAAATTACGATGAAAGCTCTAGCACTTTACACCACAATTATAGTAATAAATACTATAATTAGTCACACTTCTTATGAGAAGATACGAAAAGCAATTTTTACCTTCTTAAAAAACTTACAGGTTCTTTATGTGGGGCATTGGATATGGGAAGCATGTAATAGATCAATGCATTTAAAAACTCATTTGGGAGACTTGTTATTTAAAGATCTTGTAATAGTATGATAAAGAGAGATTTGGTTGGACGGTGGAAGAGACTTTTTTGTATATGATAATCAAAGGGAATGCAAAAGCTGCAGTAATTTTTTTTTTTTAATAATTTTTTATAAATATAAGCTGCAGTAATTCTGTGGAAAAGCCTGGTTCTCTTTGTCTTCGAGCTTTCATTCCTCAATCCTCTCTTTCGTTCCTTCATATACCTCCCCACCAATAGATAGAGACAAATAGGAATAACTGAACCACGTCTACAAAATGTAATGCTCCTTTGTCAAATGACCAAAATATTGGCAAATACCACATATGATCAAGAAAAGAGCACCTATAATCACATGAAAACCACTACCTGTGTCTGATGGATGACATACGTTGATGGTTAGATGTTTCTTACTTATGCTGGATCTTGATAAATGTTGCAGTATTTCTCAAAAACTGAATTTCTTGGCATCTCTGCTTCTAGGATCAAATAGTGATTTTCTTCTATGTTTTGATAGACCAGAGAGTTCATTCTTTGTTGAAAAATGCATGCAGGTTGATAAGATGAAAAAACTCTCTCTTACTAAACCATTAGAGTTTACCTTCACTGGCATGATAATGTCTTCAATGGATGGTGGGCATATTGCTGATTGCATCTCTATATTTGAACACATGAAAGACCATTGTGCACCTAACATAGGGACCATAAATTCCATGCTAAAAGTTTATGGTCGGAGTGATATGTTTTCTAAAGCAAAAGAGTTGTTTGAAGATGTTAAGAGAGCTAAGTCTGATTCTTGCACTTCCCTAAATGGTGTTGAAACTGCGCTTATCCCGGATAAGTACACATATAGCTCAATGCTTGTGGCATCAGCTAGTGCATTGCAATGGGAATACTTTGAGTATGTGTACAGGGAGATGACTTTCTCTGGGTACCAGCTGGATTTAAGTAAACATGCATCACTACTAGTGGAAGCATCAAGAGCTGGGAAGGTACATGTATTTAAAATTCTTTTTTTGTTCAATCCTTCTTTTTTCTTCTTTAAATTGCTGAAGGTGTTAAACTGTTGGACCACGTTGCATTGTATTAGAACTCTTAGTTCTTGATAAAACTCAAATCACCTAGATAGTTGTCACTTGTCCTACTATAATAACTAATTTTTCTTCTTTTTAATGTTATTAGTTATATGCTTTTATTGTATGAGCTCAGTTATGGGTGGATAATCAAATAATTCAGCATCTATCTTCACACTGCAGTGGTATCTACTTGAGCATGCGTTTGAGACTATTTTGGAAGCTGGAGAAGTTCCTCCTCCTTTGTTCTTCAATGAAATGATAGTTCAAGCTACAGCTCAACATAATTATGAGAAAGCTGCCACCCTGGTCAACGCCATGGCTTATGCCCCATTTCAAGTCAGTGAAGGGCAGTGGACAGACCTTTTTGAAAAAAATAGACACAGGATTAGTGAGGGTAGTTTAGTGAAACTGTTGGACGCTCTTGGTAATTGTGAGGTAGCATCAGAGGCCACTTTCTTAAACTTGTTAAGATCATTGCACTCTCTCTGTGGTTCTGCCACATTGAGAGACTTCTCAAGTTCCATTGCATTGAGCAAGGAAGCCTCGGAGAAATCATCCTTGGATGGCAGTAATGGAGGAATTGATAAAAATATCGGAGCAAATATCCCAAACTATTCTGTAAGAATGATGCATGAAAACCTTAACCCTGGTGAGGACCCTCTAGTCAAAGATAGTGATTGCACATTAGACACGCTACCTGTTAATCATACTAGCACCAACAGAGAGGTTGATGCTGATTCAGAGACACTCACTTTGTCACCAAATCAAGATTGCGGCACAGATGGAGAAACAAACCTTTGCATCAGAGGAGATGGTTTTGCTGATGAGGTAGCAACTGGTACTGAACAACTGGCGAACAAGCTTGCAACTTATTTGTTTAATGAAAACTCAGATGATATTGATGAGTTGGAACTTGACACACTAGCAATTGGAGATGAATCTCATGAATCTAACGTGCCCACGGCTCATGAAATACTGGAAGCTTGGAAGGAAAGCAGGAAGAAAGATGGGATATTGTTCCCCCTTCAGCTTGGTCAGAAATGAGGGCAAGGTGCATCATTTTTCAGCCATATCTCTTTAAAGGAGCTATTGTTACATTGTTATAGGTCAATTCAGTCGATTTTGTGTTCATATGTTTGTATATACTTTTATTAAGTAAAATTTAGAAGCCACCATCTATGCTAATGGTTTCTGGCCAGCTCTTATGGCTTGTAAAGTAGTAGAAAGCTGTAGCTTAATTTAACTCAAAAATTTCAGATTTTTTGTGTGTATATTTTTAACCATGACTCTGTTTGGAGCAGTTTCTACAAGAGAAAATTAAGAAAAGAAAAGGAAGAGAAAAAAAGAATGGTTTTTTTTTTTTTTGGCGTGGGCTATTCAATTATGTAAAAGTTTTCTCTTTCTCGCATGCAATGAAACTTCCACTCCAAATGGATTCCAAATGGAACTTTTGGAATATAAAAATTTCTCTAGTTTAAATTTTCATGCTAAAGTTTTCAATTGCTAGAACTTTTTTATTTATTTATCCAACTTATTTAATTTATGCACAACTTTTTCAATATTTATTTTTTCTAATTTCATTTGTATTTTTGTCCAACTTAATTTTCAAGTCCAATAAACTAATGAAAATAAAATCTTCCAAATAAGTACTAATCATTAGTTTTTTTTTTTTTTAAAAAAACGATACCTTTATAATTTCTTTTTTTAATTAAGTTGAATAAGGTTACTTACCCAGACTATTATTTAGAAAAAAAAAAAAAACGACATCGTTTGGGCGAGTTTTATCGACTTGAAAATGAAATTCCTAAGTTGCCCTCATCTTTCTCATCCACTGTCCCAAAACCCCAATTTTCCCTTCACTTGTCCACAGTGCTTGTATTTAGTTTAGAGCTCAATGAACAAGAACACAGAGAATCAAGAACCTCTTTAATCTAAAACCCCTCAAAAAACCCTATTCTTATTAAAAACAAAAAAAGTCCTCCATTACCATAACCATGAGAATCCCCACCAAGTCCCTAACCAGTCTCTTCACTCTCACTGGCAAACCACTCGCTCGCACTCTCTGCACGGCCACCGAGACTCGCACCCAGAAGCTCGAGCGAATCGCCGACGAGATCCGAGACCTCACCAAGCTCGAACGCTACGACTACTCCGTCCTCTGGAGGCACAAGATGGGCCTCAACAAGTACGGCCCAGCAATCTCCGGGCTCGGCCCATCCTCGGCTTCCGGATCCGGAGCCGGGTCGGGCGAGGAGGCCAAGGCCGCCGAGAAGAGCGCGTTCGATTTGAAGCTGGAGAAGTACGACGCGGCGGCGAAGATCAAAATCATAAAGGAGGTGAGGACGTTCACGGATTTGGGGTTGAAGGAGGCCAAGGAATTGGTCGAGAAAGTCCCTGTGGTGTTGAAGAAAAGTCTCACCAAAGAAGAGGCCGAACCCATTCTCGCTAAGCTCAAGGAATTGGGTGCCACTGTGGTATTGGAATAAAGATTGATTTTTGTTTTTTTTTAATGTTTAAATGTAGAATAATGGTTGTTCTTAGATTAATGAGAAATGAGAAATTCTGAGATTTTTTGTTTTTGAGAGTGGGGGTTTATGTTATTGGGGGGCTTGAAAGCCGAATCTGGGTGAGTTTGTGATCCCAGTTTTACTAATGAGAAATGTTTCTGTTCAAATTTGTGTTCGTGTTGTCCGAAATTTGTGTTCAAATCTGATTAAGGTTTATTCTTCCATTGTATAATCTTTTTCCTAGTTAAGATTTTATTTTTTCGGGGGTGTATCTTGTATCTAATAGTACCAATTTGGTACTTGTTTTTGTTGTATATATAGTATAGGAATATAAAAGGATAAGATGTAAGAATGATTTATAAGTTTGGAGAGTATATCATTTGCATAAAATGATAAAGTAAAAATTAAAGTTCAGAACTTTCGATCTTCTAAATTTTTCAAAAAATGCTCCCACAACCACTACCATCTCTCCCTTCTTCCCTGCCAACCCAGCCTCCAATTCTACCCCCTGCCGGCCAAAACTTTTTCCTTCTCCACAACAATTCCTTCCCCCTTATCCTTGCCCACTCACACAACCCTTCTTTTGGCCAATTCAATTTGGTCAGTTTATTCCTCCCCAAACCCAGACCTCCTTACCCCTAAATCTCAAGCCTTCACAGCACCTGCCTAAACCCACTCCCAAGCCTTTTTCAGCCAAACCAAGGGTACCAGAGGTGAAGCACTCTTTTTCTTTTCGTATTGATTCAAAGTCATTTCTCTTGGCTTTTGATGGGGTCGTATGGATGCTTATGCCATTACTGAAAATAGGGGTCGGTATCGTGGCTCTATCCGGGTTGGTAGAGCGGGGTTGGATTGGACCATTGCTTGTTTAGTAGAGCTATGCCGTTGGGACTTTAGCAAGAAACACTTTTTCAAACGGTTTCATGAGCAGTATAAACTCTTGGAGTTTTCTAGTAGGTCAAACAAGAGTGGTCTTTTTGTGGAAATCTCTGAGTATCATAATGGGGCAAGACGTGGTTGTTTGTGTGTCCCGGAAGGGAGGAATAAGGGAGGTTGGGCTTTCTTTGAAATGAAGCTACGTGAATTCTTCTTGGGAAAATCAGCATCTAGGCTGGGAACGGAGGTGGTCGTTGGCGGTGGTGGGCTAGAAAAATCCACCGGAAACTCAAGGAATCAAATTTGGGAAAATCTTAATGGCGACGTGAAATCAGGGAGGAAGTTATGCCTGGAGAATCAGTTTCCAAATATTCCTAGGAAGTTAAATTAGAAGGAGAGTTTTGGGGGATTTGATTTCCTTCAAAATTCAAATAAGCCTTCCATAAATAGTTGCCCCTTACGTGGCCCTTCTGGCAGATGGACCCAGGCCCACTTTTCATTAAAAATAACTGCTGCCTTTGATGGGAATACACAACGTAAGGTACGTTGGAGTACTTTTGTCAAACCAACTGGTGCTAAGTTAGGCCCAATAACATGTGATCAAGCTCAGCGGGCCAAACCAACTAAAGCCCAAAATGAGTTTATTAAAAATCTTGAAAGGTTGACTGAAAGAAGTTTGTGGGAGGTGGGCGAAGGTTCAGGCTCACAAGCTGAGAAGGTTCCGGAGCTGTCACCGATCAACGACGAGCTGGGTGGGGACCTCCCAAGGGTCGATGGGTGTGTGGAGGAGGTTTCGATCTGCAATAGTTTGGCGGGACCCCAGTGTAGTGAAGGATCGGACCCCCATGGCTCGGCCGAGAAGTTTCTGATGGTGTTTCCGGGTTCCGGCGAGTTGGGTGGAGTATTTCCAAGGTCTGATGGGTATGGTGATGAGGTTGGGGCTGTTGGTGGTCTTCCGGTGGGCCATAAATCAAGCGGGGCTGAGGTGGGTTGTTTGGGTGACACCGTGATTGTCGCCGGTAGTGCAGCGGACAACTTCCCAAACTCCGGTGCTGTTCTAAACTCCGATGGGCAGTCTGTCAACGCTGAGTCCGATGCTTCCCCGTCTCTTTCGGTTGTTGAACTCTCCGATATGATCCGCCACCACAAGCTGCTGGGTAAAAATTGCTTCTCTCCTCTATCTGAGCTGGGTTTTGATTCTAAGGATGATGAAATTCTGTTGTTGGATTGGGTTAACCCCAAGGGGTTAGGTAAGGATGAGGAGAGTGATAATGCTTTGGATTGTGTACCTCTGGCTAAGTGGGATCCTCATGGGGGTTTGGATATAGTATCAGAGGCTGCACTGGATGATTTTCTTGTGGGGGAGGATCTGGAACCTTCAGTGTGGGTGAAGAGGAAGATTAAAGGCTTTAGTAAAGATGTGGGATTTCCTATTGATTCATGTGAGCATCAGTGCATCGATTTTTTTCAAAAGCTTGAGAAAGTGTGGGAAAAGCAAGCTACAACCAGTAGTCTTCGCCGCAATACCTCTTCAACTAAAAAAGGTACGAGGGAATTGAGGAATTTAGTCTCTTCCGTCAACTATGAGGGGCAATCTGGTCGACAAACCAGAGGGATTGAGAATTTCTGTAGGGTGGGTTCAGTTAGTTGTCCATGAATTTGAAAATCTTATCTTGGAATGTGAGAGGATTAAATAATCCTCAAAAGAGGGATGCGGTGAAGAATTTACTCAAGGAGTGGAAGTGTGATGTAGTGTGTTTCCAAGAAACTAAATTGGATTTTGTCAATTCTGCTGTTGTGAAAAGTCTTTGGAGTAGTCCTTTTGTTGATTGGGTAGCTTTGGATGCCACTCATACAGCAGGGGGAGTTATTTTGGCTTGGGACACGAGGGTATATAAAAAAATGGATGTTCTGGTTGGGTGCTTTTCTGTTTCTATTTTGTTTAAGGGTGTGGTAGATGGTTTTGATTGGATATGTACAGGGGTGTATGGTCCGAATGCTGATGGTCTTAGGGATTTTTTGTGGACTGAACTTGATAGTGTGAGAGGGAGGTGGAGTGCAGCTTGGTGTGTTTTTGGTGATTTTAATATCATCAGATACCCAGCAGAGCGTCTTGGTTGCACTTCTTTTAGTCCAGCCATGTTCAAATTCTTGGACTTTATTGAGAGGAATTTTTTGGTTGATATACCATTGGTGGGGGGTGAGTATACATGGTTCCGTGACTCAGAGAACCCTTCTATGTCTAGAATTGATAGAGTGCTGGTAACTGCTGATTGGGAGGATCACTTTTTGGATGTGACTCAAAGGCCTCTTCCTCGAGTGATTTCGGACCATTGTCCTCTTCTATTGGAGGCAGGTGGAATGTTGAGGGGAAAGACTTCTTTCAAATTTGAGAATATGTGGCTTAAGGTGGAGGGATTTGTGGATCTTGTGCGAGGTTGGTGGAACGGTTACCATTTTGTGGGGTCTTCTAGTTATGTTCTAGCTTGCAAATTGAAAGCTCTTAAGGGAGACTTGAAGCATTGGAACAAACATGTTTTTGGGGATGTGTCTTTTAGGAAAAAATGCTTGCTAGTTGAGCTTTTGGACTTAGACTTGAGAGAAGGGATGCACTCTTTGTCATCGGCAGATAGTGCAAGAAGACTTGAGATAAAGGCTGAAATTGAGTATTTAGCTTCTTTGGAGGAGATTTCTTGGAGGCAGAAATCGAAGGCTTTGTACTTAAAAGAAGGGGATAATAATACTGGGTTTTTTCATAGGCTTGCTAATTCTCATAGATGTACAAATGCTATGAGGGCTGTGGAGGTTGAGGGCATTTTGTATGAGGATGAGTCTGCCATTCAGGATCAAGTGGTGGGTTTTTACAAGTCTTTGTACCAGGAGACCGAATCTTGGCGGCCCACTATTGATGGTTTAGAGTTTGCTAATCTGGATGAAACTGATAGGGTTACTTTAGAAAGGGAGTTTGAGAAGGAGGAGATCATTGCAGCCCTTCGGGAGGCTAAGGGTGATAAGGCCCCTGGTCCAAATGGCTTTACTATGGCTTTCTTCCAAAAATGCTGGTGTGTTCTTGAGAAGGAGATCTTGGCTTTTTTTGCAGACTTCCACAAAGAATGTATCTTTGAAAAATCTCTCAATGCCACATTTTTGTGTTTGATACCCAAGAAGCTTAGTGCAGTCAATATTAGAGATTTTCGACCTATCAGCCTTGTGGGTAGTTTGTACAAGCTACTTTCTAAGGTCTTGGCACATAGACTTCGTTGTGTTTTGGATAAACTTATTTCTAATTCCCAAAATTCTTTTGTTGGGGGAAGATAGATTCTTGACTCTGTTCTAATCGCAAATGAATGCTTGGATAGTAGATTAAAGAGTGGTGTTCCGGGTGTGATTATTAAATTGGATATTGAGAAGGCTTATGATCATGTGAGTTGGAGTGCCTTATTTTACCTTATGGAGAGGATGGGTTTTGGGGAGAAGTGGGGGAGATGGATGAAGATGTGTATTTCTACTGCCCGTTTTTCAGTGCTTGTTAATGGGTCTCCAACTGGTTTCTTTGGCAGTTCTCGTGGTCTTCGCCAAGGGGATCCTTTATCTCCACTCCTATTCTTATTGGTAATGGAGGTGTTGAGTAGATTGTTGAAAAGGACAGAAGATGGAGGCTTTCTCAGTGGTTTCCAAGCAAGTCCCAATGCAAGTGGTGGTTTGCAAATCTCTCACCTTTTGTTTGCTGATGATACTATTCTCTTTTGTGATGCATCCGAGGAACAATTATTACATATTCGTATGGTTCTAATTTTCTTTGAAGCTATCACAGGACTGAAAGTAAATGTTGGCAAGAGTGAGATTGTGCCGGTTGGTGAGGTTGGGAATTTGGATGCCTTAGCTCGTATTTTATGTTGTAAGATAGGCTGTTTACCCATGTCTTATTTGGGTATGCCTTTGGGGGCACATTATACGGATTCCTCAATATGGAACCCTATCATTGAACGGATGGAAAAAAGGCTTGCAGGTTGGAAGCAGTTATATTTGTCAAAAGGGGGTAGACTTACTTTATTGAAGAGTACCCTATCAAGTCTTCCTACATACTATTTATCTTTGTTCACTATTCCACAACATGTGGCGGACAGATTAGAGAGGATTCAGAGGAATTTCCTTTGGGGGAGATCTAATGATGTTTTTAAATTCTCACTTGTTGCGTGGGAGAAAGTTGTGTGGCCCGTGGAGGTAGGTGGCTTAGGGATCCGGAAGATTGGGCTATTTAACCAAGCTTTGCTTGGGAAGTGGCTATGGCGATTTGGGAATGAGGTCACACATTTATGGAGGCAAGTTATAGCTTCCAAATATGGGGAGGCCAGTGGGGGATGGTGTACTAGAGTTGTAAGAGGGACGCATGGATGTGGTATGTGGAAGAACATTAGGAAGGGGGTTGAGAGCTTTTTTGGTCATGTGTTGTATGCAGCGGGTGAGGGTTTTCATATCAGATTTTGGTATGACCCTTGGAGTAGCCCTACTGCCCTGAAGGATTTATATCCGGCTATGTTTGCTATTGCTATGGATAAGTCAGCTATGATTTCTGATATGGTTGACTATGCACCGGATGGGGGTGGTAGAAGCTGGAACTTACATTTCCGTCGTGCTTTTCAGGATTGGGAGATAGGGATCTTTTATGATTTTTTTGCGCATATCTCATCCAAGCTACCTAGAGGGGGTGATGACACCATGATATGGCAATTGAATCGTAGTGGTGTTTTTGATGTGCGCTCTTTCTATTTCTCATTGCTAGCAGCCCCGTTGGTGTCTTTTCCTTGGAAGAGCATATGGTGTGTTAAGGTCCCTAAAAGGGTGGCTTTCTTTTTATGGACAGCTGCTAGGGGTGGGATTCTTACTATAGACAACCTTGTTAAGAAGCATTTACCTCTTGTTAATTGGTGCTGCCTTTGTCGATGTGAAGAGGAAACTGTGGATCACTTATTGATCCATTGTAAGTATGCTCATACCTTGTGGAGTGAAGTCCTTTGTTTGTTTGGGGTTCAGTGGGTGATGCCGAAGAACGTTGTTTCTCTTCTCTCTGCATGGTGGAATTGGTTAGGGAGTCACACTTCAAATGTGTGGAATATGGTTCCAGCATGTCTTATGTGGTTAATTTGGAAGGAGCGCAATGCCCGAACTTTTGAGGATATTGAGAGACTTGTAGATTGTGTGAAGTCTTTGCTGCTTAGGACTTTGTTTGAGTGGTCTCGTATTTGGGGGTTTACACATTGTCATTCTTTGTTTGATTTTCTTAATTCTGCTAGTCTTTCTTTTTGATTGGTTTGTATTTTTTTCAGTGCAATGAGTTTACTA
Source organism: Quercus robur (assembly GCF_932294415.1). Taxonomy (NCBI): domain Eukaryota; kingdom Viridiplantae; phylum Streptophyta; class Magnoliopsida; order Fagales; family Fagaceae; genus Quercus; species Quercus robur. Next base: position 14,507,639 of record NC_065539.1, read on the forward strand.
TCGTAAATCCATTGTACTTCTATTATCAATAAATTTGTTATTACCTATCAAAAAAAAGAAATTCTACTTGATTGATCAAATTGATGAAGGAATTGGTACTGGACTTTCTGCCTCTCTCGATTCCTTTTCAGTTCTTGTTCAATTGATCGAAAGACTCTCGATTCCTATAAGACTCTCGATTCCTATTCGATTCCTCTCAATCAATCGAAAAGCGTGAATAACAGTTTTCTGCAAAAAGTTTTGGTCACTGTACTGAACTTCTTAAAAGGTTTTTATACCTTGTGGAAGTTCTATGAAACTTTGTAACTCTCCATTAGTGTCTAATGAAAGGTAATAACACTTTGGGTATGTATAGTAGTTCATGTTACTTGATAACTAATTTTTATTTTTCCTCTCTCAAATAATTTCTAAGAAACACAAGAAATTATGTGGGTATTTTTTAAAGTTGCTATTTGTAGAACCTGACAAACTTAGTTATATTTTGGGGACAAATTTGGTGATAACTCTTTAGCAATAATAATGTGGGGGCAAATATTGTTTAAGGATAACAATTTTGTACCTCTAAGTTATCTAATTTTCTATTTGTTTGTTGAGTTCATTTTGGTCTTTCTTAATTACTCCTTATATTATTCCCAACAGATTTCATTTGCTGTACACGTTTTTGTATTATACTCTGATCAACAAGGAGAAGAGTGAGCAAATAAAAGGCTATGCAAATAAAAGATTAAATAGAAGGCTATAAACTAAATGTCCCAACTTTCAACGTGGCGAAGAAATTCTAGACTAGGATTTTCTCCATTTCAAATCTTGTCAATTTTGTCTATTTCATGGTTTAAGTTTTATTTTCTAGACAGTAGAATGTAAATTATAAATGATGTGAAAATATGTACATTTCTAAATTTGTAAAATTTATTCTAATCATGAAATCAACAAAATGGAAAGAACTTGAAATGTCGGGGTTGGATCAGAGACTTGGAGTACAGAGTTAAACTAGGGGTATTCGCAGTGTGGTGCGGTTTTGAGCCATTTTTAGCATCACACTTTGCGGTGTGGTTTAACTAAAACCATAATTTCACTGCACCTTTTTTTTGCAGTCATATGTGCGATGCAGTGCAGTGCGGTTTAAAGTATAGCCAAAACCATAATCGTATCGCACTTTTTTTTTGTGATTACATGTGCGGTATTATGTATAAGATATGGTTTGAAATCAGTATATTTTTCAAATTTTGGGCTTTTCCTACCCAGCCCAAAACTAATTTTTACCTTTTTTTTGGGCCAAATTTTAAATTATTGAGTTAGTTTTTCTTTATTTTGGGCTGGCTTTCCTAGTCAATACTTGCAAGGGTTATCAAACTTTTTTTTTTTGTTGGGAAAATTGGAGCTATTAAGCTATTAATAATATATTTAATATTAAAAATAAATAAATATATTAATATATAGAAACAGTGCGGTTTGTTTGGTTTTCTTATTATAAAACCACAAACTGCACTGTACCATGTGGTACGGTGCACTGTTACTTGTAGTGCGGTGTGGTTATGTCATTTTGCGGGTGATTTTGGTGCGGTTTTTGCGGTTTGGTGAACACCCCTAAGTTTAACCATTTATCGTTGGCACACAAAAAATGGAAATCGTCACTCACCCCTCATTCTCTCTTACAATTGTCTTTTGTCTTTGAGGGAAGAGAGGGTGGGGAATTGAGGATAGGAGACATGTTTGGAACATTACTTTTAAAGTGATTATTGTCCCCGGTTGAAATGGTTTGTTGTTGGCCTACAAAACAATTCACCTTCACGATAGAACAAAGTTATCAAATTGTTGACAACAATTTTGAATTTTCTTGTTTAGAGTTTTCTTAAGAAATTGTGTATCTAACTAGAATGATGAGAGAAATTGAACTGGCATTCGTTTTCATGTCCTTAATCTATAGACAATGAAGAGTTTTAGTGGAAAGATCACGGCTCTTAATCTGGAAAGGCACATTTCTAAAAAATCTATAATTTTCTTTTAAAAAAAAATGATTTTTTAGATGTTACTATGTCAATTCATAATATTTTTAAAACATATTTTTTCCTCTACAAAAAAACATTAGCAGGTTATGATCTCATTTTATTTTAATAAAATAAATTCTCTCATTTTATTTCAATAAAATAAAGTCACCATTCATCTCTCGTGCACATAATCACATGTGAAATGCTTTTATTATATAATATTTGATTTAATTTAAACAGGCATATAATATGTAATTTTATTGTGAATGTTTTGGTGATAATAAACAAATTAGTTATTATTATATAATTGCACAATTCTTTTGTAGTGTACACACGTCTTATAATATCACATAGAAGGATGTTTTGTATTTATAATCTTTAGATAGCTAGGTTTTAGCCAAAACTTATGTAAATTTCTGCTACTTTTAGTTAATAGTGAATCATTGAAGATGCAAATTGGAGCTATTCAAAAAGTACATGATTTTAATTGAAGCTTTTTAAAATTTTCTTCATTGTTGGTGGGTTCCAGTTAGCTCAACTGGTAAAGTCTCTGATGGTTAAATAAGAGATCTGAGGTTCAATCCTCGCTTACACCAAAAACTGATTGGTGTCTTGGTCTGATGATAAAGAGCTATCATCAGGAACGGACGCCATAGGTTAAAACTCTAAAAAAAAAAACACCCAAATTATAACAAAGAATGTAATCACTTGGCGTAAAAGAAAAGATAGCCTAAATTTTTATTTTTTATTTTTTAAAGAATCAAGATAGCCACTCTTTCTACTCCTCCTCCTCCTCCTCTTTTTTGACAGTTAGTTGAATCAAGATAACCACTTGATACAACCATAGCTTCTAGCTTTTTGAAACCCTACTTTTATATATATATTCTCTTCATGCAATGCACAAAATTCATGAGAAGGAAACCAAATGCACACGTAAATTGGTGTGGGTGAAAAGAAAACATAAATGTTATTGTGCCAAGCATCAAGGTTGTCAAAATCGGGATTCCATGTAGGATCGTTAAAGGTAGGTGGGATCGTAGATCATAGGATCGGATCGTGAATCATAAGATCCTACATATTTTCAGATTTAAAGCAAAAAAACACATTAATAATGACTTTGTATGTTGAATAATCACGTAAATTATAAATTTATTCATAAAAAAACTTAGATTTGCATCATATGATTTAATTTGCATATCATTCATCGCTAAGTCTATACTAAAGAAACAAATATATATAAGTTTTGACTCAATGTATCTAAAAAGTTCAATAAATGTTTAATTAGTAACCAAATACCAAAATATTTATCAAAACATATGAAAAATATTTTCTAAGTTCTAAGTTCCAAGTTTGAAATCCAAAATAAGTTAGCAACTGGAAACTAGCTAACTACAATATGAAATCCAAAAGCAAGATGAATATTAAGGTGAAGTAAACATTTAATTATTCTCATTCTAAGGTTCTTATAACCACCGTCTTAAATTCCTAATCATCATTATCCATTTCATCATATATGTAGACATTATATATTTGTATACTAGAGTTGTAAAAGACATCAAGATATAATTTCACACTAAACTATTCGAGTTATATCACTCAGCAACAATTAAAGAATATGCTCAAAAAAAATCAATCAATCAATCAATATACAAATACAAGCATGATTGATAAAATTATACATAAAAAAATATTTTAGTAGTATTAGAACACAAATTAATATATTGATCAAACAAATTTAATAATATTATAGCTTAAAAGGCAGCAAAGCCAACGTCAAATTCTTCATTTAGAAATGATGAAGCATTCTTTCATTTTGATTACAAGTGAACTAGAAACTAGAAAACATTTGCTTAGGTTGACATAATTTTATAAAATAAAAAATAAAAAGTCATATCATCACAACATGAAAAAATAAAAACCCTTAAACCTTCATTAAAACAAAAAAATTATCCCATAAAAAAAAATTATGTTTTTGATAGGATCGGTAGGATCTCATACGATTCTACGTACAATCCTACCATTTTTACAATTTTAGTGCAATTCTAAACGTTTTGGTGATGTAGGATTGTAAAATTGTGTGATTCTATGATCCGGATCGCAATTTTGACAACCATGCCAAGCACAGTCGTTAATAAACACAGGCTTGTTTTTAGTGAGCCGTGAACACAGCTTCTGAAACACAAATCTTAAGAAAGTTCATATTTTCATTTACTCTTCCATTGGCTCAAATGACTGTCACCACAACATATTTTTTTTTTGATAAGTGACTGTCACCACAACATATGAATTACATATGTATCTTGGCCCCCGAAGCCCCTATATCTATTTCTTTTAGTAGAATTACTCTTCATCCTTTAGTTCTAGAAGTAGGAAAATCTATAAGCTCCTAGCGAAATGACCGCAAAAAAGCAAACACAACTCAAATATCAATATCCCATTTATCAAATTTACAAACCTAAGCCATATATACAGTTATAGACATATTGGCAGAATTCAGAGCTGCACCAGTATGATCCTGAAGCCCAATGCACGATTCACCTTCGAAGAACTGGATACCCATATGTGAAGTTCACATCATCTGCAAAATTAGCAAAGATACCACTAGGATTAAGAACTATAAAGGACACTAACAGGATTAAAATTATATTCAGGTTATGAATATTGCAGCACTAGGATGACAAGAACCTTTCCACCGTAGCATAACATCCAAAGTCACAAATCCTGGATTTCTGGGTGATTCACATGGGAATATGCAAAAATTTCACGTTGTAGTGGACAAAATAGTGTGATGTCAAAAAACAACACAAAAAAAGAAGAAGAAAGAAACAAGTACAGGTTTGAAAAGTATGGATCGGATTGGCATCAGTTTATTAACAAACAACAGAATGTTGGTGGCATATCCCCTTGGAAAAAGTGGAATAAAATGTCATTATGAGACCAGTGAAACATTGCATATGCAAAGGATTAGATAAGTATTTTTTGTGATGTAATGAAATAATAAAGACATCCAGCCAAGCTCTGAGAGCTTAACTAAAGAGGAAGTCCCAAGTTATATATAGAGGAAAAAAAAAAAATTTTCCCAAGCTTAGCTTTTTGACGGGATGTGATGCCGCATCCTAGATTCGTAACCATAAAATCTCTAGACTCAGGATGCTGGAATAGTTGAAGGGCAAAACATAAAAGAAAAATTTACCAAGCACGGAGTGTTCCACATTTCAATGCCTTCATTGCTGCTTTGGCAAAAACTTGTGCTGCTTCTGCTTCTGCTTCTGCCGCCTCTGCCTCCCTTGCAGCCTTTTCAGCCTCAGCAATAGCAGCTTCTGCTTCTGCAACTGCTCGTGCAGCAGCTGCAGCAGCCTCTTGTGCAGTCATGCCCTTCATCTTTGACAGCTCTGTGTCAACTTGGGTTTTAGTAAGAATGTTGATCTCTCTCTTTTCTGCTCTTGAAGAATCCTTCTGCCTTTCCTCCACGACTAACAAGGAAGAGCTTCTTCTTTTTTCAGAAAATGTCGAACTTGATGCAATCCTGTACTTATGTTTTATCTGTCAATGCAACCACCATAAAAAGTATCCAATTCTAAGTCAAGATGATACCATTTATTTTCCTGAAAAACCATATGTCCATGACTTACAAACTTATTACTCAAATAGTATTTAACTCTCATCACAAACATACCTACATATGCATATCACAAATTCTAATTTCATGTAATCAACTAACAACCAATAGGACAACATAATCCTTTCTACAATTAAAATGTATTATCAAGCACAAGTTTTTGTCATATTAGATATATTTTTATACGACCTTGAAATAGGATATGTGTCAAATGGTTTTCAGGAATGCAGGAACAATTTTTCAGTCAAGTAGCTTCATTGACTTATTAGTTTCCACAGACAAATGTTAATGTCTTTCCCTCTCTACACCAATATTTTGATTGATTGAGTACCTTAATTAATCTTCCATTTGCTGACATATGCTTTAACTTTGTCGACAATAGTTTTTTGAGGTTTGGTGGTGCCCAGTACCGCTCCTACAAGAAAAAAAAGAAAAGAAAACTAAAATGTTTAGAATCAAGCACAAGCATTGCCAATGTTTCTAAAAGTCCTGAACTGAACATGCACTAGTACATCTTAAGTTGGGAGAGATTCTCTGATGCATTTTTTTTCAAAACTGAGAAAATATTACAAAAAATTTGATGAGCGTTTTAGTAGTGGGCATAGTGGCAGATAATTTATGAGCAGCCCGATAATAATAGTTATATTATCAAAGGCTGCAGGATACCCACTAGTTGTGAATTGTGATTGACAGAAAAATACTCAATAGTACTGCAGTCTTGGATCTAAGAACAAAATCCACATCAGTCATTGATTAATGTAATTGAAGAAACGATTAAATTGCTACTTATTAAAAAAAAAAAAAAAAAAAAAAGAGTAACTGCATAAAGAGCTGCAGAAATCACAATAGTGTTTCTGTACAGTTAAAAGAATCATGATTAAAAGGAATACATTTGAAATAACCTTGTATCTGTATGAACACCAATTTATTAGAAACTAAGAGAAGGTAGAAAAGGAAATTTGCTCAAGGAAGAATTGGAATAGAAGGTCTTTACAACTTAAAAGCATTACAAGCACTAGATGTTCTGAAGTTTGACCATTTAGTATTTGTTTCTGCAAGCATGATAGGTTTACGAAGTCATAGCTTAAAGATACACAAGTGAGATTACCTCTATGTACAAAGCAATTGCAGCCCTGTCAGAACCCCTTGGCTCCTTCAGATTGGTAATAGCCTCTAATATAAGCTTATCCAACCTACAACCATGCAAAGGAGGGTCCAACAGAAGAAATAAATAACAATGTTAAGAAAAATAGGATAACCTGGCTCCCATTACAAGTTTTTTATGGCCTATGACATCTGGAGACCCCCACCTGATCTTTGGAGGATCTCCCCCACACCCCCCCCCCCCCCCCCCCCCCCAAAAAAAAAAAAAGAAAAGAAAAAAGTGGACAGTAGGTTTGTAAGTTATAAAACCACCATCTTTTAGCTGTTATATATTGTAACATTGATCATGACTGATGTGCCATTTGCCAAATATTGAAGCCACAAAAATAGCCTAAAGAGATTTATCAACCAAGAGACATGTCTTCACTTTGAGTAAGTTTTCCAAGCATGGTACAATATGTGCAACTTAGATGGGGTGAGTCAAGCAATTTTAGCACATAGTTTATAAAAGACTCTCACTGAATGAAGTGAAATGAAAAAAAAAAAGTCTATTAGAAAAAATGAGCTGTTTTTTCCCAGTGGTACAACCATTAGAAACTTAAATAAATATTTATAAAAGATGATACTTTAGAATTTAAAAAGGAATTAACAATGTTGTTCCAGTGACTTCTTTCAGCTGTGAAATTAAATTTACATTGCAATTCAGTAATATAATGAATGGCCGAAAATTTCATGTGAACTAAAATGTAGGAGTAGAGGAAAAGTTAGAGTTTTCCTTGATCATTAAAGTTTATGCATATTTTTATACTATACTAGAACAACAAAAACATCCCAACTAAGAGATCTTGCAGGATATTGTGATTATTCTTTCATGGAACAGATGTACTCTCCAATTATTCATTCCCACTAACTGGAAGTATTATTGAAATACAATATTCCACCACCACTTGGCTACACTTTAGTAAGACCCCATGCCATGAACATACAGATTGCATAATTTTTAATTATCTGATAAACTCTTTCCCATAATTTCTTAAAAGAAAAGTAATACTAGAATTTAATAGATTCTTCTAAATTATAGCAACATAATAAGTTTCTGAATGGATTAACTACTATATGAAATCTAGATCAGATAAGTTAAGAATGAAAACTACTTAAAGTACATGTCGTCATCAGAAGTATCTACGTTTTATAGATGACAAAATTGCAAGAGATGTAACCTTGCAAATGGTTCCTTTGAATCAGCAGTCCGCAATGTTCCTCTCGAAAGCACAAGAGGCTTAGCATCAACAATTTCTGCATCACTCTGAGGTACAGTGATTAGAGAAATAGGGTTATCATCAAGTTTAGGGGTAGGTAGATCTCTTTTAAGTGCAAGTTTGGCCTTTTGACGGGACCCCCATATTGCCGTCACATTTATATTTCTCCATTTATCCTGTCCATATATAATACTCAAATTAATACACCACCACACATCATTTGAAATTGAAAAGCGAGTTAAGCATGGAGATTTTAGTTTCCCAAATGTGATAAACAGACGCACTATCCATAAGATCAAATTCTAGATCTTCAAAGCTGAATGAGTAATTACACTTTCTTCAGTAATGGTTGACAGTTCCAGCTGAAAGTATAAAATAGATACCTTAAGATCCACATTTGAACGTAGATGTAAGATGCCACTGAACTCTGGGTCAGTAAGTATTGTGCGCCATTTGCCTGCTCCATGTTTTAAGACTCCAGCTTTAAGGGCTGCTTCCTCCTCTGCTGTCCACTTTTGCTTAGGAGCACCCATCTTTTTTTTGCTAACGTGGGTGTCCAGAGCTCTTTGAACAAAATCTGTACAATCGATGCTGCTGCCTATCAGGACATACACCCATATACAGATAATCAGACACCGGATAGAAATTAAACACATATATACTGCAGCAAAGATAACCAACAAAGAAATCTTGAACAAAACATGCTGCTTTGGAATGTACATGTAAACCTTCAAGGACCCCTATCACCAAGATGAAAAAATAGAATGATAATATATACATTCTAGGAGGCAAGCTTGATATTAACATGCCGGTCATGGTCACAAATCCAGGTATCGGGTTTGGGCTGTGACAATACCAATATCATCAGTATGACACAAATTTTATAGAAGCGCAAGCTTGTACTTGTATTGCCAGCAATGTGTCAAAGTATCAATGTAATGTGAAAAAAAAAAACCAATTTACAACAAAGTAATCAAGCATTATAGACCTCGATCTGATACCTTAGTAGTTAGGTGTGACTTAACTATTAATCAAGCAAAACCACAATTAAATTTCACCTCTTCACACAAGCTACCCATACTCACAGCCATGTACAAATAAAAATTATGTACTACTTTTTAGTGTGGAATTATAGCTGGCAAACATAAATTCAATCTGGATGCAGACAAAAAATTAAAAAATAAATAAAATTTCAGCCACAAATATAACTTCAAATTATTCTCAAAGATGATAAAAGATTTTGTTTCAAACCCAGCTCCTAGGCAAAACTCATACTTAAGACGCAATGCTAGATCCTACTGCATATAAATGAAAACATAAGAAAGCACAAAAATCCATCCATTTGCTAATGAGCTAAATCTGATGAAAAACAATATCAGCATAATTTGATTAACGTTAAAAACAAACCAAACCAAACAAAACAAAAACTTTTGTAAAGAGAATGAAACGGAAAAGATTCAGAGACAATGTTATTCAATTCTAACTCCGAAGTTTTTGGTAAGAACAGACTGACAAGAAAAAAGATTATTAAAAAAAATATATATATATATATATTAAAAATAAAAAAAAAAAAAAAAAAAAAAACATAGAGAAGAAGATTTGGAGGCAGAGGTGTACCGGATCAAAGGAATTGCCGCAGAGATGAGTGATGGTTAACGTGGAAATCAGTTTGGTTTATGCCAAATTTTGTTAGAACAATTGACGAAAACATGCGAGTGAGACCTGCATATATAATTCTAAGAGTGTGAAAATTTTGATCTTTTTTCTTTTATCTTGTCCGAGAAAAACAACAGCTTCTGTTGCTCTTATTATGACTTATGGGTTATGAAACCTGCGACCACTATGTTTTCTGAAATTATGAATTTGACTTTAAAGTTTTCTAAATCAAATTCAATGTTGGTTGCATACGATAATATGCACTCGCACCCTTAGCAAATATTATTATTTTTATTTTTATTAATTTTTTCCGCCCATGAGCTAGGATACACAACAAAAATGCAGCAATAGTAAGGAAAAAAAAAAAAAAAAATCAAATGATACCAAACAAACATTGATGACTCAATTAGGGTATGAGCCAATAGTCTTGTAGTTGAGCTAATACTTTTTAGCATTTTGAACTGAGATGTTTAAAATTTAAATTTCCTATCTTTTGTTATAACATTGAATATATCAAACAAATTAGGGAATGATATTTTAAATCTAAAAAATTAACCTCTTAAAAATTTTAAAGTCATAAGAATTAATATTGAATTAACATTATTATTACTGTAGGGGCACGATTCTCAAGCGGCCCAACAATGATGTTGGGCTCGCGCGTGATGGATCCCTCACAATAAATTTTGTAGAGAGTGGGCTTGAAAGGCTAGAATTGGGTCACGGGGCGCTAGTACGGGCCGGACCTTAGATAAACCTAGACTAGAAAAGGCTTTAGTCCGGATATCTAAGCCCATTAACTTTATAAATTGAGGGATTGGGCTCCTCGGATCCTGTCTGAGGAGCACTAGTGTTTTTCTCCGGTTACCCGTCGATGGGTTTTCCACGGTGGAGCACGTATACTACCCGGGCATTCTCTTTCTTGGAGTTTTTTCCAGGAAGTGGGATGGATCCCTCAACTTTGTCACCTTACGCTTTCTTTTATACTAGCCTACGTTCATTATCCCCCGTCCACGTGTAGGGTCGACTTTTCCAGGACAGAGATTTGTCCCATCAGTCTAATCTTGAAATTGTGGGAGATGGTCAATAAAGCCTGGGAATCCGGTTTTATTAGGTGCAATGTCATGTCAATGAAGGGTATTAAGGACTATTTCCCCGAGATATTTTCTGATCTTTTAAGTTTGCTGGTATTCCACTTTCGTCAATGGGATTTTGGGTCTTCCGAGGACTGAGCGGTCCTCGGACGTATCTTCGGGCCACTTTGGGCTCACTATTTTTGGGTTTGGGCCCTGGCCTCCTTCAGTTTGGGGTCTGTGAACTCCCCATAAGCGAGCGGGCCGAACCCACAAACTATTGGACCCCACAATTACGACTAGGATATATATAAATTTTGGAAGTATGACATACTTTAGGTAAAAAAAAAATATAAAAGTCATGATTTTAGAAACCGAATTGGATTGGCTGGTTCAATTAGAAATCAAACCTTCAATTGGTCTAATAAAAACCATAAAATTGGTGATTCAATATTAAAAACTGTCGGTAAAAACCGAGAATCAGATCATTTTTTAGTTATCTGACCATTCCAATTTTAAAAATCATGATAAAAGTATAAAATTTAATTATTCAAAACAATTTTATTCATTTAATAGATATAGAATTAAAAATTTGACAATAATTAAAAATAAATAAATGATAAACCATTATACATTTTTTTTTTTAATTTGAGAAACACACACACATATATAGGAGAAGGAGATGAATGAGAGAATATATTCACACGCCATTATACATTGATATAACATAAACATAATTTGTTCAAAGATGAACTTATGGATAATTTATTTTCCTAGAGTGATATTTTGAAATTTAGTATTCCGCATCATTGGAAATATCACAATTAAATTTATGCTAAACTTTATGTTTTTCACTTGAACCTGAAGTTAGAGGTCTTGTATTTTCATGAGAATTTAGATATTTTTTAGAATTATAATCTAAAAAAAATCTTTAAAAAAAAAACCTAAGAATTTATAAACTCTCAAAAATTAAAAGTTTCATTCATAAATTCATACATAATCGCAAAATCATCCAATCAATAATGCACATTATACTCCTATGGTATCTATTAGAAAAAGTGATTCTAAAAAATAAGTGTTATTATTAAAAAATGAGTGCTAGGGGCATATTTCATGTATAAATAACAAAATAGGGGCCAACCCGCAAATATGCCTAAGTATACTATAGTGTTAACACTCACACAGTGCTTGGTGGTAGTTTTTACTTACTAGCATTACTATTGCTTTACTTTCAGTTCCAGTTTTTTTATTTTATGTGAAAGCTAAAAACTGTGGGCGCTCACGGTGCTGTTGTACGCAACTACTCATAGCATAGATTGATGGCGAACTCTCTGCAACGCAGTATCTGGAGCCATGGTCGTGGTCTCCGAACCACGCTAGTCCAGTGGTCCAGACCATTCTCCGCCGACGCACTGGTCGAGAGAAAGCCTAGCGAGATCGGCGTCGTCTCCGGAATCCCCGATGAACACCTTCGTCGCAGGGTACACCTTTCTTTTTTTTCTTTAGGCTTCAATTTGATTCATCTTTTTTGACCCAGTTTCTAATGGATCATATTCTTTCAAGTTTTCATTTTTAATATATGAAATGAAAATTTGACTTCTTGGGATTTGGGTATATATATATTTTTTCTTGCTGAGATTGAATTTTTGCTAAGTAGACTTGGGCCTTTCCAATTTCAAACATGAAAATTGAGCTGGGTTTTGTGTGTGTGTGTGGATAATTTGATAGTTGTGAGCTGGGTATTTTACTTGCTAGTGTTTTGGGAATTGAGGGGAGCTGGAAATGCTTATATTTAGGCGGATTGGAAATGCGGTTTAGTACTGATAGGTTAAGGTTTTCTTTCAAAAGTACTTTTTTTTCTTCAATAATTTGAAGTGCATTGTAGGTTGTCATTTACGCACCTGCTAGAACTGCGACTCAACAAGGATCGGGAAAAGTTGGAAGGTGGAAGATCAATTTTATGTCAACACAGAAGTATGTTCTTTTTATCTGTATAAAGGGTTGTCATTTTTGTCTAGAAATTTGAATTCTCTTTCAAGTCAATGATTTTTTGTGGTAGGAATGTGTTCTAATTCGATTTGTAATGTGTAGGTAGGTAAATAGTGTTTGTTTCGTGCAATCTTATGTACTAGGCTTTCCACTGAGCAGCCTCAACGATCTATTAGAAATGACACTTACATGTGCTAAGACTATATTACCGATATATGCATAATCGCTAAACTATATTAAACTATTTATATAAGACTATAAATTAATCTTTTCCTGAAATTTTCAAATTTATACTTAACTATTTGATGATTAAAAGTGAAATGCCCAAGTTTATTCAAGTGATTTATTGTCAATGATTGTTCTCTATTTTGTGAATACTTCCTTAAATTATTTGCAATTTAATGAATTACTAGAATAACCAAGAAAGCTAAAATGCTTCACTTTTACTGTACAATGTCTTTCTTGAATTTGGACCAAAGGGGAATGAACATCCTTTATACATTCAGGAAACTAACAGTCAAGCACAGGTTTATGGGTAACACATGTTACAATGTTTTCTGCCCTCAAATGTTTTGCAAGGAGCATGCAATCAAGTCCTTATATACGAATTTTAGTGCTCAATATTACTGGAATAATTATTTTATCACCTTTATCGTGTGATTAATGTTCCTACTAATATGTTTCTAGGTGGGAAAATCCATTGATGGGCTGGACATCCACTGGGGACCCATATGCCAATGTTGGTGATGCTGCATTGAGTTTTGATAGTGAAGAAGCTGCAAAGTCATTTGCAGAAAGGCATGGTTGGGATTATGTGGTATGTGTTATTTCCCTTTTTAAATATTTTCTACTGCAAGGGATTTTTTTTATAATTTTTATTTTAGGTAAATTACACTATCCTCCCTCAAGGTTTGGGAGAATGTCAGGAACCTCCTTCCATTTTCAGAAATGAGTTTTAGCCCCCTATTCACTATTTTGACGAAACAACCAAATTATTCTATTTTTTTTCTTGTATGCTTTAAACTATTGTTGCAATTGCACATGCTTATACATTAGTTTTTCTTGTTTTGTCTTGTTTAGGTGCGTGTTTTAGCACAAGCAAGTTCAGTAGTTCACATCTTTAAGTTTGTGAGGGTTCTGGTCAATGTATGATTGTTATTGGACATGAAATATGAGTTGTGAATCTGCCTTTTGTTGTTCCCTTGTCTCAATTTTGTGTTGTTATTAGCTTTGTATCTGCTGTCTGCTTGTCTTGTATAATGCTTTTCTACAGTTTGGGAACTTTAAATTTGATGGCATTATGTTCTATTACCTTTTCTTTTTTTGAAACTTTAAATTTTTGTGTCAATATGTTCTGAATTTTTATTTTTCAGTTTAATTTCTGTGTCATAAAATGCTTGTAGTTTCACTGTCGCTACTTTGCTTTCAAATTGTTTAAATTATTGGTTGAAAACTCCCATTGATAGTTCTTTGATGAATGCATATTTTTTTCTTTGACCTCAAGTTTTTGTTCCCATTTATCCTATTGACAAAAGTTCTTGAATTCATCTGCAGGTTAAGAAACGCCACACACCATTGTTGAAGGTTTGAGATTCTTCCACTTTCCTTTTGACAGTTTTAGCTATTTTCATGATCCTACAAATAGCTGAATTTATATCTTTAGGGTTATTGTTGGACTGGGGGACTCAACAATAGTTGTTAGATTTGACATTGAGATAACACTTTTTGGCTGGCCATAAGAATAGGGAACATGCTTGATTTTTTTTTGGAAAATGGAATGATTAGGTTGAGGTCTTGGGTTCAAGATGCATTGGGTGTTTATGTGTTACTTATAATAATTAAAAGAAAAGAATTGGGTCCACATGGGTTTACTATTGCCTTCTTCCAGTCTTGCTAGTTTGTGGTAATAACACTATAATGTTCTTCTCTGAATTTTATGATAAGTGCTTTTTGAAAAAAGTTTGAATGCTACCTTAACATTTGTGACTTTAATTCCAAAGAAAATGGGTGCTATTGAAGTAAAGGATTTTAGGCCAATTAGCCTTGTGAGTAGTATATATAAAATTTTGGCAAAGGTGCCTAATGGTGGGAGGCTTGGGATAAGCTTTAGACATCCTAGATTCAAATCCCCACGAGGAGTTTCCATGGATTACCTGATACACACTTCTGGCAGGCGGAGTCATGTATCTTGAGTTTACTCCCCAAGGGTGGGTCCAAAGGACCTTTCCTTGGTAAGGTTCCATGTCATCAAAAAATATTTGGCAAAGGTTTTAGCAAACCGATTGAAAAGGGTATTAGAGGAGATAGTGTCTGATATGTAGAATGCCTTCATCCAAGGGCGACAAATTCTTGATTTGGTCTTGATAGCGAATGAATGTTTGAATAGTCGTCTAAAATCTAGCAGACCAGGGGTGCCATGTAAATTGGATGTGGAGAAGACTTGCGATCATTTCAATTGGGATTTTCTGCTGTGTGTGGTTCAAAGGTGTGGTTTTGGTGAAAGATGGATGAAGTGGGTGGAGTTCTATATTTCTACTGTAAAATTCTTTATTTTGGTGAATGGCACACCTACTGGTATTTTTGCTAGTAGCAGAGGTGTCCAGCAGGGGGATCCACTATTCCACTTTCCCATTGCTGTTTGTGATTGTCATGGTAGCTTTGGGTAGGATGATTACAAGGGCGGTGTCAGGAGGGTATCTGAAGTTTCCGTTGACAATTTGAGTGGTGAGTCATCAAGAGCCTTGTAGTTCAATTGGTTGGCACCTCTTGGTGTTTTCAATAGAGACATCCAAGGTTCAAATCCCCCCTCCCCCAACTATTGAATTGTCAAAAAATTTGAGAGGTGAGTCATTTCTCTTCTCTTTGTGGATGATACACTCATCTTCACTTTGAGTAGGATGATGATACACTGAATGAGAAGCCACATGGATTCAGGTGGCTGAAATGAGTTCCAGCAATGCTGGTGGAAGGAGCCAATAGTTGATAATATAATCTATGGTGGCAATGAAACTTAGAAAGAGAGTTCTTTCGAATAATCAAGGGAGAAAAATGTGATTGGTCAATAGTTGATAATATAATCCAAGGAGCCAATAAGAAGCAGCCAATTTTAAAAAATAAATCAGATGTATTAAATTTGGATGGGTTGGGTTTGTTGGGTAGGTTTTTCTCACACTTGACACCTGCCTGAATACTAAATTTCCTCAAAAACTGCCCCCCCATGGCCCAAGCTGACTTTCTACTTGTTCAAACCCATCCGCGACCCTTTAGGTCAGGTTTCTAGGTTATTAAGCACCACTGTCTGGAATATTGATTCATTGTGGCCATGTAAGTTCACGATTTAGATGGGTTTTAGTCAGCATGTGGCTAGTCTTGTGTTGTTGTATCGACACATGACCCAAGAAACATAACATGATCATAGCCATCCTTAGAATATTGTTTCATCTGCTTGTTCAAAATATCCATATCAGCCCTAACTATTGTAGAACCCTTTCCTGTTCTGGTTGCAGGTGAAAACATATGCAGAAAACTTCAAGTGGAAGGGTCCCCCGAAAACTGAGGTTCCCCAAAAAACTGAGGAAAACTGATTTTATTTCTCTCACTGATCTTTTCTGTTGGTTCTATCATAAGGCAATGGGGCATGCAGTTTTCATTTGAAAGTCACTCATCCCGAATGAATTCCTTGATTTTAATAAATGGGAGTTATGGTTGTACCCTTTTTGTAAAATCATAGCAAGTTTAAGTTGCATTCCCTGTACAATTAATTGATTGGACAGTTGTCTCTTGTGTCCTCTTTCTTTGTATTCAAAGGGATTACTACACCAGCTTTGTTTCCTATTCCTTTGTTTGACGTTTAAGTCGTTCATGCTTTGGTTTACAAACCTTGCTCTGCAATTCTGCATTGGAGGAGCTGATGCCATGTGTTTCTGAAACTGCTATTCTATCGATAATCTGTTTAAATGGTTAGGTGCTCAATAATAAATATCAGGGATGGCGCAAATGGTTACCAGAAGTATATTTAACTCAACTTTGAGGTACCTTGCTCATCACCAAAAATGCCTTCGGTCACTGGCCCTAATGATACGTAACCCTTCATTTTTGGAGAGGTGATGTGGCACGATGCTGCTGGTGTCTTGAATTGAAGGATCCTTAGGCTTTGGGTTCTTAATTTTCCAGGTTGGCCTAGAAAACATTCACACTGAATACAAAATTTGTTGAAGATGATTAGAGACCAAATAGGTCAATGCCCACTCTAGGCCAGTAGCCAAGGCTTCCAACTACATCCAAGAGGCAGGTGAAATATGCCATGGTAGAGCACAAACCTATAATAAGCTGGTCAATAGCTCCTGTTGATTGGTGAAAGGTTGTTTCACACATTACTAAATGTCTGTTTGGGAATAATTTATTTAGCTTTTTGCTAAAAATGTGCTAAAGTATATTTATACTTTGAAAAAAAAAATTGAAAAAGTGATAAAAAGCGAGAAAAAGTAAGGTTTTAAAAAATTATACATAACTAAAAGCTAAAAGTTGAAGTTGATACCAAACAGACTCTTAAGTCTGCCAAAAAAAAGTCTCACGAGCATTTTGCAAGGTTTTAAATGAGCCGAGCCAAGCCAAACTGAGTCGAATATTAAAAGTTTAGATTTGTTTATTTAGTTCTATTTTGAACACAACTCAAACTCGAACTCATTACTAAACAAGATTACAAGTTTAGGCTTAGTTCATAACATGTTTAACAAGCTTGAGTTTATTCACAAGTTACTTGATTACACTTACGAGGTAATTTGTAGAGTAGCATGAGTTTGCTACACTATATCGTTAGTTAGCAGGAAGTGGGAAGAAGTTTGGAGGATAACATCTCAAGTCTTTGAGGCTCGAGTTCAGTGAAGAAAAAGATATAGAGATATTTTTGCCTCATGGAAATCAAGTCTTAAAAACTCAAGTTCCATAGAAGAAGAAGATGAATTTGAAGAACCCGATGAAGATCTGAGATTCTTAAGAAATTGAAGACGAAGAGAAGAACCAATAGAAGATCTGAAGAAAGAACATGATGAAGATCTAAAGAAATTAAAGAAAGAACATGATGAAGAAAGGAAACCATGGAAGAACACGATGAAGAGCCCACAGAACCCACGGAAAAACACAATGAAGAACCCAAGCACAAAGAAGAAAGGATTCCACGGAAGAAGAACCAAGAAGAACAACGAAGAACAAAGTACCAGGTGAACATAGGAAATCAAGTTTTAAATACTCGATTTCCATGTGGATTTTTTCCACATTGCCATCACATACAAATCGAGTTTTACAAACTCGAATTCCACCTTTGAACTCGAGTTTTAAAGTCTTGAGATGCTAGTTTGCTACATAATTTTGAAAATGACAACTAACTAAAATATTTCAAAAATAATGTTAAATGCAAAAAAAATTCTTACACTTACATAGTGTAGGGGCCTTTTATGCTTTTGGGCTAAGGCTTTCTACAGTGGGTAGGAGAGTTGGGCTTGACTTGTTATCTCTGTAGGATCTACTCAGAGTCAATATGTGCACAAGATAAGAGAGCCCAAACCCCAGCTTATTCAATCTTATTACTGGATTAGGCCATAAAGTTGTACATTTTGGACTTTTCATTCAATGAAATTACAAAGAGTGGGTTTGTTACGCGAGAGAAAGAAAAGATTTGTCTATTAATGCATGCTATTTTTACCATTTACACCCTTCTATTTTATTAAGTCTTACTTCACTCTTTCTCTTTTCTCTCTTCTTTCATTTTCAACTCTTTGTTTAGATTGCCTAATTCACTATCCCCCTTCCTCTTATGGATATTGTTCCTATTTATACACCTAATCAAGCTTGTGTGATTTCTCTCTTTTACCCTCATTGCTCACCAACCATTTTGTCTCCTGCAATCACTCTTTAGAGGTGCCCACAACCTATCTGGTTGTATGGGGTTCAACCTCCACTACCTCTAAGCATGTACAATGCTTTCTCTTTCTTCCACTATGTATCCCACGACAACTCTCATCCATTTCGTTCTCTTGTGTACCTCTCTCTCCCCTTTGAATGGTAAAACCTTGGGTCTCTTTCTATTAACCTCTCTAGCATGCATCAAGTGCTCTCTAGCCAATTTACTACTTACTTTGGATAAAGATGCTTTCCTAGTAGAGCACCTCCTAAAAGAGGTCCTGGTAGGATACAGGAAATATACTTTCCTTTGTAGCAAGCTCTGCCGGCCTCGCGCTCCAAACTGATGGCGTCACGGCGTTCTCCTTGACGCCGCCCCGACGCTCTCCCCCTTTAAGAAGTTTGTAAAAAGGCTCACGTTTTTTGGCTTCTTATTCCTATAAAGCAAACAATCCCCCCTTGGTTGTGGCAACTTTCTACTCTTCCTGAGCTGTCTTGCCGTATCTAAAATGGCTTCGAGCATCTGGCTTCACCAACTACTGCCTGCTTTCTCCTTCTTCGGCACTTCCCAGTCCACAACAGACCTGATCTTCTCTTGATCCATTTGAATCACACCCTTGCTGATCCAATGGCCGAGAAAGAGCATTTTCGTTTGTAAGACAAGAAGGCAATGGTTGCTCGACGAAGCTATGGGGATTCGGCGGTCTGACGTAGTGCGTGATAGGGGAGTGACAGCGATGGATGCTCTCTGTTTCCCAATGCTGAGCTGACATCGAGCGTGTTTTGGCGCTTAGGACGAGGAGTGGTGACCCCTACAAAGCCTTTCGCCATGCACACGCTGGTATACGTGACGGTGGCTCCAAACGGTCTAGATTTAGGTGTTAGGGATTAAAAGTAGGAAAACAAGCAAGAAATTAGAGATAGCGAAGCGAAAGAGAAAACGGATGATAAAACGAGCTTTTGATATGGGCAACCCTTTATTCTATTCCTTCCTCTAGTAGGAATAGCGGGCTGATTGCTTCAAAACTGCAGATTACCCCCGGGGGTACCTTGCATACAAGAAGCTGGCTGCTTGAACTTATTAACTCATTTATGAAGAGGCAACACACTTATGACGCTGCGCTACAGACTAGTATGTTCTGGCCTACAGCTGGGCAGAGTTCGGTCGTACCTCCCTCATCCCTTCGGATGTAGGACATCCTACGGGCCCTCACGCTTGATGCAAGCGCTCGGCTGCGGGCTAGTTTTTCCCCCCTCCACCAAACTACACCCTTTGTAATTCCTTCAGCCATGGGTCCACCTTCCTTGCATTGGTTAGGTACAGGTTGGTGGTGCTTTAGCCATTGCATTTTTGTTTTTTCTCTTCAGGCCTTGTTTTCTTCCTTTTCCACACGGTTTTTGTTGCTGTTATTTGAATTTTTTTTTGGTCCCTTTTATTTTGTCTTTCCATTTGCGTTTGCCCCTTTATAGAGAATGGTGTAAGTTTGTTGGGCTTGCCTCACCTTGTCTTGCTGTCAGTGGGCCTTTCCAGGCTCTCCCTTATTGTTTTCCATTAATTCTTGCCAGCTTGCCTATTGGGCCTTATGCCTCATTCCTTCTTCTTTTGCCCATTCAAGGCCCATTCTTATTTCTGGGAGAGGGCCATTTCATCTTGGCTGATTCTTCCACGTTGCCCATATCCCGTAGTGGGTTAATAGATATTTCTCCTCCTTGGGCCTTTGCTTGGGCCACGCTTATTCACTTCTTGGGCCTTAGGGGCACGGCCCTATTGATTTGCTTCTATCCTCTAATTTCTTTTGTCTTTTTCTTGGTTTGGATTTTTTGCCATTGGCCCTTTGGGTCCATATTATCAAAAGTGGGTTTCAACACATGGTAAAATTGTGACTAAAATTTTTTACTCCTTAACAAATTTAGGAATTTTTATTACAAATGGAAGGTTTATATTATTGATAACATATAAATAATAATTTGATATTATATAGACCTATTTACAAATTTACACAATTTAATCTTAAGTCTATATAAATATATTTTTATATAAGTATATGTGGGGTCAAAGAATTTGGCAACCCCGGCCCACCTTATACTAAGCCCAAGACCCACGCTGAGGAGGAAGAAATGCTCGAGGACGAACGAAGAAAGTCCAAATTGCCAAGAAGCATCGCCGAGGACAATCCTGTTCTCGGCCAACTGAGATCCTAGAAGAGAAGAGCGGCACGCCATCAAAGGTAGCCTCCTAGGGCGTCCCAAGAAAAAGGACAAGTATTGTGGGTCAGCCATGAGAGCATCGTGGAGGAGCAATTCAAGGAGAAACTGTCACCTCCATATTAAATGCTCACAACTAACGTTCTGGCCGCATTAATGAGGAAATGATCCCTGAACAGTGCAGCCTTAGTTGCTGCAACTCACAGAAGGTTTGGGAAGGCGGCTGATAGGACAAGCACTCAAGTAGTAACTTGCATGATCAACAGATAGAGGGCCAAGATCAACTGGAAGGGGATATATAATGTGAGAAATCCTCCAGTAAGAGGAAGGGGGGGGGGGGAGAGGATCGGGAATTAGAAATGGAGAATATTGTAGCAGTTTGTATAATCTTTGAAACCTTTGTAACCAAGCACTGAAGAAATAAGAAGAGCAACAAGCTCCTCGGATGAGGGCTGAGGACTGAATTTCACACTTTGGTCCACGTCCTTATTACTCAACCCACTGATAACCATATCTGGTTGTTGTAACCCTCACTTAGGCCTAGTTCTTAAACTCATTCTCTATAAATTTATTGTATTGGGCTAGTTGGGCCTGAGTCCACTCACCTAATAGAAGAAGTGCTCAAACCCAGTCCCTACAATTGGCACCGTCTGTGGGGAGAACTTGTGTGTTAGTAAGGGCAACAATCAAGCATGGTAGGATCAGGCCCTCATCAAGCAGGCTTCCATCAGCTTGAACCAGCTAGATCCCAACAACAGGGTAACTTTTCTAACCCTGAGCGTGATCAAAATGAAGAGAATAGAAAGTTTTGAGAGGGAAGTGTGCACACCACTCAAACCAGCAAAAGCTATTCTCGTTTGGGCAATTACGTGCTCCAGAGACAAAATAACAACCGGGCCATGCAACCAGAAGAAGTTAAGAGTCACGTATCCTAGAGACAGAATGATAAGCAGGCCATGCAGTGAGAGATAGACGATTTGAAGAGAAAGCTGTGCCATGCACAACGAAGGCGATCTCATTCTAGCCCTGACATGCCCTTCGATGATGAAAGCGATGATGACTATAGGCAAAGATCGAGAACTCCTCCAAGCGAGACCTTCTCTCACGAAGAAGAGCACTACCGAAGGCGTAAACGTAAAAGCCCATCTCCTAGGGGCTTGAGAAACGATGCCATGAGCAGGGCATTAGATCAACTCTCCAAATCACCTTTCACACGCCGCATAGAAGGGGCTACACTTCTTCGACGATTCCAACAGCCAACCTTTGCCATTTATAACGGCAAAACAGACCCCGTGGAGCATGTGAGCCAGTTTAACCAAAGGATGGCTGTCCATTCTAAAAATGAGGTGCTGATGTGCAAGGTTTTCCCATCTAGCTTGGGACCAGTGGCGATAAAGTGGTTCAATGGCTCAAAGACGAATTCCGTAGATTCGTATAGGCAGCTAACCCAAGCTTTTGGCTCCCGTTTCGTTACAAACAGCAGAGCTCCTCGACCCTTGAGTGCTTTATTGTCGTTATCCATACATGATGAAGAAACTCTAAAGGCCTACTCAAACAGATATTGGGAGATGTATAATGAAATGGAAGACAATTTTGACGATGTCGCCACTAGCACCTTCAAAAATAGTTTCCCAACCGAGCACGGCTTGAGGAAGTCTCTGACTGGCAAGCCTGCCACCAGTGTGCGCCAACTAATGGATCGGATTGATAAGTATAAACGAGTAGAGGAAGACCAGCTGCAAGGTAAGGGAAAAGAGAAGGTTATCCTTCAGGAGAGGAGGGATTTCAGTTCTGATCGATATAACAGCAACCGCCCGAGGAGAGATTTCGTAGGGTAATCCGGAGTAACCAACACATAGACTGTCAATACTGTATTCCGAGAACTAGTACATCGGGTGTTAGAGAAAATCAAGAACAAGCCATACTTTAAGTGGCCAAATAAGATGGCAGGAGAGTCCACGAGGCGCAATCAGAACTTTTATTGCCAATACCACCAGGACCACGGACATACCACGGAGAATTGCAAGAACCTCTGGAACTACTTAGACTAGATAGTCCAAGAAGGAAAGCTGAAGCACCTTTTACATCATTCCAGTGGTCATCAAAGCCAGACCCATCAGAAACCCCAGAGAGATACTGCCCTAAGGCCACCCCTAGGGACGATCATTATAATCTTGGTCGCGCTAGAAAGAACAGGCATGTGCCCTTCACGATTGTTTTCTGTGGCTCAACGGCCTGCCGAGGAATCCCAGCCAGAGCCGAAGAGGGCTAGAATGAATTTTCGCCCAACCTTGAGTTTTTCAGAAGAAGACAAGATCGGAACCACTCAACCCCATAACAATGCGCTATTGATCACTCTCAGAATCAGGAACTACGACGTGAAAAGGGTGATGGTGGATGGTGGCAGTGGGGCCGAGGTTATGTACCCCGACCTCTACAAGGGGCTGAGGTTAAAACTGGAAGATTTGATGCCCTATAACTCCCCTTTGATGAGTTTCGACGGGAAGCTTGTTATTCTAAAGGGCATGATTAGGCTACCCATCCAGACCGGCCCAGAGACAGTGGAGGTGAACTTTATTGTGGTGGACACCTACTCCCCCTATACGGCCATCGTCAGTAGGCCCTGGCTCCATACCTTGGGGCCTGTTGCCTCCTCCTTGCATCAAAAGGTGAAATTCCCTTCAGGGAACCAGGTTCTCAAAATCCATGGTTGCTAAACCACGGCAAGGCAGTGTGTGGTGGCTGCCATCTCACATCAGCTCGATGCGGAGTCCTCGGCCTTTGCTGAAAAGAACTTATAGCAATCAAAGGCCCCGGTGTCGCCTTCTGATACAGCTGCTGAGGAGGCAAAATGCGAAGATCTAGAGAAGGTGGTCATTGGTGATGACCCGGAGAAGTTCTTTCGGGTAGGGGCTCAGCTGCCTCTTCAGGAGAAGGAGGAGTTGATTAAGTTTTTCAAAGGAAATATTGACGTATTTGCATGGGATGCTTGCGATGCTCCCGGGATTGATCTAACCTTCATCTGTCACCATCTCAATGTCAACTCGTCCATCACTCCCAAGAAGCAGCCACCCCGTCGCCCATCAAGAGAGCACGCTGATGCGATTAGGGACGAAGTGGTGAAGTTTAAGCGTGCGGGGGCTATCAAAGAGGTTTTTTACCCCAAATAGTTGGCCAACACCGTGGTGGTCAAGAAGAAAAGTGGAAAATGGTGGGTTTGTGTAGACTTCACGGACCTAAATAAAGCATGCCTAAAAGACTCGTTCCCTATGCCTCGGATAGACCAGCTGGTAGATGCAATAGTAGGCCATCCTCGGATGAGCTTCTTAAATGCCTTTCAAGGCTATCATCAAATACCACTAGCCCTGGAGGATCAGGAGAAGACAGCCTTCATGACACTTACTGGGAACTACCACTACAAGGTAATGTCGTTCGGTCTGAAAAACGCAGGGTCCACTTATCAAAGGATGATGACAAGAATGTTCAAGCCGTAGTTGGGCAAGAGCATCGAAATCTATGTTGATGATATGGTGGTGAAGAGTAAAGTGGTGTTCAAGCATTTAGGAGACCTCGGCAGCACCTTTGATGTCTTAAGGAAGCACAAGCTGCACCTAAATGCTTCCAAATGCTCATTTGGCGTGGGATTAGGCAAGTTTTTAGGCTACATGGTTACTCATAGGAGAATTGAGGTTAACCCTGACCAGATCAAGGCTATTAATGATCTAAAACCACCGCAAAACACTAAGGAGGTCCAAAAGCTTACTGGAATGATCGTGGCCCTGAATCGATTCATTTCCAGGTCGGCGGATAGATGCAGACCGTTCTATCTCTTAATCAACAAGTGGAAAGGATTTGAGTGGTCCGAGGACTGTATTGTGGCCTTCCAGCAACTTAAGGAATACCTATCCTAGCTACCTATCATGTCCAGTCCTAAGGTCGATGAAGTCCTATACGCATATATTGCTATGGCCTCTCATGCTGTGAGCTTGGTGCTAATACGGGATGACAATGGCCTTCAAAAGCTAGTCTATTACGTGAGCAAGTCGCTGCATGAAGCCGAAGTCAGATACTTACCCTTGGAGAAAGCCATACTGGCTGTGGTTCATGCTACGCGAAAGCTTCCCCATTATTTCCAAGCCCACACAGTGGTTGTTCTAACCCAACTACCTTTGAAGTCCGTACTTCGGACCGTTGATTACACTGGAAGGATTGCCATATGGAGCACAATTCTAAGAGTTTTTGACATCAAGTACATGCCCCGGACCTCTGTAAAGGGCTAGGTCCTAGTTGACTTGGTGGCCGAATTTGCTGAACCAATAGTAGAAATAGTAACAGAGGAGCGCAATATGGATGGAAAATCGGTTGGAGTGATCTCTATGCCAGGACCCCTATGTTGGAAGGTGTACGTTGATGGCGCAGCAAATCAAAGGGGGTCCGGAGTAGGGCTAGTCCTAGTATTTCTTGAGAAGACTATCATAGAGAAATCCCTGAGACTTGGGTTCTCGGCCACGAATAACGAAGCCGAATATGAGGCCTTGTTACAAGGAATGACCATGGTGTAGAAAATGAGAGGAAAATCAGTAGAGATGTTCTCGGACTTGAGATTAATAGTGGGCCAGGTAAAGGGAGAGTTGGAAGCCAGAGATGCAAGGATGCAAGAGTACTTAAGCTAGGTCAAACGCTTGCAGTCAGACTTTGATCTTTTCAGCCTGTCACACATCTCCAGAAGTGAAAACACTCATGCAGATTCATTGGCCACGCTTGCTACCTCCTCGGCAGGGGGTCTGCCTCGAATTATTCTTGTCGAGCATCTGGATAGAGCAAATGAGGTTACAAAAGACATGGTCCATATCCATGAGGTTAGAGTGGGTCCTAGCTGGATGGACCCTATAGTGAGGTTCCTTAAAGATGATATCCTGCCCGAGGAGAAGTCAGAGGCTGAAAAAATACGAAGAAACGCTCCTCGGTTCTGGTTGTCCTAGGACCACAAATTGTATAAGCGCTCCTATTCTGGGCCATATTTACTGTGTATTTACTCTGAAGAGCTGTATGAAGGGATCTGTGGGAGCCACACAGGAGGAAGATCTCTGTCGCACCGAGCCATTACCTAGGGATATTGGTGGCCGGGGATGCAGAAGGAAGCCCTAGAATATGCTAAGAAATGTGACCAGTGCCAAAGGTTTGCCCCAAATATTCATCAGCCAGAAGGGGTCCTTAACCCTTTATCCAGTCCATGGCCGTTCGCCCAGTGGGGCCTGGATATTGTAGGCCCTTTCCCCAAGGCAGCAGGAAATAAGAGATATCTGTTGGTCGGCACAGATTACTTCACTAAATGGGTCAAAGCTGAGCCATTGGCCAACATCAGAGATGTGGATGCTAAGAAATTCATCTGGAGAAACATTGTTACACGATTCGGGGTCCTTCGTACCCTTATTTCAGATAATGGACTCCAATTTGATAGCAAAGCCTTTAGAAGATACTGTTGCGAACTGGGGATCACAAACAGGTACTCAACCCTAGCTTATCCTCAGGGAAATGGACAGGCCGAGACTGTCAACAAGGTCATAGTCAATGGGTTTAAGAAGAGACTGGATGACGCCAAGGGAAGATGGGTAGAAGAGCTGCCACATGTCTTATGGACTTTCCGGATTACACCACGACAATCAACAGGGGAGACACCTTTTGCCATGACCTATGGGGCCGAGGCTGTTATCCCTCTAGAGGCAAGCTTCCCAACGTTGAGGACGAGCTCCTTCACTCCAAGCAGTAATGATGAACTACTAGGGAAGAGCCTAGATCTGATCGATGAATGAAGAGAAAAGGCAGTGATCCAGTCGGCCTATTATCTCCAAAAGCTCAAGCAGGGATATGATGCCAATGTGAAGTTGAGACCACTAGCACCAGGGGACCTAGTGTTGAGGAAAGTTATGGGTGCTGCCAAGAACCCCTCTTGGGGAAAGTTGGGACTCAATTGGGAAGGACCATACCGAGTTACTTCAGTAGCAAGAATAGGTGCATACTACTTAGAAGATTTAGATGAAAAAGCTGTACCTTGTCCATGGAATGTAAATAACCTGAGAAGGTATTATTATTAACAAAAACATTTCTCTAATTCAAATTTAAAGTCTATTATGATTATATGTCTTGTATTTTGGCAACCATCTAAGTACTAGACAGAACCAAGGTCTTGCATGGTCCTCGAACTCAAACCTATAGGGAAACTAGTTACTTCCAAAAAATTTTAGTACTAGACAGAACCAAGGTCTTGCATGGTTCTCGGACTCAAACTTATGGGGAAACTAGTTACTTCCATAAAATTTTTAGTACTAGACAGAACCAAGGTCTTACATGACCCTCGGATTCAAACCTATGGGGAAACTAGTTACTTCCAGAAAAATTTTGTACTAGACAGAACAAAGATCTTGCATGGTCCTCGGACTCAAATCTATGGGGAAACTAGTTACTTCCAGAAAAATTTCAATACTAGACAAAACCAAGGTCTTGCATGGTTCTCAGACTCAAACCTATAGGGAAACTAGTTACTTTAAGAAAAATCTAAGTACTGGACAGAACCAAGGTCTCGCATGGTCCTCGGACTCAAACCTATGGGGAAACTAGTTACTTCAAGAAAGATCTAAATACTAGACAAAACCAAGGCCTTGCATGGTCCTCGGACTCAAACCTATGGGGAAACTAACTACTTCTAGCAAGAGCTTAGGTGGCAGGTAGAATCCAAATGTTGGGCGGATCCTCGGACCACAACCTTTGAAGAAATTAGCAAGATCAAGCATCCATGCAAGTTGCGAATATAGCGTAAGTATACGCTCGGTACCTCGGATCATATATTCAGCCCCCGCCCCCTAAAAATGTGAGCAAACGCAAACTAAGTGTCCCCTTAATGTTGGTGAGTTAGAATTTAAATGTCTAATTTCAAATATGGTATGTACATAACCATTTTTACCCATTAGGATAACCAACTCATGAGACACGAGATTCACACTAATAATAATAATAATAATAACAATAAACACATAATGTAAAAGAAGGAATTTCGTACATTTAATCTAAAGGTCTACTTACAATGATTCCAATGTTCACAAAAAAAAAAAAAAAAAAAAAAAAAAAAAAAAAAAAAAACAGAAGCTAGCCAAGATGGCCTATTTCTTCAGTTTTATCCTGATTCCATCCTTGGAGAGCTGAGGATCCTTGGAGCCCTCATTTGGGGGAATAGTCTGAAGGGGCTGAACTGAGAGAGCTGACTCCTTGGCATGAGAGGCCTGAGCATCAGCTGTAGACTCTACAGTCTTCTAGGGCGCTTCAGGGTTCGAGCCTTCATTTGTTTCGGTTGCCCTAGAAAGCTCACTCTCCTTAGCTGGCTCGTTAGGAGTGGTTATGGCCAGAGTAGCTTCAGGCCGAGCAGTTTCAGCCTCCTCAGGAGCAACCTCAGCCTCGGAGCTAGCGGGGGCATTTTCCCGGATGGCAGGAGGGTAGTATACATTCTCCACCTTCCACAGTTCGGATGACACCTCAACCCCAGCTTGTTTAAGGGCTTCATTCCAAACCTGGGAACAATAGAGCCTGCATACCCCAGGTACTTGAGCCTCGAGAGTGGCCTGGGTCTCAGCCACTCCCAAGTCATAAGCCTCCTCTTTGGCTTTCTCCTTGGAGCTCTCGGCCTCCGTCCTGGCGAACTCCGCCTCTGCCTTAGCCCTCAAGGCTTCATCCCTGGCCCTCTCCGCGACGTTCTTGGCCCCCTCTGCCTCGGCCAGCTTCTTCTTTAGATCAACGATTTGCTCCTTGGCAATCTTCAGCTGATCCTCAGTCTCGAGTAGGCACCTCGTCTGGCTTTCGGCCTGTTTTTGAGCGCAAGCTAGGCCTGATTCAGTGCTATCTCGGGCCCTTGTCATCTCCTTCAGATCCTCCCTTGCTTTCAAAAGATCGGCCTCGAAGTTTTTAAGGGCTCGCGTAGCATCCAAGTGCTTGTCACGCTCGAGCTCTAAGGTCCTGCTCTGTTCGTTAGCTGCCTCTTCTAATCTATAAGTGGCTTGGACAGCCTGTCAATTGAAACAAGCACACGGTAAGTTTGAGACCAAGGGACAAAAATCAATGGAATCACAAATGTTAGAAGTCTTACCATGCCCAAGTACCTTTTGATACTGAGAAAGATCTCCTGCCTCCTCAAATTCCCTAACTCGGCCATATCGGCGGGAAGTAGCAGGGACCTCTCCAACGCATCGGCCACATAGGTGCCTTCACCCCCTCAGAAGTCCCTGAGGGAGGCATTGTCCATCAAAGGCTCCACATAGAGCATTGGGGCAGGAAGCCTAGTCTGGGGCTCGGACTGATTGGCGACTTCTTTTTCTTGGCCCTGGTGCCATATTTTTAGTTGTTTCGAAGCTTGTCGGGCTTCATCTTCCTCCTGGAAGGAGTGAGACCTCCCCCCATCCATGGGCTCTTTGCCTTTGGAAGCCCTTTTCCTTTTTGGATCGGCGGGCTCGGGCCAAGAAGGCAGAGTCGACTGAAGAGGAGGAGGAAGTTTGGACCGTGGAGATGATGGCTGTGACTGGGTGGAAGATGACCTGGTATGAGCAAGCTGAGGCTTGGGTGGAGGAGGAGGAAGCTTGGATTGTGGCTTCCCCGGATGGCCTTTAATTAGGTCGAGCAGGTTGGTTGGAGGTTTCCTTTTAAAACCCATTTCAACCTGAGAAAAAGTCCCTTCTGATAGGAGATCCGCTTCAGTCAAACTGGGGTCACCTAAGTCACCAGAGGGATTCTCGGATAAATCAACTTGGCCGAATACACCAAATTCGTCCTCAGGCGGACTTAAATTAAAACCTCTTCTTCGCTTTCTACTCTTCCTCCCTTGGCCTCTGCAGCTTGATGGGATGAAGAAGGGCCCGCCAATGGAACGCCTTCTGGGACAGGAGATCCTTCGGGAAGCAAGAACCCGTGTTTTGCTATGGTGATTCTATGAAGCCGAGGATCTTTAGCTCTGATCACATACTTCGGAGCCAAGAATGATTTCTGGATAGGATCGTAACCAAGGATCTTGTGAGCGACTCTGACTTGGTTGTCAACTTCGTTTACAAAGACCTCCGCCTTAAAGATGGTTTCCAAATCTTCCCGGTTGACCAAGTGAAAGTGTCGTTCAAAGGCGTGTGGATCTGCAAAAAGAAAGCATATTCATTTTAGCAACCGAACAATGCAAACTATGATAGCGCAAAAGATTAATCCTCTCCTACTCTGAATACCCCACTTGGTTCCCCCTCTTCTGTTGGACAATGAAGGCCGTTGTGCCACTCCCCAGACACAATGAGAAAGTCCTTATTTAACCCCTTGCTGGTCTCGGGGAGGCACTGAATAAGCCAAACCTTATCGTCCCTCGTCTTCATATAATAGGATTTACCCTTTAGGTGTTAGAGGTTGTAGAACCAGTTTACAACGTGATGGGTTAACCTCAACCCCATTTTCTCCTTTAAGGCGTCCACATAACCCAGGATCCTAAACACATTGGCGGTGCACTGGGTGGGAGCTAATCGAAAATGCCTAAGGTAGTCCCTTATCATCGGCCCCATAGGGATTCTCACACCCCCTTCTATGAAGGCGATTATAGGAATCACTACTTCACCCTCTTGCCTCCTAAAATGCCACTCCCTTTCTTCACAGTATCTCAAACCTACATTACGGGGTATCCTATAATCGGCGACGAATTTTTTCATTGCCTCTTTGGACTCAACCAACTTTTTTAACTTACCAATCCCTAGAAATGGCTAAAAGACTCAGGGAAGGACGAAAGAAAGAGAGGAATAAGTGGAAACGAAACTTAGAAGAGAGAAAACGTGAGTTAGAGAGAGAAGAAAACTTACAGAAATGAGGAAAAACTCTTCGGACAGGTTTTTTATGCTGAAAAGAGATGTGAGTTTGGTTGGAGATTTGACCGAACTCAGAATATGTGCGCAAGAACTCTTGAGTGTAAAAGTAAAGAGAAAAATTGGTTCAAATGGGTATTTATACCTTTAATTAAAAATAATCGTGCGGGTTTTCCCGCCCATAAAGTTAAAAAAATCCCCACCGTTAGATTACCATCACACCGTTGAACATGGGGAGCAAAGAGCTGCCAGAATTTAATGAGGATGCGCTTTGTATACCGAAGCACCAGGAACGTGCCTTAGACAAGTGAAAAGGCTCTGGCACTGATGGAGGACAAGACTTGACAAAGTCATGATGAAGGCCCGAGGACATCAAAATCCTCCTCTCCGTCCGAGGAGTCGGACAGCAGGATTTTGAGGGGCTATTATGGGGTCAAAAAATTTGGCAACCCCGGCCCACCTTATACTAAGCCCAAGACCCACGCCGAGGAGGAAGAAATGCCCGAGGACGAATGAAGAAAGTCCAAATTGCCAAGAAGTATCGCCGAGGACAATCCTATTCTCGGCCAACCGAGATCTTAGAAGTGAAGAGCGGCACGCCATCAAAGGCAGCCTCCCAAGGCATCCCAAGAAAAAGGACAAGTACTATGGGTTAGCCATGAGAGTATGATGGAAGAGCAATTCAAGGAGAAACTGTCACCTCCGCATTAAATACCCACAACTAACGTTCTGGCCGCATTAATGAGGAAATAACCCCTGAACAGTGCAGTATTGGTTGTTGCAACTCACAGAAGGTTTAGGAAGGCGACTGATAGGACAAGCACTCAAGTAATAACTTGCATGATCAACAGATAGAGGGCCAAGATCAACTGGAAGGGGATATATAATGTGAGAAATCCTCCAGTAAAAGGAGGGGGGGGGGGGGGAGAGGATCGGGAATTAGAAATGGAGAATATTGTAGCAGTTTGTATAATCTTTGAAACCTTTGTAACCAAGCACTGAAGAAATAAGAAGAACAACAAGCTCCTCGGATGAGGGCTGAGGACTGAATTTCACACTTTGGTCCACGTCCTTATTACTCAACCCACTGATAACCATATCTGGTTGTTGTAACCCTCACGTAGGTCTAGTTCTTAAACCCACTCTCTATAAATTTATTGTATTGGACTAGTTGGGCCTGAATCCACTCATCTAATAGAAGAAGTGCTCAAACCCAATCCCTACAGTATACATATAAAAAATAATATTATTATATATTGTTAAAATTGAGTTCATGTCATGGCTTGTTCACAAATATAATATAATATTTGAGCTTGACTTGTTTAATAGTCAAGCCTAACAAATGAACATAAAAATGTATTTTCCTAAGTTTAACTAAGATGTTTATAAATACGTTGGTTCATTTACCAGCATTTGCTCCACATCAAATGGTGTTCATCAAACATGAAGTTATTTATGCATGAGTTAATATCACAATTCAAACGTACTATACATTGGAACAGCTAAACCCTTACAAGTCAAACCCTTTTTGTTACATAGATGTATACATAATTTAGCCCACTAGTACTAGTGACACAGCAATCTTCAACCAAGAGAGTAAAACAACCCAATCTTCTACCAAATGAACAATAAAGCAAACATTTTTAGAAAGAATCACCATATCATTCATTATTCTTGTGTCATCAAAGCATCTTACAGTTATGTGCCATCCAAAAGTAAACCAACTTGTAAGTAATCCTATCTTAGAAGGATGCAATAACTGATTAAGACAGTTACAGCCAACTTTTTCTATATATTATCTAAAAAATTTGCCAGCTTTGAAGTAAGCATCAGCAAGCTGATATCTTGCACTACTTAAAATACAACAAGACTCATGACTCCAAAACTCCAAAGCAGCCATACGCTGGTATTATCCAATACTAGTAGCTATTTTTGAAGCCTTAACAAGATGGCAGACTAATCTAACAAAACTGAACTCCAAAAATCTGATGCAGCGAAGTGAGACATCTAGGACATACTTTCTGATCTTAATATAGATTAGATGATTTTCCAAACTGTGGTATTGCAACTTCAAATGACTGCCCTATCAACAGTAATTCCACTTGTATCAGGTACCAGCTTCTTCATATAATACTTGGATTTACGTGATAGATTGATCTTTCTCCTCTTCTTCTCTGGTATTGATTCAAATGAACATTCAGAGAAACCACGCCTCACAAACCTGTAAAACAAAAGGTGGAAATCCATTTTTTAAAATTAAGCATTTTACTAAACAGAGTTGTTTCTGCATGGCAGGCTGGGACACCAGTAAACATGACATCTTCCAATTGTGTTTTCCTGGGCTATCAAATGCACAATTCTATGCTAAGGAATGGAGTTGTAACAATCAATAATCAGAGCTCTCCCTAAGAAGCATCTTAAACAGATTATGGTAATAATAGGAAATAATCCCCTCCCTTAAAACCATATTCCCATAAACATAGTAGATTAAAACCAACAGATCTATGAATTGTCAATCAAGTAAAAGAAAAACATAGGAGTGATGACAATGCTTTTCCTAGAATTATGAAATTCATCAAGTGACAAACCAAAGTTGGACCAGTACATGTAATGATATCAACTTAACAATAAAAAATCTGTGCGTAGAAAGAATATGTATCCTACAAGTTTAGGAGCAGAAATACTCCTGCAGCATTAACCATACAGGCTTTTTATATATATTTTATCAAACACATTGCAAGTCAACACAATTAGCATACATTTATGGAATTAATATAAAGTAGTAGGTGGTTGCAAAAATACCAATCTGCAGTTCGGGTTGTAAGCAGAAAAAGCATCTCCAATCCAAGGGAGGCCGCCTTCCTCTCAACGTAATCTGTAGGTATTTATTCTTCAGTTATACAATTGCAGGAAAAGAAAAGAGTATCACAAACAGCAAAGCTTGTATTTTTAGAAAAGAGAAAGAGGGGTGGGGGGGGAGCCTGCAGAAACCACAACCAACCTGGAACCAATCCTATATCGAATCTAGACTTTGGTTTTTCCTAGAATTTGTGATACTTTATAATACATATAAGATTAAACCACGGGTCATACCAATCAAATTACTTTAAAAAAAAAAATTTAATGTAAATGAAAATGTTAATAAACATAAAAGCATCACTGGAAAAAAAAAAGTTTTACATTATCGAATGAAAAAAAAAAAAATCTTGAATTAGAAAATAGAAATCAAATAGAAAAAGGATTCATGGACCAAGCGGATCCTGAAGCATCCCTCTCAAACCAAGAAAAAGAGGTTGAAGAAGATTCTAGGAGATTAGACATAAAAAAAATGTAGAAACAAAAAGCAACATAAGACTAACATGGAAGTAGAACTTGAGTTATATAATTTTCTTATATATATATATATATATTTTTTTTTTTTGGAGTTCAACTTGAAACTTGTGTAGAGTTTTATGAATTCATGATCACGTGCAAGAAACAAAGTATATAATGTATTCTATACTCTCTGTGAGATGTGACTGCAGCATCTGAAAGAAGCTAAACTACTTTAGACATGACATATAATTGGGCAGAGGCAGTTCATGTGAACAATTACAGTAATTTTCACCCCTCTATATGTCAATCTCCAACAACATTGGTTTGGAGCAAAATATCACCTCATGTTTATGATATACTGAAGCTTCCAAAGGGTTTCTAAAAAGAATGATTCTAATAAGTCATTTTTATTACTACTTGTGACCCAGCCATGGAAGATTAATTTGCTATAACTTTGCAATTTGCCTATTCAAGAATTATTTTATGGGGTTCACTTGTGAAGTCCAATTTAAGTAAAAGTCATGCGGTTATAAAGGTCTAAGCACAAGTCTTTTAAGGTTAAAAAGGTTTTTTATTTGGGTTTTTTATTTTATTAGTTACAGTCAATTTAATATTCAGGGGCAAACCTCTAATTTCAATAATTCTTGCGAATTAAGGGTATTTTGATAATTAAGCTGAGTGTTGAATCTTCTAGGAGATCCAAAGTATCTTAGATTTTATTTTATTTGGGTCCAACTTAGTAAATTTATTAGGTTTTAGTCTACTACTTGTACAAGTAAGAGTCTATATATATATTTATGCTCAATGTATTTAAAGGAGGCCGACAGTTGATTAATAAAATTAGAGTATTGGGCCACCTTGGCCTTAAGGTTTTTCTTCCTCCATTTTCTCTTCTTCTTTTCTCTCTCAGTTAGTGTTCACAAGTACTGTTTATACAGCCCTTGAACATCATTAAACCTTCTCTTTTTTCTTCTTCCTTAAAAATCCCCAAATCAACCCCTTTCTTTTACCTATCAAAACCCTAGAAGCCAACATACTTTCTTCTACCAAATAGCCATCAAATAACTCGTCAAACCATCTTTCAATTCCTACAACAACCCATAACCCTTTCTTCAACAACTCTAAATTCCTTGTCCACAAATCCTCCTAA
Organism: Quercus robur; assembly: GCF_932294415.1. NCBI lineage: Eukaryota > Viridiplantae > Streptophyta > Magnoliopsida > Fagales > Fagaceae > Quercus > Quercus robur. Next base: position 14,542,761 of record NC_065539.1, read on the forward strand.
ACTTTAATACGTTTCACTCTATGGATACACATCTAGATGTTCCAGAAGTACTGTAAGAAGGGAATACTTAAAATCATACCAAGTAATTTGTCACCCTGTCCTTGTCCACGACAATCGGGAGAAACTGCAATGGCAGCAACCTCTCCACACTTCTCCTCAAAGAAAGGAAAAAGAGCAGCACAAGCAATGATCTGACCTTCCCTTTCAACAACGATGAATGAATCCAATGCTTCAAGAAGCTATTAACACAAAATATGTGAAACAAATAAATTATTCCAGTTTAAGTAAAACTACCAAACATTAGGCCCGTTTTGAGTTTTAACATTTGTAAGAACATCTGCAAAACAATATCCAGACCTGTTTAACAAAAATATGAAAGGGCAAGGGTGCAAACCTCTTGATCAGTCCGGCGAACCAATGTTCCAGCTTCTTCCAAAGGCAGTAAGATTTGTCTTATTCCAGAGAGATCTTGGACCATAGCCATCCGGGTTCCTTCATACATGTCACTAAGAATAGAATTTAATGCACAAGTTAGTGAATGGGAGGAAGAACAGCTTGATGAAGTATAGATCTTCCTTATTTCTTAAATTTATTTTACTCATAGGTCATTTGAGTAGGAATCATGAGATGACACTAAAACTGCTTAGCACTATACTGTCTTGAAAAGCTAAACTTGAGAATGAAAACTGTAAAACCATTAAGCTTCACGTACCTAACAAATAATATAAGCAATTGAAACGGGATAACTATGAGGAAGTTCTGACTGAAAAATAAAGCTGTAACATCTCAACTGATTTTTTATTTTTATTTTTATTTTTTGTAGATATTGTAACATCTCAACTGATGATATAATATTTTTTGAGGATGTTGAAGATTTCTTCACATCTTTATTAGAGCAAAAGGTGAGATAGCTCTTGGGGTCGATTGGGCGTCTTCATTCAAGTGACAATAAATAGAAGAATGAAACAAAGTGAGAGCGGGCATTTTCAAATTTCAGTTTTCACCAAAGTACCTTGAATTTCTTGTTTTGTACCCAAACAAGTTACCAAAACATGATAGGAGGTAAGCTCTTACCATAAAGGAAAGTCAACCAGATAAGTTCTGATAATAAAAGTTCCGCACTCCCACTAACCACCTATCACTTCAGAATAATTTTCAGCAAAACTTTACCACCAATTCTATTTTTAAGGGGTCTGTTCCTTATGATCAGAACTTAATACGGGCTAATCATCAAATGATTTCTTACATTGAAGAAAACTGAAGCAATTAGGTAAAAGACCAAGAAAAGAAAAGGGCAAGTTAGCAAAGCAGGTTAGCCAGGTTCACTTATTAGCAAAGTTTAATGACCTACCTTTCAAAGGGTAATTGGCTCAAAGGAAAAAGGTAAAGAATAAATGCAACAGGTCTGCAAGGAAAGATACAAAACCCACTTGGGCTTCTTGTGAGGGAAGGTTATAAGCCTAAAAATTACTTAACCAAGGACAAGGAAACCACTAAAGCTCATAAGTTGATATGCAAAGTCAAATCACAATAATAAGCCACATGGTGACTTGTAAGAATGGCATTTGAAAGTCCACTAGGATGCTAATCAAGTACCAGCTAACTGATTCACACAACACTTTAGAAATGAACAAAGGACATGGAACTCCAATATATATATATATATATAGAGAGAGAGAGAGAGAGAGAGAGCGAATGCCTACCAATAAGGAGCACATACTTTAGCTTATAACCACCACATAAGTCACAGATATTAAGTTTTTTTTCATAAGATGATAGTCATACCTAGCCACCATAGTCCCCAACCCGTCTCTTGTAAATAATTCCAACAATAAAACTCCACCTTTAGTACCATCTAACAAATGAACTCTTTGAACACCTCCCTGACAATAAAACAGAAAAGTATGTTGGCAGGGTGCTAGGCACCAACATAAAAGGCAGTTGAAACTTCAAACAAATAAGGCACATATCATGTGAAGGGCTTTCTAAAACCAGAGAATATGATGGATTATTTTTTCAGAGAAACCAAACACCACACAAGGCACATAAACATCAAGATAGTATCAACGCAACCCTCTCTTTTGAGACAAAGATCAAATTATTCTAACGTTTAGTATTAACAGAAATAGAAGAATAAGGAAGCATGAGGAAAATACCTCCTGCTCTTCCTCTTCCCTCTCCCCCCCCACCCTTTCTCATCCCAGCAGGCAGGGAAAATACATAAGTAAATAAAATTTGACTAAGGACCTTTTGAAAATTATATGTAGTATCCACATATCAGCAGTGTGCAGAAAAAAAAGATCAATTTTGATTTCTTTTATTGGAAAGTTACACATGCACCCAGTGAACAACTTCACTCTCCATCCCATTATTAAGGAAGGAGGAAGTGCCACTGCCAGTTGAGCAACTCATTGGCAATTTCATTTGCTCTTTTTTTTTTTTTTTTTTTTTTTTTTAATAAGAATAACCTATATTAAGGGAAGGTACGTGTTACCACTCAGATTCTGTGCACATTATGGTTAAAGAGACTAACTACAGCAAAATATTCTAACAAATTCCCAAAAAATGACAAAATATAAGGGCATCAGTATTTAGGAGACACCCACCACTACTGACGTTGATGCAAAGAAAATGTGTCTATCATGGACTTACCCGGCAAACAAAAGCTGCAGCAGCCAATTCTGAGAGGTAACCATTTAATCGACTTTGCCGCTCATGACCTCCAATAGCAAATCCTTGCTCACCAGTCCAAAGTCCATTCCCATTGTCAAAACCAACACCATTATGAAAGGTTGGATTATGCCTTTCACTAAAAAATTTCCCATTCTGGGGAGAAGGGACAGCCCCATTAGAATTATTGAGTCCAGGAGAAGTGAAATCATTGAATCCAACAGCTTTCACATAGTTAGCAGCTATCTCACTTTGTTGAGCCCGTTTACGGATCAACATATCTGCTTCTTGAAGAGTCAAGAAGCGCATAAGGTGCCCACTTTCATTCAGAATTGGACCATCTATGATGCAAATAAGCTTGTCCGCTCCAACAGCTAATGCACAAGCTGTTGCGACTTCATATGTGCTGAAATTTATAAAAGCACAAAGAATTTGTTATCACTAAACAAACTTTTCTTAAACTTCTTTTTTTTTTTTTTTGGTGGGGGATAACCATTCAGTCAACTTATTAGATGACACTGGTTAATGAGGCTCAGGTACATTACAATTTACATGTAAGGGAAGCAGGAGATAAACATGACCAAATTCTCGCTACCAAAACAAACCAAGATTACGAAACTACAAAGACAACACCCCTAGGCCCTAACCAAATAAAATTGCAAACGAAATGAAGATTCATATGTTCTAGAATCAGGTAGAAGAAAAGCATACAACAAGACAGATAAGAAATAGAAATAATCAACAATACCTATCAAAAGCTATGTAGCTTACTTGCAATTTAAAACTTCTCCAGAGCTGGAATAGCCCAAGTTGCTTAATATAACTATACAACCAGCATCGAGCCTCTCACGCATGCGAGAAACATCGACTTTCTTAACTTCACCTGTTGCCCCATAATCAACACCATTTACAACTCCTCTTCTCTGTAAATGAATTTAATGAGCCTCAGACCAACAAGCATACAGTAGCAATGACAGAAAACCCACAACCCAAAAAAAGAAGCTCAGAAAGGCCACCAATTCTTTAAAAGAAAAGGAATTGGATGTGGGTCTCTGAAGACATTAGTATAAAGAGTATATATCCTTACCTTGGCTGCAAGAAAGTTGCCACTGGCAACACTAACACCAACTTCATGCCAACGACTACTGTCACCATGTCGACGAATGTCACATATGGAGGGCCCAGGAGAAAGTTTTGCCTCAAGCATCATACGAATCCCCCCCGCTGCTTCCATTGCAGCCGCTAGTGCTTCTTTGTCAGTTATCCTGTATTGACCAAGATACTTGGGCTCGGTTCCTGCAAGAATTACACACCTGCTCAAGCGCTATCTAAGCATTTCACTGGGGAAAAAATAATAAATAAACAAAAATCAGAAGCAGGTAAAGAATATATTATTTTAATAAACTGGCTTTATGGGAAAATGGATTAACCGAAAGACAGAATGATATCATTCAGTTTAAAATTTTGACCCTGAGGCTCAAAATTGCACATGTACAATAAGATACATAAAGGCTCAAAAGCAACTAGGTCCTCGCTGACCTCTCTCTTCCAAAAGCTTGTCAATCTGCACATGGGTCCCTGGAACAATCACAAATCTTATCCCGAGATGATGAAGAAAAGCAATATCCTGCATAAAGATATATTTGCGCTATAAAAATGTGAACCCAGAGACAACTAATCATGTTAATAAACATAGCTTGGAAGGGTAACATATTAGGCGTACACAGACATAAACTCGTTACGGTAACCAAAGAATCATACTTTTAGCTTGAAAAGTCTTCAAGCATTGTAGCAGAGACACAAAATCAAATCCTACGGAAGGGTGGGAGGGTTTCTTTGTTTTTTTCTAGCAGACAGGTTAATGAGTTTTCCAGCAAGAACTTGAAGAAACCAGGCCAAAAGCCTTGTAGCCCAACTGACACCTCCAAATCCCCCCTCCCCAATTGTAACTATCGAAATATCAAGAACATGGAGAAACCAGGTCTACCTGTCACTTTAAGGCCAGGCTCTCCATTTCTGATTTGAGCTCCAGAACTGAACGGCTTTCTTTGGCTTGTCTACAGTTAGGAATGGGAAATATAAAACTAAGAATTTTGGGGGTGAAAGGATACAGGTGGGAGGGTAGTGAGAAACATTCTGGTGAAAATTACACACTTCCAGGAGGAAGATAAGAAATTTGTGGAGACCCTTCAGGAAGCTCAGCCACATATTTATTTCCAGAGTGACAATGCATTTGTCTATCTGTGTAACTAGTTCCTACTTCCTAGTCCTTGCTTGGATACTATACACATGTACTTTTCACTCTCTCTTAAAGTTTTACAACCTAATCATATAGAGACTGCTACTTTCCAAAAAACACTCAAATGCAGAATTCTTATTGTAGTTGCAATTCTCAAAAGACCCAATAAAGTTCAAGCATAGCTTAATTTGAATTTGCTAATTAGGGAACAAAAGCTAACAATCATACTAGAATTATTCTTCTCTTGCAATTTCTCACTAACCAAACAAATAGTTTATAAAAAAATAGAGGACGTGCCTTGAGAATGGGATTCAAGAAAGGGCTGTCGACAATTTCACCGGAAATGATGACAACGAATGTGGCACCCCTGTGGGCCCACAGGTACGGCCACGCCTCCCGAAACCACCGCACGAACTGCTCGTCCTCCCTTGAATTATAGTTCTCTTCTGTCTCACTCTCTGGTTCGCCAAGCACATTGCACCTCGTCGAAATTCCCTTCTTGCCCTTCACTCCCACTAGCGTCAACGGTCTCAAAAGTTCGCTTCTTTCTGTCCTGAAATGGAAGCTACGGGAAGGAGGACACCAAAGAAGCCTGCTTTTTGAAATGGGAAGGTTTTGGATTGGACTGTAACAGCTCGAAATCGAAGCTGCCATTGAAACAACAGGTTCTGCTTCGATGAGAGAGAGAGAGAGAGAGAGGAAAGCTCAGGGCACGTAGTAGGGTGAGAAAGAAGTGTGGCAAAGAGAGAACGCCATGGCTGACTGGTTGGTAATAGTGATTAGTTGTGGCGGTGGGACCCAGATTGAATCAGAAAAGAGGTTGGTCTGAGCCGCCGCCGCCAAACCTTTTTAGTTTGGTTGAGTTCGGATTTTCCCAGAAGTTACCTACAGCTGTTTCAACTCTCAGCCTCGAAAGTTAGGGGCCAGCGACAACAATACAAGGCCCAGACCAGTTTGGTGTTGTTTTTGTTTTGGCATTGTCCATGTTAAGAATAAAAGGGTTGGGCTTCCAATTCAGACAGCTCAGCTGAAGCTTAGCAATACCGGGCTACCTTAAAATTAATCGAAGGTTTACTATTTTTAACTTTTCTTACCAAAAATACTACTGTTCAAAGTGGACCCAAACCGAATGTCCATAAATCATAATTAACGTTGCTCTCTTTTCTTTTCTTTTTTTAAGTGATCTTTTTCTTTTCTTCTCTTTCCTTTCATGTCAATTTTCTTTACTTTTTCACATAGTGCTAACACATTTTTAGTCTATCAATTCCAAATTTCATTCCCACCAAATTGTGTAAAATTATACAAAAATACATAATTACTAATGTAAAATTATACAAAAATACATAATTACTAAAATAATTGTGTAAAATTACATGAACAGTAGTTATTTTGTATTTAGTTTTTTTTCTTCAACAACGTAGTTGAACGGGAGGATAGGAATGAGTGTTTCAATTTTCTTTTCAATCACATTAGCTACAGGTTTGTAAATAGTAGTGGATTTGACTCATATTTAAAGTAGACCACACAACCCAAAAGAAGGAAGATATGATAATTTGGGTGTCAATGTCATCAACTATTTTCATAAGAGTGGTAATTGCTAATTGGAAAACAGGAGGCTTGGATTGGCGTTATGTGGAAGCATATAATTTTTGGGGATAAAAAAAAAAAGTGTGATTGAAGTTCGAAAAGAAAAGGAGCGGGGTCTAATGTTTTCCACAGCTAATCTGTACAGTTTTTTTCCCCTATTAGTCTGTCGGCTGTCCCGCAATGGATGAAAGCAAAAAAGAGAGGAAGAGTGGTATTAAGTGTGCGTTTGGATACTGCTTATTTTATTGAAAATTGAAAACAATTAAAAAAAAACTTACTGTTATTGTTCACATGAACAGTGCACTGTTCATTTGCCGCACTGTTCATGGCCATGAACATTGCACCAGGCTCTGGTCAAAAGAAAAAAAAAAAAAAGCTAGACGCAAACACTGGGCTCCAAAACGCAAAACAAACACTAAGTAAGTGTGCATTTGTCATTGATGATTTTTGTTAGCTTATTTTTCTATTTAACTTATTTTTGTTATTATTTATGGGTTTCACTATACTTTTTGATACTATTCATGAGTTTCACTATATTATATTAACTAACTTTTACCTTTATCTACAATATTTTTAACAAAAAATTTTCAATTTCAATTAAATAAACTATTTCCAAACAGACACTAAGTGGAAATATACTTACAAAACTTCCCGCTCTCCAAACAAAACTAAAAAAATCTACCCTTTATTCCTAATTTCTCATGTCAACATCTCAATTTTTATTCTTTTTTATTATTATTTAATTTCCATCACTTTTTTTTTTCACCGACTTTTTCATCACTTTAGTCTTTAGCAAACAAACAATAGAAAATTAATACTATATATTTTTCATCTTCCAACTTTTATTTCCCCTTATAATTCTCCACCTTTCTGCTTCTCCAACTTTCTACCAACAATTTGTTTAACTTATTTTGACGGTTCTCTTATGTCTAACTTTTAAAAACTTAGCTTTATTTTTTGTTATAATTGTATTTTTAATCACTTGTTTTATTAAGTAAAGTAAAAACTAATACAAATAAGCCATCACAAATTAAAAGATACTTAAAATATGGTTTGGTTGACTCTACATGTAGTTTTAAAACTAAATTTTTATTATTATTATTATTTTTTGATACGTAAATTTTTATTAATTATTACAATTTATCCCACAATTATTAAAATGGACAAGCCAAATAGGCCACACCGAAAGGACAAGGCAGACATCATTGAAGATGAAACTTGATGATGTCTTGAACTCTTTAAAATATTATAACCAACAATTTGCAGATTTTCCTTTAAACAAATGCCCATTATTCATTAAAAAAAGATTTTGTAAAACAGTGGCATAAAGTGTTTTCGAATAAAGTTTACAAATAAAAGAAAGCTCCTTTAACCTATTACGTGGTGATTATTAAAATTATTTATATATGCTTTAAATCATATGATTTATTTAATAAATCATATGAGTTGTTTAAATAATATAAGTAAATAGTTTTATAAATCTTCATATGATAGATTAGAAAAAAAAATATTCGAAACTAATTTGGAGAAGAATTTTTTTTTAATAATTTTTATATTTTCTTTTTAGAGTAAGTACAAAGACTAAGGTTATAAATGGGGCAACTCAGCAACTTTTCAATTTTCTTTCTAACTTTTCTCCACCCAGCACCTTACCTGCATGAAATTAAATATTTTATTTTCACTCAAACCTTAAGATTATCCAAGCCCAAGTAAAAACTCAAGATGTCCCATCCGTACCTTCACTTTTTTTTGGGGACAAACGGCGTGCTTTTACAATTATTATTATTTTTAGAACCTCTTGATATTTGTAAAAGGCCTCACCTCCCACACCCACCCACCCCCCCCCCCCCCCCCCCAACAACACAACGGTTGTAACTATCAAATTTAATGTAGATGTGCTTCCAATTCATTCTTTTTTACTTGCTTAATTAACTGGAACCTATTTTCACTAAATTAATTATGAAGAAAGAATTAAAATTCTTTCAAATTACACTATTAATGTATGAAATTAGACATAAATGACTTTGAGGTCAAATGACATTTTCTAACAAAAATACCTAGGGTTCAAATCTCCCTTCTCACTTAAATCGTGTGTCTATATATGTGTGTGTGTGTGTGTGTGTACATACGTATGTATGTATAAAATGAATCTAGTTCAAGCATTTTCTTTGGATGTTATATCACTTGTTTAAAGGGTTCCCAAATTGTTAGTGACGGAATAATTTTAACCCCAAACATAATATAATTAAGGTAAAATTATACTTGTGATTTAAAAATTTTTGGCACTTTTGTTTTTGAAATTTAGGTTAAGTTCTATTTTGATCCTTAAAAAAGTTTAAAAGTTTAGATTTGGTTCATGAATATATATATATATATATATATATTTTAAAAGCTACAATTTCATCCCTCTCTCTCAATAGGATCGGCTTGGTTTTGGTCACTTAAATATGTGATTGTTTGGTCCCTAAGAAATGGAATACCTTGGCACTACATTTGTAACTTAAACAGAAAAATACATGGAAGAACCAAATTGTTCACATCTTGAAATTTTATGAGCCAAATCCGTACTTTTTAAATTTCATGGACAAACAAGTATAATTTATTGTACAATTTAAGAACATTAAATAATTAAAAAGGGTTGAATTCAAGTTACACCTAGTGTAACTCTAAGTAATGTTGCAACACCTAATATTTTTTAATTAGATACAAATTTTAATAAATTTACTGTTGGATTACATTATCTTCATGTATTCTAGAATGCTTACAAAATTTTAAGATGATTAAAGACCAATAGTCATATCATCGATCAATTGTTTAAATTTAAGTTTTTGTAATTTAAAATAATGTATAAAATATGAGTTTATGATTTTAATAGTAAATAACATTTGATTGACATGAAAATTAGTATGCATGTTAAGATCATATAAAACATGTAATCTAACAATGAGATTTTTAAAATATGAATTAAAAAACAAGTTAGGTGGTGTAACATTACTTAAAGTTACACTAGGTGTAACTTGAACCCAATCCAATCAAAAAAAATATAAGAATAACACTAGAGATACAAACTATTCTACAAAAAAATTTACAAACTGCTGATGTGGTGAGTGATTATTGGTAAATGAAAAAGTGATATTAATGGTAAGTTTAGATGAAAACTAATAAGAGGTTGGCCACATCAATATTTTGTAAAAATATTGTAAAATAGTTTGTGATTTTAACATTACTCAAAATATAAATAACTAAATAAATTTTATTTGCTTAGCATTTGTTTGGATAAACTACTTTCAGTTCAAAACAAAATAAATATTTCTTTTAAAGCATCACGTTTTTCTAGGAACAATTATAGTTTTGAAAAATAAACAAAAGATTTAAATATATTTTTGGTTCCTAAAGTTTAGTTCATGAACAATTTTAGTCTTGAAGTTTAAAGTGACCGCTTTTAATTCCTTAAATAACGTGGTCAAACAAAAAATTGACGCATCATCACTCCATTAGACACTTTAGAGATTAAAAATAATCATTTTTAGTATTTTAGGGACAGAATTTTTCTTTTCAAAAGGATTGTAAGACTAAAAATGTCTTAAATTTCGTGAATTAAAATTACTCATATGCTAAAATTTAGAAGCCAACAATATATACTATGGCCTAAACAAAATAAAGCTCATAACATAAAAATAAGTTCATCCAAGCACATAAGTGCTCATTTGTGAATAGTTTAATTAAATTTTTGGTAAAAGTGAGATAAAATATACTTGTAATTTGAGAAGGTAAGAAAAAATGATATTTTAAAAAATTGTACATAAAAACCAAAAAATTAAGCTTATAAGTTTTAGCCAAACTGACACTAAAATATATATTTTTGGGTGGCGCTTGTGTCCAGTGGCTAGTTCTACTGGACACGTTGCGATGCGGACACATGTCCAATCTTAAACATGTGTTCATATTTTAACGTGTCCAGTAAAACTGGCCACTGGACACAGACCATTCTCTATTTTTTTTTATGCCAATAAATCGTTTGTTACAACCTTTATGTAAGTGCACTTTCAACTACGTTTTGATAAAAATATATTAATATTTTATTTCAGTTAAAGATAAATGCATATCATCCCTTTTAACCAAATAATAATAATAATAATAATAATAATAATAATTCACTTTCCAGGGAGGAGAAGAAAAGAATTTCGTTTTCTGGGAGGGTGGCAAAGCCAAGCGTGCCTAAAGTGGATACTAATTTTTTTTAGTGGACCAACGCCATTGGCAGCTACATTAAACAAATTAGAAGCAAGCAAGCATAAAAAATGTCGAAGTGGTTTAGTTTCTGTTTGACAAAGATTATTTTTGCCAACTAATTTTACTATTCAGTTTATTTTTGCTATTATTCATAAGTCTCATTGCACTTTTTAGTACTATTCATAAATCCTATTATACTATTTCAGCTCATTTTTAGTTTTATCTATCGTACTTTCAGCAAAAAGTTTTTAATTTCAGCAAAATAAGCAAATTCTTAGTCTGCTAACTATGATCTATGAGTTTCTACCGATTTGTAATTCCTTGACCAGATACCTTGCTGATATGCCAAATTCACTTCTATTACAAATTGAATTCAGAGAGAGAGAAAGAGAATGAGGTACCTTGAGTATGACATCCAAGCTAGGACCGGAAACAATTTCTGTGGATATTAGCACAACAAAGGTACTGCCTCTGTGCAAATGAACATAAGGCTGAGCTTCCCGAAGAGCCTTGACAAAACCCATGTCCGCCTCCGAGATATGATATCCTTCACCACCACCAATATTATCACCATGTTTCACTACTTGACCCTCCAACTCGTACCCTTTGATCGCACAATTTCTGAACAGTTTCAGTTCTCTTCTTATCATTTTCAGTTGCACATAAGCCGAAGGAACCCTTTTGCCATTTCTGAAGCTCAAACCAAAACTGGAGAAACGTGGCCTACAGTGACAGAAAGGCCATGTTTGGTCTTGAAGTCGCTGCAAGCAAGTCCATGGCCTTGATTTTGAAGTTGCCATTATTTTTTCTTACGTGTATATTGAAAGCAAAAGTTGGAATTCCTCAATTCAGGCTAATTATAAGTTGGAAATTTAAGTCGAAAGTTGAAACACAATAAGAAGACTTTAAATTGATGTACTATTTTAGCCCTCAGGTGTTAGGTAAGTATTGGAGTAAAGTGAGAAAGCACAATACGCGGCAAAACGGCAGTATTTAGGAGACTGGAGGACAAAAAAGACAAACCAAACTAAACTGATTGTGGAATATTACAGACGCTTTGTTTTTTCACATTATACAAGTGGAAGACATGCTGCAAGTTCAATGGTTGATAATGAGAGATGCAGAGGATGAGTTATGAGTATCGTTACTTTTGCATTTTTTACATTGGCTGTAGAGGAATACAATGTTGCTTTCTATTCTGCCTAGACCCACAAAAAAATAATTCCAATGGTGCTTCTGCTTCAGACTATTTTTGATTGAATTGGTCTGCTTCAGACTATTAATACTACTTTAAGACCCCTTGGAAATTAGCTACTTTAGGGTGCCTCCAATATTTTTAAAGGTCTTTATATAGAAAAAAAAAAAGAAGAACAATAAGAAAAAAAAAGAAAAAAGGAAGAAAGAATTTTTCTGTGATTTGATGTCAAATCGATCCATATACGTGTGGTTTATGCATTCACCTAGTTACATGATCAGTATAAGGATATTACGTTTTCGGCATATCTATGCACCTAGTTGCTCACAAAATGTAGGACCCACTTATTATGAGAGAGTTGGGTGTATATACTCAAAACATTATATACCCTCTTAATCACATGAGGTCCATTTGGTTAATATTTAACAAACTTTGCTGCCAAAGTATGCAGATGCTTTAGAAAAATATTGAAATTAAGAACAAATCTTAATTAAGTAAATGTCATATTAAAATTACAATTTGGCAAACCAAAATTAACCCTTAAACGATTCCACACTTCACATGTGACATGCATATATACTCCAACTATTTATGTTTTTTAATGATAGATATGATACAATTTGAAAATTATGCTATTTCAAATTTATAGTATGATATAAATGGTTTTTTGTTCAGAAACGGCACATGATATCTGCAAGAATAACATTTTCCATGCATCAGCCCTGTATTATGGGAAAATTCATATTATATAAAAGGTATGCAAAAGTAGATAGCAGAGTAGTTTCACAACGGTAGGGTCGGGCAAAGCACATCCAAGGTGAAGTCCATTTTTGATTTGGATTATTCATGCATGATGAGAAGCAACAGTGAAAAGAGATCACATCTCACATTACAAATATAAACATGTTTTCTAATATCTACCACGTATATACAAGGTTGTATAAACTATAAAATCGCTACAGAAAATTAAATTACAAAGAAAAAAAAAATCAATTTTAAGGTACAAGTTTGTCCCTGGAAACTTTATGGAATAGTGTTCCCTGAAATAAAACCACCCAATAAAACTAGGATAACGATTCAGTGGAACTGTAAACCATCATGCATGGAGACCGAGAATTATGCTCAATAAGATTACAAGATTCCTGTGGCATATCGATCGATCGCTAGCTAGCTATGTGGTTCTTAATCAAATGGCATCTCTATTATTTTGTTTTGGACAAAGTCCAGAAACATCAAACATGCAACTCCATTATTTTGATAGCTTTCTAGGTCAACGAATTTCTCCTTTTTTTTTTCTTTTTTTTTTATGAACGAATTTATCCTTTTATCTTATGTTGTCATGTTCTTCAATTATTAGGATATGAGATGCATATTTTCGGAATTATTAGGGTGAAAAATGCCTCTTTCTGAATATTTAGGTCTTTTTTTTCATCAATTATGAGAAGAAATGCTATTCCTTACCGATTCCTTTTAACGTTATCTTCTTGCTAATTTTAATTGGATATTGTAAGATTAGGTTTAAAAAATTGCCCACCATAGAAATTAAAGGGTTAAACAAACTATGGCCTGCAAGACCCTACACCTACGGCATATTGTACATATCTATCATTGTGATAGAAGCAACGTTGACATAATATTTATTCGTTCCTTAAAATTACAAATTATGATTAAACTAATACTACTTTTATATGTACCCACAACTAAAATCACTTTGTTATTATCATGCATCAAAACAAATTTTGGTTAGATTAATATCATTTTTGTATGTATTCACTGCTAAAATCACTTTATTATTATCACTTTCCAAACCCAATATATAAAGTAGTCACATGACAATGGCTACACACTCATGAAAGTTCACTTTACAAGAGGGCAAGGCACAATAAAATTAAAGTAACTATTTTCAACGACAAGTAAAATTCCTTTGACGTTCTAAATTAAAAAAAAAAAAAAAAAAATACAAAACTCTTTTAGCAATGCACTACATTGATAGCCTATAGTAAGTACCTAACTCGGCAATCGTGCTAACTAAAATTATATACCTAACTCGGCAATCGTGCTAACTAAAATTATAAATATATATATATATATATATATATATAGTGGCAACTCCTGAATTTTTTTCTAAAAAGTCAATAAGAAGATAAAACTTAAGTAGGAGATAAATTTTGTGGTCTATATGGTTTTATTACAAATTTGTCCATAGTTCTAAAAAGATAATAAAAGATAAATTATAAGTTCATTTGGTATATTTTTTCTTTATATAATGATTGATGATGCGAAAAATCATCAGTTGAGATCCTCGTCTCAGTGGATGGACAATGTTGTGATTGGTCGTGTCTCTTATGCAAACTTGCAAGAAAGCTTTGGAAAGGAATGGAACACACCGGTGTGGTGTTTGCCAAAAACACTCCAATACTTAAGTTCGAAAAAGAGAAAGTTTGTTTAAAAAGAAAATGACTTGGAGTGATTTTTGGATGAGTATTTGTGTGTACCTTTGGATTCTATTGCTCCTTTATTTTATAGTTGTTCCTTGCCTTAATGGACAATGAATGTCTGTATTTATGTTCAACGGCTAGTACGTTATCAATGGGAGCTCTAAAGTGCACAACTCACCTGTTACCGTTGCTTCATCTATTACGTTTCATCATCAATGCGTGCAATAAATGTGTGTTGAGGTCTAAAAGGATCACAGTGAAAAAAGCCCAAAGAAGTGAGCCAAGCCCAAAAGAAAAAGAGCCAAGTCTAAGGAAGCAGGTGCAAGGGGACCACGAAAGAAAAAAAAAAAAGAAATGGCAGGCCCAGGAGACTTGAAGCCGAAAAGAAGAAACATCAAGAAGGAAAAGAAACCCACGGCAAGAGATTAAAGAAAATAGCCAGGATCCTCAGCAACCACCAAGAGGCGCGGATCCTTCCAGGCGCACAGTCAAAGAAAGATTAAGACAGCTCGAAAGAAAAGGACAAGAAAAGAAAATAAGAAATAGAGTAGAATCCACAAGCGCCAAAAGACCCAGCAAAAAAAGAAGAAATAACCAGCGACCTCTCATGGCACAAGTGGGAAGCGTCTCGGGGAACCAGAACAGAGAAATACGAAAAGGGGAATGGCAACAGGCGACTTTCAAGTCGGCAGAATGGGATTCCGCCCAGATGGGAAAAAAGGCAAAAGGGGAACTGCCAAACGGTGAGACCGAGAAGGGCATATCTCAGCACATCCCGAAGTAGGTAACCAGCCATGGACTTTTAAAGGAATCAAAACTGAAAGAGGGAAAGAATGAGAAAAACAAGAAAGAGAATCTGCCGAGTAATGGGCACAGAACAAGCTCATTTAACCATAAGACGAAACAGGGGAACCAATGGTTCCCCTGGGATGCCAGAATTTCACTATAAAAGGAGAGGTAGGTTACGAAGAAAAGGCAAAGATTTTTGGAGAGAAAAAACTATCAGTAGAGTTTTGTAAAAGAAGGGAAAACTGAGGGAAAGTTAATAATATTGTTTCCCGGTATCCTGTAAAAAGCCACTATTGCACATACTCAGATTCAAAGAGAATCAAACTTTGCAAGTTTTGAAGGCTGAAATAGCCACTCAAGACTGTAATTTTTGAGCTTGATTGAACCTTGTATCACGTCTTAGTGAGCATTTTGTAACCATAACAAAGAACATATTAATGAAATATGTCTCAGTGATTCAAAGATCCTTATAACATTATTTTGTGCTCCTTTGTTGATCCTGTTCTCTGAATTTACCTTGTTGTTTTGATATGTCTTTCAATACGAATATCCTTACTTGTCATTTTACGTGTATTGTAGGAAGCATCCCCTGTGCATCACTTGATTCTTAAACAGCCTGTTAGCTGCGGTGAGTCAAGGCCCGATCCACCAAACCACTTATTAGGCCCAAGATCCTTGGGCCTGAGTGTCAAAAAAAAAAAAAAAAAAGGCACTCTCACAATGTGTAACGCTTGCTTTGATGTCATTAATAGGAATGAAGATCCTAGGTTATTTTTTGACTCATCAGCTGCCCCCCTGTTCGTATTCTCGTCTTTGAGACAAGATAAGAACATAACCGCCTATCGCTTCGTGTTTAGTGTTCGGCACATTTATTGCGAGTTGATGTTTCGTCTATTGCATGACAAGTGTACGGTCAGGATGTCTCCTTCATGTCAGTTCATCTCAATTTTCCCGTGCACAATCTTCTATTTATTCTACTTTTTTCCCTCCCTTTCTTTTCTTTCCATTTTCATTTCATTTTTTCTCTTCATGGCATTTCGTTTGCTTGAAGCTCTTCTTCTTCTTCTAAGTCTTTCCTCATCAACTCCTTTTTGTTTCTAGTACGTCTCTTTGAACTCCCCTTTTTGTTTTTGTGTTCTTGTGGTAGATCATTCCTTAGTTTGGTTGGATTGCCCTTCTATTTCTTTCTTTTTTGCTTGTCTGTGTGGTTTGCTTGAGTTTGTAGGTAGGAAATGTCCTAGGGTTGGATCCTTCGTAAGGCGAGATTGTTCTTATAGGTTCGTCTTGCTTTTTCTTTTTTCCCTTGATTCATCGTTCAGTAGAAGTCGCTCAGACCTTGATAATGTCTAGTGAGGAGGTTAGGTCTAGTGAGCTTGAAACATGCTTGTCTTCGTCTAAGGACCGTGGAGCCCTTGAAGTCACTTCTCCTTCCACCCCTCATAAAGCCTAAGGTACACATTGTTCTCTTAGGGAGAAGGACGAAAATAGGATTAGAGATAGGTTCCAATTCTCTTCTTCTACAAAAATTAGGATCCCTAATGGTAACGATAGGGCTTGTCACTCCTACGCTGACGAAGTGTTCTTTTATGAGGCTGACTTTGTCAATGGACTTCGTTTTCCCATCCATCCCTTCGTTAGAGAGATTTTCACCTTCTTACAACTTTCCCTAGCCTAGTTAGTGCCAAACTCATGTAGAATAGTGGTATGCTGTATGGTGATATGGATGTCTGCCAATGATGGAGACATCGTTAGGATAGATGAGTTTCTGCACTTCTATCGTCTTTGAAAGTCTAAGGATCTGGGCTATTGGGAGTTTAAACCAGGGGTAGGAGTTTAAGGTTGGTTCTTGACTCCCCCTCGTCTCTCCGAAATTGGAAAACCAACTTTTTCTTCGTCTCTGGTGACGGTTGGGAGCTCACTCCGGGTGAGGATCCAGATGACGCTCCTAAATTGCTCTATAGTTGGGGTACTCTTGTGTCTGGTGCGTCTTTTTGTTTAACTTCTTTGATATGTATATAATTTTTCTAAACGAATTTGGTATTGATAAATGTGCACGTGTTGTTGTTTTTGTAGCTTCCATTCGCCCTCGTCTAAAGAAGAGGTACCATACTCACGTTGAGAGGGTTAGAGATTATCTTGAGTCTGTTAAGGACTTTGACGAGCTTATTTCTCCCCAATCTCTATTTCTTCATTTTCTTGGTCCAGAACCTTCCAACAAAATTCGAAAGAACATTAAGACCGTCAAGAAGAGTAAGTACATTGACTCTCTTCTCTCTCTCTCTTTTTTTTTTTTTTTTTTTGGTGGGAATCATCGTCTCTTTCTTTTCTTTTCCAGGAATGACGGCCAGGTTTAGCAAGGCAAAACTGGCCGAGGTTCAGGAGAAGAAGGCTAAGGCTAGCTTGACTGGTGGCCTTTTGACGAGGAAATGCCAGAGGGATGTGGAGCCACCTAAGGACAATCCCATGGTGACTTCACCCGTTGCCAAGTTCGTGTCCCAATGCCCAACCTCACCTACTTCTTCTCTGGAGTTAATTGCTTCTACTAACGATGGTTCCAAAGCCAAAGGAAAGGACAAGATTCCCACAGGTTCTTTCTAGAACAATGTGGGAGCTTCAGTTTTAAAGGCTCATGAGGCAATATCAGTTAACGACCTTTTGCCCTTGGGGGTGAAGCCGTCTCAAGAGTTGATATCTTCTCATGTGCATAAGGTTATGCAAGAATGAATTGTGAAAAAAAAAATTCTTCTTCTTTTTTGTGTTCTCTTCTTCAACGTTTGTTTGTTTGTTTGTTTGTTTTTTTTTTGTTTTTTTTTTTTTTTTTTGCAAGTGTTGGGTGAATCCTTGTACATCTCTAGGAAGTACTTGGATTATGAAGAGAAGTACGTGGTGACGAAATCCAAGGTAGAGTCCCTCTCTGTTGAGAATGAATCACTCAAGGGTCAGATCTCTGCTCTTGCTGATGAGGCCAAGAAAGACAAGGATCGTCTGAAGACTTTAGAGAAGAGCATCGACACTAAGAAGGTATTTTCTAAACTGAAGGATAAGCAGATAGATGAGGCTCTTCAGAAGGCTGGCTCGAAGGCAGTGGAGAAGTTTAAAATTTTTTATGAATACTTGGACAAGTTGTGTGACTATTACGTGGAAGGTTTTGAGCTTTTCTGAAAGTATTTGGCCAAGCATCATCCTGGCTTGGACTTTTCAAAAGTTGACATGGAGGCCGTTGAGAAGGAGATATTAGCTAACCGTCAATCCGCAGAGGGAGTTAGAGAAGGTGGTGAAGTTGTTGCCGTTGACGAAGCTGTTCAGGTTGACCCGTCATTTTCTGCTTTACCGAAGGTGGTGAAGTTGTTGCTGTTGACGAAGCTATTCAGGTTGACCCGTCATTTTCTGCTTTGCCTTAGAACTTTTTTTCTTTTATTTTTGTAAGACAAAAACTCTATTTCTTTGGGCTCGTTGTTTTGAGCGTGTTTATTTTTCTACAAAAACTCTATTCCTTTGGGCTCGTTGTTTTGAGCGTGTTTATTCTTCTTTTTGAACAATCTCTTGGGCTCGTCTGTTTTGAGCAAACAATTTGTTGAGGACCAAAATTTCACAAGAAAGCTCATTCCATGAAAAGTAAAGAAAGGTCATGGGTCTTAACAAAAGAAGGCTCAATTCATGAAGCTAAGAATCAACATCAAGGCCTTATGTATGTTCAGATTTCCAGCAAAAAGGCTATTAAAAATCTAGCAAAATCCAGTGAAAGAACTAGGTCGGGATACCCAGAGGCTCGGGATCCTCGGGACGTGCAGCACAGCTAAAGTGGGATTGAGACAGCTCAAAAGGGGTACCATGAAATACAAGAAACAAAGAACAGATATGTCCTTCTCAAGCACCTAGTGGTGCAGTAAAGAACCAGAAAGCTTGGAGAGTGACAATTCATGAACAAAAGGCCAGTGCCTCCGGAAACCTAGAATGAAGAACTATAAGGGGAAGTGGCTAGGAAAACCTTTAACCCAGCAAGAATGGATTCTGCTCACTTGGGGAAAATGATAGCAAGAATGACAGCCAAAAAGCTGAGTCTAAAAGGTAAAAAGCCTTGAAAAAAGAGAGGGTGAAGGTTAGCTCTCCAATGACACCTCAGAATGGAAAGTTAGCAAGTGGCTTTTAGGAAAACAGGACTAAAAGAGAAAAACTATGAGAAACAGAGAAAGAATCAGCTGTTAGAATGGCTGGCATAATAGGGGCTTTGGTACCTAAGGAGCCAAAGGGAGGAATCAGTGGTATCCTGAACCTTAAAATGACATTATACAATGGGAGGATAGCCAACATTGAAAGGGGATTCAGCAATAGAAAATCACAACAAAATCATTGAGAAAACTCTGTCAAAAACTCAAAGAAAGTAGGGAAATATCGCTCGGTATTCCAAAACCAGCCACAATAGAACATACTTGGATTCAAACTTTGCAAGTCTTAGAGGCTTAGATAGCTATTTAAGTCTGTAATTTTTGAGTTTATTTGGACCTTGTAACATGTCTTAGTGAGCACATTGTAATCCACAATTAAGAAAAATAATGAATATTTCATACTGATTGGAGGATCCTTAACAGTTATTTCGTGTGTTTCTTCATTACATTGTTTTCCTTTGCTGCTTTCTTACTGTTCAATACATATATTCTTGCTTGCTAGTTTTCCTTTTACTCAGCCAAAAACTGAGTCTTTTTTACCGAGGTCCTTACTTCAACTTTGGCCTTGGACACACTTAGCCTCCAAAGAAACACATGCCGAAACATGCACATATCAGATATCACTCTCTCCCACAAAAATCCTTCTCACCTAACTATCTTGGAAGGCAATGCCCAAGCAAAGCCACTTGGACTTGAGTTCCAAATCCCACAAGTCTTGTGCAAAAGCACTAAGTCTGTGAGAATTGGGGTCAGGATCCTCATGGCTGAATCATTCTCATGAAATTTATTTACATATATGTATATGTATTAAAATGTATATCCTAATCTAAGAAACTGACAATTATTTGAAGATATATGTATTGTATAGTGTGTTCTTATGTAGGACCTATAGAGGTAAGGGAAAGGACAAAACTCCATTGCATAATAAGCATGGAGAAAGATCGTGTAGTTTAGAGAATCAGCATTTTGGGTTTTTACAAGCCTAGTACCCCTGGGAATCATGACAGTACGCCTGGGGTACCAAGTGAAGGAAATTTTTTAAATGTTTACATAATAAAAGATAAGCCTCAAATACTCTATTTTAATCTCTTTCTCATTATGAATATTATGAACAATTATTTTACTTGTTTCATAAGAGTAAAGGGTCATTTTATGACACTAAAACATTTATAATGATATTTTATTGCTTAGGAGGAATCATATTTTTCCTTGAGGAGCTTTATGTGACTTGTGCACAACTTGGTTCGTAATCAACCCGCATTTAGCTGCGGTGAACCAAGCCCAGTTCACCAAACAACAAGTAAAGGGTCCAGGATCCTTGGTAAAGGGTCCAGGATCCTTGTTAAAGGGCCTAGGATCCTTGTTTCTACTTGGGATAGGTACTGTCCAAAAAGAACCCTCACACAATTTACTCAGGTAATGAGTATGTTTATATTTTTATCGTCAGCTCTTAACTTTTAGCTCTTCTTACTTTCCTTCATCATTGCTCTTTTTTTTTTTTTTTCTTTTTCTTTTTCTTTTTTTCAGCAGTTACATATTCATGAATGTCATTAGTAAGAGTGATATCTTGCTCTAATGGCGATGTTGTTATGTATTAATAACATTTACAAGTCATGTAAGAATGACAATGCCGTTATGTGTTTATAACATTTTTAAACCTTGTAGCAATGACGATGTGGTCATGTATTAGGAACTTTCTTTAAGTTATGTATGAATGACGGTGTGGTCATGTATTAATAGCTTTTTCTAAGTCATGTATGAATGACAATGTGGTTATGTATTAATAACTTCTTTTTAAGTCATGTATAAATGACGATGTTGTTTTGTATTAATAACTTCCTTTTAAGTCATGTATAAATGACGATGTTATTATGTATTAATAACTTTTTTTTAAGCCATTTATAAATGACGATGTTGTTATTTATTAATAAATTTTCTTAAGTCATGTATAAATGATGATGTTGTTATATGTTAATAACTTTTTTCTAATTCATGCATGAATGATGACGTTATTATATATTAATAACTTTTTCTAAGTCATGTATCAATGACACATGCTTTGACGAGATCATGTGCGTCCTTCTGTAGTGTTGGCCAGTAATAACCTGCTCTGAGTGCTTTTCCCACTAGAGATCTTACTTCCACGTGGTTACTGCAGACTCCTTCGTGTATCTCTCGCAGTACATAGTCGGCTTCTTCCTTGTTAGCACATTGAAGATAAGGGAGAGAGTGTCCTCGTTTGTATAAGACATCATCGATAATGACGAAGCGAGCATCTTTGACCTATATCTTTCGTGCCTCATTCCTGTCTTCTGGGAGCTGTCCTTCTTTCAAGTAACGGATGATGAGAGTCATCCATTCGTCTTGCTCCTGTATCTTCATCACCCGCTCTCTTTTCATGCTCGGTTATCCCCTTTTTTCCATACATAGTTTAGGAGATATGTCATGGTTGTCTGACAAGGCTAGTCGTGCCAAGAAATCTGCTTCAGCATTCTTTGTTCAAGGGATTTGCTGGAAATCGACGTTGTCAAAATACTGTAGGAGTTCTTTGATGATCTTTAAATAATTCTACATTCTTTCTTCCTTTGCTTCATAATCTCCTCTTACCTGGCTAACTATAAGCTGAGAGTCAGCTTGGACGACGAGGGTTTTGGCTTCTAATACTCTTGCAACTGTTGGAAGTACTTCATACTCGACTTCGTTGTTCGTTGCTAGGAACTACAATCTGACCGCGTACTTCAGGATTTCTCCCTCTGGTGATATGAGGACTACACCTGCTCCTCCAGCTTTCTTGGTGGTAGACCCATCTGTCTGGACCGTCCATGTCTTCTTTTGAGACTCTTCTTCTTCTTGAGGGCAAGTAAACTCTGCAATGAAATCAGCGAGGATCTGGGCTTTGATTGCAACCCGAGGCCGATATTCTATGTTGAACTGGCCAAGCTCTATAGCCCATTAGACGAGGCGCCCTACTACATCTATCTTATTCATTGTCTTCCTTATCGATTGGTCTGTTATGACGATGATAGGATGTGCCTGAAAGTAGTGGCGGATTTTTCTAGAGGCTACCACTAGGGCAAAGGCGATCTTCTCTAGCCTTGGGTAGTTTGCTTCAGCTCCTAAGAATGCTTGGCTAGTATAGTACACCAGTCTTTGCACATCCTCCTGTTTCTTAATCAGTGCCGAGCTTACTACCGTATTAGATACTGCCAAATAGAGATGTAGCTTCTCTCCTGTCATTGAAGGGCTTAACAATGGTGGCTATGTTACGTAGTCTTTTAGCTTTGTCAGGGCTTTTTCACATTTGGCAGTCCACTAAAAGGCCTTCTTTAAGGCTTTGAAGAAGGGCAGACACTTGTCTGTCACTCGGGAGATGAATCTGTTCAGGGTTGCAACTTTTCTTGTCAGGATCTATATTTCCTTCACCGTCTTTAGGGATTTTATCTCCATTATTGCCTTTATCTTGTCAGGATTAGCTTCAATGCCCGTTAAGATACCATGAATCCCAAGAATTTCCTTGATGAAACAACGAAAACATATTTCATTGGGTTCAGCTTCATTTTGTACTTACATAGTGTGTTGAAGGTCTCCCTCAGGTTGTCCAGGTTATTTTTTGACTCATCAATGACCATACTAATTATGATGCTAAGATTAAATCATGGAAACAATCTATTATTTCTAAATACAATACCACTGTGCACAGTTAGTGTGATAGTCACTTCATAAGTACAAGCTCTTGTGAGGTGGGGGGTAAGGGTCGGGGTTCAAATCTCTAGGAGGGAGTTTCACAAACATATATACTTAGATTAGGCTAGAGTGAGATTTCTATTTTAGTGTAAACATTTTCTAATTTTTGATTGACTGATTGGCCCATGCCTTAATCCTCATTTAACGAATAACAATTTAAAAATGCATTCAAATTCAACCACTCAACTCACAAATTTGATAAAAAAAGTATAAATTAATTGTAACTTTATATAACGATTCAACTTAACTTTAACAACTATTGATCTTTGTAATTCTATTAAGAAAATTTTTGTTGTGTTAATATTTGCTTTTATTTTCACTCAATCACTCCCCTGTCCCATGCCCTTTGTCTAATTTTTATTTTATTTTATTTAAAATCATCCCTTGTCTAGTTGTTTAATTGTCTTTAATGTTAACATTTACTAACTACTGATTGACTGACTGGCCCATAACCCAATCCCTACTTGCAAATAAAAAATTGAAAATACATTCAAATTCAGCCACTCCACTTACAGATTTGATCCCCTATAGTTATTAGACACAAGTTTTTTCTTGGGTTCTTACAGCAAGAGAATATTCAGCCTTTCACTCTTGAAATCCTTGAGAACTCTCCAATCAAGAATTGTATGAGGTCATACCCCTGCTAAAGCTTTTTCTCTTTTAAATCCTTGAGAACTCTCCATTCTAGAATTGTTTGTGAACGTACCCCTACTAAAGCGTGTGGTGGAGTAATTTGCCTAGGGTTGTAAATGAGCTAAGCTTTGTTGAGTATTAGATGTTTAAGCTTGGCTCGACAACAAATGTAAAATGTTCAAACTTAGTCTGGACTCGAACCAAGTCTACAAACTATGTTTGAGTTTGGGATCATTAGAAAGTTCTAAAGTTTGAGCTTAGCTTGGTGTGACTTAATTCATTAGTCAAGCCAAGCTCAATCTCAATATCAAGTTCAAACTCAAGCTCAATTTTAAGCTTTTGAGCTTGAGATCCAATACAACTATATATTATCAAACCTATATTAAGTATATTATCAAACCTATTTGGTTTGGACATGTGGTCCTAACTCTTAATTAATTAAAAGCTTTGTAAGATATGAGTGTATATTTTAAGCTCCTATCAAGCTTTTTACCAATCCCATAAACCAGCCAAAACTCGACTTGTTTCTTATCGAACCCTATTGTTCCCGAGTCTGTTAATTAACATTTATTTTTGTTTAGACTCAGCTCATTTATTAAACAAGCCTAAAATTAAGGCTTGAACTTGACTTTGTTTTTAAACAAATAAAAAAAAACGAGTTTTTTTTCGAGTCAAGACTGAGTTATTTATAAACAACTTGCTTCATTTACGGCCCTAAACCCCAAAGATGAAATCTTATTACTCCACTAGGAGGTGACAGCTTTAGGAACACATGATCAGCCACTTCGAATTCCATTTTTCGTCTCCTATGATCTACATTACTCTTTTGTCTACTTTGGATATTGTCTGTAGTCGCTTCCTTACTTCTAATCAGTTGAATTTTGTCCACTTTCTGTTTCTGTTGTACAAGCTCAAGGCCCAACATTCTCCATTTTGCAATATCATTCCAACGAGTAGGTGACCTGAACTACTTCCTGTCGTACAAAGCTTCATGTGGAGCTATCTGGATACTGGCTTGGTAGGTATTATACTCAAAACTCCACCAAAGGTAGGTGTTCTTCTCATAAGCCTCTAAAGTCGATAACACAAACTCTTAACATGTCTTCTAGTACATTGATGGTTCTTTTTTATTGTCCATTCGTTTGGGAGTGAAAAGCGGTGCTAAATTCTATTTGTTCCCCATTGCCTTATGCAAGTTCCCCCAATAACTGAGACATAAATCTCTAATCCCTATCAGATACAATGGACACGAGAGTCCCTTGAAATCTAACTATTTCATTAACACAGTCTTGCTAACCCTTTAAGTAAGAAATCCACCTTAATGGCTAGAAAGTGTGCTGACTCCGTTAGCTCATTCACAATCACCCAAATTCATCTTTACCTCTAGTAGTCCTTGGCAGCCTTGTCACAATGTGCATATAGTCATGCGTTCTTACTTCCATTCTTGAATGGGAAGAGGGTGTCACAAGCCCGTGGGCCTTTTTGATGTTTAAATTTCACCTGTTGACATGCCATGCACTATGCAACATATTGAGCAATCTCCCTCTTCATATTGTTCGACCAGGGAAGTCTCTCAAATTTCAGTATATCTTGGTGCGCCCCGTGGGTGCACTGGGCATCCATTAAGAACTTCCTTAGTGTATGTTTAGTTATTAAAAACTTTCTTAGCGTCTGTTTACTTAGGGTGAAAAGTAGGCGGATGGAAAAAATGAAAGAAGAAAAGTGGAGAAAATACGCAAATTTCAGTTGTTTAGTAACATTGTAAGTTGTAACAAGAGAAAAGAGCATGAAAAATTGGTGGTCCCAGTGTGTTTTTCTTTGTGTCCACCAAAACTTATAGTCTGTTTGGAACAGCTTATTTAGTTAAAATTAAAAACTTTTTTTAAAAATACTGTAGATAAAGTTAAAAATTAGCTAAAACAGTATAATGAGACTGTAAATAGTATCAAAAGTACAATGAAATTCATAAATATTAATAGTAGCAAATTTAAGCTAAGTAATAGTAAAAATAAACTAAATAATAAAAAAAAAAAAAAAGTTTTTTTCAGCAAAGGCGATACGCACACTTTTAATCTCCCCGTTAAAAAAAAAAAAAAAAAAAAAAAAAAAAAAAAGTTGAAATCTGATGCTTCCCTCTCTGCTCCAAAAAGTCAAGTTTGCTCTTCTCGATCCTCACTGTCCCATATTAACCGTCTTTCTTTAATAAACATATTTTTTTCATTTTTCGTCTTCCACAGTCAGTACCAGGCATGTAGGAGCCTTTCTTTTTCTTTTTCTTTTAAATATATATATATATATATATATATATTTCAACGGTCAGTACTAGAAGAACCTGCAAAAAATAGCCACCAACGGCTAATTTTATGTGTTTTTTAAAAAAAAAAAAAAAATTAAAACTAATAATAATAAAAGGCTGAGATGGTTTTTTATTATTATAATAATTTGTATAATTAAAAAAAAATGTTAGTGAGTAATATATATATTTGTTATCTATAAAAAAAAATTATAATGTTTTATGTAACAGAGTAAAAGATTAAATTTTTAAATATATTATTATTATTATTTTTATTTTCAATCAAATAAATAAGTTTTTTACCCCTTTATTTTTTCACTATCTCAATCAAACAATACGAGAGAAAGTAAAAATCTATTATATCCCTCAACTTTTCCACTCCACTACCCAAACAAAGCCTTAAAGTCACTCTTTTTAAGTTTGGATCATTTGGCACACAAATCCATTATCAAACCTCAAGAATTCATCACTTGGATTGTGAACCTGATACAGTTCATTTTTAAAGCTAGGTTGTTTACTAGTGTTTATGTTGTATGATAAGTAGATCCTTTCACTTATAACTGAAAGTTAGTTAGTTGATAGATTGTTAGTGATAAGTGCAATAGCCTAATAGTTAGTTAGAGATGTTTGTTAGGCTTTGACCAATCACATGGCAGCCACATAGTAGGTTCTTGAAACTAAACTTTCTAGCCAATTACCAGCTTGCCTATATATCTATAAATAAGCAAGGCTGCCCTCATTGTAATTAGTTGAATTTGAATCCAAGAAATCTACGTATAAGGTATTATTCCAAGAGTGTGTCTCTTGAAAAGCTAGTTCATTCTTTCTTTTCTCTAAGCAACTTAAGCTTTCTAAAACATCTTTCCTTTTCACCATTTTTTTCTCCATTAGAACCCGTCTCTACCGTACTCCTAATCCTCTGCAACTACGAATCATTACCTTGTGCAACATTTATTATCTTTTCAACCAAAGTAGGCTGAACTCTAAAGCTTTGCCAACCGTGTTCTTGGCTCATGAAAAAACCTACCTCTATCCTTAACTTCCTTAGGTCTTCTAGGATGTGTGTTTGAAGAGTCAACAATGCTACCAAATTTCATGCAGAATTCCTACTCAAGGCATCAAGTCATCAACTACTACTTTGGCTTCCCAAGATGGTAATTAATAGTTAGCTCATAGTTTTTTAAAAACTCCCAAGTCTCAAACCACGTCCTCTTTCTTATGAAAGACGTACTTGAGGCTCGTGGTTAGTGAATATCTCGCATTGCTCTCCATATAACCATAGGTAATGCCTTAAAATAAAAATAATTGTTGCTAACTCCTGAGTTAGGTGTAGGGTAATTTTGTTTATATAAATAAGTCATATAGCTCATTAAACAGATCAAGTGACAAAAAGTACACTTGGCTGATCATTTGAATAAGCATATAGTGGATTGAAAGAATTTTCCTCCAAATCAGTTTTGGAGATAAAAATCTATTTGTAAATTTAAGCTAATTAAAGAGGCTTGCAAGCCAAGTTGGACCAAATTTTACATAATTCAAACTGAATATCAAAACTAGAAGGGAAAACCGAATTACTAGTGTATGGTCCTACTAACTGCTAAGGCATTTCGGATGATATACCTGCACCTAAATTTAAGTAAAAATATTTGGTCCCTAGCATCTTCTTCAAGTCTATCATCTGGCATTAAGCATGCATCAAGTTTCAGCAATCTGCTTGCTTGGGCAAGTGATAATACCTTCTACAAAAGGGACAACTACTACGTGCAAGTATTAAATTATGGTCACGGGCTCACTACAATCCAAATTAGTGGTTTAAATGGCTTCATTTAATGGTTTGGAATGTATTACAAATTTAATTAGTATATCTAGTGCCAAATAACATGATACCATGTAATTTATTAGAGACGAAATAAAATCTTAAATGTTAAATCGAGAGTGAAATGGAGAGGATCTATTCTGCTCATCAAACCCAAAGAAATCTTAGTACACTTGATAAGCCCAAAAGCTTCAACGCGTCAAAACTCTTGCAAGTGTTCTTAGAAACTGGGAAAGTACAACGGTGCAGGGAAGTATGATGGGTTGTGATATGAATTAGAACTTAATGAGATGTGAGTTGTTTAGAACAAATTGATAGTGGTTAGGCACTTCAACAAAGAACACAAAGTTTCATGAAAAGCGCTCAAATACCTATTTCATTCGCATACAAAAATTGATTTACAAAAGGCTAGCTGCAAATGTAAACAACCTCTTAAAATGCCCTGCATCATACAAAGACCCGAGAGAGAACCAATCTACAATGTTTAAAAAAAATAAATAAAATAAATAAAAAATTGGTTCATTTAGCAGAATTGCATTGCAGATAATCCAACAAACTGCAAATAAAAGACATACCAACATTTATCACAAAAGTAATTACTTATTATAAAATCTTTAATTAGTGTTTATACATATCCAAATAAAATATCAACTCAGACATTAGACGAAAGTACTTTTCCTAAACATGAATCCACTCTAACAAATAAGAGACGTCATAGATGAATGACCATGGCTGCGTAGCTGAAGGTCCTCCTCAGAAGCAAGCATCCAAAAGGCAGCAACAACAGAGTGCTGCTAAACTGCAAAAAGCACCAAACCATGTTAATTTTTCCCGAATCACCATATTTCTTAGCTTCATATTTTTAAATACAAATATCACCTAATTAAATAGTTCTTACTAATTGATCCATGTTATCAGAAACAAATACTTGTTTGCATTTTTTAGTACAATGTATGCAGCCTAGTGTTTACGAAAACTCAAATACAAAAGATGCCATCTTCACTAGTGCAAAATTGCTACCATAAATGATGGTTGAAAAATAATTATTCTCTGCTTTCAAATATTCCACGCTGGAAGGCACAAAGAATAGAATCTCCCTCAACTAAGGCAAAGTTAAATGGTACGTCACCATTCATATGGAGATTTCAAAACAAAAAACCAAAATCAATATGGCAATAGCAATGGTAGATGTGGAACTATAATGCACTGAAAAAAATACTGGAGCTAACCACTGACTCAGGTATTTATTTCAAAATTATGTCCTTTAAATTGAGAAAGCACACATTAGGAAATCATCAGACCCTAGAACCGCATATAGGCCAATGCACATTTTAACCACTAACTCAGGTATTTATTTCAAAATTGTGTCCTTTGAATTGAGGAAGCACACATTAGGAAATCATCAGACCCTAGAACCGCATTTAGGCCAATGCACATTTTAACTACTAACTCAGGTATTTATTTCAAAATTGTGTCCTTTAAATTGAGGAGGCGCACATTAGGAAATCATCAGACCCTAGAGCCGCATTTAGGCCAATGCACATTTCAAAGATATATGGAGAGGATTGTTTTACGCTATGTATAGCTTACTCTGCTAAATTGCAATTGAATTTAATACTAGCCTAAGTTACTTGATGCCTTTTGTCTGTGAAAGCAAGAATCTGTTGTACATGTTACAGCAGAGCACCATTGAACACTAGGAAAGGGAAGAAGCGTACAGATTTTTTTATTTAAACGTCCCCCGGATGACGAAGAACCTCTATGCTTGTTAGATCTGCCTAAAGTTCAATTCTCTCATACTGTTAACACTTGACACTTCTTGCGGTTTTTAAGGGTAAGGGTTCCAGTGCTCTAGAGCCAACACAAACACGTTTTCATATGGTGCTGGCTGCAGTGCACTGGAGCTGACCCGTGTCCAGTTTTTAACAGTATCTCCTATAATTACCCCAAAAAAACTAATATGCTGAACAATTAAAAGATCAAAGGAGACCAGAAATCTTCAAACTTCACATTCCAAAAATGTAGACGAATATTTTTATTATAAAATAAATTAGCAACATAACATAAGCCGTGTGAAACAGTGCAACCCTCTTCAAAACCAAACCCAAACAATTAAAATTAACTAGTAAAAAAAAAAAAATTTGTTTGGAACAAAAGGTAAAAATTCCCAATTGCTTGAAAAAAGACGAAAAGCAAAACATATACCACAATGTACCAGCAAAACTAATTATCCAATAATGCTTAGAACCACGTGTGTGTGTGTGTGAGAGAGAGAGAGAGAGAGAAACATACCATCCTTCAAGACAACTAGACTGATCTTGCCTAGGAGGCTGTGAGTACTGATTATACCCTTGTTGTGGCGGGTACCCAGGTGGAGGATAGCCTTGCACAGGGTATCCTGTTGGAGGATAAGCATCCTTTGGATAACCTACATGAATTCAACAACAAAAACCCATCAATGCTTTTAGACTATATAACATATATATATATATATATATATATATATTTAACCACAAAAACTAGTACTTGTTTTAAGTTCAAAAGAACCCCATATGAGATTCTGAGATCACGTTTTACCTTGAGGAGGAGGAACACCAACTGGAGGCTGTTGCTGGGGGTAGTAATTACTCATTTTTTCTTCACAACAAAAACAAATCTCTCCTTCTGCTTAACTAAAATATTTGAGAACGACTGGAATAAGTTTTGAGGCTTAAGGTGGTTTTTATAGAAGAAAACTATAAAGGCAACGAAGTATGAGACTGGAATCTGAAACGAAGTTTCCTTTCGAATTTCGATGCCCAAACTGATTCAAAAGAGAACGGCGAGAGACACGGTTCTACTCTGCCTTAGCAATAAGGTAAAGAATAAAAGTTGATCGCATCGCACTCGTAAAGCTAATAGGAAAGCAAAAGTACGTAGTAGAAGTGTAGAACGTGTAGAAGACTAGAAGTTTCAAGTTTTAACTTTTCCTCTCTTTTCTAAAAAAATTAAAAATATCTTTTTTTTTTTTAAGAAGAAAGAAAAAGAAGGTAGAAGAAGAAGAAAATATCTTTTTTATTTTTAAATTTTAATTTAAAAAGTAGTTTCCACTTTTTATATGCTCCTTTTTGTTAAAAATAATTATTTCTCAGATTCTTTATATGGATAAATGATAATATAACCCGAGTGCTAGAGACGTGTTTATCTTATTTTATCATTTCAATTTATTTCGATAGATAGTTTATTTATGATATAAAATTTTAAAATTTCTTACAATATTTTTTTAACTCTATCACTTAATACTGTTTGAAAAAATATATATAAAATAAAAGTTGAATTAAAAGTCATGATTGCATCAAGTGACTACTCTCATTAATTAGTAAATTAATTATATATTTTTTGTTAGAATATATTTCCTCAATTAAGGGATAATATTTAACAACTATGGTAAAAATTTATCATTTAAATTTCAACAATTTAAATTCTATTCAATCTAAAATTTTATTATAAAAAAATTTCTAAACTATCCCACACAAAAACTCAAGTTTTTTTTTTTTTTTAAATCATGTTCTAACTAAGGGATAAAATTTAACAATAATTTAAAACAAATTTAAATCGTATTCAAACTAAAAATCTATTATCAAAATTTTCTAAACTTAAATCCCACACAACTCACTTTTTTTTTCCCTCAAGTTGCATGATTTAACAATACTTTAAAAAAAATTTAAATTCTATTCAAACTAAAAGTCTATTATAAAAAATTTCTAAACTTAAATCCCACACCACCCACATTTTTGTTTTTGTTTTTGTTTTTGTTTTTGCTTTTTTTCCTCAAGTTGCATCTCATTAAATTATTATTTTATTAGGTTATTAAATTTCAAAGTTATTGACTAGAGGATAAGATTTAACAATAATTTAATTTAGATAAAACTTTATCATCTAAGTTTTAGAAATTTAAATTTTACTCCAACTAAAAATCTATTATCAAAATTTTCAGAACTTAATATATATTCAACCATGGCTTTTCGATACAATCCCTCTTAACCAATAAGTCATCCATATAATTAAATCCCACACAATACACCTCACGTTGTTGTATTTATTATGATTTTTTTTGAAAATTCAACTTATGCTTATGTTTTAATCTAATAAATCCATCTTACTTATTGTTCTTTACTTCTGAATTTGCATGTAAAATATTATGCCAAAAGAAGTTTATAGAAGTTTACTATAAAGAAGCAAAACAATGAACATCCATTTAAGTTCTTGGTTCTCTTATATAAGTTTTTTTATTTTTTTATATTCTAAAATTTTTTAACTCTTTTGTGTATGTTTTGATTTTTGCTTTTGGTTATTGTATCTAATTTGTGCGTGTGTTGATTTTTTTAATTAGACTATCACTAGAAAAAAATCGGTATTGAGGAACTATTTTGTTTATTATAGTTTGTGCTAGCTAAGGTATAGATTAAAAATAACCCAAATAGGAATTATCAAACTCATTATATATCTCATATTAAGCAATTAACACAAAACACCAAAAAAAAATTAACATATAAAAATAGATAAACACTAGTAAAGTCTAAACTCTAAACAATCAAAACTTAAATTAATTTTTTTATTAAAATTATTTACTTGTTATATAATTTATTATTACTATTTATTTAATAATTTAGTTTTAATTATTTAAAAAAAAAATGAGCTTATGAATCTTCATCAAGCCGTGCATCACTGCATCACACAAGAATAATACTAGTTCTCAATATTATCTGCTTCTTTTTCCATCTCTGGTTTGTATTTATTTACCATTGGCTATATAAAGTATAAACAATTTCTCTATATAATTGTCACATTCATTGTGATGGCATGTGCAGTCAAAACACAATATTGCAAGAAAGTAGAGAATTTGGATGAGCAAAGAACTTTCAAATGATATTAAATATATTTTTGTGCCAGTCACAAGTTAAAATAATATAATATAAAATAAGTAAATATTATACCAAGACTCACGAAAACTAAAAATGAATTAAGACACGCAAATTATAACATTCAAAAAAACCGCATAAATGTTGTCGTCTTTGAAACAGCCAGAACCCACCCGTTTGGCCTTTTTTTAAATGTCAAAAAGTGCAGCGGAATGGTTTACACTTTTTTCCCAGAGTCTGAACTGCCAAACGCATCTTCAGCTCTTTTTTAACTGGAGTCCACCTAGATAAGCTCTGTCATCCAATATTATGATGTTCCAGAATTTGTTTTTTTTTGGGTAATGAAAGTTAACTTGCGGTGAAACTGAAACATATTAGCTAGGTTACACCCTTCTTTTATTTGTTAGCCAAAAATTAATGAAAGTTAACTCCCTTATTTACCCAAAAAAATTATTGAGTGGTGTGAGGAAAATGCTGTGTCTGATCTGAACCTTTGACTGCAAGTGTGAAAGAAGAAAAGAGTCTGGGTACAAATTAATTCACTGAGCTCTTTAATTATCCCATGAACAAGGCGATCAATCTTGGTACCCAGGGTTTGTTGTACTGGAGGAAAAATCACAGTGAAATTAGCACGTACAACAACCTATGCACATAAATTACACAATCTCTCTCTCTCTACCCCCTAAAAAAAAAAAAAAAAGAGAAAAAAAAAAAAAAGAAAAGAAAAAAAGAAGAAGAGATAAAATCTAATTTCTTGAACAATCTCATCTTCATAGCAGGCACAGCACCACCTTGATAAGATTTGGCACAGCACCAACAAGCCTCGCACTATTGTAGTATTAACTGTTAATACAGCATAGGCCACTGAGATTTCCTTGCATTGCAATCACAGTAGGATGCAAGGAATACTTCCCAGAGAGCATTAGGCTAGGCACACAAAATGCTTCATGACATGGCCAACAAAATCCAAAGCCACAATAAGCAGTGGACACATCAACGATATTACTGTTGAAACAGTCTATTAATCAATCCCCACCTGTTCAATCCCTGGAGAGAGAGAGAGAGGGGTAAACTGAATGAAAACAACAGCCTAATTGGGTAAATATCGTGATGTTTAATTGATCCTACCAAACAAGTAAACCAGAATGTGTCCACTACTTTGAGCTATAGTGATGGCTGCTTAAAACCAGAAGAGCCACTTACGACGCTTTTCAGCTCTAGATGTGTTGGGGTCTACAGTGATTCTTTCTGCATTACCAATAAGCCATTTGCTGAAATCAGGCGAAGAAACAAGTTCTTCCATAGCTTTCTCTGTGGAGTGTCTGGTGAAGTTTTTCCACTCAGCCTTCGAGAAAATTTTCTTTTCAGGTGTAGTATGGAATGTGGAAGGGTACAACTCTGAATCTGACTGCTGACAAGGTGATGTCCTGGAAAAACCTGAAGGATTGAATGTGTAAAGAGCATTTCCAGTGTGTAACAGGCATTGATCCTAATATATTTCTTTTTATTAGTTAGATTAAGAATACAAGAATCAGGCAAACCTCGTTCAGCAGATTTGCATGAAGCCAGAGTGAAATTTTTGGTTCGAGGCGCAAGGAAAATGGGGTCTTCATCACTCTGAACCTTGTATGTATATTTGTCACGTGAATCTTCAAAGGCTGATAAATAAGGAACCCGAGATCTCCTGCGGTTCTTTTTTGGAGATTTCACTGTATTCCTGTACAAGTAGTTCACAAATGTAATGCATTTGAAACCACGGGACACCTGACAAGTGAAAAGGAATATGCATGATGATATTGCACATAGTTTAAGATGAGTTATTAGAGCTAAAAAGGTTCAAAAGATCATGCAAATATGTTGCATAATTTTTCCAGGCCCATCAATAAATCATCTTCAGATTACTGGAAACTAAGAAAGTATTCCCCCCCACCCCTTCTCTCTCCTCCCAATATAAAATAAAAAAACCACAGAACATTTCCCACATTATCAAATTTTGGAGACACCTATTAAACATATCAGTGCTGAAGACCTTAGTGGATGAAAAGGAAGCAGATCTTGAATTCCTGATGATGGAAGGTAATCGTTAAGCTCCGGAATAGTTAAATCATACTTGTACAGGCGACGAATGAATCTAAAAATTCTCCACAATGATGAAGAGATCATTATTCCAGAAATCAAAGCTTCTGCTGCCAGTAGAGGATCCGCAGAACTCTGAAAGCAGAACATACTTGTCAAGGTGGTTACCTTTTGTTCAAGAATGAAACACTCATATGCAATAAACTAGATCATGGTTTGCTATATATACACGTGGGGAATAAGAATTTGATACTTCTGAGATCAATGAAAAGAAACCTGAAGAATCATAACAGCAGCCAAAATACGGATGGACCATGCAACAAAGTTTGAGGTGCTTATATCAATTGATCCATCTTCTGTCAGGACAAGTTTACGGACTGCCCAGAAGCCCATCCATGCTCCGGTCAGAACAAGAAAAGCCAGCAGAAATATTGCCAACTGCAATTCACAATTTCAAGAAACATCTCAATTTCTTAATTTGCTAAGCATTACCATCAGTTAATACCTATAGTACTTCCACATTTATTATAACTACATAAATCTAAAGCGCAGGGCTTTTCTAATTGGAAAAAGTTTAGCTGCAAACTTGGTTGTAGCCAATGACTACAAGTCCACTTAATATCTTCTTATTGGATGTGAATTTGACAAATCCACTATTAGATTACATTTTCTTCTTATATCCTTCATGCTTGCAAAATTTACAGAAAATCAAAGATCAATAGCTATGTCATAAACCAAATGTTTAAAATTTCAAGTTTTTGTAATCTAAAATTATGCATAAAAAAATGGTTTATGAATCAAATAGTAAATAACAGCCAATTATGTTGTCAAATTAATTTTTTAAGTGGGAGCTGCTAAAAAGCCAAATTTTTTCCTTTCTAATTTGAATGAAGCATTCAATATAGCAGCCACTGCCTGCTTTAACACAAAATCCAAGTGCACTACAGAAATGAAACTTCTAATACACGAGAAATCCTGGATACAATAACAGAAACAAAGATACCAAATGATCAACATAAAGAATATTGGTGTGATTCTATGGTTCTGACTGAATTAAGAATTTGAGTTTCAATTTAGGCAACCAATATTACATACACATCCAAAGAAAACTTTTCTTTTTAATTATGTAAAGGTTAATAGATTGGAAGGATGACAATCAAAAACTAAGAAAAGGGAAGAATACATTTTATTATACAACTGTACACTGCAAAATCTTGTAGACATTAGCGAATTTCCATGAAACAACTTCAAGGAGACACTCCAGTTTGAACAGGGAAATAGATAATTTTACCCTTTTCCTAGGGGGAGTAAGAGTGGTAAAGTGCTAGCAGTTAATCAGCATATTCCAACTGTAGAATTATCTAAATCACTTACAATGATGCTAACAAAAATAAACCCTAATATAGGTCTTGCCAAGCTCTCAACTGCAACTGGATAATGTAGATGACTAGTATGATTGTATCTGTGCTTTAACCTGGGCTATTTTCTTTTTTGATATATAATATTTATTCATTTTATTGCATTCCCACCCGCCACTTTACCACAGAAGCCAAAGCCATGGCAATAAAGCCAACCCAGAACTTTATGCATCAACACATAAGGCAAACATTAGGGACCAAAATGGTAATTAAACCTTTTTTTTTATATAATAGACTTACAAGGCAGTTATCAGAATAATTTAATATAACTTACATACAGGATTATACATGTCTTCACTGATTCCTATCTCTGTAAGTATCGTACGCAACAATCCAGGTAAGTAACGGAGAAGAAAAGATCCCAAACCAACCTGAGAAAAAAAAAATCATTGTATTCACATAATCTCTTTGATACAACTGAGAAGGGAAAAAGTGAGTTGATTCAAGGTTGATACCCACAACAGATGAGTACATAAAAATTGCAAGAGAGTTCCTTCGGCCAGTTGGGAGAAGCTTCATCCCCTATCAATAACAAGAACAATACTAAGATATTACAATATGAGAGACATGCCAAAGCAACTAAAATAATTTCTCCAGGCTGAAGTTAGAGACACAAAAATCATTCAAAGCCTCAACCCCACCAACAAGCTGACATAAATTACAACAACAAAACTGATAAATCCAATTTGAGCTGAAAAGAAATGCATAAGATAAAATCAGTAATACACATTAAAACAAACTTTAAAGAGATGTCAAATATCAAACTGAATGCAAAGCATATATGAGTTTCAAACTTCAAACTGAATGTGGGATCCAGTAAATTCTTTTGGACAGTTAGGAAACCTTACCCAAGTAACAATAAGGAAGCAAAACTAGGACAACCAATTTTAACCAAAGGAAAGAAGAAGAATAAAAAGGAGAAGTAGGAGGAAAGACATCAGAATGGATATTAAAATAATGAGATATTGGTACTTGAAGACACTGCAACTAAAATTACAAATTTGAACAAAAAAAAAAAGATTTTGCAAATGAATATCAAATAGACACCACCACAAACAAAATCATAAGTGAAACACTGGAGAAGAAGACTAATAAGGGCAAAAACATCATCCTCACACGCACCTCCAGATTTTGTGCACAAATAAAATAAGAACAACGAAAACAAGGAAGTCTTAGTTACCACTAACCATTTTATCTAAAGTTAGGTAAAACTGATTTTTTTTTTTTTTTTTTTTTTTGTTGTTGATAATTCGATAATTAAGGGAGGGGGGTTTTGAACCTTAAATGTCTCTTTTAGAAACTCCAGGATTTGCCAACTAGTTGAACAACAAGGTT
This sequence comes from Quercus robur, assembly GCF_932294415.1. Taxonomy (NCBI): domain Eukaryota; kingdom Viridiplantae; phylum Streptophyta; class Magnoliopsida; order Fagales; family Fagaceae; genus Quercus; species Quercus robur. Next base: position 14,580,294 of record NC_065539.1, read on the forward strand.
CTTGGAAAATATAACTGATAGTTAACATGGACTAAATACTTAATTGGCAAGTCCAATAAATCTTAACAGAAAATTCAAATTACATTGACAGCTTAAAATTGTAAATGATATCCATAATATTAATAGTAATGGAAAACTATATTACCTGAAAAAGGATGATCAATATTACAAGGATGACCCCAATTGACATTGCACCTCCATAATAAAATACAAATGACTTGCTCAGAGGGGATGCCAGGCTCATCAAAACTATTCCCAGGATTAAACATATTATGCGATACAAAAAAAATTCTGCAGAAAAAAACAACAAAGTAATGGAACAAGTTACTAGTTTCATAGATAATGGTAGGTTAAAAAGGTATCCACAGATTAAACAAAAAACAATTACCTTCTTCAATGGACACCTCAAAGGGTTCTAAGGAAGAACCAGCAGTTCGTATATCTAAGATCCTGTGATCAAAAGGTGACATGGACCTAACCCAAAATCCCTTAACAACTTTCTCCCACTGACCTTGAGGGCACATCCCGACGCCAAGAGAGACATTCCTGCAAAGTAAACATTCCACTCTTATTTACTAAAAATATGCTTTTAAATTGGTAACATATGCTTCAACCATTCTTTGACTCAACTAGTAATATTTCTAACCACTTAAAAATGAATATTAAAAAAGAATTACTTAATTGTTAGGTGAGAATTGAGACAGATGGGTACCTCATTAATAAAGTCAATTCTGCATTATACTCTTAAAATTACGATATCAATTGAAATTATTGAGTTAATGTAACCAAATTCAAAATCTCTGTTATTTGAGATTGTTACTACAGCTATACAGCCAAGATCACTCTTCCACATGCGTACTTCCCACATTTAAATAATGGATTAGACCAAGTAGTAGAATTCTTTATCTTGAACAAATATAAAATTGCTACATGTCTGCCAACTTCTCCAAAGCAACAGCAACACTAAAAGGAATTATAACCTCAAGAATATGGAATTACACTACAGAAACCTATTTTTGCCATCCAGTCAAATCAGTCTTTAGGTATGCAAAGTCAGGTGTGAAAACCGCACGATATGATGACTCACCTATGGAAACAAACCTCGGTTTTCAACGTACGAATGCTTGGATCTCTTTGCGATACATTCACCTTCACTACATGGGCAATTTTTCCGAGATTTTTAAGCCTTGGCAATCCCCGTATATGAACTCTTTCACAAACCACTGAAGTGCCAGGCTTTGAACCAGTAGAAGTATTTACTCGCAAGCCATGAGATAGCTGCAGCCTAGTAGATTCACCAAAAACTGCAAAAACCAAAAAAAACACAAAAAAAAAAAAAAAAAAATCATTACCCATCTACCCATTCAAAAGCCACACCCATTTCTACCTCCAAATGTACCTAACAGAACTCTCACTCCCCTAAAACTTCATCTCTCAAAAACCAAACAGAGGGCATAACATCCAAACTTGGTATCTAAGACTTAAATGTGCATCACAAATAAACTGAAATGGAACGCTTAATTCTATCACATGAACTGATTCAAATGCTGTTGTATAATGAAAAAAATGATATATAATTTTCCTTAGCATAAACATCTATTTCTGAAACAGACTGTAACATTTTACACCGATAAGCAAAAACATCAAAGCATAATTTTACCTAATTAAAAGGAGATAACTATATGTTACTAATCAATTGGCTGTAAATAAAAAGCAAAGCATAAAAAAAAATTAAAATTAAAAAGGTATTTTTTCATTGTTTACCCTAAAAAAAAAAACCCAATAATAAGCCTGCTACATTTAATTTACAGCATATAAAATGACATTTTTTTCCTCAGTTTTCTTTGACACCAAATAGAACCATATGGGAAGGAAAAAGAAATGAAAATCCAATTCTACTATAAAATAACAAATTAAAAAAAAAAAAAAAAAAAAAAAAAAACCCAAGATTGCGAAATAGAATATGTAATGGAAGAAATGGTACCCAAAGAAGGTTCAGTGGCGGAGGCAACGGAAGCCCAGGCCGAAATTGCGAGGAAGAGAAGGCAGGGAAAGCGGGCGGATATCCGAACCGGTTTTGCAGAACCCATCATATTCTGGGTTTCGAGTGGGAAAGGTGGTGGGGTTTGCAAATACGGTGAAATGGGGAGGGCAGTTCTGCTATTTTGCAAGGAGCGCTACAGCTTTAGTTGGGCCTCACAGACTTTACTCCAGCCCGTCTAATTCTTAGATAGCCATGGCCCATGGGCTGTTCTTCTCCACTAGTTTTCAATTCCAAGTCCACAACTCTGTTTCCCAATTATCCTTTAAAAAAAAGTTTTTAAAAATACAAATAACATCTTTTAATGTTTTGTGAATTGTCATTTTTATCCTTTAAACTTCATTGTTCTTTTTGACTTTTCTCCTCTGTTTTATCAAATTTTTTGGATACACACAAAAGTTTTTTAATTTTTTTAATTTTTTTTTTTTTTTATAAAGAAACAGCCCAAATTGGCTTTATTTGATAGCTAATAAATCAAATACAGAGCAATAATGAAGATCTGGAGAATTAGACTTCATCCAAACGAGAACAGAAGAAGAAAGTCTTACTTTCTTGGGTAAAGCATGAGCTAAACTATTGTCTTAATTTTATGAGAGAAGGAGAAGTTCTGTAAAGAAACAAAGTGTCTATTATAAGATTGCCAAAGGAAGATTGGAACAGCTGCCCATTTCAAAGAGCATAGAATATGTTACAAATGTAATACACTGCATCATTAGCTCTCTCCATCTAGAATGGAACCCCAGCTTCTCCATAATTTTTCTAGCCACACCCACTCCACTCTATCATACGCTTTGCTCATATCCAACTTCAGAGACATCTCACTAATCTTCCCTTCCCTTTTCTAACTAATATGATGCATAGTTTTAAAAGCAATTATAGCATTATCAATAATTAACCTTCCATGCACAAATGCACTTTGGGATCACTAATAATAGTACGTAAAATTTTTTTAAGTCTATTTGCAAGAACTTTTGAAACTAATTTGTACACCACATTATACAGGCTAATAGGGCGAAAATTAGTCACTCTGGTAGGAGATTTATTTTTAGGGACAAGAACAATATGGGTCTCATTAAACTTTGGTGGAGCTCTCCCATGGTTAAGAAATTCTAACACAGTACTAGTCACACAATTACCAATATGAGACCAAAAACGTTGGCAAAATAGAGGAGGCATACTATCAGAACCTAGGGCTTCTTCTTTTTTTTATATACATTTGCCTTAAAGTTTGCGATACTTCTTTAGCCTGAAATTCCCTTGTCAATACATAGTTCATCTCATCCGATACCTTTGGCTGAACAACATCCAAAATTTCATGAAAATCATGAGACTAAAGATGTAAATTGTAGAATATGGCTTTGAATTAGGAGTTCGACTCCTTGTTGGATTTGAATAAGAAAGGAATTTTATTCCTTTTAGGTTATTGTTGTTTGAAATTATCAAGCTCTATTAGAAATCTTGTCTACCATTTGATTTTAAGTTATATTTGGAATAGGAGTGACTCTTCTTTTGTGTGTGGAAAAGAAGTCTAGTCTTTCTTGGTTTTAGATATGTTAGCAGATTCAAGTATCTTATATAAGCATAGTGCTATTGCGGCAAATTTAGTGAGTGGTGAGAAAAACAAGGCTTTCTCTTGTTTTGGTTCTTTGATATTTGTGGGTTGCAATTTCGAATAGTGAGAGAGGTTTTGTTACCGCTTAGTTTTGGTTCTACGGTTTGGTGATTTGCTCTTTCTTGGTGTATTGCAACTTTTGAATTTGTTTTGTAGCTCTCTCTTTGGTTTTTATGCAATTTGTATTTCGTATTTGGTATTCGTATTCGGTATTTGTGAACTTTTAGTTCTTTGGTTTGTATTTTTGAGAGTGAGCTATTTGGGTGTATTTGGGATTTGGGTTGTGAGAGTGTCTCTACACTAATTTGTATTATCTCAAATTTTTTATAGTGAAATTTGTTCGTTGTCACCCATGGATGTGTTGACGAAAATTGTTAACCCATGTTTAACAATAATTATTAGAACAAGCATTGTCAAATTATGTTTAACAAACGTTGTCAAATTATGTTTAACAAGAATTGCTAAATTATGTTTAACAAGAATTGTCAAATTAGTTAAATTCATCAAACATAATTTCACCCATAAGCCTTTTGGTGTATGAGTTGTATTGATATGAGTAGTGCTCATTCAAGATAATGTATCTCTTAATTACAATCCCTTGTTTCAAGGGAAGACCCTTTGATTCCAATCACGTCGTCTTTGTACATAAGTTTATTTATTTTCATGTTTAAGGGGATATGTGTTTTTATTTATTTGTGGCTGCACCTAATTATTTATTTAGGTTGCTTACGTACCCTTGATGGGGATCAAGCCAATTTGTAGTTCTTAATGTGGGGTTTTAGATTTAAAATCCTCAAATATGATTTTGCCCAATTTAAATAATGGACATTTAAGACAAATACTTGGTGTTTGATTAAGCATCGACTTAATTTTGCTTTGGGTGAGATAATTGATTTTATTCTCAAGGATAAGTCATGGACCATGTTTTTATGGAAATTGAACCAAGGATTCTATCTTTGAGAAGTTGAATGTCCAAGCAATTTTCCCTTTCTTTCATTTGCTTCTTTGTAGGAATTTTAATGACATTTTGATTGAGGTTCCCAAATTTAATTAAGGGAAAGAAAACCCCTTTGGACCAATTTTATTATTATTTTTTTTTTTTTATGAACATTGGGAATTAGAAAATTTCCTTAAATCAATTTTTTATGGTTATTTTACTTTGAGAATTATTAATTCCAATCTTGATTAAGAGATTACGAATCCCAAAGAATTAGTCATGTTAGAATTTGAAGGAATTAGAATCCTCATTTTATTTAAGGGAGTCAAGGACTCCATTAATTAGGTAGTATCAAAGACTCCATTAATTTTGGTAGAGTTAAGGACTCTATTAATTTGGTAGACTCAAGGACTCCATTAAAATATGGTAGAATCAAGGACTCCATTAATTGGATAGAGTCAATGACTCCATTCAAAGACTCCATTAATTTTGGTAGAAACAAGAACTCTATTAAAATGTGGTAAAGTCAAGGACTCCATTAAAATATGGTAGAGTCAATGATTCTATTAAAGCATGATAGAGTCAAGGACTTCATTAATGTGGTAGAGTTAAGGACTCTATTAATTTGGTAGAGTCAAGGACTCTAGTTCAGAAAACACTGAACCAAAGTTTGAAAGAATTTTTATTTGGTAATGTTCAAATAGGATTTACGAGTCAGGGACTCGTATGTAAAGCTTCATGCATGGAGTTAGGAACTCCTCATGAAACCCAACCCTATTTGTTTTACCAAACAAAAATTCAAATTTGAAGAAGAGGAAGAGGGAGAGATTTAGAGAAGAAAGAGACTAATAAAATCCCAACCTAATGCTGTGTGTTCTTCCTCTACTTGTTGCTCTCTATCTCTGTCTGTGTCTCTCTTCTTTCTTTTTTCTTTTTTTTCTCTGTGTTTTGCTGTGCTTTTCTTCTTTTGTGCGTACCTCTCCTTTGTAATTTGCTAGAGACTCTTTAATTTATAGAGAAATTGGGAAACCGTTCTCGCTTTATTTCTCAACTGATCAGCTCATAAGCAACTTCCATGGACCATTAACTTCTTTCATGTGTTCATGCCATCACCCACTTTTTAGCTTTTCAATTTAATATATATCAATCCTCTTATTTTTTGGTGATGTGTTGCAACTGCAACTAACCATTTCCACGTTGCTTTCCTTCCATCTTTGATTTTTTTTTTTTGCTGAATAAGGCAAACCTTCCATCTTTGATTGTGGTGCTGCATGTGGCCAGAGATGTTTTATTTAACTACACATCCCACCGTTCAACATCTTGTCATCTATACTACTATTTAAGGGGCTTCTCCTGTTTGGACCAATTTTTTTTTTTTTGGGTTCCAAAATGCCCTTACACCCTAGGTTTAAGCAGGAGCAAAATTAAAGGACACTTCAGTAAAAATACAACTCTAACTCCCACTATAACATTGCCTACAAAATAGGGTCACTTTCCTATTATTTTCAAATTGCTTGATTCACTTATAAATTAGATTCTAGAAAAAATTATATATAAAAAATAAAAACACAGGTTGATGTCTTACTTGATTTTTTTTTTTTTTTTTTAAATCTTAAACTACTACAAAATATTACACTGGATTTTTGTGTGATTTTTAAATAATACGGTTAAATGAGTAATTAATATTTCTCATCCATCAGTTTCTTATCCATGTTTCTCTCAACTCTTCACCTAACGTCTCACACTTTCCCCACTCCTCCATGCTTCAAACTCAAATTAAAATGGCTCATCATCCTCATCAGCTATCATCCTTACCCAAATTCAAAAACCATAAGCAACCACCTTATTAGTTATCATCCTCACCCAATTTGAAAAACCATATTCAAACTCTCTTATCATTATTTACTCAAGAATTCATTCACACGTAGATACTTCTGTAGGCCACAATTCTTCAAGCCTATGTTTTACGATTTCCCACGGCTACTCAGTGCAGATGGTACTGCTCTTCCCCCCCCCCCCCCCTCCTCTCTCTCTCTCTCAAATTTCTATATTTCTTGAATTGGGTATTGGTTGTTATTTTTATTTTAGTGAAAGTGTGTACAAAATCGCAATAGAACCCCCAAATTCAAAACCTATTGAGAAATCAACCTCAGTGAAGTTGTCATTGAAATCAATGCAAGTTGCTCAGCATCATCGTTGGCCAGTGTGCCAAGTCAGTGCAGCTTCATTTGAGAAATAGTAGAAGAGAGCGACTATGGCCGTAGAGAGCGTGAGATATCAGATTTGGACTTGCCGAGGTACTCTTTCTTCTTCCATGTGTATATATAAATTTATGTATTAATAGCAAACTCAAGATGTTGCTACATAATCATTTCTCCACTTCTATTCGGCTACAATTTGGGGTTCCAAAAATTAAATTAAAATAAAAAATAAAGGCAACCAATTTGGGTAGGTCTCTCTATATCCTAGGTCTATTTTCTTTATTTTCATTTTTTTTAAAGATTTCAATTATGATTGTTCATTTTTAATTTGGATTACAGGAGGGAGATTATATATTCTTTGAATACCAAATCAATGCACACTAAACCAACAATAGCCCTTTGAGTCAAGAAATGTTCTCATCATAAGGTATATATATTTGTATGAAATTATTAATTCACTGCCCTAAATCCATAGTTAAATCGTAGCCTAAAGATCCTTCCAATAGGCTATATATGATTTGTGGAAATGTACTTACTTAAGGTGTGCATATATGAAAAACTTTATCAAGTATGTATGTTTAAATGAACTTAAACAATGATGCACGTGTTGTGGGAATGTCCAATGGCATGAAATCTAGAAAGACTACAGACATGATCTACTGATATGAAGATTTATTTCTCTGGCCTTTTCCATTGATTAACAATGGAATGAAGAGAGGGGGGAGCTATGGGGTAGTACTGGTCCAGGAAATCTAGACAAGTCAAAACACATTAAATAGCTTCACTCACAGCAAATAATGGATTTGGCTAAAACACTGCTTCAAGAGTCAAGACTACAAACATGCAAGTTAACACTAGTGGGCAAGACACAAGGACAATGCAAGTTATGAGTGTTTTTATGAGAAAAATGGGTTACTTTGTTCATCCTTAATGGCTAGCTATAGGAAATAAAACTTTCTATACTTAATTTTCAAACAAAAAAATAGAGTGTATTGCATTTGAAGATGGTGATGTGAAGAATTTGGAGAGAGATGTATATGCATTTGAAAGCCGATGATGTGAAGGAAGGGTACCTATAAAGTAGACCCTTCCTTTGTATATTAAAGATAAAGTTTCCTTTGGCTTATGACATAAAAATTCATGTGTTAAATTTGGACAAAAAATATCAGTATAAATGATGAGAAAAAATAGGATTATCATTCAATATTTCATGGTTTGAACTTTGAAGGTTTTACAACCAACCTTTGGTAAAGTTGCAAGAACATGTTCAATAAAATGGTACTTTTAAATAACAAAGGCAACTTGGTAGACCCATTACTTTGAGATCTCAATCGCACTGGATGAAGAAGAGTCCAAAGTTTATTTATTGCATTGCATCATCAAGAGACTTCCATTTTAGATTGATTGCCCAAAAAATGTCCATTTTAGATTTTGTGTCAAGTATTATTTTATTTTATTTTATTTTAAAACAGGCCTTTTCGCTTTGCACGTGCTCAAATGATCTTCTATTTTTTTTAAAGGACAAAACATTTTATTCATCATAATTTGGGATTGATGCATTTTTTAATCACAACTAGGATTTGAGCACGCACATGAGTGCGTGCTTCATGTGCGTGCTCAGAGGCTTTTCTATTCCATGTTTTAGATGTAGTGAATTATTTTACAGTTTTACCTGATGTAAATATTTCAAATTTCTACATTGATCCATCATTTTCTTCATAATAGCTTTTGTAAATATTTTCACATGTATTTTGTAAGTAGTTTTATAGTTACAATTTCATTATGCATTTTCAATATATGTAAATTTATAAGATTTATTCAAATGATCTTTTTTTTTTTCTCCCCCTAAAGGTTAATACTAAATTATGACATCATCTTCCAATAAATAAAACATTGATTACTACATTAAAAAATTGCCAAAAACATATGATAATTATAGAATACTAGCCTCTGGGCTCTTCTATTTTTTTGGAAAAAAATTAATAATTTGCATCCATTATAATTTGGGATTACTACATTTTCTAATTATAAAAAAACTTAGGGATGTGATGAGTATTATGCGTTAGCAGGTAAAATAATTTTTCATCACACCCCTAGGTTTATTTGTGATTTGAAAGTGTAGTAATCCCAAATTATAATAGATGCAAATTATTAAGTTTTTCCCAAAAAGATAGAAGAGTAATGCGTGTGCTTAGAGGCTAGTTTTTTTTTTTTTTTTTAAGAGGATATATATTTTTGACCCCATAAACTTGTCCAAATTTTTTTTTTTTTTGATAAGTTTTGCTTGGCAATTTTTATGTAACCACTTTTTTATGTTGAAAATTTCATATTTCAATAGTGCCCCCCAAATGTCATGTGAGATCGGTGGTGATTCTTGCATGATACTCGTATCTTGATTTTTTTTTTTTTTTTTTTTTTTGGTGTGGTTTGGAATCTCTTTCTTTTGAATTTATTGTCCCAAGTGGTAGATTGATTTGGCTTCGGCATCTTTTGTCTTGATTTTTTTTTTTGTTTCTTTGTTTTGGGCATTGATTTGCACTTTATACTTATGCAAATTTTCTTGCGTGCATAAGATTGATCACTTATTTGGTGGGAAATGTTTTTTTTTTTTTTTTGACATGCGACTAAACTTAGTAAATGATACCAAGCTATCTACGTACCCAAAAGGGATCAAGTCATCACGTAGTTCAAGAATGATGATTTTTTTTTTTTTTGAAGATGTGACTGAACTCAGTAAATAATACCAAGTTACCTACATACCTGAAATGGGATCAAGTCATCACGTAATTCAGAGGGGATTTTCAAAAGGGAGAATTTTTTTTTTGAGGATGTGACTAAACTTAGTAAATAATACCAAGCTACCTACGTATCTGAAAGGGGATCAAGTCAACACGTAGTTCAGGAAAGGAGAATTTTTTTGAAGATGTGATTGAACTTAGTAAATGATACTAAGTTGTCTACGTACCCAAAAGGAGATCAAGTCATCACGTAGTTCAAAGGGGCAGAGGGGTTTTTTTTTTTTTTTTTTTTTTTTTTTTTTTTTTTTTTTTGTGTGTGTGCCCTAACTTTTGCCTAGGTCGCCTTATAAAAAAGGTTTTCAACCTAGCAGGCTTTTTTTTTTTTTTTTGGTGCCCTAACATTTGCCTAGGTCGTCTTATAAAAAGGTTTTCAACCTAGTGGGCTTTTTTATTTTATTTTATTTTATTGTAGAACTTTTTAATGAACTTCTCATTTACACAAGGATAAACATGTTGTTCCTCACCCTTCTTCCTCAATATCCTTTTTTTTTTTTTTTTAAATAGATGCATAAGCACGGTTGTTGCTTAAAATTTGGCATCAAGATAATTCACCTCTTCTCCCATGAAAGGGTTAGGATCAGTGTACACCCTTTTCATATTTCCATCTTCATCACAAAGTTTAAAGCATTGATGAAGTGTGGAACCGATTATGCCATAAATGTGTACCCAAGGGCGTCCCAACAAAACTTTGTAGGAAGTATCATCATCAATTACATGGAAAAGAGCTTCAGAATACAATTCTCCTATTTCCACTTTTAATAAGATGGTTCCCATGGCTCTTTGTCCAACTTGGTTGAAGCTTTGAATGGTCAAGTTGGATGGGGACAATTGTTTGGACTTCATCCCCATTACTTTGAGTGTCTTATAAGGGAGAAGATTTACAGTTGATTCGTAATCCAATAGGATTCTTGATAACCATGCATCTCTAATCGTGCCCTTGACATATAAGGGCCGATTATGAAATTTTTCCCCTAGCTGGAGGTCCTCATTATTAAACAATATGCATGCCAAACATGAAGCGCATAGTCTTGGTGACAAGGGTTGTGAGGAATTAACTTCTTTCTCTTTAGAAGAATCATCTTTTGCATTTTGTTTTAATTTTTCCTTCTGTGGTAATGACAAATGTTGGCCTGAAAGCAAAGTTACTTCATCTATCTCCCGTTCATTGTCATCAATTGAAACCATGCAACATTGCACAACTTCCTCTTTCATCTCATCCTCTAAATGATTTTGAAGAAATTCCTTAGGAAGATATTCAACTAGAGTTATTGGCATTCTCTCAAATTGAATATATTTTTCTTCCTCTAAACTCATGCTTTTCTTCTGAGTGTTCTTCTTTTTCTTCTTATTTTCTTGGAATACTTCCTTCCACGGATTTTGACTCCTGGCTTCTCAAAGGGCATAATGATTGGTAATGGCCTTTTAGCCATTTTCTTGGATTTCTTACCAATATATGTTTGCCACTCTTCTTCATTTCTATCTTTCATGTTAGAGGAATTGTCCCAACAGTCTAATTTTGCTTCAGTCATAAGCTCATAAAGACTTGAGAGATTGCTTAACTCAGCCTTGACATTAAGAGTCTTTTTGACCTTTTCAACATTATTTAGCTTTGCCCCCAGTGGGCAAGGCAAAGTGGACTTTGGTTCCTCCTCAAGCAAGGAAATGCTATTTGATGCAGCAGTTGGTACTAGAGGAACTATCTACCTCAATTCACCATCATTTATCATTTTCTAAATTATATTCTTCAAGATATAGCATTCTGATAGAGGATGGCTAATGATTCGATGGTAGTGGCAATATTTAGGGTCATCTATCTTATCAACTTCAGAAGGTCTTTTAGGCTCAGGGAGTTGTATTGATTTTTCTTTCATCAACTCATTAAAAATCCCTTCCACATCATCATCATGGAATGAGTATTTCGTTTTCTTTTTCTCTTCAAGAGTGAGCTTTTTCGAGCCTTCCTTACCTTTCCCATTTTGCCTTCCATTATTGACAAAGGTAGCCATTACTTCTCCATTATTTCAAGGCTTTTTTCCTTCTGAGTTTTTTTCTTCTAAAATACACCCCCTTTGCATGGTACTCTTTTGTCGGGCAATTTGCCTTTCTTACTTGCCTTAGAGACCAATGCATCAAAACTCTGAGGTTCTGCAATCCCTATGAAAGTGGCAATCTCCGGTAAGAGATTGTTTGAACACATTTGTACTACATATTGTTCAGTCAACTTTTCAGAACATTGGAGATTTAGGCTTCTCCATCTTGTAATGAAGTCATTGACACTTTCATTCGATTTTTGTTGAGCATCAGTTAAATCAACGATTGAAACTTTCTTCTTTGAACTCACAAATTGGGCAAGAAAAGCCCTTTGTAAATCATCCCAAGTATGAATTGATCTTGGTTGTAATTGAGTGTACCAAGTAAATGCAGAACCATTAAGAGACTGAATGAATTGTCTTATCAACAAGGCATCTAACAAAGCAGATTCTCCACATGCCAAATAAAAATGTGCCAAATGCTCTTTAGGGGAACTAGATAAGCCATCAAATTTCTCAAAATTTGGTTTTTGATAACCTGTTGGGAATGAAATAGAATCATAATAAGCTGGATAAGGTTTTCGATATCCATGAACAGATAAATTTATAGATGCTTGAAATTCTTTGATTCCCTCAGCAATGAGTGTCTTCAATTCATCTTGTGATATAGAACTAGATGATGTGTGCCCTTCTTCGGCTGTAGCCACATGAGTTCTAGCTGATGTACTTGCTTGAGAAGCTACTTGGGCTGCCAAGGTTGCTATTTCGACATCTTTCTCAATGAGTTTCCTTTGCAACTCTTGACGTTGCTCTTCTAAATTTGTGGTGCTAGTTACTAGAACCGACATGTCTTTAAAATCACTTTCATCTGAGATCTTTAACACTTTGCCAAATTGATTTATTAGAATTTCTGGAAAGTCTTCTTCTTGAAAAATAGACTTTGAATCTCCGTATAGTGGACTATGAAAATCACTTTGTGTTTCCATAGTATCAGAAGAAGTGGTGGAGATTAATGAATCATCGAAGATGGATTGGGACATGAGGCAAGCCCTAGAGCGTGTGATAGGACTTGAATAAGGCCTTGGTGACTTATTAACCTCCTTACAAATCTCTGTCACATTTTTGTGCTTTGAACTTGTTTCTAATCCAAAATTTTATTCTTTTGCCAACAAATAGCCTGAGAAGAATGCCCATTTTTGAACCTCCAAGTTTGACTCGACCCTTTTTTATTGTTCAGCACGAAGAGCCGTTAACGAATAGTGATCAAATAATTCAGAAGTTTGGCTTTCTTCACTCCTTACATTTTTTCTAGGACCTTGCTTGGTTGGTGGCAATGTTTCAAAGGAGGCATCAATGTCCATGGCTACTTCTTTTCCTTTGACAATAGGATCACTCTTTGGTGAAGTTAATTCAAGAATGCGAGGCCGCATTGCCTTTGGTTGAGGAGTCACCTTTTGCTTTAGTGATGCTTTCTTCGAAATCTTGATAGATTTTTTAGTGACCCTAACCTTCGGGGTTTTAGGATGACTAGCTTCCCTTTCTTCATTGAAGTCACCATTATTGACTTAGTTGTTCCCAATGTGATTGGGATGGAGCCAATCATGATTTGAATGGAGAGAAGCCTTGGGGCCATACCCATGGTGTTAGAGTCATTCACATTTGAATGCTCAGCTTGGGATTTTTTAGCTTTGGAATTTTTCCTCGCACTCCTTTTCCTTGAAGTCTTTGAAGTTGATGAAACTTGGATGTTGGTCATCTGTTCATCATTCGATACCTCGAGCTTGACGGAAGGGCGACCAAGGGTAAATGTCATGCGACAACCAATTGCCCTTTGTGCAGTTGCAGGGAGCTTGTGGAAGTAAACAGTCACATGGGGAGCCATTGGTAAACCTAATTAAAACACGAAAATTGATGTATAAGAAACATAGTTGGAGATGAAAAGGAGAATGGGTCCCACCGGGCATGTCAAAAATTATGTTGACGAAAGTTGCTAACCCATGTTTAACAATAATTGTTAGATTATGTTTAACAAGCATTGCCAAATTATGTTTAGCAAACGCTGTCAAATTATGTTTAACAAGAATTGTTAAATTATGTTTAACAAGAATTGACAAATTAGTTAAATTCATCAAACATAATTTCACCCATAGGCCTTTTGGCATATGAATTTTATTGATATGGGTAGTGTCCATTTAAGATAATGTATCTCTTAATTACAATTTCTTATTTCAAGGGAAGACCCTTCGATTCCAATCACGTTGTCTTTGTACATAAGTTTATTTATTTTCATGTTTAAGGGGATATGTGTTTTTAATTATTTGTGGCTACACCTAATAATTTATTTAGGTTGCCTACACACCCTTGATGAGGATCAAGCCAATTCGTAGTTTTTAATGTGAGGTTTTAGATTTAAATCCTCAAATATGATTTTGCCCAATTTAAATAATGGACATTTAAGACAAATACTTGGTGTTTGATTAAGCATCGACTTAATTTTGCTTTGGGTGAGATAATTGATTTTATTATCAAGGATAAGTCATGGAACATGTTTTTATGGAAATTGAACCAAGAATTCTATCTTTGAGAAGTTGAATGTCCAAGCAATTTTCCCTTTCTTTCATTTGCTTCTTTGTAGGAATTTTAATGACATTTTGATTGAGGTTCCCAAATTTAATTAAGGGAAAGAAAACTCCTTTGAAACAATTTTGTTATTTTTTTTTTTTATGAACATTGGGAATTAGAAAATTTCCTTAAATCAATTTTTTATGGTCATTTTATTTTAAGAATTATTAATTCCAATCTTGTTTAAGAAATTACGAATCCCAAAGAATTAGTCATGTTAGAATTTGAAGGAATTAGAATCCCCACTTTATTTAAGGGAGTCAAGGACTCCATTAATTGGGTAGTGTCAAAAACTCCATTAATTTTGGTAGAGTCAAAGACTCCATTAATTTTGGTAGAGTTAAGGACTCCGTTAATTGGGTAGAGTCAAAGACTTCATTAATTTTGTAGAGTTAAGGACTCTAGTTGAGAAAACACTGAACCAAAACTTGAAAGAATTTTTATTTGGTAATGTTCAAATAGGATTTACAAGTCAGGGACTCGTATCTAAAGCTTCATGCATGGAGTTAGGAACTCCTCATGAAACCCAACCCTATTTGTTTTACCAAACAAAAATTCAGATTTGAAGAAGAGGAAAGAGGGAGAGATTTAGAGAAGAAAGGGACTGATAAAATCCCAACCTAATGCTGTGTGTTCCTCCTCTGCTTGTTGCTCTCTATCTCTGTCTGTGTCTCTCTTCTTTCTTTTGTTCTTTTTTCTCTATGTTTTGTTGTGCTTTTCTTCTTTTATGCGTACCTCTCTTTTGTAATCTGCTGGAGACTCTTTAATTTATAGAGAAATTGGGAAACCGTTCCCGCTTTTTTTCTCAACTGATCAATTCATAGGCAACTTCCATGGACCATTAACTTCTTTCACGTGTTCATGCCATCACCCACTTTTCAACTTTTCAATATTTCTATACTATTATTTAAGGGGCTTCCTCTGTTTGGACTGGATTTTTTTTTTTTTTTTTTTTTTTTTTTGTTTTAAAATAACCTTACAGCCTATGTTTAAGTAGGGTCAAAACTTAAGGATAACACTATAAAAATACATTTCCAATTCTCACCTAAAACATTTCCTACAATATTGGATCACTCTCCCATTAACTTCTTTCACGTGTTCATGCCATCACTCACTTTTCAACTTTTCAATTTTTCTATACTACTATTTAAGGGGCTTCTCCTATTTGGACTTGATTTAAAAAAAAAAAAAAAACCCCTACAACCTACATTTAAGTATGGGCAAAACTTAAGGATAACACTATAAAAATACATTTCCAATTCTCACCTAAAACATTTCCTACAATATTGGATCACCCTCCCATTAACCCACTTATTCAAAAGCAAACTTCACGTTTAAACTTTTCTCTTTCTTTATTTTTTTAATTGGCTGATAATATTTCTTTTTTTTTTAAACCCACGTTAAAAAGTTAAAAAAAAAAAATTAGAAACCCATGTTAAAAAGTTAAAACCGTAAATTTCATTCCCTTGCCATCCACTTTTTTTTCTAAAACATTGCCAATAAAATAGGATAAATTTAAAAGTTTTTTTTTAGAAAAAAGTATTGAGAGATTTGAATTTTCTCCATAACTCCACATTTACACTTTTCTCTTTCTTTCTTTCTTTCTTTTTTTTTTTTTTTTTTTATGTGATCTTTTTTTTTTTAATTGGCCGCAATTTTTTTTTTTTTTTTTTTTTGTTATCCATTTCATTTTTCTTTTTTAAACCCATGTCTAACTTCCCCGAAGTTCGTCATTTTCTTCTTCTTTTTTTCACTCTTTTTTTTCGATACTTACCTCTTTGTTTTTTTTTTAATATTCCTTTTTGATATTAGGTTCTCTCTTTTCTTTTCTTTTTTTCTTTTTTTTTTTGAATTCACATTTCCCGTACTTCTACTCCCTAATAAGAGATCTCACTTTTTTTTTTCAAATCAATTCTTCTTTATTTATTTATTTTTATAACAATACTTTTTTTTTTTATAACAATTCTTCTTTATTTTGAAATTGAAGAGAGGAAAAAAAAACACTCATACTATAAAACTATCACTATAACTTTTCATTCATATCTCTTAAATTTAGACACTACTCCTCTCATGTTGGTTTTCAAATTGCTAACCATATCACCACAATTTGGTTGGATCATTTTTCTAAATGAAAATTTTCATGTAAAACATTACCTACAAAATAGGACAACACTCCCAATATACTCACGCTGATTTTCAAACTCAAATTACTTCTTCTTCAGTTCTCCAATTCTCTCAATTCTGTGTTAATCTTCTTTTCACCATTATCATCATTTTTTCTATTTGCTCTACTTAAGTTTGCTCCTACTCAATGGTATGTGTATGTCAATATACTTTGGTCTTTTCTATTTTGGTTTTCTAATTCATGAACAACTTCTTATTTTCTAGGAACAAATCAAATATTTGTGTAAAATAGCCCTTATAGTTCAACCTCAACTTTAATTTTTTTTCACATATTTCTTTAAGGAGCGTGCACTGGGGTGCCTATCTTCATGATTTTGGTATCTAAACTTCAAGGAACATGCACTGAGGGGTCTATCTTCAAGATTTTGGTATCTAAACTTTAAGGAACTTGCACTAGGGTGTTGATCTTCAAGATTTTCATGTGCGCTGTCCTCCAACTCGAACGAACTATTTGGACTTTGGATTTGAAGTGTAGTCAACGACAAAAATGTAAGTATCTTTCATGACCTCTATTTAGAACGTCTTATGCATATTGAGTTCTCTATATTACGTTTGCTTTTATGAGTCGCTATTTAGTATTTGCTTTCATATTTTGTTTCCTTACTTTGTTATCATTAGCCTTTCCATATCATTATCTTATCTTAAAAAAAACACACACACACACACTCACACACTCATGTTTTCTTGTATTCCTATTGTTTTGTTCAAATATGACTTCTTATATTCACGTTTTGAAGTCATATAACTCATATTAGCATGTAAACATTTTGAACTTATATTAGAACTCACATTTGAAAACGTGAATATAAAATATGAGTTCTATTTGACTTCTATTTGAACTAAAATTTTCAAATATGAGTTCATATTTCTAAATGTGAATTTTCTTTTATTTCTAAACGTGAATTTTCTATTTGAACTCATATTTCTAAACGTGAATATTTCCAAAAAAAAAAAAAAAGAGTTCTATTTGAATTCAAATTTTCTTATATTCACATTTTCAGATATGAGTTCTATTTGAACTCAAATTACTTTTTGATATATTTTTTTCAACAAAAAATTTAGTTGAACGATGACTTAGAGTTTAGGAAAAAAAAATTATTCTTTTATGTGATTTAGAGTTAAAAAAAAAAAAAAAATCTTTTAACTCCCACGTAAATACCGCCTACAAAATAGGACCACACTTTTCTTTTTTAATCTTTTCTTTTATTTGGTCAGTTTGATAATTGTTTAATATTTTCTCTAATTAATGACTCTTTTTTAAAGAGTTGGAATGATATATATTTTTGTCTATGTTTTTTTTTTTTTTTTTTTTTTTGTGGTTATTGAGTTTGATTAATTATTTTAGTGTATGTGTTTTAAGTGGTGCTCTGTCTTCCTCCTATTATTTTTGTTTGTTGTTTTTCTTACATTTAAGCCTTACTCTCTATTTTTTTTGTATTTTTTTTAGGGTGACATATCAATAATTTTGTTAGATTGCATGGCAGACACATTGGATGAATTTGGGTGAGTGAAGTGGTAGTCAATCTATCAAGTAATTGTTACTAACCATTTTTTTTTTTTTTTTTGTAAATATCCTACTATATGAAATTTAATATTGTCCTCCTTTTTTAGTGTGAAAAATTTGTGTCTTAGCATTGTAGGGGTAAGGGCCCAAAATTGTATATTGGGCCTTGGACTTTGTCCAAGGACATTGATTGGTCCAAAAACGAATGAACAATAGTGAGGGTGTTAAGTTCAAAGTCCCATAAGTAACATGCAAGTGGAAGGTTAGGAAAGGTGGTTCGAGGAGATTTGTCTCCTCAGACAAACAAAACATAGATCAAACGTATATTCTATCACTCAAAGTGACCTTCTAGGAAATTCCACTGAGAAGGACGTGCATCGTGAACGTACTGGAAGAATGGAAACTAGAAAATATCTAAGGAAAAGCTGCTGCCACCGCATTGAATGTCCTGTTGCTAACTTTCTGGCCACATTTATGTGGAGAAGACCCCTGAGCAGTGCTGCCTTGGCTACGACAACTCACAGAAGGCCAGAGAGGGTGTCTGATGGGACAAGCACTCAAGTAGTGACTCAAATAACCAACAAGTGTAGGATCAAGATCGTCCAAAAGAAAATATATAATGTAAGGGATCCTTCATGGATTGGTGATTGAAACTGTTTCCAATCAATATATACTAGAACTTAATTCCTTGGACTGTGCCGAGAGTGAATTTATTTAGATCAATCCTTCTTACTTTTGTTTAATTATCTTTCAAACCCATTCTATCTATTGTCTAACTCATTAGGGCCTAGTTCTCTAACCCACTCTCTACAAATTTATTGTTCAATGCTCATTGGGCCAATATCCCTTTACAATTTGGGATTGGGCTTCAAAACGTGTCCCTACAAGCATAATGATAGAGAATAATTATAATAGAACGAGAATAATAAAAATTACTTATCATATATATTTTTTTTCTTTTTTTTTTATTATTAAAAATTGGTCTTAAAAAATTACTTACCTAGGATGTCAAGTGTGTAGTATTAAAGAAATTGTTTCCCCTGTCCAAAAAAAAAAAAAAAGAATTCCAAGTAAAGCTTAGGGTGCATGTGATGAGAAACATAAGAATTGTGGAAGAAATCTATGAACTTGCTTTCATCCTATTTCGGAATGCGGTTATGGATGTGTACTAAGTGCCTATTTTTTGGGATTAAATAACTACCATTTTTAAAAATTTAATTAAAAAATTGTGTTTACAACTTGAGAGTCTTTAGCATTTAAAATTTTTGTTATGGATGTGAAATAACTGAGTCTTTAGCTACCTTTTAGGACTAAGTGGCTGCCTTTTAGGATTTTTTTAAAAAAATTGATAACTCTCCTTAAAAAAAAGAGATAATTGTGACACCCTATAACCAATATATCTTTTTATGTCATTACAAAGTTCACAATCCAAAATGAATAATTTTCATTCATTAAACTTTTGACCTATTCCATGTTTCAAATGTAGTGAGTTATTTTAAAGTTTTACCTGATGTAAATATTTAAATTTTCTATATTGATCTATCAACTTATTCATAATAGCTTTTGTAAATATTTTCACATGTATTTTGAAAGTAGTTTTATAGTTACAAATTCATTATGCATTTTCAATATAATGTAAATTTATAAGATTTATTAAGAGGATCTTTCTTTCCTCCCCCTAAAGATTAATACCGAATTATAGCATCATCTTCCAATCAATAAAACATTGATTATTACATAAACAAAATTTCCAAAAATTGATGATAATTACGTAATACTAGTCTCTGAGTACGCGCGTGAGGCTTTTCTATTTTTTGGTAAAGATTAATAATTTGAATTCATTATAACTTGGAATTACTATATTTTTCAATCATAAAATACCTAGGGGTGTGATAAAAAAATATTTCATTTACAAACATATAACACTCATCATACCCCTAGGTATTTTTTTCATCACACCTTAGGTGTTTTATGAATGGAAAATGTAGTAATCTCAAAATTATAATGGATTCAAATTATTAACATTTATCAAAAAAATAGAAGAACTTTTTAGCAAGCGCTCACACGCATGCTCAGAGGCTAGTTTATTATTATTTTTGTTCCTGTCGTGGCCACCTTTTCAGTCTTTGTACCCGTTTGGATACAGCTGATAAAGGCAGCGTATGCATTTTGGTGTTTTTTTTTTTTTGAGAACGTGCACTGTGGGTCTTGTACAAGAAGAAAATAGCTTTTTTTGCTTTTTCAGTGGGTCCTATGCACTGTTTACAAGACCCACAAGTACTTTATTCAGGAAAAAAAAAATTTTAAAACTAGGTCCCACAGTACTATTCACACATTTAAAATTTATTTTATTACAGTGTTTTCAATTTTCAGCAAAATAAACGATATTTAAACAGACCCTTAGTGCGTTTGGATACCGCTTATTTTGCTGAAAACTAAAAATAATAAAAAAGTTACTTTTCACGTATGAGTTACTGTTCATTCTCCTTTTGTACTATTCATATTCTATAAATAGTACAAAAAGTGCTGGTCACAAAAAAAAAAACAAAAAAAACAAAAAAAACAAAACAAAACGCTAGACCCGCATCAGTGCTCTCCAAATGTTGCTTTTATCTCTTTTTATTTATTATATATATATATTAACTATATAAAAAGCGCCTATGCCATCTACACTGATTTCTACAGTAATTTTGGTTTCGTGAGTCCTTTTTTGTCTGTTTGTGGAGGGCTAAACGATGCGTTTTGGCTGAATATATAAAACAATAAAAGGGACAGAGGCATATAACAATGAAAGGGAGAGAGGCCAAAGGTGATCTGGAACTCTTCGGATATCTTCTTTCTCTCTTTTCTCTCTGGAAGAACTCTCTGTATCTCTTCTCTATCTTTTCTCTCTATCATTTCAGGATGAGAGGACCAGATCGGCTCAGGAATTTCTAGTTTCATCAATCATTGCCCAAAATCAAACACAATGTAGTTAACAACTCAAACTCCATCATAATCATTCAAAAAGCCAAATATACCATAAAAAGAAAAAAGAAACAAAAGAAAACGCACAGACACAAACAAATTCACAATCTTTCTCTCAAAAATATCTTATTTCAAATCACAAAAAACCCATTTAAAAAAAACAAAAAAAAAAAAACTAAACTGAATCCATATCTATTATTAACTATAAAAAAATCTGGTTTTGTCAATCACTGCCCAAAATCAAACATAATGTAGTTAACGACTCAAACCCCATCATAATCATTCAAAAAACTAAACTGAATCCACAAAAAAACCCATTTAAAAAAAAAAAAACAAAAAAAAAAAAACTGAATCCATATCTATTAACTATATAAAAATCTGGTTTCGTCAATCACTACCCAAAATCAAACACAATGTAGTTAACAATTCAAACCCCATCATAATCATTCAAAAAGCCAAATATGCCATTAAAAGAAAAAAGAAACAAAAGAAAACACACAAACACAAACAAATTCACAATCTTTCTCTCAAAAATATCTTATTTCAAATCACAAAAAACCCATTTAAAAAACAATAAAAAAAAATTGAATCCACAAAAAACCCATTTAAAAAAAAAAAAAAAAAAAAAAAAAAAAAAAAAACCTAAACTGAATCCATAAAAGATCATTCAAAACCATTGAAAATAAAATACATAAACAAACCTCAAAGAAAGCATTGTAAGGAGGCGCATCAAAATTCGAAATCTTCTATAAAACTTCCTGAGAATAGCGAAAATGACAGAGGAAAGAGTGACACTCCAAGAATTGTGATATTAAGGGGCAGAATACGGTGGTAACAAGTAGCAAGCAGTGGAGGTGAAGGCAGAGAAGTGAGGAGAGAGAAAGAGAGAGGAGGTAGACATTTATGGGAGAGGGAGAGTTTGGGGCTTGGGCGGTTGATGAGAATGAGAGAGTAAGGAGGTGGGTATCTAAATAATTTCTAGGGTTTAAAATTGTGATGCTGTCGTTTTATTTGTTTTTGTATGTTTGTTTTTTTTTTTTTTTTTAAGCTAAATACCAAAACGACGTAGTTTTGGAACTAATATTAAACTTAATGTCAGATCCAAAACACATCGTTTTGGTATCAGAGTATATATATTTATAATAAAAGCGCCAATGCGCACACAGTGCTTCGATACTGTACAACTAGTGTTTTTGCACTGTGCCCGTACTGTAGCTACAACAGTGCTTTGGTTTCATGTGTCCCTTTTTTTTTCAACCCTTTTGTTTATTCAACTTGTAATGTAGTTACAGTGCCTAAAGTTTTTTTATTTTAGTAATCGGTTTGTGTTTTTTTTTTTTTTTTTTTTTTTTTTTTAAATATTGATGTAAGCTGACATTTATATTATTATACTGACACAATAAATTTCACAATATTTTCACAATTATTGACGTGTCAATTTCTTACAAGTCGAAATAAAATAATAAAATATGAGACTGTAGCCAACCACAACTGAAAATAAATATGTAAAAAAAATGTTACAACACTTATTATTATCACAATATTTTCACAATTGTTGAGATCTCAGTTTCTTATAGATCAAATAAAAAAATGCTAAGTCCACAATATTTTAACATTAATTTCTACAGTGCCTAAAGTTTTTTTTTTTTCCCCAGTAATCAGTTTGTGTGTGTGTGTGTGTGTGTGTGTGTGTGTGTTTTTTTTCTTTTAAATATTTATATAAACTGGCATATATATATATATATATTGTTATACTGACACAACAAAATTTCACAATTATTAAGGTATCAATTTCTTAAAAAAAAAAAAAAAAATGAGATTGTGACCAACCACAATTGAAAATAAATGTTTTGAGAAAATGTTACAACACTTATTGTTATCACAATATTTTTATAATTGTTGAGATCTCAGTTTCTTATTTATCAAATAAAAAAATGCTAAATCCACAACATTTTAACATTAATTTCACAACAAATTATAGGTAAGCTATTATTGATGGATAGCACTAGAGCTACAGTGCTTTTGGTTTATTCAACTGGCACTGTAGCTACAATGCCTAATTTTTTTTTTTTTTTCATAGTAGTCGGTTTGTGTTTTTTTTTTTTCTTTGAAATATTTATGTAGGCTGGCATATATATTGTTATGCTGACACAACAAATTTCATAATATTTTCACAATTATTGACGTGTCAATTTCTTACAAGTCAAAATAAAATAATAAAACATGAGACTGTGACTAACCACAACTAAAAATAAATGTTTTGAGAAAATGTTACAACACTTATTATTATCACAATATTTTTACAATTGTTGAGATCTCAGTTTCTTATAGATCAAATAAAAAAATGCTAACTCCACAACATTTTAACATTAATTTCTACTGTGCCTAAAGTTTTTTTTTTTTTCCCCAGTAATGGGTTTGTGTTTTTTTTTCTTTTAAATATTTATGTAAGCTAGCATATATATTGTTATACCGACACAATAAATTTCACAATATTTTTACAAATATTGAAGTATCAATTTCTTACAAGTCGAAATAAAATAATAAAATATGAGACTGTGACCAACCACAATTGAAAATAAATGTTTTGAGAATAACAATAACAATGTTATTAGTTTAAAACCAATAATAAATTGTCATTTAGAATTTGTTTTAAAAATATTATGAATATAGCATTTCTCTCAAATAAAATATATATATATCTATTCAGATCCTAAAATTGAAGATATTGTGAAAATATTGTGATATTTTATTGTATTCTTAGATTTCTTTTTTAATATAATCAAATTAAATGAGTTAAAATTTACGATTTCACACATAAAATCTATATTAATTTTCTCACTATTGGACAGCACGGGCCTTGCCAACACTAGTATATAAATATGGCAGACTAGTTTTTGATAATGCTGTGCCGACCTTTCCTTTGGCTCCTTATTTTTCTTTTGTGCCAACCCCACTTTTCAGCATTTCTTTTGTTTCTGCATTTCTCTTTTCAGGCAGTTGGCAGTGGGCAGGCTACACTTCTTTTGAGGAGTGGGGTTTTAATATATATATATTTTTCTTTTGGACTTATGTGATCTTTTTTTTTTTTTTTAATATATATCAATCCTCTTATTTTTAGGTGATGTGTTGCAAGTGCAACTAACTATTTCCACGTTGCTTTTCTTCCATCTTTGATTTTTTTTTTTTTTTGCTGAATAAGGCAGACTTTCCATCGTGGTACGTGTGGGCCGTGGCTAGAGATATTTTATTTAACCACACGTCCCACCTTCAACATCTTGTCATTTTTTTTAAGAGAACATATATTTTTGACCCATAAACTTGTCCGATTTTTTTTATTTTTTTTTTGGATAAATTTTGCTTGACAATTTTTAGGTAACTACCTTTTTATGTTGAAAATTTCATATTTCAACCAGACGAGGCTATTATTGAACCATGTAAATTTTGGTATTTTGTATCTATTTTCTTTTTGTTAGAAATACTGAATGATTGTATTGTATTTCATCAATCAAAGAATATACATTAGTGCCTTAATATAGGAGATATATGTGTGCGGTACAAGTAAAGTGTAGTACAAGTACAAGTGTGCTATACAAGTAACCTAGCTGGGCCTAAAGCCCATAACATAATATACGTTAACAGCCCCCCTCAAACTCAAGGTGGATGTGAGACCAGCTTGAGGTTGTCAACCAAATCACGAGTGCGTCCCTTAGGAAGTGACTTGGTGAAGATATCTGCAAATTGATCTTTGGAGGAGACGGAGAAAAGCTTGAGAGCACCATGGACAAGATGATAACGGATAAAATGACAATCAATCTCGATGTGTTTAGTCCGTTCATGGAAGACATCATTGTGAACAATATGAATGGCACTCTGGTTGTCACAATAAAGGGGAGTAGCAGAGGATGTGGACACACCTAAATCCTTAAGAAGCCATCGTAGCCAAAGGAGCTCAGATGTGGTATCAGCAAGGGCACGATATTCTGCTTCAGTACTAGAGCGGGCCACAAATGTTTGTTTCTTACTTCGCCAAGAAATCAAAGAAGAACTAAGGAGAAAGCAATAACCTGTAGTGGACCTGCGATCAGTGAAATCTCCTACCCAATCAGCATCAGAGAATGCACGGAGTACAAGAGGAGACTGACCTGAGTAGAAAAGGCCATGGAAGAGGGTGCCCTTCAGGTATTGAAGAATGCGCAAAACAGTAGCATAGTGAGTTGATCGTGGAGCAGACAGATACTGGCTCACCTGATAAACAGTATAGGAGATGTCTGGACGAGTAATTGTGAGATAAACTAGGTTGCCCACCAATCGTCTGTAAAGAGAGGGATTAGACAATAGTTTCCCCCCTGAGGGAGTCAGATACGCATTAAGCTCAACTGGAGTGTCAACAGTCTTGCTATCAGTGAGTTCAGCTCGAGACAAGAGTTCAGAAGCATACTTAGCTTATGTAAGATAAAGTTCATCTGTAGAATGAGTGATTTCAAGACCCAAGAAGTAGCTGAGATGTCCAAGATCTTTTATCTCAAATTGCTAACTGAGAAAATTCTTGAGTTCTTGAATGCCATTGAGGTCATCACCAGTTATGATCATATTATCCACATATAGGAGAAGTAAAATAGTGCCTTTATCAGTGCGACAAAGAAATAAGGCAGAATCATAATGACTGACCATGTAACCGAAATGAGAGATGGTAGAGCTGAATTTGGCAAACCAAACTTGTGGAGCTTGTTTAAGGCCATAAAGCGCACGTCAAAGGTAACAAACCTTGTTTGAGTCAACAGAGAGACTAGGAGGAGGTTGCATATAAACTTCTTCATTTAAATCCCCATTAAGGAATGCATTTTTGACATCCATCTGAAAAAGATCCCATTTACGGGCAACACCAACAGCTAAGAAGGCACGGACAAATGAGATACGAGCAATCGGAGCAAAGGTCTCTTCATAATCAATCTCATACTCCTGTGTAAAACCTTTTGCAACAAGACGAGCTTTGTAGCGCTCAATGGATCCATCAGAGCGAGTCTTAATCTTGTAGATCCACTTACAACCAACCACAGATTTCCCGGGGGGGGGAGTGTCACCAAATCCCAAGTATGATTTTTAGATAATGCATCAAGTTCCTCTTTCATTGCAATCTGCCATAAAGGGTCAGTGGAAGCTTCACGATAGGTGTGAGGCTCATGTAGTGTAGCAAGAGCAGTGTAACAATGATAGTCAAGTAAATGTGTAGAAATAGATCTTACTCGAGTTGAGTAACGAGGTGGAATGTCTTGTGCAAGATCTTCAGGCAGAGCAGGAGTAGGGGACCCAAGCTCAGGGTTGGGGTTGGGTAGCTCATCTTTAACCTGTTCATCTTCCACCTATTCATTAAATGGTGAACTAGGAAAGGGATCAGTGATATCTGGTGGTTGGACAGAGAAGTCTACAAGAGAATTAGGAGCAACTACAGGAGGATCAGGAGCAGCTACGGAAGGAATATGTTCCTCATCTGGAAAAAGATCTAAAACAGAGGAGGAAGATAGGGAGGCACGAAAGTGAGAGAGCTCGACAAAGAGGCGATGTTCCCAAAAGACAACATTGCGGGAAACACGAAAACGATGAGAGACAGGGTCATAACACCGATACCCCTTTTGAGTTTCGCCATAACCAAGAAAACAACAAAGTCTTGACTGAGGCTCAAGTTTGTTATGCTCATGTGACTGAAGAAGAACGAAACAAGCAGAACCAAAGGAGCGAAGGTGGTGATAGTCTGGAGATGACCCAAAAAGGCGCTCATATGGAGTTTGATTTTGGATAATCGGACTCGGAATGCGATTAATAGCATGAACAGCATGAAGAGCAGCTTTGCCCCAAAAAGGAGCAGGAACTTTGGCAGAGAGAAGGAAAGCACGAACAGTGTCAAGAATATGACGAAGTTTCCGTTCGGCTCTACCATTTTGCTGAGAGGTACCTGGACAAGTTAGTTGATGAACAGTGCCATAGGAATGCAAAACAGCTTGGAAAGCATATTGAGTATATTCAAGAGCATTATCAGATCGAAAAATTTTGATGCGTTTGGAAAACTGAATTTCAACCATTTTTGCAAAATTAGAATATACTTGCAATAATTCAGAACGATGTTTCATATTAAAAATCCAGCTATAGCGAAAGTAATCATCAACAAAGACAACAAAATATCGAGACCCACCAATACTAGAAACAGAGGAAGGGCCCCAAACATCAGAATGAATAAGGTCAAAGATATCAGTGGATATTGATTCACTAATATTGAAAGGCAAAGCTGGTTGTGTTCCTAATTGGCACGAAACACAATCAAAATTTTTTGTAGACACTGAACCTAACAAACCTCTAGAAGCTAATTGATATACCCGAGAGGAAGATGCATGACTAAGTCGAGTATGCCAAAGTGCAAGGGAAGGAATTGAAGAAGCTGTAGCAGCTGCAGCAACAGAAATAGGAGCAACAAGTGGAAGACGAAGGTTGTCCACGGGAAACATACACCTAACTCTGGGACCAGTCCCAAGCTCCCGTCCCATCCTCGGATCATGCACAATACACCCAGAATAATCAAAGATAATGTGATAACCCAACTCAGCTAATTGTCCAAGAGAAAATAAATTATAAGAAAGGTCAGGAACATTAAAGACTCCAGGAACCGAGAGATTGGAGGTCGCAACAGATCCTATATTATGACCAGACATTGTGGAACCATTTGCTGTGCAAATATTAAGAGGATGCGGTGCAGGTTTAAGGTCAGAAAATAAGGACGAGTGAGGTGTCATGTGATTGCAACAAGCAGAATCCATAAGCCAAGAGGTAGGAGACATACCAGATAAAGCTGAGAGAAAAGAGGAATAAGATGCATTACCAACCATACGAATGACATTGGCGATGATATTTATAAGGTCATCTCTAGAAATAGTGAAAGTGGATCCAGAAGACTGAGACTTTGCAGAGACGGGAGCCATAGGTTGGACACTCTCAGTGTTAGCAACAGTAGCCGCAGAAATGGAAACAGCTGATTTGTTGCATTGATAGCAAGTCTTAATATTATGGCCAAAACGTTTGCAAAAACTGCAAAAACGTTTGTTGGATTGTCGGCGACGATTGTTGCAAAAGGAAGAAGACTTGTCCTTATTCTTCATTTTGAAGCAAAATACGCAAAAATGGACTGCAAAAATGAAATCTACGCGAAAAACTGGGTAAGGAGCACTTGTACTGCAAAAAAGTCAACTCTGCGGAAAAGTCAACGGTTAACGGTCAAAGTCAACGGTCAAAGGTCAACTCCAGTGATGACGTCAGCAAGATGACGTTATCGGATGACGTCAGCTAGGGCTGACGTAGATGATGACGTGGCAGAGATGACGTCAGCAGGTGACCCAACGGCGCGTGGGGCGCGTGAGCGCGTGGTTCAATCTTCACCGAAACTTCTGTCGGCGCGTGAGGGTGCGTGGAAAGCCTGATGATGCCGATTCTTCACTGGTGATGTAAATCGGAGCAAGACGATTCCGATGATTGCAACGGTGAGATGATCGGAGCAACACAGATGGCGCGTGGAAAAACGACCGAATCTTTGACCGGCGCGTGAGAGGTCAGATGATGATGATTCCGGCGGCTATGTGTAGATCGGTTGAAAATCTACACGTTGATATTTCTTATGTCTTAATCGGAGGTCTGATGTGGAAGACCTGACGGAGGCAGTGATCTTGGTGGCGGTGATCGAGCTTTTGACGGTGAAGATTCAACCTTGGCACCTCTGAGGGCACATAAAAGGTTTACTGACCAAAGAAGTCGAGGCAGCGGAAAATACCAACAAAGACAGGACTGCAAGACACAAGAAGGTTAGAGCCAATGACTCTGATACCATGTTAAAAATAGTGAATGATTGTATTGTATTTCATCAATTAAAGAATATACATCGGTGCCTTAATATAGGAGACATATGTGTGCGGTACAAGTAAAGTGTAGTACAAGTATAAGTGTGCTATACAAGTAACCTAGCTGGGCCTAAAGTCCATAACATAATATACGTTAACACTTTTGAATTAATTTTTTTCTTTTTTATTGTTTGTTTGAAGATCTTTTTCAAGTTTAAAATATTTTCAAAATCAATCTTAGTAATTTAAGTTTCCGTTATTTTACAACATGAATAATTCCGAATAACAACTGTGAAAGATCTTAGCATTCTACAAGTCATCCTCTTGCGAAGCATTATTCTCATCAAAAACCCAATTAATCTGATTACAATAAATTTTTAGCAGAAAAAATAATTTCCAACTGTAGGTCTAAATTGAAATATTGTGAACACATCGATTGTCTTTACAATGTATAAGGGTGAGTTTGGTTCAGCTTTTTGAAAAAGTGCATAATGAAAAAGTAGAGTTTTGTAAAAGTGCATAATGAAAAAGTTGAGTGTTTGGTTAGCACTTATAAAAGTGGCTTTTTGAGGGGTAAATGACCAAAAAGGACAATGTATATATAAGGGAATTTATTTCATACTTTTTTATTTTATTTTTTTTTATGTGAGTTTGTTTCATACTTAAATCAATTACTTCATCATACTTAAATCAATTCTTCTCTTTCTAAAAAAATTATTTTTTTCTTACCAATATTAGCTAATAATAACCTACCACTTAAGATTTATTGTGAAAGTATTGTAAAAATATTGTGATAAAAATTGATAGTAATTTTAATTTTAACATACTATTAAAATATTTTTTTTCTCTTTCTAAAAAAATTATTTTTTTCTCACCAATATTAGCTAATAATAGCCTACCTTAAAATTTATTGTGAAAATATTATAATATAATTTCTTTTTTCTCCCTTTTTTTTCTCTCCACACACGTGGCTCTACTTCCTTTTTTTTTTTTCTTTTTTTTTTTTCTCCTCTTTTTTTCTCATCCACCCACGTAACTACACTCTTTTCTTTTTCTTTTTCCTTCTTTCCTCTACCATCTTCAGTCCAGAACATTCCCAGCTCTCTTTCCTTTTTTTTTTTTTTTTGCCTCTTAGCACTTCGGTCCTAAACACAGCTCTGCTTCTTCTTCTTTTTTTTTTTTTTTTTTTCCTCTTAGCACTTCAAATCGGAACACATCGGAACCATCGGAACCCAGAACTCATCCTTAATTCTTTTTTTTTTTCACACTCCAGAGAAGAAGATGATGATGATGATGATGATGAAGATGAAGATGAAGATGATTGAAACATAAGGATTTTGGGATTTTGGTTTTTTTTTTTTCTATGGATTTTAGGTTGATTTTGAGTTGGGTTTGGGATGGGTTTTCCGGATTTGAGTTGATTTTAAGTTGTTTTTGTGTTGATTTTGAGTTATTTTTGGTTTGGTTTTGTTGATTCTGTGTTCGGAATATCAAAGGTTGAAATGGGTTTTGTTGATTGAGGGGCGTGAGAGAAATAGCTGGGTATTTCGGTCTTTTTGGTTATTGCAACAGTAATATACAAAACGCGCACAGCGCGTTTTGATTTATGGACCCCTGAGGGTCCATATTTCTTCCGCGTTTTGCCTTCAGTTTTTATAAAAGTTCAAAACGCAACTTTTATAAAAAAGTTGCGTTTTTGAGCTTACCAAACGCAAAAATTGATTCAGCTTTTTTGAAAACGCCCTTTTTAGGCTCAAAAAGTGGAACCAAACGGGCACTAAGTCTGGTGCCACTCCTTTACAATACTCTATCATTGTCTGTAAGAGCATTCGACCGTATCATCATCACTTTCACTTTATGACACAGCAATAAACCTCCACACAGATTTGAAATTTGTTGTCAAATTCATTGACTAGTGACTACTTTGTCATTGGTCCTTTTTAGAACATGGCCGTAACTAGTCGTCGTTCTACGCGTTCCAAACGCATAATAAGTTAAATAAAAAAAATATATATTTTGATGGGAAATTAAAAAAAAATTATAATAATAAAAATAGAAATAATATGTCTATAATATTTTCACAATATTTTTAAAACAAATCATAAATGGCAGATTATTACTCATTCTTATTGCGGGGTAAAAAAGTAATCTTAGTGTTAAATTTAAATTTAAACCAATAACAATTAACTACCTATAATTTGTTGTGAAAATTTTCACAACTGTTTTTTTAAATTTAAAATTATTACATTAATTTAATCCAATTTCTTCTTCTCTCAAAAAAAAAAAAAAAAAAAATCGAATTTCTGATAACGACACCTAAACAAAACAATGTCAGACTTCCAACATCCAGAGTAGTATTAATGGTAGTTTCAAATGACCAGGAACAAGACCCAGCCAGTTCAGTTACACCAATTAAACTCTTTAACTAATAAGTAGTGCAATCAAATTTCGGATCATCTTCTTCCTTCTCCTCTCCAATCTCCAAAAAAATTTCTGTAACAAACGCAATTACTCAGAAAGCAACATAGTTTTGCTCAAAAAAAGAAAAAGAAAAAGAAAGCAACAAAGTAATATTACCGTTATGTCTAACTTTATTTTTTGGTCAGGTTTTCGCTCGCACCTAGGCCACCTGCAGCTAAAGTTTGAAATGTGTGTAAAATGGTTTAATATGTGAAAATATGAGTTTGAAATTACTTACCAAATAAACCCTTTATTTTTTGGTCAGGTTTTTGCTTGCACCTAGGCCTTACGTACAGCTAAAGTTTGAAATTACTCTAAAAAGAGAAAGGGACTGTATTTATTTGAATTCCGCCTTTGTGCCTATACAAGGCGAGGCATATTTGAGAGAGATTAGTTACAATATTGCAAGTAGAAGTCGAAAATGGAGATCCGATTAGCGAAGCCTTTTGATCGGAAACAGAAACACTCCTATGAGAGGACGCTTCAGAATTGGTTGAAGCTGAGGGAATTGGAGGAAGCTGAGCGTTTCGAATCCCAGCCTATCCGCTCTTCCAACCAGGTCTCGCCCCTCTCTCCCTTGAACTATTTATTTTATTTATGATTCGGTTTATTTCATTCAACCAAATACAGAAACAAATGCTACAAGGAACAGTGCCCACATCACGTTACAAGCTTACAGAAATAGAAATATGTCACAAATTACCAAAGGAATTCGATTTAGTGTTGAAAACGAAAGAAATTCTTTCCTTTTCTCTTCTTCTTGAAATAAAAACCTCCATAGTTATCTCATGTCCTTTATAGTTTATACCTAGGTTGATTATTTGGAGAGTTGAAGATTATATGATCAAAGGACATAGATCTGACGAGTCCCCACACGTAACTGCTCTCGTTTTTGAAATTGAAACTTAACCTGTTCTTTCCAATTTTATACTTTCTTTATCTGCTTTTTCTTCCGCGTTTACAAACCAAACACCTTGAATTGAACTCTTTTTTTTTTTTCTTTTTTTTTTTTACACCCAAGAGAAACAGTTTGACCCTCATTCTGGTTTAACTAATCTCCGTTCGAGATTTGCAAACTTCATTTCTAGACTATCAAAACTGAATTATGCCAATCTTCTTTTTTTAGCTAAAGTGACACTCCCTCCCTCTTTCTTTCGTATCGGCCAAATCTCGTTAGATCCAGCTAGATTTCGGCCAAAATCCGGCGAAATCGGAAAACCCGAAACCAACCGAGGAAAACTCAAAATCCGATACAACCGGACCCGGTTGATCTGAAACTGTATTCAGGTCGGTTGCGGGTTGAAATCTTCCCCACTCGAGAAGGTCGGGTCAAGTCCGGGTTGGGTACAAACCCGACCCGTGGACACCCCTAAAAGTCATGTAGCTCAACATGCATTTTTAGTTTCCAATGGAGAAGTCTTGGGTTTAACTCTCCTACTCTCAATTATCGAACTATCAAAAACAAATAGAATCTTATAATCCTCAAAACCCCCTTGTTGGTCCTACGTAAGGTCCCGATTTTAATAATCATGATTATAGCAACTCTGCTTTTCTTGGTGGCTCGGCTCACGTTTGTAGCAAGTCATTCTTGGAATAAATTTTAAGCTATGAAGCACCAATGCAGTTGGAAGGGTGCCGCATCGGAGTCCGACGTGGCCCGACGCGACTGCCCGTGCGTCGGTGTTGCGTCTGAGCTTTTTTTTTTTTTTTTTTAAATATATTTTTTTCTCTGATTCGTGCCGACTCAGCTCAATTCATGCCGACTCGGCTTCGATTCTTGCCGATTCATGCTGAACCAGGCTAATTCGGCCAAAATTGAGTCGTATCAGCCGAATCAGGTCATTTCGCCCGGCCGTCGAGGCTGACCGAAAAAGGCCGAAATCAGCCTTGAATCATGCTGGAACCAAGGACGGCCCTAGGCCTAGGCCATTTAGGCCATGGCCTAAGGCCCCCTGACATAAAAAGGCCCCCAAATATGGGGGGTAATTTTTTTTTTCTTAATTAAATAAAAAGTGTGAGTTAAGTATATATTTTATCCTAATATTAAGAAGGTCTAAAACATTAGAGTTATACTAGTATATTACAAGTTTTATTTCATAGGTCCTACAAATCGATATGTCATCAATGAAGTAATTCAATACTCATTTATTCTTTTGTTGAAGTGCTACCTCATTGCTACATCAGTTTGTAAATTTTTTTTAGTAAAATTTGTAATAAGTTTAGCATTTTCTTCACAAAAATAAAATAATAATAATAAAAATACAGCACAGTCACCATTAAGTGTATGAAAAATGCTAAAGCTAATACAAATTTTAGGAAAAAAAAATTACAAACTGATGTGACACTTAAATAATATAATAAAATAAATGTTTGAATAACTTTTCTTTTATTGGTAATATGCCAATTTGTAAAATCTATATAGTAATTATCATTAGCTCATTTGGGGTAAATTAGTCATATTAATAAGTAAGAATTAAGAATGGAATTGAAATTAAATAAAAATAAATAAATATTATTTAAATGATATTTAGATATAAAAAGGCCCAATAAAATTCTCGTCAATCTTGAGGCGAACCTGTGGGAAACACGTGAAGGGAATGTGGGAGAGGTTCTTTGTGTAGTTCTGTGGGACACGTGAAGGATTGCGGGTGAGAATGGGAAACAGTATTAACTATTAAAGGTGGAGAATGCCAAAGCTTGATGAGTTGGTGTCTTGTGTGTAAATTGCAGTAATGGAAAACTGTAAGGCACGTCATGGGCCTTTGGTAGGGCCGTATGGTCTTATACGAGATAAATATATGGTTGAGCCTTTGGATATACGAAACCCATAAAGATGTCCAACTGTCCATCCAATATATTAATGTCACAGAATATTATTAGTCAAACCACGTTTCGAAACCATATATATAATATATGATGATTTAGAGATTTCCGATTTTGTTTTTTTGCTGAATTTCATTGATCTGTGATTGAATCAGCGTTTTTTAATTATTTTATTGTGTTTTCTTTTTTGTTTTGTGAACCAAGGCCATAGTAATGTGTTTTTTAAGAATATTTTAATAGTAAAAATATATAGAAAATATAAATAAAAATATTTTTAATAATTTTTTAATTGCCGCACTCCGCCGCACCGACACCCTATTTTTTCAAAAATTGTTGAGTCCCGCACTCGCACCCGAATCCTGAAACGCACCCGTGCTTCTTAGATTTTAAGTTTATCGATGTACCTTAGAAAAAATTTCTAGAGCTACAATTATTCAATAGTGAACATTGTTGTCCAAGACTACATGTGATATACAACCATATGCTGTGGGTTTAAATCATGAATCAAGCGAAATTGATAATTATATGATTTGCTCCCATTCTTTGGCTCTTGTCATTGGCTTGTTTATCATTTCATGCTTGATCTCAAAGTTTTGAACCATTTTTAATTATGTCCGGTGCTTAATAATTCCATCGTCCAAGATTGACATAAACATCAACACTACCAATATTCCATATTTGATCCAATCAGTTATATATTGAGATGGGATTTTCAGTCACGGCTTAATCAATCAAAACCTCTTTGTTTTTGATTGGCCTAGAATCACAGTTCACAAATATTATGTCGTAATCAAGTGGGAAAAGACCATGTTAAATAAGCACATTAGCCATTAATCTAGCTTTGGAATTTGAAGAAGCTAATTGGTATCTTGACTCAGCTTTTCCATGAAAGAGTAATTGGTGGAAGTGGTAGCATGAGCTTGATCTTAGAAAGAGAATCTCATGTGAATTTAAATTTCTCAAAGCAGAATGAGCACTTTGGTATTAGAGTAGAACATGAATTGGATTCTCAAAAGAAAGAAAAGAACATGAATTGTGTCATTAAGTTATTAGTATTTTAGACCTCATTACTAATCATGAACGCAACAGGTAGGAGTTGGTTACTTGTTAATCTAAAATCCCTGAAGTATTTTGAATATTTTCAAAAGATAATTGTGTTTCATTTTTAAATTCACATACTTTATGCCTCCCCCT
Organism: Quercus robur; assembly: GCF_932294415.1. Classification (NCBI taxonomy): domain Eukaryota; kingdom Viridiplantae; phylum Streptophyta; class Magnoliopsida; order Fagales; family Fagaceae; genus Quercus; species Quercus robur. The sequence continues at coordinate 14,615,547 of NC_065539.1, forward strand.
TGGGTTGTATTTTACGTTTCATAGTCCAGTTACTCTTTGGATACAAAATGGAAATCCAGATACCTGAATTCCTTTTGTGCAGATGGAATACCAAAACCAAACTGTACAGAGGTTATGATAGTAACTCGATTAAAACTTGGGAGACTAACTACTATTCTATTTGAGTATTGTAGGAGACGGTCACGATTATAATTGATACTGGAGGTAAGTTTCTTTAAAGTTAATGTAAATTTAGATTATATTAAAAGGTTCTCCATTCTGACTATGATGTCTGCAGGCTGGCCACAAAGTGACTACGTTGTACCTAAGGAAGAAGTTGCAGGTTTTGGGATTTTTGATGAAGAATTGGGATCTATTGTTGAAAATCCTGCCACTTCAACCATCAATGGGCTTACTACTGATAGTGATGGTGAAGAATTGGGATCTATTGTTGAAAATTTCTCCATCGATGGGCTAACTACTGACAGTGATGGTGAAGAATTTGCATCTATTGTTGAAAATCCCTCCATCGATGGGCTTTCTAGTGACACTGATGGTGAAGAATTTGGATCTATTGTTGAAAATCCCTCCATCGATGGGCATACTACTGATAGTGATGGTGAAGAATTGGGATCTATTGATAGTGATTTGCTGGATCGCAGACAAGAGAATTTTTGTATTTACTTTCGAGACGCACTTACTGCGGTCCTTTTAGCATGTGCTTTAAAGGGTTCTTTTACTCGTGCAAACAATCTACTCTCTTCCTTAAAGAGTCTGTCGGCTGAGGGTGCATGTATCCCTGACCCTACATGGGAGTGGACCCCACACGCATGCGATCAACCTTCATGTGAAATGAATAAAACATACATCGGATACATGGTATATTTTTTTATGGTTAAATGGGCCCTTTTGGGTGAAAATTGATGAGGCCATGTGTTTTCTCTCCTCTCACCAAAATTGTATTTTTCTAAATTGGAGAGAAAATTTAAAAGAGAAAAATAGTTGTAATCAATGACTAAATTACCCATTTTCTTTTTATGTGTTCGACACGAACTTGCTATTTGCCTCTTTTTTTTTTCCTCCTTTTTTGTTGAGAAAATCATGCTTTCTTGGTGTTGATACTTGTAGGGGCAAGGGCCCAAGATCATACAATGGGCCTTGGGCCCCGTATGGGAAATTCGACCACGTCCGAGGAGAAGATGTGGGTGCCAAAAGGGCTCCCGGCCCAGTTCTTGTGGGCCTGAAGATGTTTAAAAGGTGGTATGAGAAGAAAAGTTTCCTCGGGCGTAACAAATATGGCTCAGGCATGCACTCTGCCTGCTAGAAGGACCTCCCCAACGGGGCATTAGTAACAAGGATGAGTCCCACAGGCCCGTATGAAGGAAGGAAACATTGGGTGTCCAAGGAGAGGCTGTAGCTGCCACATTAAATGCATTGCAGCTACTTTTCTGGCCGCACTAATGTGGAGAAGACCTGTGAACAGTGCTGCCTTAGCTACCGCAATTCACAGAAAGATGGGGGGGATGTTCGATGGGACAAGCACTCAAGTAAGTGTCCAGATGATCAACAAGTGTAAGACCCTGATGACTTTAAGAAGATTATATAAGAAAGGGAAGTCCCCATGAAGAAGGGGACGGAAAAAAAAGAAAGTTAGAACAGAAGAACGGTGTAAGAATCATAGTCTGTGAACAATGACCCGTGTTCATTCCATGCGTCTTCTCGGACCAGAAATCTATTGACGTGAAGGGTATTTTTCATCTTTAGCTAGAATGTACTTCGTTAAGGCCTAGTTCTATAGCTCACTCTCTACAAATTCATTATTTCAGGGCTCCTTGGACTAGAATCCCATACCTGTTGGGCCTGGGCTCCAAATTGTGGCCCTACAATTGGCGCCGTCTGTGGGAAGAACTTGTGCCTCAGCAAGTGAGACTGTTAGAGATGGAAGGATCAGGTCTGCGCCAAACGGGACACGCAGACTCCCAACGGCAGGACAACTTTCTGAACCTCGAACGAGAAAGAGATCAAGAAAAGCGACGAGAGGGTAGCGTAAATATCTCCTACACGAGCAGAAGTCACTCGAAAGGGAAAGGTCATGCATCCCAAAAGCGGGACGATAATAGGGCTCTACAGCAAGAAATCGACGACTTGAAGAAGAAGCTGCGTCGAGCGCAATGAAGGCGTTCTTCCCCCAGTCCGGACACTAGCGATGAGGAGGAAAATGAGTACAGGTGAAGGTTGAGAACCTCGCCAAGTGAAACCTTCTCCTACGAGGAAGAGCAACCTCACAAACGCGGCCCCAAAAGTCTGTCTTACAAGGGCCTAGCAAACGACGCCATGAGTAAGGCCCTGGACTGCATCTCTCAGTCACCCTTCACGCGCAGGATAGAGGGGGCTGAGCTTCCTCGACGATTCCACCAACCCACTTTCGCCATATATAATGGTCGGACGGACCCCGTAGAGCACGTAAGCCAGTTTAACCAGAGGATGGCCGTCCATTCCAGAGATGAGGCATTGATGTGGAAAGTGTTTCCGTCCAGTTTGGGACCCATGGCGATGAGATGGTTTGACAGCCTCAAGCCAAACTCCATAAATTCTTTTAAGCAGCTAACACAGGCTTTCGGTTCTCGCTTTATAACGAGCAGTAGGGTTTCTCGGCCCTTAGATTCCCTCTTGTCCTTGTCCATGCGAGAAGGAGAGACCCAGAAGGCCTACTCGGATAGGTATTGGGAGATGTATAATGAGATAGAGGGAAATTACGATGACGTCGCCATCAGCACATTCAAGAGAGGCCTGTCGACCGAGCACGGTTTAAGGAAGTCCTTGACTGGGAAACCAGTCACCAGCGTGTGCCAACTCATGGACCGAATCAACAAGTATAAGAGAGTCGAAGAGGACCAATAGACGGGAAAGGGCAAAGCGAAGGTTGTCCCTCAGGAGAAGAGGGACTTCAGGTCAAGCCGATTTAACAACAGTAACCAGCCGAGAAGGGATTACTTGGAGCAGTCTGGATCCACTGGAGCACAGGCAGTCCATGCTGTGTTCCAAGAACCATTACACAAGATTTTAGAGAAAGTCAAGAACGAACCGTTCTTTCAATGGCCAAGTAGGATGGCAGGCGACCCCGCGAAACGCAACCAGAACCTATATTGCGAATACCACCAAGAACCAGACCACACCACCGATGACTGCAGAAACCTGAAAAACCACCTAGATCGACTGGTCCGAGAGGGAAAGCTGAGGCACCTCTTACAGCATCTTGTTGGACGATAAGAGCAGACGAGCGTTGAGGCAAGGTAAAGCACCTTGAGACCGCCCATTGGCACGATAAATGTCATTCTTGCCGCTCTAGGAAGAACTGGCTCCCATCCTTTCAGAGTGATGTCGGTGGCCCGACTCCCCGTTGAAGCTGACGACCGGGAGTCTAAGAGGGCTAAAGGGATGGCCTTGCCCATACTCGGATTCTCGGATGAGGATAAAGTTGGAACCATCCAGCCCCACGTCGATGCTCTAGTCGTCACACTCAGGATTGGGGGATATCACGTGAGGAGGGTGCTAGTTGATCAGGGCAGTGTCGTGGAGGTAATGTACCCTGACTTGTACAAGGAGCTGAAGCTGAGACTAGAAGACCTGACAGCATATGACTCCCCTTTGGTGAGTTTCGAAGGGAAAATAGTTACTCCGAAAGGCCAGATTAGGCTGCCTATACAAATAGGTTCAGACATAGTAGAGGTGGACTTCATAGTGGTGGACGCATATTTGCCCTACACCGCCATTGTAGCGAGACCGTGGCTTCATGCCTAGGAGCTGTATCATCAACCTTACACCAAAAGGTGAAGTACTCGTCGAAGGGTCGGGTCAAAGAAGTGATAGGGGACCAAGCCATGGCCCGGTAATGCATGGTGTCCGCCATTTCGCGACGACTGAGTACTGAACCCTCTACCTCTGCCGAGAATGGCTTATAGTAATTAACAACCCCAGCCCTGGTCTCGGGTGGTGGGGGACCCACCGAGGAGGCGAGTTGTGAGGATTTGGAAAAAGTTCTGTGGGCTCCGATTTGGAAAGATTTTTTCAGGTTGGCTCGGAACTGCCGCCCCAAGAGAAGGAAAAGCTGATTGATTTTCTCAGAAAAAATGTGGACGTATTTGCATGGGACGCCTACGAGACTCCGGGGGTCGATCCGAATTTCATTTGCCACCATCTTAATGTTAGTCCGGCTGTGACATCTAAGAAACAACCTCCTCAGCGATCGTCGAAAGAGCATGCGGATGCGGTGAGGGAGGAGGTGATGAAATTAAGGAAAGCAGGGGCTATCAAAGAAGTTTTTTACCCTGAGTGGTTAGCCAATACATTTGTGGTGAAGAAGAAGAGTGGGAAGTGGCGAGTTTGCGTGAACTTCACAGACCTGAATAAGGCTTGCCCGAAGGATCCTTTTCCTATGCCTTGGATAGATCGATTGGTGGATTCGACCGTGGGACACCCTCGAATGAGCTTTTTAGACGCCTTTCAAGGATACCATCAAATACCCCTGGTTGCCGAAGACCAAGAAAAAACGGCTTTTGTCACCCCCGTTGGAAACTACCACTATAAGGTGATGCCCTTTGGCTTGAAGAACGCCGGGTCGACCTACCAGAGGATGATGACCAGGATATTTGAACTATAAATGGGCAAGAGCATCGAAGTCTATATAGACGACATGGTGGTGAAGAGTAAGTTAGTGTCCGATCACATGAGAGACCTCGGCGATATCTTTGAAATTCTGAAAAAATACAGGTTGCGCCTGAACACGTCCAAATGTTCATTCGGAGTTGGATCAGGGAAATTCTTGGGTTATATGGTGACCCATAGAGGTATTGAAGTCATCCCCGACCAGATTAGAGCTATCCACAGCATGCAGCCTCCTCGGAACCCCAAGGAAGTCCAAAAGCTCACCGGTATGATGACCGCCTTGAACCATTTTATCTCTCGCTCGGCGAATAGGTGTAGGCCTTTCTTCCTCTTATTAAACAAGTGGAAAGGGTTCGAGTGGACTGAAAAATGCTCCTTAGCCTTCCAGCAGCTTAAGGAGTATCTGTCTCGGCCACCAATCATGTCCAGTCTTGAAGCCGACGAGGTTTTATTCGCCTACATTTCTGTGGCCCCTTACGCAGTGAGCCTTGTGCTGATCTGAGAGGACAATGGCATACAACGGCCTGTCTACTACGTGAGTAAGTCGTTGCATAAAGCAGAGATCCGTTACCTCCCCTTGGAAAAGGCCGTCCTGGCAATCGTACAAGCCACGCGAAAGCTCCCCCACTATTTCCAGGCACACACCGTTGTTGTATTAACCCAACTCCCGCTCAGGTCAATACTCCGGAGTGCCGATTACACAGGAAGAATAGCTAAGTGGGGGACCATTCTCGGCGCCTTCGACATTAGGTACATGCCTCGCACCGCTGTGAAGGGCCAAGTTCTTGCGGATCTGGTAGTTGAGTTTGTCGAACCCTCACCAGAAGAAGGGAGAGGGGTACCGAGCACAGACGAAAAACTGGTTGGCACAGTCTCTCAACAAGAGCCCACTTGTTGGAAAGCATACGTTGACGGCGGGGCCAATCAAAGGGGCTTTGGGGTGGGGCTCATCCTGATTTCCCCCAAGGGGATTACCATCGAAAAATCGCTAAGACTGGACTTCTCGGCCACGAATAACGAGGCAGAATATGAGGCCTTGTTGTAGAAACAGGGCGGGAAACAGGGCGGGAAATCCATAAACATGTTCTCGGACTCAAGACTTGTTGTAGGTCAAGTAAATGGGGAATTGGAGGCAAGGGATGAAAAAATGCAAGAGTACCTAGTCCAAGCTAAGCGCTTGCAGTCGCGTTTTAACTTTTTTAGCCTAATGCATGTATCCAGGAGCGGAAACACCCATGCTGATTCTCTTACCACGCTAGCCACCTCGTCGGCGCAATGCCTACCTCGAGTTATACTCGTGGAAGATCTACACAGACCCTCGGTGGTGAAAGTCGGGACGATGCATGTTCACAACGTCAGGGAAAGGCCTAGTTGGATGGATCTTTTAATACTGTTTTTAAAGGAGGATATCTTACTCGAAAAGAAGAGCGAGGCCGACAAGATTAGAAGAAAGGCTTCTCGATTCTGGCTGTCCGAGAACTTGAAACTGTATAAGCGCTCATTTTCAGGACCGTACTTACTATGCGTACACCCAGATGCCACATAGCTTATCCTAGAGGAATTGCACAAAGGAATTTGTGGGAGCCATACCGGGGGTAGATCCCTGTCCCATAGGGCCATAACCCAAGGTTATTGGTGGCCGAGCATGCAGAAAGGGGCGCACGAATACGTGAAGAAGTGTGATCAATGCCAGAGGTTCGCCCCAAATATACATCAACCAGGCGAGACCCTTAATTCGTTGTCCAGCCCTTGGCTGTTCGCACAATGGGGCCTGGATATTCTAGGACCATTTCCTAAAGCAGTGGGGAATAAAAGGTTCCTTCTCGTTGGCATTGATTATTTCACAAAATGGGTCGAAGCCGAGCCACTGGCAAACATTAGAGACGTAGATGCCAAGAAATTTATTTGGAAGAACATCGTCACCAGGTTCGGAGTCCTTCACACCCTTATCTCGGGCAACGGTCTCCAGTTCGATAGTAAGACTTTCAGAAGGTATTGCAGCGAGTTGGGAATTGTGAATAGATACTCCACACCGGCTTACCCACAGGGGAATGGGCAGGCGAAGCCGTCAACAAAGTCATAGTAAATGGGTTGAAGAAGAGGTTAAATGATGCGAAAGGGAGATGGGTAGAAAAATTGCCCCATGTCCTGTGGACGAATCGCACCACGCAGCGCAGATTCACAGGGGAGACCCCCTTTTCGATGACCTATGGAGCTGAGGCTATCATTCCTCTAGAAACAAACTTCCCAACGCTGAAGACCAGCACATTCTGTCCTAATGTTAATAACAGGCTGTTGGAAAAAAGCTTAGACCTCATCGAGGAAAGAAGGGAAAAAGCAATGGTCCAACTCGACTACTACCAACATAAACTTAAACAAGGTTATGATGCCAAGGTGAAGCTGAGACCACTAGCACCTAGGGACTTGGTATTAAGAAAAGTCTTGGGCACTGCAAGAAATCCCGTGTGGAGAAAGCTCGGACCAAATTGGGAAGGGCCGTATCGTATCACCTCGGTGGTCGGTATAGGGGCCTACTTTTTAAAAGATTTGGATGAATATGTAGTGTCATATCCATGGAATGTAAATAACCTGAAAAGGTACTATTATTAATAAAAGTTCATATTCATGGTACTACCCACTGTGCATTCTTATCTAAGTGTTAAACAGAACTTAAGTCCTGTGTGGCTCCTCGAACCACAGGCTTAGGAGAAATTAATTATTACGCAGTTTTTATCTAAGTGTTAAACAGAACCCAAGTCCTGCGTGGTTTCTCGGATCACAGGCTTAACCACTACACAGTTTTTATCTAAGTGTTAAACAGAACCCAAGTCCTGCGTGACTCCTCGGATTACAGGCTGGGGGGAAATTAACCACTACGCAGTTTTTATCTAAGTGTTAAATAGAACCCAAGTCCTGCATGACTCCTCAGACCACAGGTTTGGGGTAAATTAACCACTACGCAGTTTTCATCTAAGTGTTAAACAAAACCCAAGTCCTCCGTGGCTCCTCGAATCACAGGCTTGGGGTAAATTAACCACTACGCAGTTTTTATCTAAGTGTTAAACAGAACCCAAGTCCTACGTGACTCCTCGGACCACAGACTTGGGGGAAATTAACCACTACGCAGTTTTTATCTAAGTGTTAAATAGAACCGAAGTCCTGCATGGCTCCTTGGACCACAGGCTTGGGGGAAATTAACCACTACGCAGTTTTTATCTAAGTGTTAAATAGAACCGAAGTCCTGCGTGGCTCCTTGGACTATAGGCTTGGGGGAAATTAACCACTTCGTGGTTTTTATCTAAGTGTTAAACAGAACCCCAAGTCCTGCGTGGCTCCTCGGACCACAGGCTTGGGGGAAATTAACCACTACGCAGTTTTTATCTAAGTGTTAAACAGAACCCAAGTCCTGTGTGGCTCCTCGGACCACAGGTTTGGAGGAAATTAACTATCATTCTTTCATTCGTACTTAGCCGTATTGCTTAAACTACGAGTAACGGTTTGTCCTCGAAAATCTAGTAACATAGTCAAGATTCATTCATAATGAAAGCAAAAATGGAAGCAGTAAAACAAAATTCAAAAAAGAAATTATATCATTCATTAAGTTCCAAGATGTGTTATCTTACAAGCGTTAACAAAAGCTAAGGAAATGAAAGACAAAACAAAACAACTACAAGAAAAGCCCTACTCTAATGTCCTAAGCTTTATCTTGGGTTGAGCTCTTAGTAAGGACCTCTGTCTCGGGGTGATCACCTCCTGCCGTGGGCTTGGGTTCGGCCTCCTTGGCTTGCGCAACAACGTCCCTTACAGTGAGGGCGTCCTCAGGCGACTTGTCCTTAGCTGGTGGCTGTACCTCCTCGTTCCCCCCTTTTTCTTCAGGTATGAGGGAATCTGGAGCAGTGGTCGGAGCAGAAGGGGGCTCCTCAGGAGGAACCGAACCCGAAATCTTGCGAATATCCTCAGGGAAGAAGATATTCTCAATCTTCCTAAGGTCGGAGTCCGCAGGAACTGCCACCCGGTCCAAGGCTACCCCCCAGGACATGGTGATGTAGTCCCTACAAACCGCAGCTACCTCCTCGGCCAGCCTGGCCTCAGTATCCGCCACTCCGCGCTCATAGGAGGTTGACACTGCAGCCTTAGTCGCCTCCCTGGCCAAGTGAGCTGCCTCTTTTGCCTGTAGCAGCTGTGCCTTAAGGTCCGAGACCATTTGCTTCTCGGTCGCAAGGTTTATTTCTGATAGATGGAGCTGCTGGCACATGTCCTCGGCCTGCTTCGTTGTAGTCTTAAGGCCCACCTTGTCACTATCTCGGGCCTTAAATGCCTCTTTTATCTCATTTCTCAAGCGCTCTTTTTCCAGCCCAAGAGCACCCGCAACCTTCTCCGCAGTAAGGCGGGACTGAACCTCAATGTTCAGCTTTTCCCGAGATTTCTTCGCCCATTCCTCAGCCACGAAGATTTGTTGGGTGACCTGCATAGGAGTAACGAAAGAATCATTAAAAGGAAAACGATGAATAGACAAGCATGGAATAAAGGAACTGAACAAGGAAGAGTCTTCGTTTTACCATGGACAGATCTCTCTTCAAGGACATGAAGAGACCCTGTTGCCGGGTAGCTCGGAGCTCCTCCATGTCACGAGGCAGAAGGAGAGGCTGCTGCAGGGTCTCGGCGAGATAAGATGCCTGCCCCCGTTGGGACTCCCAAAGAGTCGCATCCCATGAAATAGGGGCGCCTTCCAACTCTAGGTGAGGGGACTAGGTGCGCTGCTCCCTCCTAATAGCCGCCTCCTCTCGGCTATCATTGGACTTTGTCCTCTTGTCCTTGGACTCTTTACCCTTCTTCTGTTGTTTGGCCTTTTTAGGGCCGACTTCACCTTCTTCCAATTCTTCTACTGTCCTCTTCCGCCTTAAATTGGGAAGAGATTGTAGCGCGGGGTTAGTGGAAGGGGGAAGAGGAGGGGGAAGCTTTAGCTGGAACCTGCTCCTTGGGGGCATCCTTGGAAGACTGCCCCTTGTTCCTATTGGATAAGAGTCCCCTCAGACCGGACCTCGGCTTCAAGTCCATATCCTCCTCTTCTACTTCTTGGCTTGTGTCAATTTGAGTGATTACCAGGCCAGGAGAGTGAGCTGCCGAGAAACGATCAAGATCTGAGTCGGAATCCGAGAGCTCTTCGGGCCTTGTTGGCACCTCGCCCTCCTCGGTGAAGTAGAATTGGTCGATTTCAGCCTCGAGAGATGAATGCGAAGAGTTAACTCCTTCTCCTAGGGCGGCTACCTCTTGGAGAACGCGCTGAAGGGGCAGTTGGACTAGTGGTAGGTCTCTCCTAGCAAGGAAGCCTGGTTTGGAGATGTCAATACAGGCTAATCGGGGACTTCTAGCCCTTATTGCTTGACCCACATCCACAAAAGCGCAAGAAAGGGGCTTGTAGTCCAAGATAAGGGGAGCGGCATGTAGTTGCCCGTCCTCGCTCACAAAGATCTCGGACCTTAGAAGATAGTTGAGGGCTTGAACGTTGACTAAACTTATCATCGGAGTTGTTTGTTCTTTGTCTGCAAAATACCCAAAGAGAGGGTTATGTCAGTCCAAGAAGGCAAATAATTAAAACCAAAACCGAAATCAGTGAAAGGAAAGCTCAAAACTAAGATCCCCGCCTGGGGATCTGACCCTATAGTGCCCCACCTGGTGTTCCCGCCTTAACTGGGTAGTGAAGACTGTCATGCCATGCTCCGGAGACAATCAAATGGTTGTCCTTCAAGCCTTTGTTGGACTTGGGAAGGCAAGATATTAGCCTCACCTCGTCGGACCTGAATTTCAGGTAATACGACTCATTGAGGCAATGACATTCATACAAGTGAATTACATCGTGCCATGAGAGGCCGGGGTTCATCTGTTCGTTTAGAGCGTCTACGCACCTTAGGATCCGAAACATGTTAGCGGCGCACTGGTGGGGGGCCAGCCTATGACCGCGCAAATAATCCCTAGTTATCCTCTCCATGGGAATCGTCATTCCTCCTTCTATGAAAGCTATCATTGGAATGGCGACCTATCCCGTCTCTCTCTTGGTTAAGATCTGGTCCGAGGAGCAGTATCCTAGACCTACTCCCGACGGGATACGGTATTTGGCCCTGAAACCTTCCATACCGGCCGAAGAATCTACCAGTTTCTGAAATTTACCCATTCTACTAACCCTAGGTGGTGCGAAGAAGGTTTACTAATGGAAGGAAGCTGAGAAGAGCAACATCGAGGAAAAGTTAAGGAATACGGGGAAATGAACACTTACGGGAGCGCAGATCCTAAACCTTTCGAGCTTTCAAAGAACTCGCCGGAAATCCTCAAGGAAGTGGCTATGGACTTTTGGGTGTTTTGCAAGAGGAAATACTGAAGTGCTCTGGAACGTTTGAGTGCTTTTTCTAAAAAGAGGAAGTAATTCCCCTCAGAAGCCTTATATAGCAAGGAGAAACTGAATGAGATTACTCCCGCCCAAAGAATTAGGGAAATATCAACCATTGATTAAGCGCCCCACCATTGGATGTGGAGGACAAAAAGCCGCCTGGCATAATTAATAGCGCCTCGTGGGCTACAAAACGCCAGTGGCAATAATGAGGCACGTGAGGCTGTACTTCCACACGTGTGAGTCAAGAAATTATAATAAGTTATTCCATAAGTATCAAAATCCCACCTTTTCACCTCGGATAAGAGGGAAAAACTGGAATTTTGAGGGGCTATTATAGGGGCAAGGGCCCAAGATCATACAATGGGCCTTAGGCCCCATATGGGAAATTTGACCACGTCCGAGGAGAAGACGTGGGTGCCAAAAGGGCTCCCGGCTCAATTCTTGTGGGCCTGAAGATGTTTAGAAGGTGGTCCGAGGAGAAAAGTCTCCTCGGGCGTAACAAATATGGCTCAGGCATGCACTCTGCCTGCTAGAAGGACCTCCCCAACGGGTATTAGTAACAAGGATGAGTCCCACAGGCCCGTATGAAGGAAGGAAACATTGGGTGTCCAAGGAGAGGCTGCAGCTGCCACATTAAATGCATTGCAGCTACTTTTCTGACCGCATTAATGTGGAGAGGACCTGTGAACAGTGCTGTCTTGGCTACCACAACTCACAAAAAGATGGGGGGGATGTCCGATGGGACAGGCATTCAAGTAAGTGTCCAGATGATTAACAAGTGTAAGACCCTGATGAAGAAGGGGACAGAAAAAAAAGAAAGTTAGAACAAAAGAACGGTGCAAGAACCATAGTCTGTGAACAATGACCCGTGTTCATTCCATGCGTCTTCTCGAACCAGAAATCTATTGACGTGAAGGGAATTTTTCATCTTTAGCTAGAATGTACTTCGTTAAGGCCTAGTTCTATAGCCCACTCTTTACAAATTCATTGTTTCTAGGCTCCTTGGACCAGATCCCCATACCTGTTGGGCCTGGGCTCCAAATTGTGGCCTTACAATACTGTATTTTGTCTGGCACTAAATTTTAGTAAAAGTTTTTGGCCTGAATTTAAGGATTTCATGATTTTAATAGCTAAACCCTTTTTTTTTGTTGATTCTTATCAATTTCCATGTTGTTCGCTAGATTTAGTTGAGATTTAATTGAAATTTACCCATGTGATTGGATTAATTTTGGTGCTGTATTTTAGATCATGCAATTCTTTTTAATTCAGCTTCTTATGGGCAAAAATTGGGTTTGAATCAAATGAGATATCACTTAATCAAGTAAATTACCTACTTTGCATTTTAACAGTGAAAAAAGTACACAAATTTCTATATAAAGTGTGCTAAATTGTTAGTTTGATTTTCATGGAAAATTGGTACTATCAGCATGACATGAAGGATCATGTGCCAAAATTTATTAAGGAACTAGTTGTAGACCCACGGGAAAATTTGATATGATTATTTTTTATTGGATTATTATTGAATTAATATATTAGATTGTATATTTTTAAAAATTCAATATTTGTTATTTGAAATTACGTTTTAAATTAGAAGTTTTTTTGTAGTGTAACAAAATATATTTTGTAGTAAGGTATTATAAATAGTGAGATATGTACAAAAACATAATCCAATAATTAAAAAAAAAAAATGATAGTGTGAAAACTATTAGACCAAGTTGTAATTATATATACTTTGTTTATTACTATACAAATGTATGCGATTCAACTCTTATAGGTATATTTTTCTCCAAAATATAGATCCACATATCTTTCTTCTTCACAATTGAAAATAAGTGAAAAAGTAAATAAAGATAACTACGTAACAGATCATTATCAATAAATCATATATCGTAAAGTGTAAATATAAAATAAAATAAATTGCAAAAAGAAAATTTAAGTGGGTCCAACAAGCTAAGCCCACTTAGAATGGTGGATTTAGGTCGGACCCAATACAATTAATTTATTAGAGGATGGGCTTCTGAGGTCAATTTTATCGTACTAGTATGATTTAAGCCTTAGATGGATTGGAAAAAGTTAGACAATTGAAGGAAAAAAAAACAGACTTTTAGAATTAACACTTCCTTAAGCCTGGCCAAAGAGCAGTTGTTCATAAATTGTTCAAGTTTTAATCACAGGATAGTGCTACACAATATCGGTATTTCCTTTCAATTTTTCGTCCCTCTTCTGTTGGGGCTTCCTTTCTATATATAGTTAGCTGAATTACATCTGAGCGCTCCACTTGTACAGTCACTAACCTTCCTTTAAATGCTTGTCCCATCAAGGTTTTGCTAGAAGTGGTAGAGTATGGTGCAAGCTATTAAGGCACTGTCCATAGGTCATTCCTCCATTTATGCGACTAACTGAGTTGATGTAGTACATTAAATGCGGAGGTGATGGTTACTTTGTCTGGATACTTCCCTTCTTCTTTGCTTGCATGTCTCTACCGTATTCTTTGGCATTCTGTTATCTAGTGCAAGTGGCCTGCCAAATAATTCCCAAGAAACACTCGCTCTTCGGGCTCCTCGGAATGTCGGCCTCTTCGTGGTTCCTCCTCAGATTCTCATCCATGTGCAAGGTAAGGACTAATGTGTAGGTGGGCCCTTCCCCTTACTCAGTAATTTAATAAATCAAATTCTAGCCCCAATGCAGAAAACCTTCCCCTGCACAACCCCAAAAAAGTGATTTGCTTACTACAAATGATGATTTGCTGAATCGCAGACGAGATTTTTGGAATTAATAAATTTACTGAGTAAAGGACTGAGTTTCTTGGTATTTGTTTGGGAAGCCCTTCAAGACATGACTCTTATGATCCCTGGAGTATGTGCTTTTGTGTCTTTGCTCAAAGATTTTTATTTTATTTTTTATTTTATAAATATGCTTAATCTCAAAATTTTGAACCATTTTTAATTATGTCTGGTGCTAATAATTCCATATCTGATCGAATCAAATATATATTGAGATGGAATTTTCAGTCACTGCTTAATCAATCAAAACCTCTTTGTTTTTTATTGGCCTAGTATCACAGTTCACAAATATTGTCGTAATCGAGTGGGAAAAGACCATGTTTTTTTTACACAAGATAAAAATTCTACTCTAGCCTAATCTAAGAATATATGTGTGTGAAACTCCCTCTTAAAGACTTGAACTCCGGCCCTTGCCCCCCACACCTCACAAGCACTTATACTTGTAAAGTGGCCACCGCACCAAGGATGCGCAGTGGTAGACCATGTTAAATAAGCACATTAGCCAGTAATCCAGCTTTGGAAATTGAAGAAGCTAACTGGTATCATGACAGTAATTGGTGGAAGTGGTAACATGAGTTGATCTCAGAAAGAGAATCTTATGTGAATTTAAATTTCTCAAAGCAGAATGAGCACTTTGGTATTAGAGTAGAACATGAATTGGATTCTCAAAAAAGAAAAAGAAAAAAAAAAACATGAATTGTGTCATGAAGTTATTAGTATTGTAGACCTCATTACTCATCATGAACGCAACAGGTAGGAGTTGGTTACTTGTTAATCTAAAAATCCCTGAAGTATTTTGAGTATTTTCAAAAGATAATTGTGTTTTATTTTTAAGTTCACATACTTTGTGACTCCCCTTGGGTTGCATTCTAGTTACTCTTGTAGTTCTTCTTAGATCTTCTTGTTGATAATTGCATTCTTTGACTTACTCCTATTTTTTTGGACTTGGGATACAAAATGGAAATCCAGATACCTGAATTCCTTATGTGCAGGCGGATTACCAAGCACCAAATTGTACCGAGGTTATGATAGTAACTCCGTCAAAATTTGGGAGACTTGACTACTTTTCTATTTGAGTATTGTAGGAGAAGTTAAGGGTTGCTGTTTTAGTTTCCAAAGCTGCATTTCAATTTATCCAAGGTAAGTTTATTCAAGGTTAGTGTAAATTTAGATTATATTAAAAGGTTTCTCCATTCTGACTATGATGTCTGCAGGCGTGCAACCAAGTGACTACGTTGTACCTGAGGAAGTTAAAGCTGCAGGTTTTGGGATTTGTGGTGAAGAATTGGGACCTATTGTTGAAGGTCCTGATTTGAAGAAGCTGAATATTCATGGAGGAGTAGCCGGTATTGCAGAAAAGCTCTCCACTTCAACCAGCAATGGGCTTACTGCTGATGATGATTTGCTGAATCGCAGACGAGATTTTTGGAATTAATAAATTAACTGAGAGTGAAGGACGGAGTTTCTTGGTATTTGCTTGGGAAGCCCTTCAAGACAAGACTCTTATTCTCCTTGGAGTATGTGCTTTTGTGTCTTTGCTCGTTGGCATAGTTATGGTAGGATGGCCAAAAGTGGCTCATGATGGCATAGGAATTGTTGCAAGCATCTTGTTGGTTGTTTTGATACTGCAACAAGTGATTATCGTTAATCTTTACAGTTCAATGATTTGGACAAGGAAAAAAAGAGGATTGCTATTCAAGTTACGAGAAATGGATTTAGGCAGAAAATGTCAATATATGATTTACTTCCTGGTGATATTGTACATCTTGCTATCGGGGACCAAGTCCCTACAGATGGAGTTTTTGTTTCAGGTTTTTCTATGTTAATTGATGAATCAAGATTAACTGGGGAGAGCGAGAAAGTAATGGTCACTGCAGAAAATCCTTTTCTTCTGTCTGGAACTAAGGACCAAGGTGCAGGATGGATCACGCAAGATGTTGGGATGAGGACCCAATGGGGTAAATTGATGGCTACTCTTAGTGAAGGCGGAGATTATGAAACCCCATTGCAGGTAAAATTGAATGGAGTGGCAACAATTATCGGTAAGATAGGACTTTTCTTTGCCATTGTGACTTTTGCAGTGTTGGTGCAAGGATTGATGAGCCGTAAATGGCAAGATGGAACTTACTTGAGGTGGTCTGGAGATGAAGCTTTGGAAATGTTGGAATTTTTCGCCGTTGTGTTGTTGTTGCTGTTCCAGAAGGGCTTCCATTGGCTGTAAAATTGAGCCTTGCCTTTGCCATGAAAAAGATGATGAATGATAAAGCACTTATGTGCCATTTGGCTGCATGTGAGACCATGGGATCATCCACAAGTATTTGTAGTGACAAACTGTGATCATGCACTTGTTTGTTGTGAAATCTTGCATTTTCAAGACTGTCAAGGAAATGAGCAGACCTAATGAAGCTTTTCTTCTGTGCTCTGAACTCCTGACTTCTGCTTTGAAATTTCTGCTACAATCAATATTTAATAATACTGAGGGCGAAGTTGTAAACAAAATGGCAAATCTGAGATATTGGGAACACCCACTGACACTGCTTTGTTGGACTTTGGCTTGTCACTTGGTGGGAATTTTCATGCTCAGAGACAAGTATCTAAACTTCTTAAAGTTGAGCCGTTCAATTCTGTGAATAAACGGATGAGGGTATTACCGACGTTACCCAAAGGTGGTTTACAAGCCCATTGTAAAGGTGATCCAAAGATAATATTGGCCACCTGTGATAAGGTGATCACTAAAAATAGTAATACTGTTCCCCTTGATGAAGCATCCATTAATTATCTTAACAATACAATTATTCAATTTGCTAATGAGACACTACAAACTCTCGGTCTTGCTTATATGGAATTAGAAAATGGGTTCTCTACAATGAATCCCATCCCAGGTTCGGGGTATACTTTTATAGGAGTAGTAGGTATGAAAGACACTGTATGTCCTGATGTTAAAGAGCCTGTAGCAGATCGCCATTCGGCTGGAATCACCGTATGAATGGTTACAGGAGACGATATTAGTAATACAAATGCTTTGGCTAGGGAGTATGAATGGTTGCAGGAGATGATATTAATAAATGCTATAGCTAGGGAGTGCAGGATTCTCATAGATGATGGTATAGCCATTGAAGGTCCAGAATTCCAGGAAAAAAGTGAGGAGGAAATGCTCAAACTAATTCCTAAACTTCAAGTGATTTCTTCATTTGTATTTATGGAGCATCTGCAAATTGATTGGATCACTCGGTAATAAGTATGGTTTTTTTCTAATTAGTAACAATAAGTTTTGACTTTATTTATAGGCGATGGCTCGATCTTCACCTCTGGACAAGCATACTCTAGTGAAGCACTTGCGTACCTCATTATGTGAGGTTGTTGCTATAACTGGTGCTGGAACAAATGATGCCCCTGCACTTCATGAAGCAGATATTGGACTAGCAATGGGCATTGCTGGAACTGAGGTGAGTATATAACAATGTGAAAACATAGGCACACATTGCGAACAATTCAACTAATCTTTACTAAATTCAAGTGGCTAAAGAGAGTGCTGATGTGATAATTCTGGATGATAATTTCTCCACAATTGTGACAGTGGCCAAGTGGGGACGTTCAATTTACATAAATATTCAAAAATTTGTACAGTTCCAGCTGACTGTTAATGTGGTTGCATTGATTGTTAACTTCTCTTCAGCTTGTTTGACAGGTTAGAGAAGCCCACATACTATTTGTTTTCATTTTGAACTTGCCTTCCTTTTATGTCAAAAAAACCATTTTCTCATTCTACTAACGCCTTTGCATAAAATCGTGCATTTAGGGACTGCGCCCCTCACAGCTGTTCAGCAATTATGGGTCAACATGATCATGGATACATTGGGAGCACTTGCACTTGCAACTTATTGCTTAGACACGTGCATTTCTCTAAATTGAATCTATAGTAATTCACCGAGTCACAAAGACTAGTGAACATTGAAGTATTTTCAATTTCTTAGCTATAAGATATTTACCTTACTACAAAGTGATATGATTTGAATTTTACGGATTTTTAATGAGGTAAGCTCCCGTGAGACGAAGGAAATAGATGTTTTCAAAGGCATACTAGATAGATATATTTTCGTGGCCGTCCTCAGTTGCACTGCAATCTTCCAAATCATAATAATTGAGTTCCTGGGAACGTTCGTGAACACAACACCTCTCACAATTGCATAGTGGTTACTTAGTGCATTCGTTGGATTTTTGGGCATGCCAATTACTGTTGGCTTAAAGATGAACCCTTTATGAGGCACATGGGTCAGAGATTCTATTCTTTGAAGAGTTGTTAATTTATTGGCATGAAATGATACCGGAGTGTCCTAAGTTCTAGTAAGCCCAATTTAATGCTAGGTTTGGTCCAAGTGTTTTTCTTGAAATCCAAAAGTGCAGCCCATTATTTTGAATGTTTTTTTTTAATTTTTTTTTATCATTAATAAGTTATTGTTCAAAAGAAGTCAAATAGTTTTTATTTAGTATCTCCTAGGAAGTATTAGACTTTATATTTGAATTCTCCTAAGCAAACAAGTCTTTTATTGTGCTTCTAGTTCCTAAGAGTCATGTTTGACTTTGGTCTTGCTAAGTTAATATTTTAATTACAATTTCCGTTCTCCTATGCTTAGAGGGTTGTTCTAAGCTTTATATAATCCTTGTAGTTGAATTAAAAATAAAAGCATAGTGTATTTTTAGATTATAAAGCTTTGTGTTTTAGAAGATGGATTTCTTCTAAATTAATACTTATCCCTTGGGTGGATTCCTTTAGGTGATGAGTTTTGGTTTTGTATCTCTTTGGGTGGTGTTTCTGTATCCCATAGAGTGGTGGGCCGTTTATCCCTTTATTTATTAAGTGTTTGGTTCAATCCATCGTACCACATTATATTCCAACCATCCTTTACCTCCTTATCAGATCAATTTGGTTTTTCCCTTACAAATCTGATATCAGAGCTTTGGTTCAATGGCTAGACATTATTGACATGGTAATTGTGGAAGCTCAACCCAAATATTAGAAGGCTTTGGGTTGAGCGGCCCAATTTAGTTGTGTTGGGAATTAGGGATATCCAACAATGGGAGGCCCCAAAGATGGTGTTGCGGCTTCTGTAGGAAAGGACTAGGGATCCTAGACTACTTCCCGTTGGTGGATTCCTTTAGGTGACGAGTTTTGGTTCTGTATCTCTTTGAGTAGTGTTTCTGTATTCCATAGAGTGGTGAGCCGTTTATCCCTTTATTTATTAAGTGTTTGGTTCAATCCATCGTACCACATTATATTCCAGCCATCCTTTACCTCCTTATCAGATCAGTTCAGTTTTTCCCTTACAAATCCGATATCAAAGCTTTGGTTCAATGGCTAGACATCATCGACATGGTAATTGTGGAGGCTCAACCCAAATATTAGAAGGCTTTGGGTTGAGCGGCCCAATTTAGTTGTGTTGGGAATTAAGGATATCCAACAATGGGAGGCCCTAAAGATGGTGTTACGGCTTCTGTAGGAAAGGACTGGGGATCCTAGACTACTTCCCTTATCACCCTCCTCTGATCAACGTGATTCACTGAACGTGACCTTTACTAGCAAAATCCGAGCAGGATTTCGTTCTCCCTGGTGTCTATTTTTCCTTACTACTTTCGTGACTCTCTAATTTTTTCAACCCCCCACTCTCTACCCATCGATCTCTATTTATAGACTTCCCTTAAAGGGGTTGCCATGATGAGAGGGTGGTTTTCCATGTCGATGGGTTCCTCTGAGCTATATTCTTGACTAGGTGAGAGCCACTATTCGTGACTAACATGACTTTCTTGGAACTTGCACCAGGCACTAATAATTGCTCGGTAAGCAGATTTTCCCAAGACATTATCCCTTGACCTCGGCACCGTAAAGGTTGTTCGATAAGGGTTGGGAGCTCAGGCCAGATCCATCCAGGGAGTGGGCTAGGTGCTCGGTTAGTAAGCAGCGTGAGATGGACCCATTTAGGAGACATGTCATGAGCTTGGTGTAGGCTGATAGCCGTGGACCGTACAGTAATAATGTTGAGATGAATGACGTAAGGAGACAACTTCAATAACTCTAGGAGTGTTTGGAGTTTTACGAGATTCAAGGATGTGACCCCTAGGCATCATAATTTAGAATCTGGAGATGTTAATGATGATAAAAAGGGGAATCCATTTCACTATGCTCATAGTCATTTGGAAGGATGTTCATTAAATCCGCAAAATGACATAACTGCATTGCACTGCAAGTAATAGTGCACCACATCGCATGGTGTAATGCAGTTTGCGTTTTTACAATAAGAAAACCGCATAAACCGCACGCTCTCTATATATTAATTTATTTGTTTTTTTAATATTAAATATATTATTAATAGTTTAATAACCCTAGTTTTCAACAAAAAAAATAAATAAATAAAAATAATAACCTTAGCAAGTGTTGATTAGGAAAGACGGCACAAAATAAAGAAAAACTAGCTCAATAGTTTAAAACTTGACCCAAAACAAAGGGAAAAATCAGTTTTGGGTTGAGCAAGAAAAGCCCAAAATTTGAAAAATATACTGGCTTTAAACCGTTCAAACCGCATCTTACACTTCGTACTGCACATGTGACCGCCAAAATGAGGTGCAATGATGGTTTTGGTTAAACCACACCACAAAGTACAGTACTGAAAATGACCTAAAACCACATCGCGAACACCCCTAATTACTTCTCATGTGGGAGCACTCCACCCCATCCTCATCATATCAAAAACTTACAACGAGTTTATGATATGAAGGTGGACATTCTAGAATTTGAAGGGAAAATGCAACCCAATGATTTCATTGATTAGCTGACTACTGTTGAGCATCTTTGATTTCAAAGATGTTCTAGAAAATCGCAAGGTGAAGATTGTTGCTATCAAGTTGAGGAAACATGCTTCGTTCTGGTGGGAGCTTATCAAGAGGTAGTGACAACGTGCAAGAAGAGATCATATTGTGACATGGGAAAAGATGAAAGGAAAGCTCAAGAGAAAATACTTGCCTAACCACTACAAGCAAGATGCTTTTTTGAAAATTTCATAATTTCAAGCAAAAAGAGGTTTTTGTGGAGTATACAATAAAGTTTGATCATCTTATGATTCGATATGATGTTGTAGAACCTAAAGAGCAAATGATAGCAAGCTATCTTGGTGGGTTATGTGCTAAAATCAATGATGTGGTGCAACTACAGCCTTATTGGACTTACAATGATGTTTGCAAGCTAGCTATGAAAGTGGAGAAGCAATTGAAGGAAAGACGTGGCAGTAGTTTTCGATCTTATAATCGAGAGGAAGTTTCTAACAGAAGGAATGGTTCCACTTCTAAAGCTGTTGCACCACCCAAAACAGCCGCTATCAAACAACTACCTAAGAATGAATCTACATCAGGTCTGATGGTCCCAACACCTCTAGTACATGCTGTAGATGTTTTAAATGTCAAGGCTTAGGGCATTTTTGTTCTGATTGTCAAAATAGCAAGATAGTTTCTCTTGTGGAGTAAGATGTGGAAATAGAGGATGAAGATGAGTTAGCACTAGTAGTTCTTGAACATGCTTATTCCGAGGAGGTGATTTATGCTGATCAAGGAGAGTCACTTGTTATTCAAATAAATCTCAAGGTAGCCTATGCAGAAGATGAATGGCTTAGGACCAATATATTTCATACCAGATGCCCTTCTCATGGAAAAGTTTGTGATGTTATCATTAACGGGGGGAAATTGTGAGAATGTTGTTGCAACAATCATGGTGGAGAAGTTGGAGACTTGGAGTTAAAAAACTAAAAATTATCCTTAGC
Source organism: Quercus robur (assembly GCF_932294415.1). Lineage (NCBI taxonomy): Eukaryota > Viridiplantae > Streptophyta > Magnoliopsida > Fagales > Fagaceae > Quercus > Quercus robur. Next base: position 14,637,167 of record NC_065539.1, read on the forward strand.
CATACAAACTCTAGGGGCTTCGCAAAGGCAATGAAGTGAAGGTAAATAAGATATGCTTAATTTAGTTTTCTACTGGCAAGAATTATAGTGATTCAGTAGTTTGTGATGTTGTACTCATGGATGCATGTCATTTATTACTTGGTAAACTATGGTAGTATGATAGGAAAACTAGTCATGATGGTTTCAAAAACTTACTCTTTTGAAAAAAGATGGGGTTAAAATAACTTTGGCTCCTTTAAAAATGATTCATGTTCCCAAACCTTCTCTTAAGGAGGGGAACAATTTACTGACTAGAGAGTTGGAGAAAGCATTAATAGAATCTGGTGAAAGGTTTGCTATTGTGGTAAGAGAAGAGAAAGATCCTATAAACATCCCTCTTTTTGTTGATACACTTTCTTGAGGAATTTAGTGATGTTATTCAAGATGAAATTCCTTTCCACCTTCCACCTAAGAGGGATATGAAACATTGCATTGATCTTGCACCAGATTCTGTTTTGCCTAATAAGCCAACTTATAAAATGAATCTAAAAGAGCAAGATAGGTTATAGAGGCAAGTTGAAGAATTAAGCAAAAGGGCCTTTAAGAGAGTATGAGTCCTTGTGCTATTCTAGCCCTCCTTGTTCCCAAAAAGAATGGCTCATGGCATGTGTATTGATAGCAGAGCAGTGAACAAGATCACCAGTCGATACCGCTTTCCTATTCCATGGTTAGATGATCTTCTTGACCACCTTCATAGAGCTAAGGTTTTCTCTAAGATTGATCTTTATAATAGTTATCATCAAATTCGAATGAGACCAAGTGATGAATGGAAAATAGCTTTTGAAACTAGAAAAGGGATGTATGAATGGATGGTGATGCCCTTCAGACTCTCTAATGCTCCTAGTACTTTTAGGCAATTAATAAATCATGTCTTTAAGCCTTTCATCAGTTATTTTGTTGTTGTATATTTTGATCACATCTTAGTATACAACAAGTCTTAGCAAGAGCATATGGAGCATCTTCATGAGGTGTTTCGAACTATTCGCAACCAGAAGCTTTTTGCAAATTTGAATAAGTGTCATTTCCTAACTGATAGCCTTGTCATCTTAGGCTATGTTGTTTCAGGTGATGGAACCAAGATGGATCCAAGTAAAATTGAGGCTATACTCAGTTGGCCCATGCCAAATTCTCTTCATGATGTTAAAAGTTTTCATGGGCTTGCTTCTTTTTATCAGCGTTTTATCAAAAACTTCAACAGCCTTAATGCCCCTATTACTGAATATTTGAAGGGACGGAGGTTTTAGCGGAATGAAAATGCCCAAAAGAGCTTTGAGCAGCCCAAAAAGAAGGTGACAGAAGCTTCAATTCTTGGACTCCCAAATTTCAACAAGTTGTTTGAAGTCGATTATGATGCTTCAAGTGTAGGAATTGGTATTGCCTTCAACCAAGAGGGTAAGCCTATTGCTTTCTTTAGTGAGAAATTAAATGAATGCAAGTATTCTACTTACAATAAAGAGTTCTATGCCATTATTCGTAATTTAGATCATTGGAATCATTATTTCTTTCCAAATGAGTTTCTACTTCATTTTGATCGTGAAGCTTTGAAGTGTTTAAATAGCCAACAGAAACTTAATAGCTAACATGCAAGATAGGCTGAATTTCTTCAATCCTATTCTTTTTCTATCAAAAACAAGTTTGGTAAGCTGAATCAAGCGGCTAATGCATTAAGTAGAAGACATTCTTTGCTAAACACTTTGGTGGTGCGAGTGTTAAGCTTTGAAATTCTCAAGGAGTTGTATAATGCTGATCTAAACTTTGTAGTGTGCGAAAATATTTTTCTAAGGGTGTTGTTAATCATTTCTTGAAGCAAGAAGGTTTTCTTTTCAAAGACAACAAATTATGCAATCCTCAATGTTCTTTGCAAAGGGTAATTATCCAAGAAACTCATGAAAAGTCGTGCTAGACACGTTGGAAGAGAGAAGATATTTGCTCGTGCAAGAAATTTCTATTGGCCCAAGTTGACTTATGATGTTATGTCTCCCATGAGAAGTTGCAGAACCTGCCAAATTGCTAAGAGCCACAATCAGAACACCGGGTTGTACATACCATTTCCAGTTCCCAAGGCTTTATTGGAAGATATCAATTTAGACTTTGTTTTGTGTTTGCCTCAAACTCAAAGAAACAAGGATTCTATTCTGGTATTAGTGGATAGATTTTCAAAGATCTCATTTTGTTCCTTGTAACAAGACCACAGATGCATTTTCTATTGCTACTTTGCATTTCAGAGAGAGTCAAGTTTCATGGTATTCCAAAATCCGTCACTTTAGATCATGATTCAAAGTTTGTAAGTCATTTTTGGTGTTCTCTTTGGAGGAAGTTTGGAACTATACTTCAATTCAGCTTTTCTTACCATCCACAAATACATGTGTAAACTAAAGTTGTGAATCAAAGTGTGGGAAATCTCTTGAGAAGCTTCGTGTAGAAGAACATTAGATAGTGGAATCTTCTTTTAGCTCAAGTTGAGTTTGCTTACAATCAATCCACTAGCCAAACTACTGGTCATAGCCCTTTTGAAGTTGTTTATGGTCTTAATTCTACTGGACCACTTGAATTGACACCACTTTCTATTACTAAGAGTCCTAGTGGTGATGCTGACGAAAGGGCTAAAGAAATCAAGAAATTGCATGAACAAATCCAGGAAAGCAAAATGAGAAGTATTGCAAGTGAGCAAACAAGCATTGAAAACCAACAACCACTACCTGCTTTAACACAAAATCTAAGTGCACAACAGAATGAAACTGCTGGATACAATAACTGAAACAACGATAACAAATAATGAACACAAAGAATAGTGTTGTACTTCTACGGTTTCAAGTGAACTAAGAATTTGATTCAATTTAGGCAACCATTATTACATACACATCCAAAGAAAACTTTCCTTTTTAATTAAGTAAAGGTTAATATATTAGAAAGATGGAAATCAAAAACTAAGAGAAGAGATGAATACATTTTATTATACAATTGTACACTGCAAAATCTTATAGACATTAAAGAATTTCCATGTAACAACTTCAAGGGGAAGTGGAAAAGTGCTAGTAGTTAAACAGCATATTTCAAATGTAGAATTATCTAAATCATTGTAAGAGTGGAAAAGTGCAGCAGTTAATCAGCATATTCCACATGTAGAATTATCTAAATCACTTACAACGATGCTAACAAAAATAAACCCTACATAGGATTTGCCAAGCTCTCAACTGCAACTGGATAATGTACATGACTTGTATGATTGTATCCATGCTTTAACCTGGTTATTTTCTTTTTTGATATATAAGATTTATTGCATTCCCACCCACCTCTTTACGACAAAAGCCAAAGCCATGACAATGAAGACAACCCAGAACTTTATGCATAAAAGTAAAATGGTGAAACACTTCAGTAAATATACTATAAAAAAACAGTTGAAGAGGTCGATAAAGAGGTAGGTTCCTAAATACTAGCTCATCAAAAGAAGGCCTAAGAAAACCAGATAAGGACATGTGGCAGACCACATGGTAAAAATTAATATTTTAATATGCACACTAGCCACATCTGCTTTTTATATTTACCACTTGACGGCAGAAATTATTTTGACACAATACCAAAAAGTTAGGGGCTAAACTGACACATTTGAAATGTTAAGAACTATTTTGACACATAAGGTAAACATTAGGGACCAAAATGGTAATTAAACCCTTTTTTTTATAATGAATTTACGAGGCAGTTACCAAAATAATTTAATACAACTCACATATAGGATTGTACATGTCTTCACTGATTCCTATCTCCGTAAGTAGCGTGCACAACAATCCAGGTAAGTAACTGAGAAGAAAAGATCCCAAACCAACCTTAGAAAAAAAAAAAAAAAATCATTGTATTCACAGAATCTCTTTGCTACAATTGAGGAGGGAAAAACTGAGTTGATTCAAGGTTGATACCCACAACAGATGGGTACATAAAAATTGCAAGAGAGTTCCTTCGACCAGTTGGGAGAAGCTTCATCTGTCTTGTAAATAACAAGAACAATACTAACATAATACAAAATGAGAGATAGATGCCAAAGCAACTAATTTAAATTCTCCAGGCTGAAGTTAGAGCAAAAAAATCATTTACAGCCTCAACCCCACCAACAAGATGACATAAATGACAACAACAAAACTGATCAATCCAATTTGAGTTGAAAAGAAATGCATAAGATAAAATCATAAATACACATTAAAACAAACTTTAAAGAGATGTCAAATATCAAACTGAATGCAAAGCATATATGAGTTTCAAACTTCAAACAGAATGTGGGATCCAGTAAATTCTTTTGGACTGTTAGGAAACCTTACCCAAGCAACAATACAGAAGCAAAGACAACCAATTTTAACCAAAGGAAGGAAGAAGAATAAAAAGAAGAAGTAGGAGGAAAGACATCAGAATGGATATTAAAATAAAGAGATATTGGTGCTTGAAGAGTGCTACTAAAATTACAAATTTGAACAAAAACAAAGATTTTGCAAATGAATATCAAATAGACACCACCACAAACAAAACTGTAAGTGAAACACTGCTGAAGACTAACAAGAGCCAAAGCATCATCCTCACACCTCCAGATTTTGTTTACAAATAAAATAACAACAACGAAAACAAGGAAGTCATAGTTACCACTTAACATTTTATCTTAAAGTTAGGTAAAACTTTTTTTTTTTGGTTGATAATTTGATAATTAAGGGAGGGGGGGATTTGAACCTTAAATGTCTCTTTTGGAATCTCTAGGATTTGCCAACTAGTTGAGCAACAAGGTTCTTGAACCAAAACGATAAAAGCAAAGCAACCTAGTTGACCAACAACTGTGAAACCAAAACGATAAAAGCAAAAAACCATTACCCATCTACCCATTCAAAAGCCACACCAATTTCTACCTCCAAATGTACCTAACAGAACTCTCACTCCGCTACAACTTCATTTCTCAAGCCTACCTTTCGAAAACCAAACAGAGGGCATAACATCCAAACTTGGTATCTAAGAATCAAATTTGCATCACAAAAAAACTGAAATGGAACACTTAATTCTATCAAATTAACTGATTCAAATGCCATTGCATAATGAAAAAGATAATAAATAATTTTCCTTACCACAAACATTGTAACATTTTACAACAATAAGCAAAAATATCAAACATAATTTTACCTAAATATCTGTTACTAATCAACTGGCTGTAAAATGGTATTTTGTCATTGTTTGCCCTAGAAAGATAAGAATGCCATTTTTTTCCCTCAGTACTTTTCTTCGACACCAAACAGAACCATATGAGAAGGAAAAAGAAAAAGAAAATCCAATTATACTACTTAATGCTTTCAATTACTAAATACAAATTTCAATATAATAAATAAAATAAAACCCTAGATTGCGAAATAAAACATGTAATGGAAGAAATGGTACCCAAAGAAGGTTCGGTGGCGGAGGCAATGGAAGCCCAGGCAGAAATTGCGAGGAAGATAAGGCAGGCAAAGCGGGCGGAGATCCGAACCGGTTTTGCAGAACCCATCATTTTCTGGGTTTTCGAGTGGGAAAGGTGGTGGGGTTTGAAAATACGGTGAAGTGGAGAGGGTAGTTCTGCTATTTTGCAATGCGCGCTACAGCTTTAATTGGGCCTAACCGACTTTAATCCAGCCCGTCTAGGTTGGATGGCCATGGCCCATGGGCTTTTCTTCTCAAACCCCAGTTTTCAATTTCAAGTCCTCAACTTTGTTTCCGATTATTCTTTACAAAATAAAAAGTTTTTTTAAAAAATGATTAAATTCTATTCCATAAGGATGCGGTTTAAAACTCAAGTTTCACCCCTCCAATTCCAACATGACATATTATCATATTACATAGTAAAGAATAGGCATAACCACACTTAATTAATTCTCATACCTATTTGAAAATCCAACTTAACTATGAATTTATTAAGATGTTATTATGTGTGGTAGGACGTATTAAGTTTTATGTAAAAAACTAATGTGACAATCTTTTATTGGATGGTGTAAAACATGAGTTTTACACTTCATCCTTACCAAATTCGGTCTCTTTTGAAAATTACAAGTAACATATTTTAATATTTTTGTGAATTGTCATTTTCATCCTTTAAATTTCATTGTTGTTATCAACTTGCCTTCTTTGCTTTATCAAGTTTTTGGATAGAAATATTTTTCTTATTGAATTTTTCTCTACTGCTTTATCAAAAAAAATAAAAAATAATGTATATCAATTTTTTGAATAGACACAAAAGCTTAATTATTAAGATCATTTTTTTTTTCCCATTTCTTATTATCCTTTTCTCTGGTTTTAATGTTTTATCAATCAATTTTTCCTCTATTGCTTTATTGTCATTTTTATGTGATTTTATTAATTTATTTAGATAAACACAAAAACTTAGTTGTTATTAACTTATTATTAACTTTTTTTCCTATCATAAAATCACTTTTAAAAACAAAGTCTATATCTATTACTATATACTAGCCTCTGAGCACACGCTCACGCGCGTGCTCAGAGGCTCTTCTATTTTTTGGGTAAGTGCATGCTTAGAGACTCTTATATTTTTTTGGATAAACGTTAATAATTTGCATTCGTTATAATAATTGTGAGTGCATGCTCAGATGTTAGTTTTAAATATATTGTAAGCAACAATATTGAACTTTAATATCATATGTGATGGAGACAAAATTTTCCTATCAATTAAAAAAAGCCTAGCTAAAAGAAATGGTGAGAATATCCTTGGAAGGAATTTGATAGAGAAACATGGTTGTTGTGATTTGCAGATCGCTGATCTTTATACTCCTTCATCCAAAGACATTGATCAAATGAAGCTAAGATAAAATTGTAAATAGTCCAGAAAATTAGACATCAAATTTTAACACTAATTTTGATTAGGTAATTACAGTTACAGTTATATAAAATACGGATCAATGGCAAGAAAATCTCCTCAAAACTCAATTGTTGTAGATTCCAATGAGATGTTGTGCACTTATATTCTACAAAATCGAACTTGAAAAAATCAATCTGAGAAGCTTAGTTGATGACTGGAAAAGTTTATCAAATCATGCTTTGTATTCTAACTTCCAAAACAAATTGATCAATACTGGACCGAAACCATGAAGACTTTTAATTTTTTCTTTAATGTGGATACTTGTTGAATGATAATTATATATATTTTTTTCAGTTGAATTTGTTACTGATGTATTTTATAATGCCAAAGCCAAAGATTTATGTGTGCATTATTTGCTTGGTAATATTGAGCACCTTATGTGGTACAGGGTGCTATATCATAGACAAATGCAAAATATTTTCAAATGACAGCAATTTCCCAAGATTTCATCAATCACCTCACAACATCATGAACGGCCTAAAAAACAACTTTAACCAAATGTAAGTTCAAAGTACACGCATAAAGAACAACTTAAGTCAAAGGAAATAAGTATTTACAAAAGTAATAATTTATAATATAAAAATAAAAATAAAATAAATAAATAAAACATCAAAAGTAATAGAAGTATTAAAAAAGTAAGAAGAACCTCAACCAAACATTTAAAAAGAAAAGCTACCAAATATATAGTATATAATGGTACACAAATTTTTGTTGTTGTTTTTGTAGAGTAATGGAACACGATTCAGTGGCGAGACCTGCACCTTCAAACCTCTCGATAGGACTCACTGACCGGCGTTTCAAGATTTCTTTAAGTGTCCATGTTGCTGTGATGGTGGTGGACGCAGCGGGCAATCTCTTTGAGTGTTGAGTAAATACCTTTTGAATCTTGGTTTGAGTGGCTGTCACCTGTTACCAAAATGCAAAAATGGTGGTTGCTCTTGGTATATATAAAATTATAAATTAAAAAAAAAAAAAAAAAAAAGGACTTGAGGATTGGATAGTTGTAGGGCCTATTTTTGAGGGTGAGGGAGGAGAATGAACGTGAACATAAACAATTAACTGGGAGCAGGTTTTTTTTTTTTTTTTTTAATAAAAAATTTAAAAGTAACGTGAGATTAGAGTTAGAAATTGCAAATTAAAAAAAAAAGGATTTTTTTTATTAATGTTAAAACGGTTAAGCCTTAAAAAATTTTTAAAAAAAAAAAAAAAAATTGCAAACGTGAGTTTATTGACGGAAGGAACATGGGAAGTTGGAGCATTTCAAATACCTAAACAGAAAATAGTCCTATTTTGTAGGCAATATTTATGCAAGAGTTAATAGACATAGTTTTACCAAATTATCCTTTAGTTTTGTTTCTACTTAAACATAGGAATGTGTGGGTATTTTGGAACCAAAAAAAATAGTTTTACAAAATTATCCTTTAGTTTGTCTCTACTTAAACATAGGAATGTGTGAGTATTTTGGAACAAAAAAAAAATTCGGTTCAAACAGGTGTAGCCCCTTAAATAGTAGTATAGAGTATAGATAATGGAGGAAGAATAATCTATGATTCACTCCCGTTATTATATGTGGCATACCAAACGTTTTTAAATCCTTAAATGATATGTTGTTTTAGATCCGAACCAATGTCATTTGTTAGGAGCAAAGACACCGTTTAAAACAATGGTTGTGTCTTTCGGCCTAAAAAAAAAAAAAAAAAAAACCTTCTATGCATCATCCTATGCATCAAGAGAACCCAATCCTATGCATCATCCTCCAATCTCTTCATTGACCGATCCTCTATAGAATCATCGAGTAAGAATTAACAAGAAGACACCAGAAGGACCTAATACATAATCCTCCAATCTCTATATTGACAGATCCTTTACAAAATCATCGAGCAAGAATTAACAAGCAAATACCATAAGGACCTGATCCTATACATAATCCTCCAATCTCCTCATTGGCCGATCCTTTACATAATTATCGAGCAAGAATTAACAAGCAGAGACCAAGAGGACCCGATCCTATTCAAAATCCTCCAATCTCCTCATTGACCAATCCTCTACAGAATCATTGAGCAAGAATTAACAAAGAATCACCAAAAGGACCCAATCCTATACATCATCCTCCAATCTCTTCATTGATTAATTCTCTACAAAATAATCAAGCAAGAATTAAAAAGCAAGCACAAGGAGGACTCAATCTTATACATAATCCTCCAATCTCTTCATTGATTAATTCTCTACAAAAACATCTAGCAAGAATTAACAAGTGGACACAAGGAGGATCCGATCCTATACATAATCCTCTAGTCTTTTCATTGATTGATCCTCTACAAAATCATCAAGCAAGAATTAACAAGCAGACACTAGGATGACCTAATCCTATACATAATCCTCTAGTCTCTTCATTGATTGATCCTCTAAAGAATCATTGAGCAAGAATTAACTGGGAGTCACTAAGAGGACCTAATCCTGTACATCATCCTCCAATCTCAGCATGAGTTGATGCTCAACATGATTAATTAGAAAAAATTAATCGTAAGTGAAACATGTGGAAAACTTTAATCATCCTTGCAACCCACCAACCAAAATGAATTGTGTGATATGAAAATGATATGAATCTTGATACTATTAGGGTGTGGTGTGATAAAAATAAATAAATTATGTTTTATGAAAAAAATTTGAATAAAAAAATATTTTTCTGTTAAAGTATCTTTGCATTGAAGACTTATAATAATATTCAGTTTCCTTATGTAAAATTTACATGATTAGCGTAATTAATTTATTGCATTTCATAGTGATGTCATCTAATTTTGTAACGGAAATTGTAGTGTAGTTAAAGTTGTCCTTCCACCGAGAAAAGGAAAATAAGAACACGTCGAAAGCACCAATTATATATGGACAAATATAATTGAAACTAGCACAAAAGAAGTTTGATAAAATTCAATAAATAAAATCACTAGGGTGTCGAGATTTGTCCACCAATAACATTAAGCATCTACTACCAATTTTAGCACACAATTGGGTAAGTAAACACATAAACTACCCAATTAGAAGATTCAGAAATAAGCGTAGTTAGTAAAACTCTTGGTTGATTCTATCAATCAATTGTTCCAAAAATTTAGTTTAGACAATAATAACTTTGTTCAGAAAACCCAAGAACATCGCATACCCTAAAGGCAATACAATGACAAAGGTAATATCTAACAAAATTAACGTGGTTTGCTAGAGAGACTATAAAACCCTATTATAACAACAAGAAGATTCAAAAATAGATTTATGAAAGAATTGTAAATTAAACATCAATCTTACAAAACAAATATAAAAAAAGAACAATTGATTTCGATAATTTCAACATTAAAAATATGCTTTGATTCTGAACAACTTACAATATTAGGGATTCAACCCTAACCCTGACTTAGGTTCTCAAATTTCCATAGAAAATAAAAACTTTCAAAAATAATATGTGAAAAAAGCTTTTCAAAAGCCAAAAATGTGGTTGCTCTTGTATATCTAAAAGTTACAGTGTAGTATTTATTGTTGCTGGACTCCAATTGAGTGGAGCCACATTAGCAGCCACATCATCCTTTTATTTCTAGCATTTTCTCTCTCATTTTTAACTATTTTTCACTTTACAATTACACTTTCTCCAACACTTCCTCCTCACTTTTACCTTCTTATCTCCCACTACTCTTTATCTTAGCATTACAATTCCTCCATCTTTTCATCTTCCTTTTATTTTGACTCTTCTTCTCCCATTTTATTTTTTTTTATAAATTTTTTTATTCTCTCTTTCATTCAATCCATATTTTGCCCATACAAAAAGTGAATACTCTCTCTCTCTCTCTCTCTCTCTCTCTCTCTCTCTCTGTATATATTATTATTGCTTTTTTTCCTGTCAAAAATACCCCTAAATTAATTAACCAACAACTTAAAAATGTGATTAAAATAGTAAATTGACAAAAGAAAGTTAGTTATTGTTTTTTTTACTGTCAAAAATACCCCTACCTAAAACTTAAAAATTGGGTTAAAATAGTAAATTGACAAAATAATAAATTTCTACTTCTACGTTAAAATGCCTTCATGCTTCTAATAAACTCATACTTTTATGTTGATTTAAATTCCTACTTCTACTCACTAACTCCCTACAAAATAGGATCACTCTTTTGTTAATTTTAAAACTCTTTTAATCTACAAAACTCACCCCACGTATTTTTTTTTTATGATTGGAAAAAGTAGAAATCCTAAATTATAATAAATGCAAATTATTAATCTTTACAAAAAAAAAAATAGAAAAGCCTCTGACGCGCGTGCTCAGAGGCTAATATATATTAATTTCTTTTGGATTTTGGTAGATTTTAAATTTTTGATTGCATCTCTATTCTAGGTTGATGAATTTTTTGTGTTGAATACTACTTTAAGTTGATGCAATTTGGTAGTATTTTAATTTGTTATCTTTTTTCCTTTATTTTTCATTATGGTCTGTGTAGACAGTCTTAACAATAGCCTTTAGTCCAATACGGTGTCGTGTAACTTAAGTGACTACACGTGAGTTTTAAACTAAACTTCCCACACGTGTCTTTATTAACTAACACATACACGCTTGTCATAAACGATGCCGTTGTGTTTCATCACCATTTGAGCTTTATGCTTAACACATGATAGTAGATTATGCATAGTTGTTTGGTGAGATGCTCCTAACATATGTAAAAATTATGTTATATCATTCATTCAATTATTATTTGTCAATAAAATTGTATATATTTTCTATAAGTATATTCTACAAGTCAATTTTGAAAATAAATAAAAAAGCACATGACAATTGTAGTTGATAAAGTACAAAATAGAACATAAAAAATAGAACAAAAGATTTTTATTCCAAAAAAATACTACCAATTTTATTACAAAAAATTTATAAATTAATGTAGTGATGAATATTATTAATGTTACATTAATATTATAAAAAAATAATTTTCCTTATTATTACGCTTGATAGGCTCGATCATATCATCAACGTCCATCCGTTCATGACTAGGGACGGACGACCTATCCAAGCTCGTCCTGGAAGCAATGGCCATCGATCAAGGACGAGTGAATCCACCTCCACTCCTCAATGAACATTTATAAAACATTAATCAGCTTCCAGATCGTTGGGAGGGACAGCTCATCATTAACAACCCGTAGGGGCGTTACCAGGGAAGAATAAAGTCTCCATTAAGGCTCCACCAACGGCTAGAAGAAACCACCAGCGAGTGCATGCATATAAATACATAACTCCAAAAAGGGAGGAGGTAATTCTAAAACTCTAGCATATTATTTATACAGCTTCTCTATTGTCAATCTTTCTGACTTTGGCATCGGAGGCTTTTTGGCAGGCACCACGTCGGCGACTTACATCCATTCTTCCCTTCATTCGTTCTTGGAGATCGGGTTGGATGAGGACGACATCAATCTGGACGATTATCCTTGGCTGACGATCTGAGCATCATCAGTTTAGCACCGTCTGTGGGGAACGATTTCCATTCAACACGTGATCTGTCCCAGTTAACTCGTAAGTCTAGATGGAATCCAGTACTAACCTAGATCCCGCTGCATTGGCCCTACAAATCTAGTCACTCACGGCCATTGTGGAAGAACTCACCAGGCAAAACCAAGAGATGAGGCAACGGTTGCTACAGGAAGGTAATCGTGCAGACAGGGGTGACAGCAAAGACAGCAACAGAAGACGAAATGGCACTCCAGAAGAGGCGAGCTCGGATCTCCAAAGAGAGATGAGGAAAGAGATGGACGAATTGAGAAACGTCATCAAAGGGAAGACGGACCAAAGCTTGGAGAGGATAGTCAAGAAGACGAACTCACCTTTCACCATAGCCGTCCAGGAGTGTCCAGTACCCTCCAAGTTTCGTCTACCACAGTTAGAACCCTTCAACGGGCTGAAAGATCCCCTGGATCACCTGAATACCTTCAAGACGACCCTAGGCCTTCAATAGCCACCTGATGAGATTTTGTGTCGCTCCTTCCCAACTACTCTCAAAGGGGCGGCTAGGGAGTGGTTCAACAAGTTGCCAACATCGTCCATTGATAACTTCAAACAGTTGAACAGTTCCTTTGTTCGTCATTTCATAGGCGGGTAGTGTCCAAAAAGGACTGCCGACCACCTGCTCACCATCAAACAAGGGGAGAAGGAACTATTGAGGTCTTATGTGACACGTTTCACCCGAGGAATGCTGGAAATGGACGAGGCGGATGACAAGGTACATCTCATGACCTTCAAAGCAGGGTTGAAATCCAGAGATTTCGTGGCATCCTTGGCAAAGAACCCCCCCAAGACAATGGCCAAGGCATTGTTGAAAGCACAAAAGTATATGAACGCGGAAGAAGCTCTAGCAGTCATTGACAGAGCAGAAAAGAGTAAGGAAAAGAAGAAGGAAAAGGAGGACGATCGACAAGGACAAAAAAGAGACCGGGTTGATCGACGGAATGACGAAGGTAATAGGCGAAGGGAGGACAAGAACCCTCATCCAACGAAATTCACACCGTTGGTGATGCCCATTGACCAGATTCTAACGGAGATAAAGGACGAACCGTCTCTCAAGTGGCCAAGACCACTCCATTCAGCGCCTAGTTTGCGCGATAAGAGGAAATACTGCCGTTTTCACAAAGACCATGGGCATTACACAGAGGATTGCAGGGATATGAAGGAGCAAATTGAAGAGCTCATTTGTAATGGGAAACTACAACAGTATGTAAAAAAGGGAGATTCTGGCAGGTACGACCAGAAAAGCCAGCAAGGCGGTTCTAGGAAAGACGAAGACCGCCCCCTACCTCGTCCACAAAACGCATTGGGGGAGATAAAGACCATCGCTAGGGGACCAACCATGGGGGGATCATTCAAATCCCTCAGGAAGTCATACTAAAAGCAGGTAAACAATGTTCACAGTATACCTCCCTTGAAGCAAAGACGAACCAACCGAGACATGTACTTCTCAGAAGAAGACGCCAGAGGTGTAAAGCAACCTCACGATGACCCACTCGTCATTACGATCATGATCGAGGGGTTCAATACGCGAAGAGTCCTGGTCGACAGTGGGAGCTCAGCCGATATAATCTATCTTCCCGCTTTCCGGCAACTAAAACTAGACCCAAAAAGGCTCCGTCCTTTTGCACCCCCCCTCGTCAGTTTTAGTGGAGACAAGGTATACCCCAGGGGAATAGTGACGCTGATAGTGACAGCCGGGTCATACTCCCTCCAGGTAACCAACCAGCACAATTTCTTGGTAGTGGACTCACCCTCGTCCTACAACATGATCATAGGATGACCAATGCTCAATCGCTGGAAGGCTGCTATTTCCACATACTGCTTAAAAGTGAAGTTTCCGACAGAACAGGGGATCAGAGAAATTAAAGGAGACCAGGTGCTGGCAAGAGAGTGCTACCAGGCCGTCCTGGCCTCAAAAGAGAATCATACGTGGCAATCGAAGAAAAAACACCAGAGATTGTGGAGAAGCTAGAAACGATAGAGCTGGTTGAAGGGAGTCCAGCAAGGACGACCCAAATAGGGACGAATCTGAGTCCCAGGACGAAGGAAGGGATCGTTAGCTTTCTGAAAAGTAACCTCGATATATTCGCTTGGAGCCATGAGGATATGCCGGGAATCCCAATAAGCCTTATCCAACATCACCTGAATGTTAACCCGGGAAAGAAGCCCGTCTAGCAGAAAAGGAGAGTCTTTGCCCCCGAGCGAAACAAGACAGTGATGGACGAAGTAAATAAGTTACTTGCAGCAAAATTTATTTGGAAAGTCCACTACCCCGAGTGGTTGGCCAACGTTGTCGTGGTCAAGAAAGTAAACGGGAAGTGGAGAATATGTGTCGACTTTACAGATCTAAATCAAGCCTGCCCAAAAGACAGTTTCCCACTACTCAGAATCGACCAATTGGTGGACTCCACTACAGGACACAAACTTCTCACGTTTATGGACGCGTTCTCCGGATACAACCAGATACAAATGGCTGAAGAAGACCAAGAAAAGACTGCTTTTATCACCAGCCAGGGGCTCTATTGTTACCGGGTCATGCCTTTTGGACTCAAGAACGCAGGTGCCACCTATTAAAGGTTGGTGAACCAGATGTTCAAGAAAAAAATCGGGAGAAACATGGAGGTGTACGTTGACGATATGCTCATCAAGAGCAAAGAGGAAGAGGATCATCTGGACAACCTCAGGGAGACATTCAATATGCTTAGGCAGTACAGCATGAAGCTGAATCCGTCCAAGTGTGCTTTTGGGGTTTCCTCAGGAAAATTCCTCGGGTTTATGGTTTCACAGAGAGGGATCGAAGCAAACCCCAAAAAGGTCAAGGCCATCCTTGAAATGTCTTCACCCAGGACGGTAAAAAAAGTGCAATCCCTCACAGGAAGAATAGCAGCCCTTAACAGGTTCGTCTCGAAGGCCACAGACAAATGCCTTCCATTCTTCAAGACTTTGAAGAACGTGTTTTCCTGGACGGAGGAATGCGAAACGGCGTTCCAAGAGTTGAAGCGCTATCTTAGCAACCCTCCGCTCTTAAGTCCGTCAAAAGAGGGCGAAGACTTATTCCTGTATTTAGCTGTATCTGTTACGGCCGTCAACGCATCATTGATCATAGAAGAAGACAAGTTGCAACTTCCTGTATACTACGTAAGCCAGGCTTTCCAGGGTGCCGAGGCGCGGTATCCTCGCATAGAAAAGATCATCTTTGCCCTGATTGTGGCTTCTAGAAAACTTCGTCCATACTTTCAAGCCAACCCCATCATTGTAATGACGCACCAACCAATCAAAAAGGTAATGAACAGACCCGAAGCGGCAGGACGAATGGTATAGTGGGCTATCGAGCTTAGCCAGTTTGACATAAAATACCGACCACGGACAGCCATAAAAGCTCAGGCGTTGGCCGATTTCATAACAGAATTCACCACCCCCGAGAACATAGAAAATCTCTGGATGGTAAATACTGATGGGTCGTCCACTCAGAAAGGAGGCGGAGCAGGCATCGTTATTACTTCCCCTGAAAAAGACGTTCTCAAGTACGGGGACCAGCTCAAATTCCCTGTAACCAATAACGAGGCAGAATATGAGGCCTTGCTGGCAGGACTGAGAATAGCTCAGGCACTCGGAGGTGAAAATGTTATGCTCAAGAGCGACTCGCAGCTCGTCATAGGGCAAGTGAAAGGGGAATTCGAAGCAAAAGAGACAAGGATGCAGAAGTATCTCAAACTGACGAACCAGCTGGTAAGTTCCTTTAATCACGTAGAGTTCGTTAAGATCCCCAGGGATCAGAACGTTGAAGCTGATGAGGTAGCACGAAGCGCCTCAACGAACAACCAAGATAAAATGCTTGATTGGAGGCTGGAAGAACAAAACTCCCCTAGCATCTAGGAACTTCAAACTCTCTCGGTGCACACCAACCTTGGATGGACGAGCCCGATTCTGTCTTTCCTTCGAGAAGGACGACTTCCGCCAAATCCAAAAGAAGCCAAGAAGATCTAGAAACGCGTCGCCAGATTTACGATACTTAATGATGAACTCTACAAAAGGGGTTACTCCCAACCATATTTGAGATGTATAGAAGAGGAAGAGGCTAAATTCGTCCTGGAAGAAGTGCACAGGGGAATCTACGGAGACCACAAGGGAGCAAAGTCCCTCGTCAGGAAGATCATGAGAACAGGCTACTTTTGGCCGACAATGCAACAAGACGCAGCCGATTTCGTGAAGAAGTGTGATAGTTGCCAAAGGTACGGAAATGTTCAACGAGTCCCTAGAGAAAAGATGACCACAATTTCCTCGCCTTGGCCATTCGCACAGTGGGGGATCGACATCATGGGTCCCTTACCCCAGGGAAAGAGACAAATGAAGTTCCTGCTCGTCGCGATTAACTACTTCACAAAATGGGTGGAAGCTGAAGCCCTGGCAACAATCACCAAAGCAAAGGTACAAAATTTTTATGGAAAAATATTGTTTACAGGTTCGGGATACCCAAGATGATCATATCAGATAATGGTTGTCAGGTCGACAACCAGAAATTTAGATAATTTTGCTCGGGCTTGGGCATCAAAAACAAGTACTCATTGCCGGGCCACCCTCAGGCCAATGGACAGACATAAGTAACAAACCGAACCTTACTCAAGATTATCAAGTCTCGGTTAGTGGGGGCAAAGGGAACATGGCCTGAAGAGTTACCAAGTGTCTTGTGGGCATACAGGACGACAGCGCGGACACCAACAGGAGAAACACCATTCAGTTTGACGTACGGTACAGAAGCAGTCATCCCGGTCGAAGTAGGGCTCACTAGCCTTAGGAGAGAATTCTTTAACGAGCAAATCAACGACGACCAACTGAAGTAGAACCTGGACTGTTTGGACGAGGTTAGAGACCAGGCATTCCAAAGAATGGCTAAATACCAGCAGAAGATAGCCGAGTATTACAATCGGAGAGTGAAGCTAAAAAGATTCAACATCGAAGATCTCGTCCTTAGAAAAGTCACTCCCGCGACAAAAGACCCAGCACAAGGCAAACTTGGCCCGACCTAGGAAGGGCCCTACAGAGTCGTACACTATTCACGTCAGGGAAGTTACCATCTAGGAGACTCAGAGGGAAAGAGACTACCACATCCATGGAATGTCGAACATCTAAAGAGGTATTACGAAAAGGAACCATGGCCTGATTGTAAAAACCAATTTAATACTTCCTGTCTTATGTAAGTGATTATTCAGAATCCATTAAGTATTATTCAGCATTTCATAAGTGTTATTCAGCAAGCCATGCGCTACAATTTTTCCCTCCCCAAAAAGATC
Organism: Quercus robur; assembly: GCF_932294415.1. Taxonomy (NCBI): domain Eukaryota; kingdom Viridiplantae; phylum Streptophyta; class Magnoliopsida; order Fagales; family Fagaceae; genus Quercus; species Quercus robur. The sequence goes on from NC_065539.1 coordinate 14,654,892, forward strand.
CAAACGGTCGTCCTAAACAAAGAAAAACGATAAGATTCCTTAAATGGATATACGTCGTCCCAAACAAAGAAAGACGATAAGATTCCTTAAATGGATGTACATCGACCGAAACAAAGAAAGACGATAAGATTCCTTAAATGGATGTACATCGTCCTAAACAAAGAAAGACGATAAGATTCCTTAAGTGGATGTACATCGTCCTAAGTAAAGAAAGACAATAAGGTTCCTAAGAAGGGATACATATCGTCCAAAGTAAAAGAGACGATAATATGGATGAACGTCGTCCAAAAAAAAAAAAAAAAAAAGACGATAAGGTTACACGAAGGGATAGGCATCGTCCTAAACAAAGAGGCAAAACCCCCAAAAGTGCACGGGACAAAATCCCCTAAGATACACAAGAGGACGAGGATAAATTCAGTATGCCAACAAACTTTTTCTAAGTCCCTGATGGAGAGAGAAGAACATCCAAAAGAAGATCTTGATGCAACACATGCAATCATAAAGGGCAAAGGTAAATAAATAGACATTTATATAAAATCAAACTGTTAAGTAGACATATTATATAAAGCTAAATTGTTCAAAGGCAAAAGGGGGCCCCAAAAAACAAATGGGGCATCCAAACACTAGCTGTCCATAAAACTTAATACATACAACAACAACAACAACAACAAACAAAAAAAAAAAAAAAAAAAAAAAAAAAAAAAAAAAAAAAAAAACTTTGATAAGAAGAGACAGAATCAAGCTTGAGGGGCAACATCATCATCCTTGTTTACCTGGGAAGGATCCGCACCAGTGGACGCTGCTGTCTGAGCTACTTTGTCCTCTTCAATCTCCTTGTCAACGGCATCAAAATCTAAGTCTTCGAGGTCCGTGCCAGGTCCATGCTTGATCAAATATCTCCGAAGCGGCTCGAATCCCTTGAAGTACCACTGGAACAAGATGGTGTTATATTCGTCCGTGGTCTAGAAAGCGATGACGGCCTTGGCCACGACAACTTTCATCCTCTAGGCAGCTGTTGCAAGGAGTTCATCCTTCTACTTCACTAACTGTTTTTCAGTTTCCAGCTGCTCCGTCAAGACTTAAATCTATCCCTTGGAAGTGTTGAGGGAGTCCATGGCTGCGATCAAGTCCTTCCGCAAGCCCGAAGCCTCAGCCTCCAGCGCTTCCACCTTCAAGTTGGCCACGACGGCCTTCTCCTCATTTGCCAAGTACTGTGTGGTAATATGCATGGTCTCCCCCAACACCTGACGACAAAAGGTCCCACCAAAGTCAATAAAAACGGTTGAGCAGTTAAGGACGAAGAAGAGGACAAAGACGTGGAGGATTACCTGCACGAGCTTGTGGACGTGACGGCTCACCATCTCGTGGGAAGGTATGCTTATGATTTCTTTCATCTCCCCAGGAGTAAGGAGCTCATTAGCACGGTCCATAGCCGTCTCGGCATCAGACCAAACACTGGCACCAACTTTCTCCTTCCCCATTTTCACAACTTTCTGCCTCTTGAAAGGACGGGCCACCTCCTCAACAGAAATGCCAGGAGAGGTAGCCAGACCCTTGTCCAGATCCAAGGCAGGTGTGGACGAACCCCTCTCCACCACCTCCTTCTCCTTCTCCTTCTCCTTCTCCTTCTCTTTATCTGTGATCCTCAGCCTCCTCTGACCAATGTTGGAAAGAGGCTCATTCTTCTTTTCCTTGATTTTCTTGTACATCTCCTTGTTAAACTTGGTCGTCATCTCTACGCCAAAGGAAACAAGAAGTTAAGGACGAAGAAAAAGAAAACAAGAAGTTAAGGACGAAAAAGAAAACAAGAAGTTAAGGACGAAGAAAAAGAGAACAAGACAAATCCATTCGCAAAGACAACTTACACTTTTTCTCTTCTCGGTCAAGGGTACTAAGGACGTAGAGGGAAGGCTCCAGCCCTAAGCAGTGACGAGCTAAAGTGTGCAAGTCGATCAAGTCACCAAAATCTTCAATCGTCCTTGAGTACCTGATCGCCACCTGAACCCGCTCTTCGAATTTGCTTTCAAGCTCAGGACGATCTTTCACTGCAAATACAACAGCAAAGGAGAAATTAAAAAAAAAGAAAAAAAAAAGAAAAAAGGTGAGGGGCATCTCATAAGGAGCAAACGCACCAATCAAAGGGGTCTCCCACCGGCGCAGCAGCCTAGGAACGTTCCCCCATAAGTCATCAGACAGTGTTTCCCAACCGTCACTCGATACAAGAAGTATCTAGACTTCTAGTAGCGAAAGGACGATGGAAGATCAACAATTTGGCGCGACTTCCTATTCCAGGGTACAAACTCATAATATCCAAATTCCTTGGACTCTTTCAGACGGTACAGATGGACGAACTCATTGATCGTGATCATGTCTCCGTCGGCGATGGTCGTCCAAATCACCATACAACTAACAACTATTCTCCAAGAATTGGGCATAAGTTGCCCTGGTGCAAGGTTTAAATGATGAAGAAGCTCCATGATGAACGGATGGACGAGAAATCTAAGGCCGCATGAAAAAGCAGCCTCATTAAAGCAAACTTCCCCGTGAGCAAAGGCGCAAGCCTTTTCATCCTTTCTGGGAAGACGAGCTCTGGTCCCCTCAGGAAACTGGAACCTATCTTTAAATTTGCTAAAGACCTCTATTTTCAAGGAACATTTTTCTTTGAAGGCATGGAAAGGACGGACAATGGCCGGAGCGGGAGAATGGGAGGACAAAGGGGCGCGAGAAGGCATGGAGGTCGCTGTATCTACCCCGGCCCCTTCCTCACCTACATTAGAGGACAAGCCCCTCTCTAAGTCACCTGATCCTTCCTCAGACCCCATATTTTCCCCCTTAGGATCCCTCAAATAGACCAAAACCAAACCTGAGATTTGTACAGTAAAGGGTATAAAACACCCAACGCCAAACCTAAGCCACTATCCCTAAAAACAAACTCCTCAACTTGTGGGTATGAATCGCTAGGCGAAAGCGTACCCAATGGGTCACCGGAAAACTCCACTAAGGCTCCTAAACGAGCAAAGAGAAATGCTACGGAAGGAGAGGTACGCCTAACTTCGGAGTTATCCACCATTAAAGAGAAACAACACTACTCGAAAAGAAGAAAGGAAAGCACAGAAAGAAGAAAGAACTTAAAAGACACAGATACAAGCAAAATTCAGAAAGGAAAGAAAGCGTAAATGAGGGGCGTACCTGGAAATTAGGGAGGAAACTGAGAAGACTAAGAGCAAAATACGCAACTAAGGGAGTCAGAGAAACCAATCGCACAGAAGATGGGGAAATGAGAAAAGGAAAGGCCAAAAATCAAAAGGTTCTGCCTTGGAAAGTGCGGGAAAACTGAAAGGGTTTTCACCAGAAACGAGACCCCCCAGCCAATGAAAATCAACCACGTGGCCGCGAAGTGAGTCACAGCCGCCATTAAGCAATCAATGCGGAGCAGAACCCCAAACGCCATAACCACAAAAAAAAAAAAAAATATATATATATATATATATATATATACACTTAAATAAACCAATAAACCCTTTCATATTCCTACGACCGTCCAAGTTATGGACGACCTCAGAATAGGGGGGCAGCTGATAGGCTCAATCATATCATCAACGTCCATCCGTTTACGACTAGGGACGGACGACCTATCCAAGCTTGTCCTGGAAGCAATGGCCGTCGATCAAGGACGAGTGAATCCACCTCCACTCCTCAATGAACCGTTATAAAACATTAATCAGCTTCCAGATCGTTAGGAGGGACAGCTCATCATTAACACCCCGCAAGGGCGTTACCAGGGAAGAAGAAAGTCTCCATCAAAGCTCCACCAACGGCTAGAAGAAACCACCTGCGAGTGCATGCATATAAATACATAACTCCAAAAGGGGAGGAGGTAATTCTAAAACTCTTGCATATTATTTACACAGCTTCTCTTTTGTCAATCTTTCTGACTTTGGCATCGAAGGCTTTTTGGTAGGCACCACGCTAGCGACTTACAGCCATTCTTCCCTTCATTCGTTCTTGGAGATTGGGTTGGTTGAGGACGACATCAATCTGGACGATCATCCTTGGCTGATGATTTGAGCATCATCAACGCTTTTATTTTAAAGTTAACACACTATATATAACTTTTGTGTAAGTATTATTTTTGAGGTTTGAATTGGACCACTTGTTAATTGCCAATTTACTAGTGGCCACTTGCCCAAAAAGACGATCAGAAATATTCCTGGCAATTTTCTAATGATCATCTGCTTAACTTTCCACTCCCTATTTCTTTGTCAACAAGAGTTGCTTGCAAATGAAAGAAAATATGGAACCTCAGCTACGTGCTTTCCCAACGGTGGAAATCATGTTCATTGCATAAAATATTGTTCTGGTTTGGTTGACATGGTTAAAGACTTAAGCCCAAGACAAAAAACATGGCACACAAATCTTATGAGCTTATGATTAAAGGTAAGGGATGTATCAAAAGTAGTAAGAGATAAAGTGATTGCATTATTGACCAATAATTCAATCAATTGTTCGACAGAAACATTCTACACTTTCTAATTTTAAAAGGGAGTCTAGTGGTGCAAGCACTATGTAGACATTGATGCTTTTCAGCGTGGTGCTTGATTTGTTGGGGAACGTAAAATATTCATTCGGCTTTTAAGTTTTACCACTCACGTTCTCAGCTTTTAAGATTTAGGGTGTTTCATGGAGACTATTGTTAATATATATTTTTTTAAGTTTGTTCAAAAAATTAATGAAAACTTTTTTGAGAATTTACTCTTTAAATTGGTTTTTTATTGTTTTACAATCCAAAAAAAATGATGAAAACGGTTTGGCAATGTATTTTTTTTTCCCTTTTCTCCTGAAACATCACAACCGGCAACATCCATGATCCAATTCCAACTATCTCAGTGAAATTATCTTCAACTCATTTCCACACACTTAAGTTCTGAGTCTACCCGTTAGACAACTTGTTTGTGTTAGGACCCATCTCCAATTCAGTCCATTTAGTCTTGGACTGTGCTCTCTGTCGTATAATTTGATACGTAGGTTGTAATATTAGAAGTTGGAATAAACAAGAATCCAATTGTGAAATGAGGAAATGATTTTCCATTAGTTCGTTTGAGAGAGTGCCTGGTGAATATCAGGCGAGACCTCTTATTTGAAATTCGGACAAGTTGTTTTGAATGAGATATCATGCGAGTGTTAGACAAACGTTTCTATATGAAAATTATGCATAGTTTGCTCAGGAAAGTTTCGAGTGAGCTTAAAATGATGTGTTTTATGCAAAAAAAAAAAAAAAAAAAAAAAAAAAAAAAAAAAAAAAAAAAGTTTTACTAACCCATTTGACATGATTTCATGTGCTTTACAATTAAAAGTGCTTTCAATTATTTTTTGAAATGGTATTACACCTAATTAGTGTCATTTTATGGTGCCTATTCATTTGAATCCTCACTATATCTATAAAATTAAAATAGAGGACAAAATCAGTTGTTTCCCGCAATATGTGTATACACACATATATATATATATATATATATTCTACATAAAATAATTTATATAGAATTTCTTGAGTAATTCTAGAATTACTATATGTATATATTAGGTTTTGTTGTATCTTGAAGACAAAATGCCTGTAGGCTGTAGCCCTTTAGTTTCTGTGAAGTTAGGACAAAACAAATACTGAAGACAACATTATATATATATATATATATATATATATATATTTATATAACTTCTTGAGTATTTCTAGAATGAACATCAGTAGATACTCAAGTTTTGTTGTATCTTGAGACTATTTGCCTGTAACCCTTCATTGTTCTTTCCTTCCCCCCACTATCCCAACACTCAACTATGCTTAATTGAGAGCTGCTAGATTAGCAGGTTTTTTTTTAAGCTTAACAATGATACATACCTAACAAATTTCACAACTTTTTTTACAACATGTTGAATTGACAGAATATAATTATTGGTAACATTATTGTTATTTGGGACAACCACTATCATCACATTATGATATGATACATCAATTAGACTCTCTCTCTTTAGCTAGATGCATATCTTTTTCATTTTCAGTACGAAGAGTACGTACGTAGCAGTGCAGGTCTTTAGAGCTAACTTAAAAAACACACTTTCTAATTAGCGTGCATAATTTTAATGGAAAGCTAATTAATTACATTCTAAGCAGAGGGGTTAATCACGTAGCTGAGGTTTTAATGAACGGTTTAGGAGCAAGTATATACAAGCGACAAATATCCAACCCACAATTTTAATGGAAAGCTAATTAATTACATTCTAAGCAGAGGGGTTAATCTAGTCTTCAGAGTATTATACGTACTTGTCCAACTTTTACGAGGTACATCTACCACAAAACCCTAGCAAGGTCTAGCAGAAACAGAAAACATGTCTTTCTGAAAAAGGAGGAGAGAATATAATAAAAGTTGTGAAAGGATGCATGGTTGCTTCTTGTTTTATTGGTGACAGAGAATATAAAAGCAGTGGAAAGTGAAGGGCTTGGTTGGGTTAGTGCGTTCAAGTCCCAATCTCTGCAATGCTGTGTAAGGCTGGCCTCCATTGCCCACCACCACCACCACCACCACCATAGTGCCTACCCACGCTTCTACCAGTGCTGCTGCTGGAGCTGCCATCGTTGCTTCCCAGATCATGGTGAATCTCCTGCTCCATCTGAAAATGAGAGAGAACACAGGCATGAATTAGAGTTAAGACTCACGTCATGAGACACTGACAATTCATAAAAGCAATAGGCATTGTCACCTCTCTTTTTTTGTTTTTTTGTTTATTTTTGCTATTGCAGTAGATTCACTACTAGCTTGAAGCAAGAAAAGTATTGACTTGGTTGTTACTTGTCAATTGTCATAAGCTTATGTTTGGAACTTTGCTTAAATAAGGATAAAAGTACAACTGTCATTAAAAGATTTACATAAATAAATTAATTAATATTGAAGCAATATAAGTAAATCATCTAAGAAATGCAGCATTACCTATCCTTTGCATTTAAGAAGTTTTATGTACTAAAAAACAAATCCATAAGTTTAGAAAAACAATAAATTTTAATACACTTTTTTTTTTCGGCAATGGTTTAAATGACAAATTCTGATTGGTGTGCGATAAAAGCAACAATGTAAAAAAATTGTAAATTTTATTAGCATTGTTGAACCATTAAAAAAAAAATGCAGTTAAAGAAGTTGTAAAAAGTTAACAAAGTAAACTGCATCAACATATTTCGAATTCCGATAGTATTGTCTAAGGTCTATTCTTACAATTTGGTCCAATAGAGCCACACAGACCACAGAACAAGGATTTTTATTTATTTTTCTTTCTTTTCGAGAGAGAAGTCCTCAGAGCAAAGATAATTGATAATTCATCAATCCAATAGAGGACAAAGTACCAAAAAGTCAATAAGTGGGGAAAAAGCCTTTGCGTGATTTCTTAAAGTGACTTTGTTTCTTTGTCGTTGCTCCTAATAAGAGACAAGTGAATGGTGGACGATGGCACTGATCTTTTCGGCAAATTAAAGGTGCTAATGTTGAAATGAACAGTGTGAAAAGATGGTTTCGAAGGACAGTACACGCATGCACTTCAGTCACCATGATCTACAATTGAAGTTCATTTGTTAAACTATATATTGACCATTCATGTTTAAGTTTCTAAACTCTCCTAGCTGTAGCATGGAATGGAACTACTACAGGAAACAATTCCATTTCATTTGTAGTTCCTTGACTCCTATACCTTGAAGTTATCACAAAACGCCTTTGGATAAAGTATTAGCAACCACCTACAAAACGAAAAATTCTTGTGCCACTTTAGTGGCACATTGGCCACAACTCGTCCCATGAAGATGGAGATTGTGGTTATTGGAGGGGTGATGGTGTCTGCCAATGTTGTGCCACTTTATATATCACAAGAATTACTCCCTACAAAACTGAAGACTCCAAGTACAGAAATCAATTCCTATAAATTAAAAAAAAAAATGTACAGAAATTAATAATGGACACAGCACACAGAGCATTGACGTACACGGATATGACTTATAAGCATCCGTGGCATGCTTTAAAGGGTAAAATGAACAGATAACCAAGTCCAACTTTATGTTTCTCCCAATAAATGCAGTCTGCAACTGCATTTGGTACCTTGTCTAGATTGCATCTGCAGCATTTAGACTTTAGAATCAACTCTCCCTCGCTAAAACAAACGCAAGAAGAGAGAAAAAATAAATAATGACCGCCAATTATTCTTTTGGAGAAGAGCCTAGATGAAATTTCGTGTCCGTTGGCTAGCTTATTTTTTACTAATTTATTTTTCTATGAAACTTATTTTTATTACTATTTATGAATTTTACTGTACTTTTTAGTACTATTCAAAAGTTCTACTGTACTATTTCAACTAATATTTATATTTATCTACAGTACTTTCAACAAAAAATTTTCAATTTCAGCAAAATAAATAGATCCTAAACAGACCCGTCATGATCAATAGATTTCTAAGAACAACTTTTTATCACAGCACTTATTGATAAATTATAAGTGATTACTTATCATTATCACTTTCAACTCGCCACTTTTTTAGAATTGTACCAAAAATTATAGCACAAAAATTGTCTACAAATTTTCTTTTTGTGGAATAATTATAGAATTGCTCTAAACACACACTTAGCCTCAACTTACACATTTGTCAATTTGTGATTTCACTTACATATGGGTCCACTCTAACACTAAATACTTATATTTAGCAATGAAAAGTAATCTGATCATTGTTTAACACGTGCATGGCTAAAATTGTCTTAAACTTTTTGTTAACTATAAATAAGGCCGACATCACAATGCCTAAAAAGAATTAATCTGCAGCTTGGGGAGCATGAGGGGTGGAGGTGGGGTGGGGGGGTTGTGTTTTAGATAACATTAATAAATATACCAAATGAATTAGTTTATAAATTGCCGTGTCATTAATTATGACTATTAGATAGTAAAATTTGTAAATACTTCTTATTTTTTCAAAACTTAGTATACGTTGCCAACTTGCCACAAACTTTGTTTTTTTTGCTTTTTGTCCTAATTTTTTTAAGAAACAAAAAGCAATAAAATTAGTTTTTTTTTTTTTTTTGAAATTTTGTGTAACTAGACTTATTAAGGCCCATTCGATACACCTATTCAAACACATGTTTTCAGTTTTTAAATATTACATGTATTTTCACACAACTTTTCACCTACACGTATTTTCACACTTTTTCACCTACACTTATTTTCTGTTTTAAGTACATGTATCAAACACCACCTAAATCTCCTTTTGAAATCTACTTATTTTGTTGAAACTGAAATTTTTTTTACTCAAAGTACTATAGATAAATGCAAAAATTAGCTGAAATAATACATAAAAACATATAAATAATACCAAAAAATACAATAAGACCTATAAATATTAACAAAAATAATCCATACCAAACAAAACCAAATTCAACATGGTACATGGAGGAAAAAGAAATTAACAATAAGTCTTAATTAGTTTGGCTAAAAAGGCACATTTGTGAGGAATTTGAAACCAATTTTACAACGTCATCTCTTTTACGCATTTTTTATCCAGGGAAAATTTCCAATGAAATGAAACAAAGCATGTTTAACATGGTACATGGAGGAAATGCCTCGAGATCCGTAAACTAAGGAAAGTCCAGATTCCTCCAACACAATTTTCCACCAAAGATATACATGATCTGACACTTTTTTGGTTATCGTTCCTATTTTTCTTTTCTTTTATAAATTGGTTTTTGGTATAAAGTGAATTCCCACCCGAATCTTTTGCTCAACCACAAAAGAACTTAATCAACCGACCTAATTGTAACTGAAGCATTGCATCAGTCATGCAAAATAGCCTAAATGCAAAATTTGATTGGAGAGTGAGTTTAAACTTACATTTTTATATTTTAAACAACATTATACATATTTTTATATATTTTTTACCAACATATTTTAAAAAATCCCAAACAACAATTCTCAATTTACTTTACCAAATACCCCTTAACCATTCAACTTTAAAAATACCTATCTCGGTTAGTGTAAAATTATACATTTTAACTATTAAATTGTAGATGTGTATATGTATTTTTTATTCATTCTTTACGTTTTAGAAAAATGAATATCGAAAGTAGTAGATGATGGTTGTGAACGGTGGAGTAGGAAAAATAATTTAAAAAATAAAAATATACATATCCTAATAAAGTAAATAACTAATTAAAAAATTGATGCAAATATTTATTTTAGTAATGATGTAAAATAGAAAATATAAACACATATATTAAAATAATCATAAATTTTTGCACAGAATACTTAGTCTAAGTTAGACTATCAAATAATAGGTTAATAACTATGTTTTGTTAACTTTTTGCCAAAAAAAAAAAAAAAATTGTTTATAATTTTAAGAAAAAGGAGACAGTTCAAGATAACCTACTGTACTTTTGATTACTGGAATAGTCCTTCCGTCAGTTTCATGAAAGAATGGAATAGACGCGAAAGCTACGCCTATTGCTATGACTATGACATGAGCCTAATAAATAATATGCCTACGAGGCCCCGTACTTAAGGTTTCTCGAAATCGAAGCCCAAAAAAAACAAAATCAAATGCCACTCTGACTAATTTACCCTAAAACATTTGAATAATTTAACAGTAAAAATCAATGAAGATTAAAGTGTTTTTTCTTTTAAGGTTTAACTGTTTTAAGTACTAACCTTATTATCAGATTTGGGATTCGGATTTGGATTCGAACAACCCGAGCCTTTTTTCCTCAACTCAGCGCCAAGCCCAAGTCCTCCTCTCTCAAGCAATTTGCCCAGTTTCACACACTTCTTTGCAGCAAACTCCTTCAACACATCTGCAACCAACAATTAAGCTAGAATAGACTGGCCATGACAAAATTAATAGCAAAAAAATTTACCCATTAAACGAGGTATGGGAATGGCATGATCTTATATAATTGTGACATGTAGACTGTGTAGTGCAGTAATACTAGGCTTTAGAGTGTTTGACTTTACCTTCGAAGCTGATTAAACGATAAACGTGTCCGATGAGCAAGGTATCGTCTGGTCGGAGAAGCTTGAGCTGCTTCAATGGCGTCCCATTCTCTGACTTCAAAGTCGGAGAGGTCACCACAAGTGCCACGTAGTGGCCTGGGTTCGAGGTCATGATCTCCTGGGCACTCACCGACCAGTAAATCCTCTCGATCTTGTTCCCTGGGTGTTGGATCACCACCGTCGCCGCCTCCGCCGCCTGACAGTTCCCCATGATCTCTTTCTCTCTAACAAACTCCGCGTGAAACTCTTAAACTACTACAAACCCAACAATATATCTAAACAAACTGAAGCTATTTAATTCTTCAAACACTCAAAACTGGACTTTGAAGGAGAAAAAAACGTTTTGTTTCGGAGCTAGCGTTAAAATACGTACGGTGAAAACAGACGTAATCTTTATGGTTTCATTTCTATACTAATACTATAGTACTACACCTAGGTGAAGAGAAGGGATTGAGTCCCTGTATTAGGGAAGCTAATCAGACATTAATGATTGACAATATATAGCCAAGGACTCAGAGAGATCACCGAATAACGAAAACACCGAGTACCCAGAACTTATTTCTCTCTCAGTACTTCAACTTAAAGCTCATTTAGAACAATGGGAAATGATTCATTTTGGGTGGGTGTGCGTGGGTTTTAGAGGAATGAGAGATGAGGGTGGTGGGTGCTTTAAATCATATATGATGATTTCATGATCAGATTATTGAAGAGGAGAAAGAGTAAGTGGTGTACGAACGAATACAGAGAAAAAACTTTTACTTTAGTTGAGACGTGTTAGATCTGCAAAAACACCTGGGGGTTGCGTCTAAAGGTTTCAGAGAGATAGAGAGTGCGTTGTGGGACCGGTCTGGATCTTAAAATTTAATTGGAGGATTTGTGAGGTCATGATCTGATAAAAATGGTAGGTTTCTTCATTGATACTTGGTAGATACGTTGGGTTAAAGAGGGGAAAAAAAATTTAGTTCAGGGCATATGATTCATGATATAGTTATTGTTCAATGTAATGAGACATAATTTTTCAAAAAAAAAAAAAGAATCTAATAAGACATAAAAGTTATTTAGTAATTTCATGTCTAAAATTGTATTATTAATTTTCCAAAGTGGCAAAAACAAAAGGTTTATCATTTGATGTGATGAAATATTATCAAATTGGATGTATTGTCACAGTCTAAAGGTTAAATATTAATAATGATAAAATCATTATTATATAAATGGGTTTATACAAATATAGTTTGTTCTATGTCTGATTAAATTTACTTTTAAAGGTAAAAGATTGGGGACAAAAATTGAAGTGAAAATTGAAATTTTTAATGGTGGTTACTATGAAGCACGGATAACAACAAGAACAAAATGACTTCGGAAGCTTTATGTGTAAGAGCATTTTCATCCGCTTATAAATTAATAAAAGTATTAATATTTTGTCTTAATAAAAAATCACTTTATTTATTCTATTTAATGACTTACAATATATCATACATCCTATTCTTTATTATATAATACACCATATTAAAATAGTATATTTTTTACACCTAACACAGATCGCATCCATGTTTGAGAATGACAAAGAAAGAATAAAAAAAGGATAATGCTTTTTTGAGAGAGAGGATGATTGGATGAGTAAGAGAGAGAATAAAAAAAATCGAAAAGAAATAACGCATAGTGTTAGAATTGTGAGGTTAAATTATTAAATTCATTATATCCTTAATAATTTTTTTTGACAAGTATATCCTTAATAATTAAACTTTTGAAAGAATTAGTAATTTAATATGGAATCAAAGTATGTTAATAAAAGTATTAATATTTCGTCTTAATAAAAAAATCACTTTATTTATTCTATAAAATGACTTACAATATATTATACATCTTGTTTTTTATTATATAATACACCATATTAAAATAATATATTTTTTACACCTAACACATGTGGCATGCATGTTTGAGAATGACGGAGAAAGAATAAAAAAAAGGATAATGCTTGTTTGAGAGAGAGGATGATTGGATGAGTAAGAGAGAGAATAAAAAAATAGAAAAGAAAGAACGCATAGTGTTAGAATTATAAAAGGACAAAAAAGGTATTTTGTACCTTGAGGATGTATACTTCTCCTTTTTTTCAAATTATCATGGAGGTAAGGGAAGTCATTATGTTTAACTATTTATGAATGATTTTGAATACTTCTTTTGTAGCATAAAGCAGCCCTGTCTTTGGATCACAATACCTACAATATGAAATGACAATTTATTAAGAAGTATAATGGTAGAGTATATGAAAGAACCATTTATTTCAAAATCACATTTAAAAAAAAAAGAAAAAAAAAAAGAGTTAACGTGATACATATAAGAAAAAAAAAATTAGAACTTTAAAAAAGTCAATCATAAACAAAAGAAAATAAGATAAAGAGGAACTTGCAAAAAATAGAACCTGAAAATTTGTTAAAACCTCTAATAGTAAATGTCTTTAATCTGAAGAGAAAGAAAGGAGGCTGAAGAAAAATGAGAGAGAGAAAGTGAGATAGAAACTGCAAAACGTACGTGAGTTTGTGGTTTTAAAGTGTAGAAGTTTTAATTTACATATCTATCCCTGGTAGTTGAAAACTTGTAAGTGGATATGATGATTGTGATGGGAAAATTATTTTTCCACACATGACACTCATCACACCCCTAAGTTTTTTTTGTGATTGGAAAATATAATAATCTCAAATTATAATAAATTCTCTAAATTAACCCTTACCCAAAAAATGGAAGAGCCTCTGAGCACGCGCTCACGCGCGTGCTCAGAGGCTAGTATATATATATACATCTATCCATGTACTATTTTAAAAATCCTACTTTTTATCCCACGTTAAGCATCTCACGTTTTCCTCTTCTTTTTTTTTTTCCTTAATCTCTTCCATATTTTGGAAAAAAAAGACTCCTACAATAAAACTACTACTATAATTTCTCCATCCATATCCTTATATTTAGGCACTAACATATCTGATTTTGAAAGAGAATAAAATTCTAAATTTTAGGGAAAAAAATTTAAAGTCTAATATTCCATTCTTGTAAAGTCTCTCACGTTCTCTCTCTCTATCTATTTACTATTTAAAAAATTTCCACTTTCTATCCCACGTTAAACATCTCAATTTTTTTTTTTTTTTTTTTTTTAACCTTTTTGGTGTTGTTGATGTTTTTTTTTTTTTTTTTTTTTTTTTTTTCAAATTTTATGTATGATAGTTATCATTTTTTGTCATGTACTATTTAAAAAAATCGCACTTTAAATTTAGACGAAAACATTAAACTAAGTATATACTCTTCTCTTAATTTAATCTTTAATTTACCTTTTGAAATAAATAATACGTTTTTTTTAATGAAAAATGAAATCATTTTTACTCTGTTCTCTTTTTCGAAAAGGTACAAAATACCTTTTTTGTCCTTTTATTAAATTCATTATATCCTTAATAATTAAACTTTTGAAAGAATCAGTAATTTAATATGAAATCAAAGTATGTTAATAAAAGTATTAATATTTCGTCTTAATAAAAAAATCACTTTATTTATTCTATAAAATGACTCTTACAATATATTATACATCTTGTTTTTTATTATATAATACACCATATTAAAATAATATATTTTTTACACCTAACACATGTGGCATGCATATTTGAGAATGACGGAGAAAGAATAAAAAAAAGGATAATGCTTGTTTGAGAGAGAGGATGATTGGATGAGTAAGAGAGAGAATAAAAAAAATAGAAAAGAAAGAACGCATAGTGTTAGAATTGTGTGGTTAAATTATTAAATTTATTATATTCTAATAATTTAAATTTTTGAGAGAATCGGTAATTTAACATAGTATCAAAGTAAAAAGTTCTAAGTTTTTTCATGATGAATCCTTATACTTAGATTGCTGAATATGTTACTCGTATGTTATTTATTTATTTTGTAATTTACCTTTTTTTTGTCAAACAAAATAAATAAAGAAAAGAGAGAGAGCTACACCAAATTTATTCGGTTGATCATCTTTGGTAAAGTGTATTGTCACTAGCCCATTATCCGACGCTTGCTTTCAAAATTCTTCACGTCCCATTATTAATTTGACAAAATGTAATCACCAACTAAAAATGGTTCCTGTTTTGATCCTTGGTCTTTAATCAAAATCAAAATGTTGGGGGAAGAGTGACTTTGCTTAGTGTAGTAATTAAAATCATATAATCTTATCTTCGGTTATGAGTTTTCACATCATCATAGTCATATTGACAACCAAACCCTAGCTATCATAGGTTGAACACGATTTTCACAATTTTAAAGGATTGTGGTCCATACAGTACCAGATAACGACTATTAATACAACATTCCGGTAGTGAAAGTGGGATTCTAACTAATCTATATATATATATATATATATATATATATAAAACCGAAGCCTCTGCTGGCACCACAATTTTTCACGTCAGCACAATATTTAAAAAATAAAAATAAAAACATTATAACACCTCAAAACCCTAGCAACCTTACCCCTCTCTCAAGTTAAGAAATATAAAGCCACAGTTTCTGCAAACTCTCTCTCTCCAAACGTAAATATCAAATTCAACCCCTTTAATTTCTCTTTATATTTTTGAGGCTTCTATAGAGTTATAGTGAGTTATGCTGATTTTGTTTTTTGTGTGTGTGTGTGTGTATAGATGGTCATAATACTCCGGTATTCCAAGAGAAGTTTGTGTTTTCGTTAATTGAAGGCCTTAGAGAGATAAGTGTATTTTTGTTTTTTGAATTGATTTTGTGTGCTTTTTAGACCCTTTTGGATCAATTTTGTTAATTGGGTGTTTTTTTTTTTTTTTTTTTTTTGATAGGGTCCAATTGGGGAAGGTTTTTTCAAAGGGTTACGACAACCACACTTGGTGTCTGTATACTAATAGTGGGGGGTAAGTGCTACAAATTACTAATCCTTTTAAGTGTATAATCTTTTTAATTTTAGTATATTGTGTTTCTTAAGCTATAGACAGATTTTCTTTGTTCCTTATTTTCAATAATAAATCATTTTATTGTAATACCGGTAATTGTTTGAGAAATCCAATATGTTCATATCTCTATAGAATAGAGAATAGTAGAAGCCAATTTTATTACAACTACTTAAATTGAGTTGACTTAATTCCGTACAATTACAAAGTATAGCATGAAAGATAATGGAATTAATTGTTGTAATTTTTATTTTCTTTCCATGTTTTGAATTTCCATGTTTTTATTGTTGATGAGAAATTAAGGCTCAGTTGCACAATATGTGTAAATTCTTCAGAAGGCTACTTTAAATAGTAAGTCAATGTGTCTCTTACATTTGTGTATTAGTTAGAATTATTTTCAAATGATTGTACCAATAAAAGTGAATGTGTATAAATTTTATTTAACTATCCTGTGTATCGCACGGGTTAGCGACTAGTATTAATTAATTTCGTACTCATACGCATCTTCCTCTCCTTCTCCATTGTCTTGAAGTCTTAGCCAAACAGAGGAGTTAGGCTAATTCGTTATCACTTTTTCAAGCTTGTCAAATTTGATTTGGTTTCTCTGATTTATTGCTTTGACCAAACGAAGCGGCTTCTACGTTGGCAACCATATTAGCAGCTCACAGGTGAAAGTGAAACACATTTTGTATCTTTTTGGAAGGTAAAACCCACAGTCATCATATTTATAATGAGTTTGCACCTAATTACTGACTGTTCTTTCATGACCATTCCGCCAACATTGAGAGGACTGGCATTATTAACCCTTTATTTCCACAACCATCTACTCCCCATTTAATCAGTATGTTTCGAGATCATTGTAGGTCAAGGACTTAAATTTTATTGGGTTAAAATTCAACTTTCCTGTTATGGGTTTTTGTTTTTTTGGTTCTTTATTTGGCATGAAATGTTCTTTGATGGGCATAACCGACATATGGGCTTTGCCCAGACAATAAAATTACTCTAATTTTTTGGGCCTTAGCATGTCTATGTTCAAACCAAATTCAGGCCAAACTTATGGACATGGGCTAGAGCTAAGAAGGTCTAAGTTATAGTCCAAAAGCCGATCACGGAGTAGGGTTAATAATGATAGCAAATGACAAATGGCTCTAGATCCTCAAGTTATGGTATTAAATTTCATCCATTCTAATCCCTCAAAAAAAAAAAAAAAAAATCATCCATTCTTAACAAATATTATAATTATATCAACACATTATCTTAGCACCAAAAAAAAAAAAAAAATTATATCAACAAATTAGTAATTAACTTAGAATAAGGGAAACACTAAACTTTTGAAACATCGGACACACGTACAGCATTTCCTAAGACAAATGAAATGATTGCGTAATGATCAGGAGATTCAGGACCAACCTATTTTGGATTTTGGACAACAACAAAGTTTTTGGTGAGAACTACAACTCCGATAGAAAATGTAGGGTAGGGCTCTTCAATTCAAATTCGATATTTTTAAATACTTGTCTGAGACACACAGATAAACAATGTATGTTGTAGAACCAATTATAATAAGGGAAAGATTTTAAAAGTCAACATAATTAGTCAGGTTATCTTTCTCATTAAAAAAAGAAAGAAAAAGAAGAAGAAGAAGAAGAAGAAGAGGAGGTCTTAGTACTTTAAAAAGAAAAAAAAAGGAAAAATAAATAAATAAATAAAGAGGTGCTATGCTAGTAATTCAGAGGGGAAAAAAGTGTTAGTAATATCATATCATAATATCATATATTATATAATAAAAATTGGGCTAATAAGCCGTGGTTGCTCTAAATAGTTACTTTTACTAATTAGTAAATTAATTTTATATTATTTGTTAGGATATATTTACTTAATTAAGGGATAATATTTAACAATAGTTCAATTTAGATAAAACTTAATTATTTAAATTTCAACAGATTTATAATCTATTAAAATTAAAGTTGTAAGGACTCAATTTGTAATGACCACAAAATGATATTGGGTTCGCACGTAAAAAGGCCCAAACAATAAAATTTGTAGAACGTGGGTTTGAAAGGCTAGGCCTTGGTCACCGGACGATAGTTGGTCATGGTTTCCATAGTGATTTACACAAGGATGAACCTAACGTGTTTAACAAGAATCTATCCCGGTATGTCATGAGTGGCTCCGGTCCTTAGACCTCATCCAAGGAGCTTTTTGTTCTTATTATTCTCTCTTGTTTAGGACTCCATCGTATGGGAGCCCCTCTTTTTGGTGCACGAGTCTTTACATTATATAGCCCTTCTTGATTGATCCTGACCCTCCACCTGTTTATCAGGCAGGTTCCTATTCAAATACCTATCCCATCAGCCGCCTCCCTCTGCTTTTTGTTAGTTGCACTAACCGAAGCCACACTGTTCAGGCGTATTTTCTCATTAATATGGCTAGGACGTTTGCGGGCGCATTCAATGCGGAGGTGACGCATTTACCTTGAACCACTCCCACTCTGTACCCCCATGTGGGTCCCATTCTACTCGCCTCTTCTTCTGAAGGCATTTTGGAGGCAGCCTTCGACGATATGTCGCTCTTCCCTTTGAAGTCTTGGGATGCCGAGGACAGGGTCATCCTCGGCTGTGTCTCTAGGCTATTTGGCCTTTCCCTACTCATCCTCAGCAACTACCCTCCTTGGTGCGGACCCTGGGCTTTAATGGAAAGTGGGCCGGGTTGTAAGTTCTCTGGCCCCACAAAAGTCTATTATAAAAAATTATAAACTTAAATCCCAAACAACAGCGCACATTATATATATATATATATATATATATAAAACCCACATTTTGACTTCTACTCCAACTGAAAGTCCATTATCAATATTTTAAGAACAACTAATTAGTAAATTAATATTATACATTTAAACTTCAACAAATTTAAATTCTATTCAAACTAAAAGTTTTTTTATCAAAATTTTCTAAACTTAAATATTTCAACAAATTTAAATTCTATTCAAACTAAAAGTATATTATAAAAAATTCTAAACTTAAATCCAAACAACAACCTAAGTTTTCTTTCTTTAAAAAAACCAACATTTTGACTTCTACTCCAACTAAAAGTCTATTATCAACATTTTAAGAACAACTAATTAGTAAATTAATTTTATATTATTTGTTATGATATATTTACTCAAATTAAAGGATAATATTTAACACCAGTTTAATTTAGGTAAAACTTTATCATTAAATTTCAATAAATTTAAATTCTATTCAAACTAAAAGTCTATTATAAAAAATTATAAACTTAAATTCCAAATAACAAACCATGTTTTATTTCTTAAGAAAAAAAAAAAAAAAAAACCAACGTTTTGACTTCCACTCCAACTAAAAGTCTATTATCAATATTTTAAGAACGACTAATTAGTAAATTAATTTTATACATTTAAATTTCAACAATTTATAATTATATTCATACTAAAAGTCTATTATAAAAAATTCTAAACTTAAATCCCAGACAAAAACCCACGTTTTCTTTCTCAAAAAAACAAAAACCAACCTTTTGACTTCTACTTCAACTAAAAGTCTATTATTAACATTTTAAGAACAACTGATTAGTAATTTAATTATATATTTTTTTATGATATATTTCCTCAAATTAAGGGATACTATTTAACAACTGTTTAATTTAAATAAAGGCAAAAATTCAAAACCCACCCTTTAAGTTTCACTTCAATTCATTTTAGTCCACTAACTTTACTTTCATTCAATTGAGTCCTTTAAGTTTTAAATTTGTTCAATTAAGGCTTCCCATTCACTTCCATTAACTACTTACTATTAAATGTCTAATTTTGAAATTTCAAAAACAAAAATAATTTAAATTATTATTTTTAAAGATAAAGAAGAAGAGGAGGAAGAAGAAGAAGAAGAACAGACCTGGTTGATCTTCCTTAGCCCCACTTCAAACCCAAACTCTACTCATCAACTCCCTTACTGCCGCCACCCCCCCCCCCCCCCCAACAAACCTCTCATGGCATGAATTCAAAGAATCTATTTGTCTCAACATCTGTAACTTTTTTTTTTTTTTGAGTAAAAAAAAAAGGGATTCGTAATCAATGATTTCAATCCCAATGAAAAAAATATTCAATTACTCAAGCTTTCAATCAAAGCACATTTTAGATTCACATAGATCCTATAGCCTTGGTAGCATCCTCAAAAAAATCAATAGCAGGTCATTCCTCCATGGGAGAAATAATAGATCCTATGTTCGTTGATTGACAACTGGAACAACAAGCTTATTCCAATGACCGAAACTTCAAAACAAGAAAAACACATACAACATATTACTCTTAAATATGTTTATTGGTCAAAACTTCCACACACACACACACCAAAAAAAAAAAAAAAAAACCCACCAAATTAATCAAATTCCAATTGCAATCAAAAGAAAAGAGAGGAAGGGAGGGAGGGAGGCTTATGAGTATGAGGAATTCAAACTGTTGGTTGCCAATTCCTAGATATGGTTTATGGGGTAGTGAGGGGGTTGAGGACTAAGGTTTGAGTATGAAGTGGGGTTGAGGAAGAAGTGGAGATAGAAGAGAATGGTGGTGAAGCTAAAGAAGAATGACATTTTTTGGTTTGGGTACCTGATCGTGTTTCTTCATTATGCAGATCTAGGAAACTATATATGTTTGTTTGTTTGTTTTTTTTTTTTTTTTTAAGATTTGAAAAAATAAAATAAAATGAAAACAAACAAAATTGGACACTTTAACGTCAGGCATTTAATAGAATTGGACAGAAGCCTTAATTGAACAAAATTGCGAGGACTGGCATTATTAACCCTCTATTTCCACAACCATTTACTCCCCATTTAGTCAGTATGTTACGAGATCATTGAAGGCCAAGGACTCAAATTTTATTGAGTTAAAATTCAACTTTCCTGTTAGAGTAATGCTACAGTCAAACTATTTTACAACATTCTTATAAAATATTGATGTGACCAATCTCTTATTGGTTTTTATTTAGACCCACTATTAATATTACTTTTTCATTTATGAATAATTACTCACCACATCAGAAGTTTGTAAAATTTTTTGTAAAATAGTTTGTATCTCTATTACTATTCTTCCTGTAATGGGTTTTTGTTTTTGTTTTTTTTTTTGGAATGATATGTTCTTTGATGGGCATAACCGACACATAGGCTTTGCCCAGGCTACAAAATTACCCTAATTCTTTGGGCCTTAGCATGTCTATGTTCAAACCAAATTCAGGCCGAACCTATGGACATGGGTTTGACCTAATTAAGAAGGTCTAAGTGTTTTTTTTTTTTTTTTTGGTCATATGCTACAATTGATCTCGTCATCTAATACCTTTAACCATACATAAAGAAAATTTTGTCATTCATACTTTCTTCTTTGTCAGTCGTACTTTCTTCTTTATCATTCTACATGAATCTAGGTGCAATGTTTAGCTTACTTAGTTTTTAATAAGCACCCATTTTAGGCAAGAGAAGAAAGAAATAATAATAATAATAAAAGGCATGTGTCATCGAATTTTCCATTGGATAAATTTGAAGTTTCGAAGGATTAAACCTAGAAAATCAATGTTCTTTAGTTAATAAATAAAACACCTTATATCACAATTCCAACTTTCTAAGTATTATTACCATCTAAAACTCAAAATACGTGAAGAAAATTTTTTATATGTTAAAATTTATTGGGAGTATTTTAGACATTACACAGTGAAATATTTTATGAATTTTGGCTCAACAAAGTTGACTAAACCAAAAACAATTTCTAGTAACACAACAAAATGGTACAAAATTTTCATAATAATAATACATTTATAATTTTGTTATATCTTATTTTGACGTGTAAAGAATTGACACTTCAGCAGTTGTCAATATATTATGACGACAACAAGATGTCTTTACATTTTCACAAGAGAAATGTTATGTCTACAACATTTTCACAACAAATCATAAGTAGTAGGTTGTTACAAGTTGTTATCAATTGGCAAAAAAATAATTTCATTGATAGGTTTATGTGCGCGCCTAAAATGAGGCTATTGGGCTTGATCTCACTTGGGCTCACAACTTATTTGTAATGTGGGTTTAGGATTTCCTACTTTGGGTTGTTCTCGGCATAGAGACTCAGTGAAGCTGCCTCTCTCTCTCTCTCTCTGTTTCCTTGAGAACCTTTCAACAACCATTTCCTTTCCCCAACTTCTCATATTTATAGCTCTAGATTAGTGGAGAGATCATGATTATTGCCATAGTTAGTGCAATTGGAGGTCCAATATTATCAGTCGTAAGTGGATGGTTAGGTGGGAGTGGAATGTGGTGAAAGTGGCCTTGGAACTTGGTTCCCACTCCAGTAGGCATGCCCGACAGCGGTGTTTCCCTGGGCACTGCCGGGCATGCTAAGGATGGTGTGTTTGGACGTTATTCTTTCTTTATTGCTCAGGAATAGTTTGCTGAGCAAGGACTAGGTGACTAAACTTGGGCCTGCAGTAGGAATGGCAATGGGTCGGGTTTGGGCCGGGTTTCTTTATACCCGAACCCGACCCACGGGTCTATACTTGTAACTCGAACCCAGTCCGTTTAATAAACGGGTTTTTTTGTTAGATCCAAATCCGCCCCATCAGAGCCCGCAGGCCCCTACCTAAAATCACAAACTCCAGCCCAAAATCACAAACAAAGAAATTTGTACAAACCCAAAATCACCAATCATCACAGAACAACATTTTCTTGGCATCCAAACGGATGCCAAGGTCTAACAAACCAATCTATACAAAAAATCCAACAAATCCCAGAAATTTTACAAATCCAGAAATAAAACTAGCAAATCTAAAAATCCCACCAACAAAACACAAAAAAAACCAACAAATTTGGCTCGCAAAAACAAAACCTAAACCCAAATTTTGCTCACAAGACTTATTATTTGGTTCGTTTTTGTGTAGGCTTGGTTGTGCTAGGTTAGCTGGCTTAGCGTCTTTAGCTACTGCCGGTGGAGACGGAGGTTGTGGTTGTGGTTGTGGTGGTGGTGATGGGGTCCACAATGGGACTTGAGGAAGGTTGGGGCTCTTCTGAGAATCGGAGAAGATGACTCGGTTAAGATCATACGGTGGAGAGCAACGGACACTGAGTCGACTCGGGGAAGTGGTGAACGAATCAGCACCGTAGATTCCAAAATCAGCATTGTTCTTGGTCGCTTGAGGTAGGGCTTGCGTGGGGCTTGATCGCTTGAGTTGAGATTGAGAGTGAGAGTGGAAACTGGAAACTAAGTAAGGTTGAGGCGTGAGAGGCAGAGAGGGGCCGTTGCTAACTTCAGAGAATGAGGGTAGAATGAGAGAAGAGTGAGACTTAGGGTTAGATATAAGGTAATATATATAGTTAGGTTCGATTTTGTGCAGGCTTGGTTGTGCTAGGTTAGCTGGCTTGGCGACTTTAGCTACTGCCGGTGGAGACGGAGGTTGTGGTTGTGGTAGTGGTGGTGGTGGGGTCCACAATGGGACTTGAGGAAGGTTGGGACTCTTCTGAGAATCGGAGAAGATGACTTGGTTAAGATCAGACGGTGGAGAGCAACAGACACTGAGTCGACTTAGGGAAGTGGTGAACGAATTAGCACCGTAGATTCCAAAATCAGCATTGTTCTTGGTCGCTTGAGGGAGGGCTTGCGTGGGGCTTGATCGCTTGAGTTAAGATTGAGAGTGAGAGTGGAAACTGGAAACTGAGTAAGGTTGAGGCGTGAGAGGCAGAGAGGGGCGGCTGCTAACTTTAGAGAGTGAGGGTAGAAAGAGATTAGGGCCATGGGCCACACTGCTGGGTCAAAATTCAAGGCCCAAATGGATTTGGGTACCTTGGTGCCGTGCAATTTAAATTAGAACTAATAACAATTTACTACCTATGATTTGTTATGAAAGTGTTGTAAGAAATATTGTGGATGTAGCATTTTTGTTTTCACAATACATTTATTTTTAGTTGTGGTTAGTTCCAATATGATATTTTATTTTGACCTATAAGGAACTTACACCTCAGTAGTTGTAAAAATATTTGTGATGATAACAAAACCTTATGGTGTTTTCATAATTCAATACTTTTATTTTTAGTTGTGGTGGATTCCAGTAAGATATTTTATTATTTTATTTTATTTTGATCTATAAGAACTGAAACCTAAGTCACAACATTTTCACAATATCTTTATTTCAATTGTAGTTGGTTTCAGTATCATATTTTACTATTTTAATTTATTTTATTTTGACAAATAAAGGACTGACATCTCAACAATTGTTAAAATATTGTGACAATTTATTGTATCAACATAACAACTCCTAAACCAAAATCTGCATTTTAAAAACAAAAAACAAAAAACTAGCATATTTGGGATAAAAAGAAACAAATGTTAGCTCACCACACCAAAGCCACTTTAGAAAGTAGCATAATTCCAAAACTTGAATAAACTAAAAGTTATTATTCCTTGGTTTACTTGCACTTTTTATATAGTTAATAGAAATAGAAATAGATTTTAGCTTACATATGAATCTTCATCAAACTATGCATCGCACAAAAATAATATTAGTAAATACAAATTTATTTATTAATATTGGAAGGGGAAATTGCACAAGCTTAGGCCTTACGATCCTCCAATTTGGCTAAGGGGGTTCGATTTGAGTAAACCTTGCTCTATTGACCCAACCTAAAAAGGCAACAATTGGCAACTGTTAAGCATTCTTCTAAGCTCAAGGGTCAAGTCCACTAGGCTGATCAAGACCCCAAACATAATTCCTCAGCCGAAGCAACCAAGTATATAGCCGAACTACAGCATAAAATGATCAAGCCCTCAAGCTGAAGAGATCTATTTGTGACCAAAAAGGAGAAGCTCACACAAAGATCAACGATGGCTGACCTCGTTTGCCTAAAGAGAAGTGTCTACAAGGGGCCATCTCCATTCACATCTCGTATTAATTAAGGCCAGCCGATCCTAGTTTGCATTTAGTGCAACATAATAGGACCTTTCCTTGCAATCATGGTGAATGTGTCCTTAGGCAAAATCCCTTAAAAAATTATGGAGGGATGGTATGGTGTTAGGTTCTTTTCATGATTGCATGGGGAAGATCTCGCTAGCTGCCACTGGAAGAATCTCATATAATTAATAAAGTTATAAACCCCTCTAAATTAGAGAGAAATTTATGGACTCTACTACCTCAACACTTTGCCAATGCCATTTTACTTTTGAGTGTTCCACCACTCTACTTTTGATAATTAAAGCATTGTCGACTAACTTACACACACAAAAAAACAAAAACAAAAGCATCCTAACGCATTGAAGATATTATTTGTTTACATTCTAGGACTGTGATAACTTAGATTACAAATAATTTAGGTTAGAAGCAACCCTCCAAAATTGTTTACCTAACAAAGCTTTGTTCATATGTCACATTGTCCTACAACCCAGCTCCTCTTCTCTTTTTGAAAAGCAAATTATGTTCCAATCAGAAAATGATTTTTCCTAACACCATCTTCATGATCATGACCCCCATGGGCCAACAAAGTTAGTTTCTACCAATTTCCTTGCAGATTCCTTCAAGAACTTTAAAGCATTAGAGATTTAGTGACCTCGGCACATATCTTATAAAAGTCAATCAGCCTCGACAAATTTTGGGAAAAAAAATGGGTTGAGGTAGTACTAGTTGAGTTCGTTAAAGACCATAAAAGGCAGTTTTTCTCACCAAAATTGGGGAAAATGATTTTGTTGGGCTTATTGCGGATGCTCTTATACTTGGGCAACATAAGTTCAAGGAAGGTTGAGGAGTGGATGTGGCAATAATTTAATAATTACAAAAATGATGATAGTTAAATGTTAGTGATGTGACAAAATCTAATTTACTAATTTCAAAATAGATAAATATGTTTTTAAAACTCAAATGTGAAGTTACGTACCCTAAGAATCTTAGAGGACCCTAATCCCTCCATCTCTTTTTGTCAAAGACATTCCTTCAAAAATCTTTACTTAATTAATGCGAGAGGCAGAATAAAGAAGAGTGATTAATCAATTACAACATTTTATTTTGTCTATTTTCTTTCTTAATAATGATTTATTCAATCAAGAATCAAGATAATGTACTTATTATAACTGCTTCTTTAAATCAGTCCTATGACTTAATTATCTCTTCACCATCTTCTAATTGCGCCAGTCAAGTGAGCCGACATCTACTTGATTTGTACTATGCTGATTATGTCCCTGATAGCAACATCATATCATTTATGTTCAGTATGTACTGTTTATGGTCATTCATGAAATCGAATATTCTCGCTACCCACCAACATTATTGCTGCCTCATCATGTAGTCAATTTTCGCTGTGGCCTTGGAAGTACAATAATGGAGAGAAAACCAACTTCAGGAACTGTAAATGGGCATTGCAGAAAAGGATGTAGTGATACAAAATAAACCTTGAAAAGCCAGAAACTGGCCCTACTTAACTTTGGCTGCTCCTCAACGAAGCTTCATATTGTAGTGGCCAATTTTATTCTGCCATGTCATATGGCTTTCCCATATGCAAATCCACGAAAAAGACTTGGCTCAGCCTCCCAAATAGGACTTGCATATATTTCTGAACCATTCTTTCGAAGAGAGAACCAAAATGGTGATGCTGAGTCTCTACTAATTCACTACCAGCTGCCTACAATGCCAATGTCATCAGACTACTCTACTCCTAATCTATATTGCAATGAAGTATCTGATGATGTGGTTTCCTCAAATACTGAAACATGTGACCAAAATTTTCATGCAACTCTGGATTTCCTGTCGGACGAGGAGAGCTCTATTACTAGTGTCTTCGATTCTGAGATTGATCAAATGCTTGAACTTGAATTACTACATCGGTTACGTGGAAATCCTAGTATTATCAGTGCTAGAAAAGACGCGGTCAATTGGATGTTGAAGGTAATTATACTGCATCACACATATATTTGGTATTTTGTTCTTGTATCATTTTCTTCAATAATGATTTGTATCCTACAGGTGCATGCTTACTACCAGTTTAGGCCTGAAACGGCATATCTTTCTGTAAACTATCTGGATTGTTTTCTCTCCTCTCATACATTGCCGGTAATTCTTATCCTTAGGCTCAGTCATGTTAGACAAACACTCAAACAGAAACAAAGTATACAATTACATTGCAGGATTGTTTTGGTTTTGTGTTAACTTGTTATGCTTTTCTGCAGAAAGGTAAAGGGTGGCCCCTGCAGCTATTATCGGTTGCTTGCCTGGCCCTGGCAGCAAAAATGGAAGAAACAAGCGTGCCACTTCTATTAGACCTGCAGGTGAAGGAACCGAGATTCCTGTTCAAGCCCAAAACAGTTCAACGAATGGAGCTCTTTGTCATGGCCAATCTTAAGTGGAGATTGCGCAGGACTACACCTTTCGACTTTGTCCATTATTTCATTGCTAAGCTTTCATGTCTTGGTTCTCCACTAAAAGATTGCAGTCAAGTTTTCTCGCGTGCCTCGGATCTAATTATCAGCACGTGTCAAGGTAATTCCTGAATTGAAACTCTCCCTCTCTCTCTCTCTCACACACACACAAATATTATAGCTAATTAACATGATGTTTTTAACAGTGATCGATTTCTTGGACTATCCACCATCTTCAATAGCAGCAGCTGCCGTACTATGTGCAACAGATCAATATGTGGATGACCAAGAGTTGGGCTACTTTCACAAAAGAGTAAGAAAAGTATGCCTCACTTTGCAAATTCAAATTATCAATATGATGCTGCCTATATGACTAAAGCATAGGCTTACTGGTAAACTACTTTTAGAAGCTAGTTAGTCCTTGCCAAATAAATTTGTTGTGTGGCTTGCAAGACTCATCACTTTTAATGAAGTGACAAACGAATAAATGAAAATAGGCTTTTCTTGGTGGTAGAATCCACAAACAATGCCAATTTATGCTACATGAGAAGCAGCATTGTCAATGATGTCCTGTTTCTGTTTTTAGCAAGACCAGACACAGTGAACTTTTTTAGTCCTAATGTTTGAAGTAATATAAGCATACAAATTGTTAGAATAATTTTAATTCTGTCACAGGAATTGGTGAAAAAATGTTACAACCTTATGGAGCAGACAAAGTGCATACTGGCACACGTTAAACAAAAAAAGTTGCAGCCAATGCCACCAAGTACTGTAGGAGTGACTGATGCAGCTATTGGCATAAGCTTCAATGTTCACAAAACTGGGGTAACAAGGACTTGAAGTAAAGCCAAGACTCACAACTGAATTAGTGCTGGAATCAGATGTTTAATCTTACCTTCTACTTCGTCTATTGTTTGAAATTTCTTCGTATGTGTGTGTAGCTACTGCAAGATGATTGTGAGGGAAGTCTTCTGACTTGTTCAAACAGTATGCTGTTTGACATTATTCATTTTGTGTTGGACCGATTCCAATTTTCGTATGAAAATATGTAATATAAAAGGCTGAGGTACTTGTCAGTTGTCACAACCAAGAAATTTTGTACAATTCATTTTTCTTATTATTGACAAATTCCGTGAAAATCGATTCAATAAGGTGACATGAAAGCAAGTTTTTCATAGCTCCCGTCAGAATCTGGTTGAAAATATTGACAACAGACAAGTAAACTTCAAGGTGAATTTCATTTTTTTATAGTATGGACACCTGTGTGTTTGAATAACATGCCCATGATGACTTGAAGGACTCATATATTCAACCTTTGCACATACCCATGATGACTAGGAATCCAACCTTTTCCATTGTCATTAAGGCTGCTTCTTGTAAAAGGATCAGTGATTTTATGACTCAATTGGCCAACTGAGCCATGCACTTAGTATCAATGAAGCAACACTTGCTGTCCACCACAAGAGCAAAAATGACATTTTGGTGCCATAGAAAATTATCTGGCAAGTGACATGCAATATGATAGCTATTTCTATGCTGTTTTTTCTTTGCTCTAGTATTTTACTAATTACTAGTACAAAATTTAGATCCAAATGTCACTGCAAGAAATAAGTACGTAATTTATTATGATTAGAAAAGGGGTTTCAATTGGGATTTCCGCAGCACTCCGAAAATGGGTCTCATTTGCACATCCCAACAAAAGGGCGCGCACACGCAAAAACAAAAACAGTTCAGTTTGACGAGTTTGTCACTTTTCTCCCACAAAAAATAGAATATACATTGCAGATAAGCACTTATGTAATTATGCTTACAGTCCAGCACAAAGTGTTACCCAGAAGTGTTTACAGAAGCATCGAATATATTCGAGATAAAAGACAGAAACAAGGAAGGATCCTAGGAGCTTGCTGGAGACAGACAAGCTTTCCCATAAATCTAAAAAAAAGGTGATAACAAAGTCCATTCTGATACTAGGACTTTCCCTGGCATTAATTCACGAGTTCAGGGGCACATGAGTGCAAGAAATGAATGATGTTGAAAAAGGAAGTTTCTCTTAGCCAAATTAAATTGAAATTGAAAATATAATTTTGGTATCTACGTTTTAGGGCGATTATTAATTTAGTCCTTTTATTTTAGTAACAATAAATTTGGTACTTGTTATTTTCAACTTATAGTCAAGGTCTATATTGTCTAAGTTGAGTTAATTTAGTTTATTTTCAACTTATAGTCAAATTGGTCTCTATTATCAATTTAATCCATGTTGTTTTCAACTTGCCGTCACAGCTAGCATTTTCTGTTAGTAAGTTGACAGTAGCTAGGGACTAAATTAATTATAAGTTGAAAATAACATAGACCAAATTGAATGTTACCAAAATATAGAAACCAAATTAATAGCGATTCCAAAATGTAGAGACCAAAATGATATTTTTGCTTAAATTAAATAGGATAAAATACAAAAACCACCTCTAAGGTCTGGGCTAATAATAGGTACTATCTAATTTGCTTCTTAAGCACAATCAATACTTAAGACCGTTTGAAAGTTCACTACTCCTTCAAGTCCTCTACTTCCTTCCAATAGCTTGTCTTGATTGCACGTGTTTCACAATGACTATATTATGACAATTATATATATGATGAAGTGTTTGGGTAATCAATGACAAATAAATAGCAGCCATAGATGAAAAAAGAAGTAGGAGAAGCTGGGCAATTTTCAAATGGTGTTAAGTTACATTTGTGTTTAGGGAGTAAACTAGATAATTTGAAAAACATTCATAGTTCCTAGCATCAACCCAAGCTTAGGACAGTAAATGAACCAAATTATTCATATAGAGCTTGGGTTTGAATAGATGAAAAACTCATTTATGTTTGTTTGTTTATTAAAAAAAAAAAAAAAAAAACCAATCTTTTTTGACTCTTAGTTTTAGGCTTGTTTAATAAACAAGCTAAGTCCAAACAAAAAAAAAGTTCATGAACAGGCTAGTGAACAATAGAGCTTGATAAAAAAAATCAAGCTAGGTCTAGGCTTAGTAATAAGCTTGATATAAACTTGATAAATATACTCATATTTTACCAAGATTTAATTAATTGAGGGTTAAGATGATGACTGCTCCAAACCAAATGAGTTCAATAATGTCCTTGAGCTCAAAAACTTGATATTGAGTTGGAGCTCAAACATTCATCCGCTTGTACATACAGCCAAACCTAATTAGATTTTGTATTTTAGAAGTCAAAATTACCTAGATTTGGTTGCTGTTACCTGTTATTCTTGACATGTTCGCTTTTCTTGTCAGGCTTCTTTTTCAAAGAAAAGGGCAATTGGGACAAGTAAAACAAATTTTTTTATTTAGATAGAATAGAAGATAGAAGATCCCAAAATGATAAGACGAAGCTTATTAAAAAATATTAAAAAGGAGGAAAAGGAGGAGGAGGAAATTGTCGATCTTCATTGCAAAGAACCTCTCTAGTCACTAGTCCTTAGTCGCATATCGTGATAATAAGTTAATAATAATCTGCGTGGTTGTTTTACTCGTGCTGCACTATTTGCAATCTAAAAGTTGCAAAATAATGTTAGGTAGCATCCCTTGGAAATGTCAAATGTAAGCAGCATTTGGCATCTAGGCCCAAAATATGCTCAACAGCTGTAAGGCTAAAAGTGGGAAAGTGCAAATTAGATGGCACTGTAGCACTATGCCAAAAATAATATTAATATTTTATTCATACTTTTCTCTCTCATCTCTCTCTGTCTTTCTCTATCTCTAACTCCCTTTCCTCTCTTTCTCCCTCTTCTCTATCACACTTTCTCAGATACTACATGGTGTTGAGCATCGTGCACCAGATCGGAGCTCACACTTTCTCAGATATGAACTCAGCCCAGACAACCGGGACAGTAAGCGCAGCGTCTGTGTGGAAATCTCCGGTGTAGAGTCTCCAATGCAAGGTCCAAAAACCAGACGTGGATTTTGGTCCGTTGCCGTCGTTGAGTCCGTGCAAATCGCCAATGCTTGGAGCGACATGAGCCAATCTCTCAGTGGCGTGCAAAGCCTTCGCGATGGAGCCAATCTCTCTGTGGTGTGTTGTGGGTGTTGATTGGGTTTGTTTAGATCAGCAGGTGGCTGATTTTTTTTTTTTTTCTTTTTCTTATCTGTTCTTGTGCCAGAGGTTGAGGGAGAGAGACGAAAAGGAAGAGAGAGAGAGAGAGGGAGAGATATTAAAAAAAGAATAAAATAGAATATTTAAATAAAATGGGAAAAAAATAGAATTTTGGGATGTTGGATATGTTGTAAAATGGTATAGTATAATTGATAAAGTAGCTTTTTGGAATGATAAAATGGGATGAGATAGCATTTCTGGATGTTAATGACTGTATGCCAAATGGTGTCTTGGATTTGGGCTCTCTCACTGTCATCTGTAGAGTGTTTGTTAAGTTTTAATAATTAGGATCTGTTTGGTAGAGAAGTTTGAATAATGTTGTTTGTAATTTTTTAAAATATATGTGGATAAAAAAATATGTGTAATGTTGTTTAAAAACTAAAAATTAGTTGTTTAACAACTCTATCCAACGCACCCTAAGAATCCTCTTTTTCAAAAAAACAAGTTGCAAAATAATGATATTATTAAAGTTAGTTCTATAGTTAGCATCTGATTCGGCAAAAACAAGTTCTGTCCGTCTTCTTGGAATTTGTGGGTTTAAATCACTCCTAGGGAAAAAAAGAAGAAGCTAAAAAGCCTAAAATAACTTTTGATTTTGAAATGGTAAAAGATTTGATATAATATCTATGTAGGCCCATCTTTTTGCCTGGAAGCTTCATTACGTGCTAATTAGTAATTATATCTTTAGGAACTTTTTAATTCATCTTGGTTTTTCTCTACAAAAATTTTGTTAAAATTATTAATTTTATACATTGGAAAAATCATATTAAATACTTTGTAATTAAGCAGAATTAGTTCTCAATGAAGGAGAAGTTTTATTGATACTTAAACCATTACAACACAATTTGCTACTCACCACTAGAGTTATGCATGGATCAGGTTAGGTCGGGTTGGAGAGATTTTTTAACCCAACCCATCATGGTGGGTTAAAAAAATTCAAACCCAACCCAACCCATCACAGGGGTTCAACCCAACCCACATGGATCGGGTTGGGCTGGGTTGAACCCACGGGTTGGACAGTTTTTTATATTATTTTATTTGTTATTATTATTATTATTAAATTGAGTAAAAAAAATATATCTCACTTGCCACTTAAGTTGATAAACAAAATATACATAAACTAGTATTCTAACTCAGTTATAAACAAAATATATCCAATTGAGTTAATAAACAAAATATACGTGAATTGGTATCCCAACTTAGTTATAAACAAATAGGAGTTGAGTGGGAGTGGAAGGTGGCATAGAAAGAAATAAGATTGTTAGAGTTTGCAAGATAATTGAGTTTTATATAGGAAAAACCGAACGAGGGAAAAAAATTAAATAAACAATTATTAATTATATAATATATTTGTAAATATATATAATTTAAATTTTAAATATATAGGTAGGTCGGATCGGGTTAGTCGGGTTGTGATTGTCATAACCAGAACTTAATCCAACCCACTATTAAAAAAATTTTCATAACTCAACTCAACTTACCAACCCCTAAAAACCGACCCAACTTGACGAGTTAGGTTGAGTCGATGAGTTAGCTACACACCCCTACCCACCACACTACATTTACGCACTCTTGCTTCTTATTTCACTTGCATACTTTTCCAATCGGTGGGAAGGTTTATATATAATACATAAAACGCAACTTCCTTAACAATTAAGGGTTTGTTTGGATAGAGCTTATTTTGCTGAAACTGAAAATTGAAAACTGAAAACACTGTAGCAAAATAATTTTTAAATGTGTGAATAGTACTGTGGGACCCATTTTTAATGAAAAAGTTGATAAAAAGTGGAGTTTGTGGGTCCGTGAACAGTGCACTATTCACAGTTGAAAAGTCAACAAAATCGGCTTGAGAAAAAAAAAAAAAATCTGAAAACGCGCAAAGTTGAAAACGTGAACGTGGACGTGCTATCCAAACTATACCTAAATCCAATTTAAAAGGAATGAAACTAGACAATAAAAGCCCATTCCCTAAAAATTGCAAAAGTTGGGCCACGTAAAAAAATTAAAAAAAAAAAAAAGTCAACAAAATCAACTCTTTCTTATCTAAAACTCTATAGTCATATTGCTTACGTTTTCATCACAAATTGAAATTGAAAGACAATATCCTACCGACTAAATTATGATGTTGTCCCAATCGTAATTTGTAGCCACCCTAAAGGCACACAAATTAGGTTACTAAAAAGCAACATGCATAATGCTTCAAGAACATATCACCAGCTAGAGTCAATGATGACTCGTTCACTTATGACTTATGAGGTAATCCAAGCTCAAATGTTCTTCTATTAGTTCTTTTATTCAATGCTTAAAGCTTGGATTGATTACAACAATTAGGGTCTTTTTGTTGCAATAACACGTGTCGTGACTTAACATGTTAACAGTTAAAACCAACTCTTAGGGGATAGTCGAGTCTAGAACTCATGTCAATGGATCACTGTTGGTTGCTATAGTTGTGTTTACTCTTTAACAATAAAATTACGTAATTAATAAGTAAAATAAGATGAAGAATGATGTAGAAAAGAAAAACAACAATGTAGGGAACAAAACTAAAGAACTTTTCCTTTATGGGGGTAGTTAGATCCTAGAGTATCCAACAACAAGAGTAAGAGATCCAACGGCTCTGATGTTAGTTGTGACATGGTATGGTGGTGTCTAAGTAAACCATAGGCTTCTAGTGGTGTTAGAATTTGGACAGTTACCCATTAGTGGGTATGAGTATGACCTTTGACTTGCCACATTTAATGGGGCTAATTTCATGTGACATAGGTTGGGTATGAGTATGACCTTTGACTAGCCACATTTAATGGGGTTAATTTCATGTGACATAGGTTACATGAAAATGGGTTACAAAAGGATGTAACCTCTCTCAATTGTATAACTCATGGAAAATAGAACATTTTTTTCATTTCCACTATTCTCTCATGTCTTTGGGTTCTGTCCTATGGTTTTTAGGCCATGGATATTGTGTGACTTGCTCTAGTAGCAAGCACCACCATGAGCAAGAAACCGTTCAAGCTATAGAGGTATGGTTTACAATGTGGAACAAACAAGTATACGAACTTATAGAGATATGTACTCTATTTTCTTACAAGTGATAATACAAATACAAAACTAGACATCTAGTGGTAATACTAGACATCCAACAATAACCTCAACAACCTTAAAAATCAATTCCAAAATAATTTTAACAATATTACAGCTTGCCGATTAGAGATTTATAATGGTGACAAGTTAAATATACACTCAAATCATGGGAAGAGAAGTGAAGATTCATATTGGTTCACTTATATGGGCTAGCAAAACAATCCAGAGTGTTTAGTAAGAATGAGAACAAGAGGGGAAAGTAAAAATAACATGTTCAACAAAGTCTTTTTAATTCTTCCGGCAAAGCTAGGATGATGCGTTTAGTGAATTCCATATAGTATTTTTGATAGAACTTTAAAAAAAGTATCTAGAAATGGTAATCAAATGTGTTTAGTAAAGTTCAAATGAATATGTCTAGCAGGGTTAAGTTGACAAGATTCAAAGAGTGCAACATACTAAATGATCATGTCCAGCAAGGCTACAAAAAGTCCAGCAATGCTTCAAATCAATGTAAAAAAGTGTAGCAAAACAAAGCATACATGCTCAGTTATTTCTCATAATGTAATAAGAAGTGTCCAGCACGCTCAAGTAAAAGAGATTAGCAAAGTAACAAAAACATCGACAGTAAAATTTATAAACGTGATCACTAATCAATATCAAAGCAGAACTATTTTAGTTGAAATCAAGTGGCAAGGTAGAGAGGAAAGTGAGTGAGAGAAGGGGAGGACATAGTTTTGGGTAGTGCTTGTTTTTAAATGTATTATTAGCAATGCGATGTGTTATACCATATTATATATGCTAGTGTGAATGCGGAAGAGGAAGTATAGAATGGGAACATCAAGAACACGACGTGATTCAGCCTTGTCGGTATACATCCACAGAGGAATCCCTTAAGGGTTATATCTTTATTATGTAAGAGTGTAATGCAATAACCTGTGTTATAATGAATCCTAATATGAGTATATATAGACGACTAAACCCTAAACTACTAGTACAAGCAAGAGTGGACTTGGGGCCTATTGCATTGGGCTAATATGTCTAATATATATCTCTAACACTTGTTAACAATAGTTAATTTGCTCTCTTCTTTCCCTTGCTGGAAGTATATTTCATTTTGCTAGGTGTGTGACCATGAAGATATTTTCATTTGTTTAAACATTAACATTTTCTAAAAAAAACTATCTTATTTTTCTATGTTTAGTAGCAACCTTTAATTAAGTTGGAAAACTTTTCTTTGACTTCTTTTATTTAGCTTGACATAATATAGTTATTTTCCAAAAAAATTTAGTGAAAAACAACTCTATCTTATGCTAAGCAATATAAAGGAAGTCAAGAGATAGTTTTCATTTGAACTATTTTTTTTTTCTTAATACTACCAAATAATAAAAACATGAAAGACCATTTTCACATAATGTTTTCCATCAAAACAAATAGAGCCACAGTCAAAGTTCCAATCGATTTAGTATTTTTTGACATTTTTTTTTTAATAATTCGATGGTTGGAAAATGGAAAATATAAATCATAGATGCCGCAGTTAGAAATGCCAAAACGTGCCAACCAATTAAATTATAAAGCTCTTATTTATTTATATTTTTTTTTTACTAGCTTATTTGCTTAAGTCCACTTTTTGTGAGTTTCGGTTATTTCAATTAGTAAAGTTTTTTATGGTTGAATAAGGATATAATATTCAATTTTCGCTTCCATAAAAAATCATTAGGTGTTTTAGTTTGATAATAAATAATTATAATCAGAAGCGAACGTCATAGATCAAAAATATCTCAAAAAAATAAAATTTAACATCAATTTTTATTTTTAACAGAAACATCACTACCCTGTTCTAAAATTGAAACTATACACTTCAAAAAAAACAAAAACAAAAAAACCAAATAAATATCCCGCCTTGAGGATGGGTCCACAAAAAAAGCACCGAAATCTGTTTGACCCAGAACTAGCGGCAGATTGTTAATACGCATTACACAAACATTGGCATCAAATTTTATATGTCGCCACATATTCCCAGAGAACGTGGCATCTTCGCATCTATTCAAAGAATCTCTCTCTTTCTTTATAAATACTTGCCGTAGTTATTTATGTCAAAAAAAAAACATTTCTTTCCAGGCATTTCCGATCCGCCAAAAAGTATAGACTATTAATCAAACCCATATACTTTACCATTCGTTAGATTTTCCGTACTTTCTTCCGCTTTCTTTCTCTTTCTTATTCTAATAATCTTTTTGCCGTTTTCTCCTAAAGGTACTGCTGGTTTTCTCAGCCTTGAAAATTCGTTTATAATTTGTTATATGAACAATATATAACAAATATAATTGAAGCAGCTGAAGAATCTTCTTCTGGGTCATCGTTCTCAGCTGCTGCTACTTCAATTTCAGGTTTTTTTTTTTTTCCTCATCTGGGTTTCACTTGCTTGCTTCATTTCTTCAATTTCTGTACTTTACAATTGTATGTCCAACTAAAAAGAAAAACAATTTTTTTTTCTTTTTTGGGGTTCTTGTTTTATATTGCTTTTATTTGAAAAAAATGAAATTTTTTTTATTGAAACTAAGCTGGGTTGCTGTATTATGCCGATCTTGGTGATAAATATTTAAAATTGGGTTTTTATGGGTTTTTTTTTTAATATATTATTATTTATTGCTGTTTTATTAACTTTTTTTTTTTTTTTTTTTGTGTATTTGGGTTAATCAAAGGATGAGTGAAGATCTTCGAAGTGGTGAGGAAATGAAAGCTTCCTCTGAAGGAATGGAGAATTCTCCAACACATTCATCAAAGGAAGGGAAAAGGAAGAGATTTTGGAAGAAGGTGAAGTACCAGCTGGTTGAGTACCACTCATTGCCTGCGTATTTGAAGGACAATGAGTTCATTGTGGGCCATTACCGGCCTGAATGGCCATTGAAGCAGATCTTGCGTAGCATGTTCACCATTCACAATGAGACACTAAACGTTTGGACGTAAGGCTTACTGTTCCTTTTATTTTCTTTGAAAGAGTAAATGGATTATTCATTATGTGATTTTAATGGAAATCTGTTGGTTGGACTGGACATATATGTAGAAAGAAGTATTTTAGTATGTAATCTTCTTGTTTGAAATGGGAGTATCTGGGACAAGGATTTAAAAAGTTATGTGAACTTTGGGTTACGATGACAGTTAGAACCTATGAAAGTTGTGGGTTCAAAAAATGTTAGAACCCATGAAGTGTTATAGGTTCATTTCATTCGAATGTGGATTAGTCCATTTAGTAACCAAATCCAAACTTCTTTATATGTGTGTAATCTTCTTGTTTGGAATTGGGAGTTGCTGGGAAAAGGATTTATGTAAAAAAAAGTTTTCTTTCTTCTATTTTCTTGAAGGGGAAACAAAAGGAAGATATTTGCTGATTGACAAGCATTGTCCTCAAAGTTGATCATGGGATCAATCTTGTATGGATGGGTGAGTTGTATTTACCCATAAAACAAGGAAATTCTATAATTTGATTTTAACTTTATTATTTGGTTTGATGTGTTCCTTAAGTGAATGAGTGACTTTACCAAACAAAAAAAAAGTACTACATTTTAAGACTTCTTGTTAACAATTAGAAAAACATAGTTTTGACTTTGGTACAATATTTGGTTAGGTGTATCTATGTTGTTAGGCTAAATTGTTGTTTGATTTGTTCTCTCTATAACATGTATGTGCTGCATCCTCTTTACTTATATATAGGTTGTTAAATGATTGTTGCTCAATTCATGGTTCAAAAGATAAAAAGATTCTGAACTCCTCTAAACATTCTCGTCATTAAGCATGTACTTCTTCTACAGGCATTTGATTGGATTCTTCTTCTTCCTTTCCCTGACCATATACACTGCGAAGAAGGTTCCAAGTGTTGATCTTCACTCTCTACAACATTTTCCTGATGTTCTGAAAAAGGCTGACCTGCACAAACTGCGTGCTGAACTTATGACATGCCTCCCTTCCTTGCCCAACATGCCTGATCTGCACAAACTTAGGGAGGAGTTAAAGACTACGTTGCCTTCAATGGATATTCTTCCATCACTCTTGGGTTGGCATGTTATGGAACTCCTAAATAATTGTTTGCCTAAGCGATTTTCCAGTGGCAACTACACAGATGTATGTGTTTTGGTAATGCTACCCCTCCACACCTCAATGCTTGAATGCTATGATAACCTTAAATGGTTACTACTCATTTCATGATTGATTTTAAAAAACTGGATGGTTGTTTATGTTTGTTCATCAGGTCCTTATAACGTTGGCTTTATGGCAGTAATTTGCAAACAATTTCTATCTGATTTTTCTTGGTTCATCATGCATTTTTCTAATGTTTATTATTGGTATAGTATTCTCTTTTGGTGTTTATTATGTAATATTCCTCTAGCCAACTAATTTTTGTAGTATCTTGTACACATTTTTAGTGCTAGTCTTTTAATTCCTTAGACTTTAAATTATATAAGACTCCCTAATCTTATCATCACCAGATACTACAAATTTTGAGTTAAAAAGCAATCAATTCCAGCCACTTACTGAGTATATGATCTGTAGTGTTTGAACTCATTCAGAAATCAAGTGTAGTTTTACATGATGATGAGATTAGGGAGTCTAATTGAGATGGTTTGATCCTATAAAGGAATAGATGGTTGTGTCAGTGAGAACTCGTTATGCTAGTTAAAGACTATTTGATGGTGAATTGAAAGCTTCAAGAGAGAAGTTGCATCATCTGTGAGAGAAATTGAAAATTGGAAGATATGACTTTTGGCTGCTCGAAATAGCATGGTTATTACAGTCCCTGGGTAAATGTGTTGAGCCATCAATTAATAGATGGAAAATACAGAGTTATAGTGATCATTGATCATGTAGTAGAAGTAGTGGTTTAAGTAGGAATATGAATCCTAGTTCAGCCAAAGAAAAAAAAGCAATATGTATCCTAGTAATGCATGTCTGTTATGATTGCCTCACTTCTTGATATATTTCTCATCAATATGCTAATGCCATCCATTTTGAAGTAACAAAATTGCAGAATTCCATGAAGTAGTGTAGATGGATGTGGCTTGTATTGTTCCCGAGATTTCACTGTTAAAGATTTGGTGATGTCCATGATTTTTAAAGGAGAAAAAAAAAAAAAAAAAAAAAAAAAGAAAAAAAAAAAAAAGGAAAAAGAAAAATAAGCAGTGATGTTCAACCTCTTGTAAGACTAATTTTATTTTTGGTGGTCCATTGGAAATGTAGTTTTGGCACCTGTGTGAACTTTATTTTTTGGAGCTTCCCCACCAAAGATATGTGTCATAGAATTTTGGCCTTATCTGACTCTATATTTATCAACAGAGTAGTGTGAAGGAAGGCTTGTAAGTGCCAACAAAGGCATAATGAGCTTCAAGTAAAATTGTATCTTAGCGTTTCCTTAAAAAAATGGTTTGGCATATCTTTATTTTCATCGAACAGACAATAATTACCATGTCATGCCTTATTTTCAGAAATGGCAGGGTTGATCATGCATGTAGCAAGGTGCTTAATGAATGTCATTATAACATAGAATTAAGTACTGTATCTTAAGATTTACTGTTGAACCTCTTCGATGCTGTTAGTTCATGATTTTTCGTTGGATGTGATTCTTTTGTAATGCTGCCACCAACTGCATATTAGTCCTTATAAAATCAGCCTTTTTGTTTAATGCATTCTACATTGGGATCCTTTATTCTTTTTTTAAACCAAATTTTCACATCGCTTGTTTACGCAATTGTTTAGGGCAAAAGTTTTCTACAATTTCCTTTTGGCAACAATGTTCCAATATTTGAGATTTTAATAGATTCTTGGTGAGTGTATATTGTACAGAGGAAGATCATAACTGACAATATCCAATTTCTGGTTCGATTGATAGTATAAACAATTGAAATAATTTTGAGTCATATAATATATATATATATATATATATTTCTTTTTTCTTATGATGGATTGACTTATTTTCTAAAGCTTCATGCAGCTAATGTCTTCATTTTGTTTCTGATCAAATGCAGCGTAGCATGAAGGAAGATGTGGCAAACATTATAGCACCCGTGCTGGTTAGACCAATCACGCGGTGGCCATTTTTTGCATTCTTAGGTGGGGCCATGTTTTGCTTGCTATCTAGCAGCACTTGCCACCTCCTTTCTTGCCACTCTGAGCGCCTATCATACATCCTGCTCAGGCTTGATTATGTTGGAATTGCTGTCCTTATATCTACCTCCTTCTTTCCTCCTGTCTACTACTCCTTCATGTGCAGCCCCTTCTTCTGTAACCTCTACTTGGGATTTATAACTGTCTTGGGAATTACCACAGTTTTGTTTTCTCTCCTGCCAGTCTTTCAAACCCCTCAGTTCCGCACCATTCGTGCATGTCTCTTTTGTGGCATGGGTTTCTCTGGGGTAGCACCAATCCTGCACAAGCTAATCTTGTTCTGGGGCCAACCTGAGGTTCTCCACACAACTGGATATGAGCTGCTGATGGGGGCTTTCTATGGTCTTGGAGCAGTGGTTTATGCCACAAGGATTCCTGAACGATGGATGCCTGGGAAATTTGACATTGCAGGGCACAGCCACCAACTATTTCATGTGCTAGTAGTTGCTGGAGCCTACACTCATTATCGGGCAGGGTTAGTTTATCTCCGATGGCGTGATCTTCAAGGTTGTTCATATTGAATTCCAAGAAGATGGACTAGTTAGCCTAGTTGGTGAGGTCTACAATTGTTGTTACTTTATGGATAGTTACATAGGTGTAGATAATAAGATGGCAGTTGAGTAAGGTTCTCTCCTACCATCCACTTAATGTAAATTTATGCATTGAACCCTGTGTGGGATTTGATAACTCATTTTCAGCAGGATAGGAAAAATGGAATTGGGTGATGCCCATCTATTGAAGTTGGGTCTGTAATCTGTATTTTTACCAATGGTATCTGAATTCAAAAATAATGAATAAGTTTCTAATGGATGTTATTGAGCAAATTTTGGGTAAAAGTAAGGGTACCAAGAGAGAGAGAGAGAGAGAGAGTGAAAAGCTTACTTCTCCTTGTGTTGTGACTAGGGATGGCCATACCCATTGGGTAATGGATATCCAACCCTACCCGATTCAAATGTTTCGGGTAACACCCAGTTCTTCATGGGTAAAACTTAACCGGGTAGGGTATGGATATTACCCGAATTGTTCGGATAGGGTATGGATATTATCCAAACCCGACTCGTTAAAAAAAAATAAAATTGAAGGGGAACGATATCCCTTGAAATCAAAACAAAATGGATATTTGAACTGGTAATATTCTTATGCAACTTATACCAACTGTTCTTTTCTTTTTTCTTTCATTTCTGTGCATGGATGAATCTTTACACTTCTCTTGGTAATACGTGTATATACATATATATATATATATATATATATATATTTTAGGAAATGGAAGATCGTGCCTTTATCCATCAATATGAGATCAGCTCTTTCGGATACTCACTTGATGATCTTGATTTTCATTCTTTTTCTGGTGAGAGCTACCCATCCAACCCAGATCTTAATACCAAAGCACATACAACTTTCATGCTTCAGTCATAGAAAATCCTCAGACTGACCTTGGGAGACCGGCAAAACAGCTCAAGACAAATAGCTGGAATTCTTGCGCCACTGACCATATTCCCTCAATGGTTGCTTCTTCATCTTCCTCACATTTGATTTCAGCTTAACCGGGTAGGGTATGGATATTTTTTTATTGATTAGTTTTTTCTTTT
The DNA here is from genome assembly GCF_932294415.1 of Quercus robur. Classification (NCBI taxonomy): domain Eukaryota; kingdom Viridiplantae; phylum Streptophyta; class Magnoliopsida; order Fagales; family Fagaceae; genus Quercus; species Quercus robur. Next base: position 14,697,244 of record NC_065539.1, read on the forward strand.
TTAAGATTGGTTAGTTTTTATGTTAAAATGTTTTGAATTAAAAAAAAAAAAAAATTAAATGGGTTTCGGGTTTCGGGTAGGGTATGGATATCCATGGATAATATATTCGGGTAAGATTCGGGTATGGATATTAACGGGTATTGATAATCGGGTATCCATGGGTAAACTTTTCGGGTCGGGTATGGGTATATCCGATCCATACCCTACCCATGGCCATCCCTAGTTGTGACGGATCATGGATGAGTCTTGTGGTTTATGGTCATCTCTATTAGAATTATAGGTTTGACCGTGCAATAATTTTGACAAAATTATAGGAAAGATCCAGCGTTACCTATGCTGAGATGTGCTTTGCAAGAAGAAGAAAAAAAGAAGTCAATTTGTGCTTTCATTGAGAGTTGAACTCAAGACCTCCCGCTTACTAAACGGGTGCTCTAACCAACTGAGCTATGAAAGCTTGTTCGGACTATAAGTCAGTCTAAAATATATTAACGCAAACAATATAATTCGACTAGTGCAGCTTAGTAAATGTGGCTGGCCGAAGCTATACCATAAACCCTACTTGCTACTAAATGCAGCCACACAGAATTTTATGAAATTTTATGTCTCCATAAAACCTCTACCCTATATGGCAGTTTACATATTATAAACTCATTGATACCTAAATATCTCCCATATATAGGCAAGCTTGAAGGCAAGTCATTGATGCATAGAAATCTCCCATATTAGGCGACTTCAAAAGCCAATCTTCAAAACCTTAAAAACTCCATTTTTAACATGGCCTCCTCTTGTTTAAAATTGTTCTCAGTTCCCAAACCCCTCACATCCCATGGCGAAATCCACATTTCAAAACAAACCCATAACATGTGTCTGTCTCGCCAATACATTTCTCTTTCTTAGTTTAGCACTTTTTCTTCTTCTACTCCTTTGGACCTTATCGTCCTTCTATAACCCCATCCCTATCATTCACTCTTCTTTCACCAAACCCAAAAGTGAACCTAAACTTGAACCAGATGGGGGTTGTTGTTGGTTCACCAAATTGTGCTGCACATGAACCATGCGACCCACTTGAGAAATCATTTTATGACGATCCTGGACTGAGCTACTCGATTGAGAAACCAATGAAGAACTGGGACGAGAAGAGAAGTGATTGGCTGAAGCAACACCCATCATTTGCTGCAGGAGCACGTGATCGCATCCTAGTTGTCACGGGATCACAACCGTTGCCTTGTGAGAACCCAATCGGTGATCATTTGTTGTTAAGGCTTTTCAAGAACAAGGTTGACTATTGTCGAATCCACGGATACGATATTTTCTACAACAACGCTTACTTGCACCCCAAGATGGACGCTTATGCTAGCCCACCCAGAGGTTGAATGGATTTGGTGGATTGATTCCAACGCCGTATTCACTGATATGGAATTTAAGGCTCCTTTAGACAGGTACAACAATATTGTTTTTGGGGTCGGCTATGAGTCATCAATAAATTATTTGGGTTATGCTAGAGAGTGCCGTTAAGAGCACCGGTTAAAAATCCAGTTAAAAAAAGTTTTGACATCATTTTTATGAGAAATGAAAAAAGTTGTCAAAACATTAATTTCTTTTTTTTCTTTTCTCATAAAAATTTTCTTTAACTGAATTTTTAACCAGTACACTAAGAATATTCGTTAACATTTTCCAAATTAATTAGGCTCAGTCATATATATTTTTTTCTACCATTATGTTTTTTCTTAAATATATCATAACCCCAATTACTTCAATAATTAAAATGTCCATTTTTATTATTCCTAAACTTGAATTAACTTAGTCTTTCTTACTTGTTCACTGGACAGGTACAAGGACCATAATCTGGTTGTTTATGGCTGGCCCAATTTGGTCTACGAGGACAAAGGTAATAAGAGTGGTAAGGGCCTTAATGCTGGTGTGTTCATGATTAGGAATTGTCAATGGTCCATGGACTTGGTGAATGATTGGGCTGAAATGGGGCCAAATAGCCCAAACTACGAGAAATGGGGCCAGATCCAATTATCCACATTTAAAGACAAGACATACCCACACTCAGATGACCAGCCTGCTATTTAAGCATAAAGACAAATGGGGGAACGAGTACTAGTTCCAAGGGTATTGGGTAGAGCCGTAGAGGTAGTGAAAACAGATGATAACATCACCGAAGGGTACAAAGAGGTTGAGATATTGGGGCCCACGTTAAGGAGGAGACACGCAGAGAAACTGAGCGAGTATTATGCTAAGTTGAGTTGAGGGAGCCACATCTGGAAGACGCTGGATATAAGTGGAGGAGGAGGAGGCCCTTTGTCACGCATTTCACTGGGTGTCACCAATGTAACGGGAACCATAATCCTATGTATGTTGGGGACACGTGTTGGGTTGAAATGCAAAGGGCTTTGAATTTCGCGGACAATCAGGTGCTTCGCAACTATGGTTATGTACACCCTGATCTAATGAATTCTTCTTTTGTATCTCCTCTACCATTTGATTATCCGGCTTGAGCCATCATGGTAAAATATAAAATCTTATTTGCTAGTGAATTATGAATATTGAATAGTCATAGTCTCTCATAATATAGTCTCATTCATTTTAGGGAGAAAATTTATGCACACATGCTATCGCTTTCTCCCTCCTTTATTTATTTATTATATATCATATATACATATGTTTTTACCATTAATATAGGACGTTGATTTATTTAATATATATATTTTATAATAATAGATTAATGGTTAAGACTAAGTTAAAAAAAGTGTATTGTATAATGATTCTTTACTATGATAAATGTAAATTGATTTAAGCAAAAATTCTTTTGTTTTTAGAAATTACTCTATAAATTAGGTGCATAAACGCTATGAAATGTTAAGTTCATCACTGACATCACTTTTTAAAATACCATGCAAACTAGGATTCATCGTGAAATATTGTGAAAGTAGCATTAGTATGAAACTCAAAGTGATTAGTTCATTAAATGACGTAATTAAACTAAAAATATAAACATCATCACTCCATTGGGACTAAAAGTGATTGTTTTAAGTTTGTTAAGAACTAAAATCAATTACTTTTAAGTTTTTTAGGAATTAAAAAATATATAAATTTAAATATAATTAGAACTAAATAGAAGTACTACGTCCACAACATTTTTATAACAAATTTTAAGCGGTAAATTGTTATTGATTCTAATTTAAACTCATAACTAAAATTACTTTCTTGCTCATCAGTTATAAATTGCTTCTTAAGATTTGTTGAAAAAGTGTTGTGAAAATATTATGAACATAACATTTCTCTTTATGGGAGTGTGATGTGCCTTTTAAGTTTTAAGAATTGAAGATGTGCCCTTTTTTTTTCTTTTTTTTTTCCTCAAAAAAAAAAGTTTCTAACTTTTTTCTTCTAAAAAATGTTTCTAAATTTTTATAAGAACTTCCCATAAGATTTACCTGGCATGATTATTAAATTTGCATGTGGCATAATTACCCACTTACAGGTGATATAATTTCTAAACTACTGTATGACTTATGCCAATTATGAGTATTAATACTTTAATTACAACGTGGTCAATTGATGAATCACGGTCTCGAATCTCGATATTGAGTTCATGTTGGAAAGGCTCAAGCTCAAGACCACATTTTAGTCTCAACGTGTACTGTGTCATTTCAAACACTCTCATGGTTGATTGAGGCTATATCGTCTCGATATCTTTTCCATGTTGATCTCGATCTCGAGATCATATTTTGGTCTTCGAAACCAAATCAGATAAGATAGACTTAATCTTGTTATTTTGATAAGGCTGAGTTTGAATTCCTTTTTGAGTTTTAGCATTATCTTTAATGATGCCAAAATCGTCAGTTAAATGATCGTCCAAAGGGAAAGCCGTCCAGGATCCTGCAAGAATAAATGAAGAATGGAAAAGATCACCGGTGTGGTGTTTGCCACAAAACCTCCGATGATTAAGTCAGATAAACTGGAAGAGAAAAGAGAACTTAATATCAGAATATTAGAATATAGGGATGAGAATTTTTTTGTACCTCTCCCAAGGTCTTGAGGTACATATATATATATATATATATCATAGTCGTTGGGGGTGTTTGATGGCAGTCTTCAATGTAATATTTGTAACGCCTCTGAGGGGTCTAAATGAGAGGATCTTGCTCCTCCCAACGGCAAGAATACTTATTGTTGGCGTGTAACGCCTTCTCCATTGATTGGGGTTTAATGGTCTTCCTTCGTCTAGTGCTGACCATTATGGACGAGTACTTTTCCTGAGGAAAATATGTTGGGCTTATCAGTTGCCCCTCTATTCCAAGGTCATCCACTTGAGAACGGCCATAGGAATATGTAAAGTTTTTTTTTTTTTTTTTTGGGATCCACCCCTTCCGCATTTATTGCGTAGTGGCGGCGTGGCGCGTGTTGTAGCCACACGTCACACCTAGAGTAGTTGAGGAGTTTTCGCTCCGATGAAACTCTTCGGTTTTCCACACCTTTTCGTTTTCTGAGGTAACCTTTTAAGTATCTTTGTGTTTTCCTTCTCTCTTCACTTTCCTTTTTTCTGATACGCGTTTGCTCCCTAGATTTCTCAGTCTCTTCCTCTTTCTCAGTTCCGCCCCTTTTCCGTTCCTTTTTCCTTTTTAGGACTTTTTATTTCCTCCTTTTTCTTGTGTTTAATGGTTGATTACTCCGATATTAGGCATACTTCTCCCTCTGTTGCATTCTTTTTTGCTCATTTGGGAGCATTCTTAGGTTCCCCTAGTGGCCGTTGTTTGTTGGTTGGGGGTTTTGTCTTAGGTGATAGTGGTTTAGAGCTAGCGCTGGTCAGTTTGTACCCTTTGTTGTGCCAATCCTTAGATTGGTTTAGGTCTGTGGGAGAGATATATATATATGTTGATGTATGTTTTTCACCTATCTTTCCATGTGTTGTTTCTTTTCTTTCTTTATACACACGTTTCTTATTTATTGTATTCAATCTATTATTTTTGTTTCACACTAAGATGCCGTGATGAGTTTTGTTTAAAGTATTTCAGAAATACAGGTTGTCAAAGTCTACTTGCCATAAACTCTCTTCTTGCAAAAATTTTCAAGAGTTTGTGTTAGGATATATTTTATTGTATTCAACAAGTAAATATGAGTTGAATGATTCATGACTTTTCTCATATGTTCATTTGTTTGTTGTAGTTTTTTCACGGATTGCCAAAGGAGGAGATTATTAGAACATATGTGATTTGATGTTAGGAACATATATCAATATTTTTATGTAATTGGCTAATCCTTTGACAAAACGCACTTTACTTGTAATTGGGTAGATCTAGGATGTGTTTAATACTTCATAGAACAAGGTTTCAAGATTAAGTGTTAAAACCATGCAAGTCTGTCCAAAAAACAAGTGAAGAAGTGCTAGTTTTTAAAGCTTAACAACTAGCATCTATTGAGGTTTAAAAAGTTGCTGAAGCCTGAAACTCGACAGTTAGCTCGATAGATAGGGTATCTGTCGAGATTTATGAAAACAGATTTTCAGTTCTGTTTTGCATCCAATCCGTGAGTATATGTTTAGGCTTTCTTTTTTCACAACCCTAAACATATATAAGGATTATTTTAAGGGCCATCAAAGGTTGCACAGTTGCACAAGTGTAGAGCAAAGTCTTATTCATGCAAATTGTGACCGGAGACAGAATTTGCCCTAGTTCATCTTTCTTTTGAAGAATCTGCTGTGTTTGTATACCTTAGGATTTTGTGACCAAGGATATTCATGATCTTCATCGTGTGATGAACTGAAGAACTTTACAGCCAACATATTTCGCAAGTTGGTGATCAAGTCACGTACTGGGATCTGTGCATCTATTGGTTAGTCATATAATGGGTGCCATGCATTGAAAAGAAGATATTGTCACTACAGAATAAGTCCAATTGGGTATTGGGGTAAGGGTTCAACTGTAGGTTGGTATAAGGTACTAAGATTCCTTTACTTGTAACCACTTGTTTTGATAATAGTGGATTCTCGAGAGTGGTAATTTTAAAATCATCTGGTGGGGTTTTTGCCATGTAGGTTTTCCCCATTCATAAACAAATCACCGTGTCAATTTATTTTCCGCTGCATTTAGTTATTTGGTGATTTGTTTATACTGCCACGTGTATTGCATGCAAATTAAAACAACTAATTAACTTGGCTAGATCAATTGGTTAATTTATCACAAGGGGTTAATACGTTTTTTTGGCCTATCAATTCGTCCTGTAGCCTCGGGTTTATTCATCACTTTCTTAATGGGTTAATCCATCATGACTATGATTGGGTTTGCCACTATTAGGGCGATGGTGATTTTCTCTATCCGTGGGTACCGTGCTTCAGCTCCTTGAAAGGCTTGGCTAATGTAGTACATCGGGCATTGCACCCTTTGTTCTTCCCTGATCAAGGCTGCGCTTACCACAGTTGCGGATACTGCTAAGTATAGGAATAGGTCGTCGCCTTCTTTGGATGGACTCAAGAGTGGGGGATTGCTCAGGTAACACTTTAGCTCTTGGAATGCTGCTTCGCACTCGTCTGTCTAGACAAAAGCCTGCTTCAAGGTTTTAAAGAAGGGGAGGCATTTGTTCGTTGCTTTGGAGATGAATTTGTTGAGGGTTGCCACCTTTCCCGTGAGGGACTGTACTTCTTTGATCATCTTTAGGGAGGACATCTCGAGGATGGCCTTCACCTTTTCTGGATTTGCCTCTATTCCTCTGTGTGACACCATGAAGCCAAGGAACTTCCCAAAGGAGACCCCAAAGGCGCATTTAGTCGGGTTTAGCTTCATATTACCAGTGTAGTGTCTGCCACAAAACATCCAATGATTAAGTCAGATAAACTGGAAGAGAAAAGAGAACTTAATATCAGAATATTAGAATATAGGGATGAGAATTTTTTTGTACCTCTCCCAAGGTCCTGAGGTACATATATATATGTATCTGCCTCTTCATCATAGCCGTTGGGAGTGTTTGATGGCAGTCTTCAATGTAATATCTGTAAGACTGTAATGCCTCTGAGGGGTTTGAATGAGAGGATCTTGCTCCTCCCAATGGCAAGAATACTTATTGTTGGCATGTAACACCTTCTCCATTGATTGGGGTTTAATGGTCTTCCTTTGTGTAGTGTTGACCATTATGGACGAGTACTTTTCCTGAGGAAAGTATGTTGGGCTTATCAATCTTCATCAATTTGTTTCATAATCATATTTAAAGCAGAGTTAAGTATTGTCTATTAGTTCATTTTACACAAATTTGTTGACTTTAAGGGGGCCTAGAATAACTATTAACAGAGTGTAACCACATATTATGGATTTTTTTTATCTCTACAAGTAAGAGGACGGACAAGTGGTTCAAAATGAAGGTTGGGTTATTTTGTAAAATCAATATTATGGTGCTAGGATAAGGATGATTTGTTTTCGTTTTCGCTTTGTTGAGGGAAATTATTGTTTCATACTCTCAGATGTATAGGATTTTACACAATATCCATATGTTTATATTAAGTTTTCACATTTTACACATAATGTGAAAGAATATGGACATGATATGGAAGAGTGTATATATATTATTAAAATGTGAATTTGTACTTTAGCTTTTAACATGTTAAAATAGTGCATGATTGTAGGATAATTTTCACTTTTTTCTTCCTTTTTTGGCTGGAATTTCGACTTTCAATAATTTTGTGTGATGGAGGGCATCATTTTGTCTGGTAGGTGCCTCGTGCAAGCATAAATAATTGACCAATTTGGCTGAATCATGGGCTGCTTCTCTGTTCGGTGGAATTGGTGCTTTTGCTTTTTGCACGCATAAAAGGCCCGTAAAAATTAAATCTAACGGGCCTACAATGGTAGATTGGACCTTCTTTTTACTTCAAATTTGGGATAAAAACACCTCGTGCAAGTATAAAGAAATAACCAATTTTGACTGAATTATGGTGCTATCTCTTTCTTTTTTTGATGGAGTTGGTGCTTTTTGCACGGTCCTCAATTAGATTTAAGAATATTAGTTAATATAATTTTTTATTTTTGTTTATTTTTGATAATACACTAAAATATAATTTAAAAAATTCATAATGTAAAATTAAAAAAATGAAACCAACTAGATAAGTAAAAAAAATTATAACAAAACCAATCTGGTTGAGATATGAAAATCTCATTCTCTCTAAAGAGATTTAATTCTTTTGCAATTGGCAAAGGACACAAATCAGTGCAATAAAATTTCTGTTAAACTTGTCCCCTCTAAGATATAACAATTACAATCAGGCGAATTGTCACATAGCTCATACCAACTCTGCACAAGTGGTTAAGTTCAAAACTCCACCAAATAACTACCTTTTCTTTGCCATCAAAATAAACTACATAAAATACGCCATAAAATTATGTCATACATATTACATATATCACATATTATCTCACACCTTTTCTATATATCTCACTCAGCGGTAGTGGTATGTATGTCCTTTATATAGAATTTGGATACAAGCAAGTTACATAAAGAGAAATTAAATATTTTGTAACCACTATCGCAATTTCATAATACATTTGTAATGGCAAAATTATGATTTGTAATTGATATCAACATAATTTCATAATAAATTTAGTAACCCCAAAATTATGATTTATTTTCTTATGGAGTTATTTATTTAATTAAGATAAATCAACGTTTTCCATTGAAGTCACAACAAGCAAGGGATTGTATGTAGTTTCCTTTTATTGTACGTACCTTGAGAGAAAAAAATTATTAGATAGTTTGAGAATAATATTCTCTCCTCTCAAATAAAGAGTGGGCTTTACACATGGTTCTTATCATGAGACCCACCTCTCATATGAGAGGAGGGAACAATGTTCTCGGAGTATGTAAGTATTGTCCTCTCGAGAGCATGACTGTATGTGTGGATAGTTTGAAAAATGATAGAATTATAGGGAGAATATATAGCTTAGATGGACCCTTTAGAAGTGTCATCTTCCATCATGTTAGGGAGAGAAAAAATGGAATATTGCTCTCAAAGACAAAACTTTATAGACATATATTGAGCGGAGCATCCATGTCATGTGAAATCATACTTATTATTCCAGCTTCTTTATCAAGTAGAAAGTGGGCATTGTAAGAATGCGATTCTTAAAACTAGATGAACCAATAAACTAAATTCGATTGTTTCTCCTTCTAATGGTCCTCCTGTTGTGTCTCTTGTTATACAGCTACTCTTTTCATTTATGCTTTGTCATTTTATATTGTCTTCCGCAATGGTTGTTTTCTAGAATACTAGTAAATTAATAGACCTCTCTATTAAATTTGAATACAATTATTTACGTCGGCAACTGTTTAATTTAAAATATAACGAAATAAATTAATCTGTTTACGGAAGATCCATATGGTTGAGGGGTTAGGCCTTATTTTAAAGCACATTTTCTTAATGTTTGTACTATAGTTTTTTTTTTTTAATACACTTTATTCAATAATTGATTTTTTAAAATTTATTATTTAATAGTTATAATGAGAGGAAGTATTTGAACTATAAATACCAAGAAGTGTCATTAAAACATTAATTTAGAACAAATTTTACAATAAAAGGTTTTTTTTTTTTAATTTCAAAATATTTTTAAATTAATGTGACATTTCAATTTACAAAGTTTATATACTGAATATTCCTAACGTTTACATCACTGTAAACAATTCTTCTGATTTCATATGTATTTTTAATTGAGTTAGCGGAAGCATTGACACTAAATTGTTAAACAAAAAATTGAACAATGAGCTTTTATTTAAAACATGACTCTTTAAATTACAACATCTTACATGCACTAATGCTGGACTCCCGCACACATTGACACTAGGGCACTGCACACACGGCACTTACTCACCAAATGCACTTGCACACACCTCACTTCTAGACACCTACTGACACTAGCTCATGACTCTATTTCACTCTACACACTTGCTAACTCTGGCACACACTTCACTACCTCATACAACTTCACACATCTCTCACTTAGTGCTTTAGGACACACTTCCCTTTACACCACTTCACACGTGTCACAAGCCTCTCACACATCTCATACATCACAAGTAGGAACCAAAGGTTCTTATTTATACAAGCATAAGGTCGGTTAAGTAACCGAAATTGAAGCTTCTAGCTTCATCTAATTTCTGCCACAATAGAGTTCCAGTAGTTCTAGGCTTTGTTTTATTATTATTATTTTAATATCCAGCTCATGACAGCCTCTTGACTATTACAACAATTTGTGGCTGAGTTTTACTTTCTACATAAAAATCTCTAGAGAAATTTCATAGAGAGATCTGGAAAGAGCATTATGGAGAAATTTTCCGAATGTATGAGAATTTTTTAGAGAATTCCGGAGAGAAGCAAATTTTCTAGAGAATTTGGGAGAAAAGCAAATTGAATGAAACTCTAGAAATTTCTAAAGACAAGAGAGTTAGTATCCGGTTGGATCCACGTTTGCAGATCCACGTTTGCGTTTCTTTCCTTCTTTTTTTGTTTTTTCCAGCGGCATGTTTTGACTTTTCAGTCGTGAATAGTGCATTCATGCACTATTCACGAGTCCCACAAACTTTACTTTTCAACAATTTTTTCATTAAAAATGGATTTCACAGCACTATTCACATATTTAAAAATTATTTTGCTACAGTGTTTTCTGTTTTCTGATTTTAATTTCAGCAAAATAAGTTTTATCAAAACGGACCCTTAGTGTTGATTTCTATCATATTTTTGGTAGAAAAAAGGCCCAGTCTAGTTTCACTCACGCGTTCTAGTACATTGGCTTGGAATTTTCCAGATAGGCAGCAATTGTGTTTATGCATTTCATATTTTTTGCATGCTCACATTAGGGTGTGGGGTATGGTTCATCAATCTTCATGTACAATGCTAGTGTCCATTTATATGTAACTTATAGCTAAAAGCTTACTTGTTCATTTGTTAAAAATTGATTAAAATATATTTATACCTAAGAAAAAAAAAACTATACATAAACAAAAATTAAAAGATTATAAATAAATAAATAAATAAAAAGAAGATGTTAGCAAGAAGCACAGAAATTTAGGTTATTGTATTTCTTTTTTTGTTGGGGTGTGGTTAAACTTCTATGTCCTTTTTGTCTATTTCCTTATCTACTCCAGAGAGGCGAGTAGGGGTGTTTATGGGTCGGATTTGGTCAAGTTAAGGTTTTTTTCAATTCGACTCATCATGGTTGGGTTGAAAAAAATCAAACCCAAACCAACCCACTAAAATCTGGTTGGACAATTTTTATTTTTTTATTTTTAATTTTTAATTGCGTATTAAAATAACACCAATACAAATAAGAGCAAATTTATTACTTAATAAATCTAAGCATAATACCAAATCAATACAAACTATTTTATTAGTTCTTCAAAGTTATTAAGAATATCATATTCTATCCCAACTCAATTGATAAACAATAGAATAAATAATAAAATTATATAATATATATTTTTAAAAATGTATATATATATTAAATATAATTGTTAACCTAAACTTAACTCGACCTAACTCGACTTGCAGGGATATTAGGTCCAGGATCTCATTATTTATGTATATATTGGGCCTGGGGCCCAATCCAAGGACGTGAAGTTGTCTGAGGAAGAGTAAACATCGCTAGGAAAGTCTATGTTAATAAATGAAGAATTTAGCTTTGATCATAAGAGCCCATGAGGGTGGTTTGAGGATGGATGCCTCATCGGCTAATCAAAGCCGAAGTCCGCAGGAGTGGTCTACCATCTAGAGGAACGTTTCAAGAAATTCTGTTGATATGGATAAGCATTGCAGAAATATAGGACAGGGGAGAGCCCTAAAATATCTAAGGAGAAAACTGCTACCACCGCATTAAATGTTTTGCAGCTAACTCTCTAGCCGCATTAATGTGGAAGTGATACCTGAATAGTAGTTTTCAGTCTTACAGCTACTACACAAAGACTTCAGGAAGGTGTTGATGAGACAAGTATCAATACCAACCATCTAGTCTGCACGTGGTGGGTAGAGATGAAAGGGAAAGACAGTATAAAAAAGGAAGGGAGCAGTGAGAGAAAGGAATCGAGAAATTAAGAGAAAAAGACTGTTACAATCAAGAAGTGCTTTTGTAACCAAACTTGAGAGAAATATATAAGAACTGATCTCTTCAGACTCTGCCGATGACGATTTTCTTTAATAAAAACTTGTCTATCTCTATTCTCTCGTAATCTGAATCCACTTTATTGTTTGTATAGTTCATTAAAACCCAGTTTTCCAACTCACTTTCTACAAATCTATTATTTTGGATTTTTTGGACCTAATTCTATCCACTTTTTGGGCTAAGGAACTCAAATCTGGTCCTTACACGACTCATTGTAAAAAAATTTTAACAATCTAATTCAATCCAGATGGATCAAATCGATTTTGACAGATAGACAGGTTGGCTGCATATCCCTTAATCACGAGTAATTCATCTTGATGCAAATTTGGCAGTATATTTGTAACTGCGAAATATTTGAACTCGCAAGGTCTAGTTGATTGATTGCATGTAACATTTTCTTTTTTGAGCTGAAAATGATCTCGTTAGTTGATTTCAATAAGGGAAGGTTACAAAACTGGACCCAGTTGAGCCCTCGAAATTAAATACAATGAACCAACAATTGTTATATAACGACCCTCGGTTATCAAGTTTGGACAAAATTGCTACAGTTATCTTATCTCAACAGAGCAGTGGCAATTAATGTTACAGACCTGTATAATTACTATTCGTGTGTCATTTTTTTATATAATTTCAATGGTGTTACTGAGAGATGATACTCAATTCATGGCTGTGAGAGGAGAGGAGATGGGCAGTGGCCAACGTGGCCTTTCAAACTTCTTAAAGGCTCAACAAACAAACAACTAAAAACAACCGCCATTCATGTGATACCCGTTTTAGCAGGAATGAATGAGGAATCATATATACTTCAACCAATGCAGCTTCTTTTACTAGCGTGCAATCCGTGAAAGTAAACACCGACAGCCAAACGGAAAGAAGGAAGGGTTTGCAGCCAAAGTGGCCCAACTCCAAAACAAAAAGCTAAAAAATCTCACGCAAATTGTGTCGGTTCTTTTCCACCTGTCCAGCTCAACATTAGAAAAAGATAAATTATAGGTCTACAAGATTCTAGTATTTTACAAGTCGTGGTGTGGTGTGTGGATATTAACAAATGAAAAAAAAAAATTATGTTTTTTTTTAATATTTTTTTCTTATTTTTTTAATACGATATTTAATTTAGTCTATTTTTAGTATAACGTGCGTAAAGTTTAGGGATATTTAGTATATGCACTCAAAAATACTTGCAACTTAAACTCCGGTCATTGTTTACACCGTACAAAACTAATAGATGTGGATTAATCATCGCATCAAGTGTGTGTGATAATGAAAGAATAATGTTAATAATGAAAAAATTAGTTAAAAATTGATCATATAAATAGTTTTTGTTCGTGAAATATTGCAATTAATTTTTTTTTAAATAATTTATATTTGTAACATTAATCTAAGAGTTATTCTGGTAGTACAATTTATGCCCAACTCACCCACGTAAGTTGTAAGCGGTAAAAGAGTCGCCTTCTACCGCTCAAAACTCTCACGTACGTGGCGCCAGCAAAACTCTTCATCTAACTTGCCACGCCATGCCAAGCATAAGTTCAAAGGTGGGACCGGCCTTTGCCTTACTTCATGCCCTATCCCCATTCAAACGGCAGCGCATTTTAGTAGAACCGACGCAGTACTCTCTTTTAGTCTCTCTAACCAGTGAACTCACACAAACAGACAGACACGGTTACACATCCTGTCACTCTCTCACCAAAAACCCCACTGCAAATTACACCCTCAACAGTTCAGTGCAAAAAAAAGTGTAAAATTCTCTCTTTCTCTCTCTGCTATAATTTTTAGCAGAGAAGTTTGACAAAGCTTCACAGAGATGCATGTGCTGCTTTAATCCCTACCATTATACGAGTGTCACTCACACAGCCACAACGAGAAGAGACAAAAGAGCCCCATCAAAGAAAAAAAACCCCTTAGTAATGGTCTCGCCTGAAATGGCCCAGTTTCACACTTCTCACATGGCTAAACCTTCTGTGCGGAACAAAGCCTCTGTGTGGCTCACCGACAGTTTCATCTTCCTCAGCGGCGCATTCTTCGCTCTTTTACTTGTCTGGACCTTCTCTTCCTTCAGCTCCCCCACCCCAAACCTTGATCTCTCTCCCACTCAAGCTCGCTCAAACTCTGCCCTCAACTGCGCTGTCAACCTAACCCATGACTCGGACGAGTCAACCTTCTACGATGACCCCGAACTCGGTTACTCAATCGGAAACCCAGTGAAGAACTGGGACGAGAAGAGAAGAGAGTGGCTGAAGCACCACCCTTCATTCGCCGCCGGAGCGAGCGAGCGCGTCGTTATGGTGAGTGGGTCGCAGCCGAAGCCTTGTAAGAACCCCATCGGCGATCACTTGCTGCTAAGGTTTTTCAAGAACAAGGTTGACTACTGTAGAATCCATGGCTACGATATCTTTTACAACAACGCTTTGTTGCACCCGAAAATGGGCTCGTATTGGGCCAAGCTACCGGTGGTCCGAGCAGCCATGCTGGCTCACCCGGAAGCCGAGTGGATCTGGTGGGTTGACTCGGACGCGTTGTTCACCGACATGGAGTTTAAACCCCCATTACATAGGTACAAAGATCATAACTTTATCGTTCACGGGTGGGCCAAGATGATTTACGAGGCCAAGAGCTGGACTGGCCTAAACGCCGGCGTTTTCTTAATCAGGAACTGTCAGTGGTCCATGGACCTTATCGATGTGTGGGCCAGCATGGGTCCACAAGCCCCAGACTACAACAAGTGGGGCCAAATTCTCAGATCAACGTTCAAAGACAAGCTGTTTCCAGAGTCAGACGATCAGACGGGTCTGATTTACTTGATTTACAAAGAGGGTGACAGATGGGCGGACAAGATTTATTTAGAGGGAGAATATTATCTCCAGGGTTACTGGCACGACATAGTGGGGACACTCGATAACATCACCGAGAGGTACATGGAAATAGAGAGAGAAGACAGAAAGTTGAGGCGGAGGCACGCAGAGAAAGTGAGCGAGCAATACGGTGCGCTTAGGGAGAAGCACTTGAAAGATGCTGGGAATGGAAGGTGGAGCTGGAGAAGACCGTTTATCACGCACTTTACTGGGTGTCAGCCTTGTAGTGGGGACCACAATCAGATGTACTCAGGCACATCGTGCTGGGATGGGATGCGAAAGGCCTTGAATTTCGCTGATAATCAGGTGATTCGTAAGTATGGTTTCGTGCACCCCAATCCTCTTGATTCCTCTCTCTCTGCCGTGCCCTTTGATTACCCAGCTGCTGAGGAGGATGGTTGGTGAGATGGGTTTTGTTAAAAAAAGATTAAAAAAAATACTATTTATTATAATATTTTCACAACAATTCCTATATCGGTTGATACTGAAAAAAAAGAAGGAAGGAATTTATGTGGATTTAAGTTAGAACTAATAACATCTTTGTAGATATGATTTGTTGTGAAACTTTTCTAAAAGAAACAGTGTAATCTGATTGCGTGTATTATGTGTTTAGTATTAAATTCACTTTTATTTTTGGGTAAGATTTTTATTTTTTAGTCCTGCTAAATTAATGTTTTACTAAAGTGAATACTATATTTTACTTTTTTGATTAGAGACAGAGAGTTGTCTATATTTATTTGCTTTTGGTTTAGTGTTTCGTGTACCATTACTCTTTCCGATAATGTGGGGTTGGTTTCCATAAGAACAATCTTGTTTTAGTCGAGAGATATGGGATAATTTTGATACTTTAATTGACTTATTCTGCTGGGAATCACATGAGCTTTAGCACAACTCTTATTAGAAAAGGAAAAGAAAAAGAAAAAGAAAAAGAAAGAATCGACTTTTGGTAAAAGGCCTTGACCCGAGGGTGGTTTTTGTTTTTTTGATATTCATACTCGAGAGCGATCTTAACATTAGATTTTGCTTACTAGCAATATCTATTTCTGTATTCTATGCATGCACTCGATTCCCTGTTTTGTTGCTTTTACTTTCACGTTTCCATCGATATTAAAGAATGACTTTGTCTTTTTGGGCTTAAATTAATGCATGATTGAAGGATATAATTTTAAGAGCTTCATGTCATATGATGGATGCATCATGTTTTTGGGTCGGTGGGTGCCCAGTGCCCCTCCTTTATTATTAAGAAATGGTAGATGAATGGCATTTATGGGTTCACCATTAAGGGAACATTTGGATAAGCCGTTGCAAAATTTTTGGATTTAAAATTAATGTTTGTAAAAAAGTTATGAAAGGTTGCCATGTGAAATAGAGTTTTGAATTTAAAAAAACACATTTTTACGTCAGTTTTAACCTATATTTTTAATTTTTAAATAATGTTACATCATGTATTTTTATACATTTTTTATTTATATATATTTAAAAAAAATTAAAAATTGTTGTTTAAACACACATGGGCCTTTAAACTGCCTAACCAAATGGAACCTAAATTTGATTAAAACACGGGGTTTTTTGACACAGGAATTGTGTACGTATGTATTTCATTCTAATTTTTCAACCCAGAATAGTATTTCTTGTTTTACTGAAACTCTCTTCTCAGACCTTATGATCATCGTGTTATAATTATACATCCCGTGAATATTCTTTGGATGGATGCCCCAATTAAAGATTATGACAAATCCTACGTGGGGGATGCCTTAGAAAAATATATATATATTTTCTTCCAGATGAAAAAATAAGACTTGTAAAATGACTCTTAAACTAAAATGCCTTTGATATATATATATATATATATATATATATATATTTCACACTAAATATTCGTTTGGATTGCACTGAAATACTATAAATTCACGATTCTCAGTAATAAATGTTTTTTAGTAGGTTTCTCAGTAATAAAGATTTTTTAATGGGTCTTATATACTGTTTAGAAGATCAGTATATATTTTTTTTAACAAAAATAATTTTAAAATTAAATTTCATAATACTATTCATATATTTAAAAAACATTTTGATATAATGTTTTCGATTTTTTTTAGTGGCTCTTGTTCATTCTCGTATTTTAAACCGACAAATGACAAGTGTCATTTAAAGGTTTAAGATATTATTTCTTAAATAAGTGTCAGAATGATACATCTCTTTTTTTGGTAGAAATGTCAGAATGATACGTCATTTAGTAATTATTACGCTTATAAATGATGTGACACATTTTAAATGCAAAGTAGGGCTACGAAGCAGAACATAGAATAGAGGAGATGAGATTCCTTTCCACCTAATTACAACAAGTATCTCAACTAGCATAGTCAGCAACTAGCATAGTCAGATTGCTGACTATGCTAGTTGAGATTCTTGTTGTAATTAGGTGGAAAGGAATCTCATCTAGCAATAGTGGTAAAAGAATTAGCGGATCTTCCACACGAGATTTGTGAAAATAGAAAGATTGTAAAGACCAACAAAATATTTAATTTGAAAAAACAACCTTCAGATTTTTCTTATATTTTTTTACTAAAATTTTGAAAATATAATCTTTACATTTTGAAAATATAAATATTAGGTTGTAGGGTCTTATTATATTTTTTATACTTGCAAAATTAAAAAAAAAAAAAAAAATCAAAGATCAATAGCTATGGTATGTTTAAATTTTAAGTTTTTTTATAATAAAAAATTATGCATAAAAAATAAGTTTATTAATCGAATAGTAAATAATATTCTATTTGAGTGAAATTTGATATATGTGTTAAAAACATAAAAAACTTGCAATTCAACGATTCGAATTTCAAAATTTCAATTCAAAAAAAAAACCTGCAATTCAATGATCCGAATTTCAAAATTTCAATTCAATTAAAAAAAGAAGAAAAGGAGGAGTTTGGAAAAAAAAAAATATTTTCCTATTTGGAGTAATAAACTAGGAGGAACTTTTAAAGAGCAGCTAATTGGATCCACAATATTAAAACTTTGTTTTGCTAAAGTTTATAAATTTAGTTTTAAGCTTTTATGTATAACTTTTTAAAATTTCATTTTTTCTTACTTTTTCAAAGCATAAGAATATTTTAGTTTTAACACACTTTCAGCGAAAACTTAAACAATCTATTTCCAAAAGGACACAAATTTGTATTGAAGTGAAACCCTTTTTTTTTTATCACTTGGACCATATTAACCATATCTCCTTATTTTGTATTAATTATATTCACGTTTTGAATAATGTAATTTTTCTATTACAATCTTAATAATGTACCTTCATTTATATAAATACAATACAGAATGATGAAGTTGAGATCGTCAGTTAGAATGTTCGTCCAGAGATAAAGTCGTCCATAGCCAACAAGATCTTGTAAAGGTAAATGAAGAATGGAAGAAGTGTGGGTCACCGGTGTGGTGCTTGCCACAAAGCCTTCGATGGTAAAGTCAAAATAGATAGAAAAGAAAAGAAAGTTCAGTACTAGAATATAGGAGTGTATTAGCTAAAGTTTCAGTACCTCCTTAGGTCTTGGGGCGCTGGTATATATATATGCGCCTGTTCCTTCCTTCTAGCCGTTGGTGGTGCTTTAATGGTGATTTCAATGTGGTATCTGTAACACTCTTGTGGGGTGCTAATGATGAGATCTTTGTATTTCCAATGGTACGGAGATTCATTATTGTCATGTAACGCTTCGTCATTGATTGTGGGTGAATGGTCTCATCTTCGTCTAGCAGGTACCATGGGATGGACGAAGATTGATGTTGCTCTTATCCACAATCTTTTCTATGAATGAGGATATAATCAGGACTATCAACTACCAAACCCATTTTGAGGCCGTCCAACTTTGGGACGACCAAAGGAATATGGAGAGTTTTTTTTTATTTTTATTTTTTTTTATTATATATTTTTTCTTTTTATGATTGTGGCGCTTAGGGTTCCACTCCCTGCATTAACTGCTCAATGGCGGCGTGGCACACATTGTGGCTACGTGTCATATTCTGACTAGCTGAAAGGTCTCGTTTCCAGCGAAACCTTTTAGCTTTTCCACGCTTTTCGAGGCAAATCTTTTTAACCCTTACCTTTCTCCTCCCATTTCTTCATTTTTCCCTTGCGTTTAGTTTTTCTAACTTCACAGCTACTCCTTCCTCCTCTCTGTGTTTTGCTCTCTGTCTTCTCAATTTCTTCCTTCTCTCAGGTACGCCATTTTTTACGCCTTTTTTCCTTTTGGAGTTTTATTAGCTTTCCTTTCTTTGTGCTCCTTTTTCCTTTTTAATGGTTGATTACTCTAAAATTAGGCACACTTCTCCCTTTATTGCCTTCTTTTTTGCGCGTTTAGGGGCACTATTAGACTCCTCTAGTGACCAATTAGGTACGCTTTCACACTATTCTAGTGACCAACACCTACAGATTGGGGATTTTGTCCTAGGTGATAGTAGCCTTAGTTTGGTGTTGGGTAATCTGTAACCATTGTTGCGCCAATCTTTAGCTTGGTTTAAGTCTGTGCGTGGGGTTTTAAGGAGGGAAACTATTGGGTCTGAGATTAGATTGAGTGACTTAGAGACCTGCCTGTCTTCTAGTGTTGGTCTAGTTGGGGCTGAGATGGACGTTGCTACCTCCATACCCTCTTTGGTACCCTCGTCTTCCCATCCTTCTGCCTTTGATACATCTCAACTGTTTCACGCCCTTAAAGAGGAGTGTTCTTTGTAAAAAGATACTTTTAGGAGGTTCAGGGATAGCTTTCAGTTTCTTGACGAAACTAGGGTTCGACTTCCTAGGAAGGGTGAGAAGTCTTATGCTTTTGCCTATGGTGAAGTTTGTTTTTATGAGGCTGCATTCTTGTGTGGCCTTCGATTTCCCATCCATTCCTTTATAATGGAATTTCTCTATTATTTGAGCATAGCTCCGGGACAGCTTATGCCGAATTTGTGAAGAATCGTCATAAGTTGTATGGTGATTAGGACGATCATAGCCGACGGGGATATGATCACTTTGAATGAGTTTGTCTACCTTTACCGTTTGAAGGAATCTAAAGAATTTGGGTATTATGAGCTCATGCCTTGGGATAAGAAGTCTCGACCCATCGTCAATCTACCTTCATCCTTCCGTTACTAGAAATCTAGGTACTTTTCCGTGTCAGGTGATGGTTGGGAAACCCTTTCTGACGACTTCTGGGGGATGTCCCTACGTTGTTGGGTCGGTGGGAGATTCCTCAACTTGGTGCATTCACTTCTTGTGTGACGCATTTTTCCTTTTAATATTGTTTACTTTGATCATCCATTCTGACTTTGTGTGTTTTTCTATTTTGTAGTTAAAGAACGTCCCGAGCTTGGAAGCCAGTTTGTGGAGCGAGTCCAAAAGGCTATAAAGTACGCGAGCACAATAGATGACTTTGACGAGCTGGTTGATCCTCAGACCTTAGCTCGTCACTGTTTGGGACTGGAGCCTTCTAGTTTCGTCCTTCGTGCTATTCGCCGAGAAGAAAAAAGTAAGTCAACTTGGGATGAAGGTGGATCGTCTTTCTTCCATTTCTTCTTTTCTTTTGAACTTTTTTTTTTTTTTTTGGTAGAGATGACGACAAAGTTTAACCAGGAGTTGTACGCTAAGATCAAGTCGAAGAAGAATGAGCCCCTATCTAGCATTGGCCAACGAAGGGTGAAGGTTGTTAAGAAAGAGAAAGAGGTGGCAGAGAAGGGTTCGTCCACCCTGCCTTGGACGAAGGGAGAATTGCTTCCTTGGACCTTTCCCTCGAGGAGGTTACTCCTCATGCAAAGAAACGCAAGACAGGGGACAAAGGGAAAAGGAAGGTAGGGGCCAGCATCTAAACAGATGCTGGGATGGCCTTGGTTTGTGCCACCGAGGTCGTGACGCCTGATGAACTAAAGGAGATTTCTGGCGTGCCTTCTCATGAGATGGTTGACCACCACATTCACAAACTCATCCAAGTAACCTTCTTTCGTTTCTTATTTTCTTTCATCCTTAAGTGTCAATTATCTTAATTGGTCTTGACTATTGTGTTTTTGGTTGCCAGGTGTTGGGAGAGGCGATGCACATTACCTCCCAATACTTGGTGAACGAGGAGAAGGTCGTGGTGGCTACTTCTAAGTTGGAGGCCGAAGCTTCTGGTTTAAGAAAAGACTTGATAGCGGTGATGGATGCCAACAACTCCTCTAAGGAAAAGATCAAGACTTTATCTGAGCAGCTGAGCGCGGAGAAACTTTTGGTGAAACAAAAGGACAAGCAGCTCGCTGTGGCCAGCCAGAAGATGAAGAGCGCTATTACTAAAGCCGTCCATGCCTTCCAACTTACGAACGAGTATAATGCCATCTTATTCAGCTGGTACTTCAAAGGTTTTGAATTGCTAAGAAGATACTTGGTGAAGCACGATCCAGGGGTATATTTAGAGGATCTGGACTTTGAAGCCATTGACAAGGAAATGGAAGTTAACGAGGCAGCATAGGCATCCTAAGCTGCTGCAGTTGCTGGGATGATCCTCTAGAATCTGAGAAAGATGGGAATGATGCTCCTACAGCATAGTTTTTTTTTTTTTTTTTTTTTTTTTTTTCTAAATGCCCTACCTGTTTTGGGGCTATTGAATAATTTATAAGTGCTGGGTGCCCTGCTTGTTTGGGGCTATTGAACAGTTTATAATTTTTTCATATATATATATGTGTGTGTGTGTGTGTGTGTGTGTGTGTGTGTGTGTGTGTGTGTGTGTGCGTGCGTTTACCTTCCTTAAATTCATGTGGTTTGTGAATGCTTCTAGTTTGTCTTTCTTGTTTTGTTATAACTTGCTTAGCTGGGGTATGCCTCTCGTCCATCTTGGGATTTGAAAGAGTATTTTGTTGGCACATGCTCTTCGTTCGTCTTGGGACTTAAGGAAATTTTTGCTGAGGCATATCCTTCGTCCCTAGTAGGACTTAGAAGGAATTTCTGTTAGGCATGCTCTTCGTCCTTCTTAGGACTTATAATTTTTTTTTTTTTTTTTTTGTTGCCCAATTATGGATTTCCACTCAAGGTTTTGACTTTTTCGAGGTTTCTTAGTGAGAAAGATGTACGTCCGTTCAAGGGACCTTTTCGTTATTAAATAATGTGGTCAACGTTTGTCCTTCTAATGTGGTCGACGATTTACATCCATTTAAGGAATCTTATTGTCTTTTATTTCTGTGTACGATGTACATCCATTTAAGGAATCTTATCATCTTTTCTTTTGTGGATGACGTTTATCCATTTAAGGAATCTTATCGTTTTCTCTTTGTGTGGACGATGTACATCCATTTAAGGAATCTTATTGTCTTTTCTTGTTAAAATGATTTACATCCTTCTTGGGGAATCTTATCATTTTGACTAGGTTGGGAATTTTTGTATCCCGTTGGCAATTTAGTTCAGACATGAGGGAGAAAGTTAGGCAGAATGTGTTAAACACTAAATAATGATTTTATTGATCTTTTTGAAAAAGGAAACATTAGTTATCACAGATTGCTTACAAATGGGCTACAGTTTCTATTTGTGATACCTTTTCAGATGCTCAACATTCCATGGATGAGGCAATTTGTTCCCATCCAGATCTTCTAAGTGATAGCTTCCACGTCGAGAGTAGTGGACGGCCTTATATGGTCCCTCCCATGTTGGGCTTAATTTTCCTTGTGCTGGATTCTTTGTTGCAGGTGTCACTTTTTGTAAGATGAGGTCTCCGATGTTGAATTTTTTGAGCTTTACCCTTTGGTTGTAGTATTTGGCCATCTTCTGCTGGTATTTGGCCATCCTTTGAGAGGCTTAGTCTCTAACTTTGTCCAAACAATCCAAGTTCAACTTCAACTGGTCGTCGTTGCTGTATTCGTCAAAGAACTCCTTCCTGAGGTTGGTAAGTCCTATTTCGACGGGGATAATTGCCTCTATGCCATATGTCAGATTGAAGGGTGTCTCTTCTGTTGGGGTTCTTGTTGTGGTTCTGTAGGCCCATAAAACGCTTGGTAACTCCTCAGACCATGCTCATTTTGCCCCCACTAATCGGGCCTTGATGATTTTCAGCAATGTTCGATTCGTTACTTCGGTCTGCCCATTGGCCTAGGGATGTCCTAAGGACGAATATTTGTTCTTGATTCTGAGATTGGAGCAGAACGATCTGAATCCTTGATTGCCGAACTGGCAATCGTTATCTGAGACGATTGCCAGTGGGATCTTGAAACTACACATAATGTTTCTCTATACAAAACTTCGTACCTTTGCTTTTGTGATCGTGGCAAATGCCTCTGCCTCCACCTACTTTGTGAAGTAGTCAATAGCAATGAGCAAAAATTTTACTTGCTTCTTTCATTGTGGTAGAGGTCCGTTGATGTCAATCCTTTATTGTGCAAATGGCCAGGGGGATGTGATGGCCGTCATCTTTTCTCTTGGGATTCACTGAATGTTCCCATACCTTTGGCAGGTATCACATTTTTTTACAAAATCTGTTGCGTCTTGTTGCATTGTTGGCCAAAAATACCCTGCTCTCATGATTTTTCTCACAAGGGATTTTGCTCCCATGTGGTCACCACAGATGCCCCCGTGAACCTCTTCCAGAACATACTTGGCTTCTTCTTCTTCTACACACCTCAAGTAAGGCTGTGAGAAGCCTCTTTTGTAAAGTTCGTCATTCAACACCGTGAACCGGGCTGCTCGTTTTTTGATCTACTTGGCTTTGTCAGAATTCGGTAGTAATCGTCCGTTCCTAAGATAGGATAGGATTGAGCTCATCCATTCTGAGTGGGCGTCATCGGGAAAGTCTGAAACTCTTTGATACTGGGATAGTTCTGCTCTTCCAATTTCCAACCTGTCACCTTTGCCTGATTGTCTGTTAACGCATTTCTAGCCACTTTATTAGCTTTCGCATTTTGATCCCACGGGACCTGGGCAAATTCTACCCGATCAAACTTTCTTACCAATTGATTCGTTAACTTGAGGTATCTCTGCATCCTCATCTCCTTTGCTTCAAAATCCCCCTTGACTTGCCCTATGACGAGCTGTGAATCCCTTCTTAGTAAAACGTTTTTAGCTCCAAACACTTGGACTATCCTTAACTCCGTTAATATAGCCTCGTACTCAACTTCGTTATTGGTTAGAGGAATTTAAGTTGAACCCCATACTTCAAAATGTCCCCCTCCGGGAAGTGATGACGACGCCTGCTCCACCTCTTTTCTGTGTTGATGACCCATCCGTATGTATCATCCAGAGTTCTTCCTGGTTATCTTCGTGATCGGGGGAGGTGAACTCTGCTATGAAATTCACTAGAGCTTGGGCTTTTATGGTCGTTTGAGGTCGATATTCTATATCGAACTGACTAAGCTCGATGGCCCACTACACCATCCGTCCAGCATCTTTAGGTTTATTCATTGCTTTCTCAGGATCCACGTATAGGTGTGTTGAATGATGCGCACTGGCATGCTTGGCATATCTTCACGACTCCAAGCGAACACGTCCAGGTTATCTTTTAAGAAGCCGATGATTTCCTTCTTTGTCTAGAGGTTCAGACTCGTCCCTACTTGGTTCGTCTTTGTAGGATCTCTTTCGACCAACTCAACCATCGCCAATTTCTGGTGTCTTTTCCTCAATTATCCATGTATGGTTTTCTTTTGACACTAAGATTGCCAGGTAACATTCTCGCGCCAACACTTGATCTCTTCTTATTTCCCTAATTCCTTGTTCTGTTAGGAACTTCACCTTTAGGCAATACGTGGAAGTGGCTACTTTCCAATGATTGAGGGTAGGCCTTCCTATGATCACATTGTAAAATAAAGGTAAGTCTACTACCAAGAAGTTGTGTTTATTGGTTACCTAGATAGGGTACGAGCCAGCCGTGACCGTCAGTGTTACTATTCCCCATGGGTACACCTTATCTCCACTGAAATTGACGAGGGGAGACTCGAATGGATGAAGTCTCTTTGAGTCTACTTTCAACTGTTGGAAGGCGGAGGGGTAAATGATATTTGCTAAGCTTCCGTTATCTACAAAAACCCTTTCAATATTAAATCCTTCAATCATGAGCATAATGACCAACGGATCGTCATGAGGCTGTTTCACCCCTCTGGCATCTTCTTCTGAGAATAGCATATCCTAGTCTGTCCGCCTTTGCTTCAAAGGTGGCATCCTATGAACACTATTCACTTGCCTCAGATATGACTTTCTGAGGGACTTGAATGGCCCCCCTGTAGATGATCCTCCTGTGGTTGTCTTTATCTCCCTTATGGCACTTTGTGGACGAAGGGGCAAGTGATCTTCATCCTTCTGAGGGACTTCGTGTTGACCCTTGTTGTCATCCCTAGATCTGCTAGAGTCTCCTTTCTTCACAAACTTCTACAACTTCCCTTTTCGTATAAGCTCCTCTATTTCTCCTTCTGGTCTCTGCAGTCCTTTGTGTAATGCCCGTAATCTTTGTGGAAATGGCAGTATTTTCTCTTGTCACGCACGTTAGGGGATGAGTGTAATGGCCTAGGCCATTTGAGGTAGTGTTCGTCCTTGATCTGCGCCAAAATCTAGTGAACGGGCATAGCTAAAGGAGTGAACTTTACTGTGCGAGGGTTTTTGTCATCTCTTCATCTGTTTCCTTCAACATTCTAGCGATTTGCTTGATCCCTTTTTCATCTTCTTTGGTTGTCTTCCTTATCTTTCTTCTTCTCCTGGGGCTTCTCCACCCCTTTTATTTCTGCCAAGACATCTTTAGCATTCATATACTTCTGCGCCTTCAAGAGCATTTCCACCATCATCTTAGGAGGATTCTTCGCTAGGGAGACCACGAACTCCCTAGATGTCAATCCAGCCTTGAAGGTTGTCAGCTGTACTTTATCATTTACTTCGTCCACCTCCAAATTTACACGAGTGAAACACGTTACATACGATCTCAAGGTTTCCTTCTCTCATTGCCTGATGGTGAGTAAATGGTTTGATGGCCTCTTTGGACGCTGCCCGCCAACGAAGTGACAAAGGAAGGAATTGCCTAGCTGCTCAAAGTTGTCAATGGACGACGTTGGTAGCTCAGTGAACTACTCTCTGGCTGCTCCTTTGAGAGTAGTAGGGAAAGAACGACACGGTATTTCGTTAGGGGGCTGCTGGAGACCCAAAGTCATTTTGAAAGTGTTGAGGTGATCCAAGGGATCTTTTAATCCATCAAATGGCTCAAGCTGCGGTAGACGAAACTTTGAGGGTACTGAGCATTCTAGAACCGCCATGGTAAAGGGTGAATCTGTCCTCCTGACCATTCTATCCAAACTTCAGTCCGTCTTCTCTTTGATCGCATTCCTCAGCTCGTTCATCTCTTTTCTCATTTCTTTGAGAAGGTCCAACCTCACCCCTTCTGGAGTTCTTGGTTGTTTTTTTCTGGATGTCTCTGTCATCGTCTTGGTTGGTCTTTAAGCGATTGTCTTCCTGTTGCAGTTGCAGCCTCATCTTTTGGTTCTGTCTGGTAAGCTCCTCCACAGTGGCTGCAAGCGTCTGAATTTGCAGAGCCAATGTTGCAAGATCTTGATTAGCGTTGGATTCCATCTGGTCTTGTGAGTTAAGTGGAACTGTGCTTTCAAACCTAGGTGTGAAGAAAGTCGTTCCCCACAGACGGTGCCAAATTGATGAAGTTGAGATTGTCAGTTAGAATGTTCATCCAGAGATAAAGTCGTCCACAACCAACAAGATCCTGTAAAGGTAAATGAAGAATGGAAGAAGTGTGGGTCACCGGTGTGGTACCTGCCACAAAGCCTCCGATGTAAAGTCAGAATGGACAGAAAAGAAAAGAAATTTCAGTACTAGAATATGAGAGTGTATTAGCTAAAGTTTTAGTACCTCCTTTGGTCTTAAGGCGTTGGTATATATACATGCGCCTGTTTCTTCCTTCTAGTTGTTGGTGGTGCTTTAATGGTGGTTTCAATGTGGTATTTGTAATGCCCCTGTGGGGTGTTAATGATAAGATCTTTGTCTCTCCAATAGTATGGAGACTCATTATTGTCATGTAACGCTTTGTCATTGATTGTGGGTGAATGGCCTCATCTTCGTCTGGTGAGTACCATGGGATGGATGAACATTGATGTTGCTCTCATCCACAATCTTTTCTATGGACGAGGATATAACCGAGACTATCATAGAACACTCAATTGAGTGTGTGAATGTTACTATATCGAACATACGTTTGTTTCAATTTGGTATTATAGCATCTTTTCTTTTCTGTTCTTATTTTTTAAACACACTCATGGCCTCTGATTCATCTTCTTCATTTTCTTCTATCGTCAACCCAACGACATCTCCCTTACCCACTCCCTCCCTTCCTTGTCCAATGCCCACCATTTTTCGTTCATCTTACCAACAATAATGTTCTGTATTAGAAAACCCAATTGCTTCTATAACTTAAAGGTCAAGATCCTTTTGGTTTCATTAATGGTTCGAACATGTGCCTTCCCTCTAGAAATTATTAACCATGTCTCCTTATTTTGATTTTAGCATATTCATATTTTGGATTATTGTAATCTTTATCTGTTACAATCCTTATTATGTACATTCATTTATATAAATACAATAAAAACACTCAATTGTGTGAGGATTACTTTGGCAAAAAAAGAGTGTGTGAGGTTACCACATCAAACACACTTTTGTTTCAATTAACCGCAAGAAGTATGGCTTTTACTTATGCATTAAGTTGTTCACTTAACTCAATCCTTCATCCCTTAGAGTATGTTTGGTTGGAGGTGGAATAGGGAGGACGAAAAATAAATGAGAGAAAATAGATTTGGGTGTCATTTGGTAAGGAAAGAAATGATAGAAATTTTGGTGGAGCTCAAGCTTTTTCTCCTCTGACCCACTAAAAATTTATCTCTCAAAATCGGAGAGAAAATATGAGTGCAAACTTCTGTTCCGGCTCAATGACGAAATTGACCTCAAATTTTAGTACTTCTCACGAAATCTTAGCTACCCCCACCCACTTCACAACACAGTCCACACATCTGATGTCTTCTTTGCTTTGTTTGTATTTCCTCTCCACTTTCCTCCGCTTAGCTCTACGGTAATTCATCTCATATATATAAATATATATATATATATATATATATTTATATTTTCCCTTTACTCGCTCTATTTTTTTTTTTTTTTCAGCCAAGAACCTACTGTAAGGTATGTATATAAATAAAACTGAATTTGTGTTTTGGGTTTCAAGCTCCTAATAAAGTCTTCTATGCAACATGTTCAGATTGCCAAATGGTCTTTTGAGCTGTAATATAGACTGGTAAACATGTCCAGATTATATATATATATATATATTAGATTATAATATCTATAATAACAAAGAAAAATAATATAAGTTTATTTGTATGATATGTTAAATTTTGAATTATTTAGTGAGTATAAATAAATTATTTCTTACATATTATGTAATAAGGGCATAAGAATAAATTTATATAAATTATATATTCTATTTTCCCATTTTTTTCCTCAACCAAATAAAAAAGTTTTCTGTCTCTTTCACTTTTTCACTCCTCCATCCAAACATACATGAGGAAAAACTAAATATTTTCTATTCTTCTACTTTTCTACTCCCCTAACCAAATAGAGCGTTAGTCCAATAAAGAGCATTTCCAACTTATTATCTCTGCATACCACTATCAGCAACACCAAAGAGCTTCTCACACCCGCATCAAAATTAATTTTAATGTGTCTCAAAGGCGAAAGAGTCCAAACATTTACTTCCCATTTTTTGTGTTTGTACACTTTATGTGGAGTCATTTGGCTGAATATTACTAAATTCGAAACTTTTTTGCGTTATAAGTACTATTCCAACTTATTTAGGAGAATGAGGAGAGAGAGTGAATTTCGGCAACACAGTTACCGAAATTCAACAAAAGTAGGAGAGAGAAAGAGAAAAAGCGGGAGAGAGAAAATACATGAGTTTCGGTAATGTGATTACCGAAATTCTTGCTGCCCGATCCCCTGCCCGAGTCTGTGTACGGGCGTGAAATTCGGCAATGCCGTTGTCGAAATAGGGAAAAAAAATTTGTGGCAATTTTGGCAACAGCATTGCCGAAATAGGGGAAGGGAAAAAAAATTTTGTGACAATTTCGGCAATGACATTGCCGAAATAGGGGAAGAAAAAAAAAATTCATGGCAATTTTGGCAATGCCATTGCCGAAATAGGGGGAGGGAAAAAAAATTGTGTGGCAATTTCGGCAATGCCATTACTGAAATAAGGAAAGGAAAAAAAAATATAGTGGCTGCCGAAATTCAATTGTGGCAATCCATTGCCGAAATAGGGGAAGGAAAAAAAATTGTTGCAATTTTGGCAATGCCATTGCCGAAATAGGGGAAAGGAAAAAAAAAAATTTGGCAATTTCAGCACTTCCATCGCCGAAAATGGATTAAAAATTTTTTGGCACTTTTGGCGCCAGTATGAACTTGGCACTTCCATTGCCTAATGAACTTGTCTAATAATACTATAGTTTTTTTTTTTTTAATAAACCTTTTCAATTAGTGAAATTCCTATTAGCCATGCATGTTGAAATCTCCACAATGCTGTTAGAAAGAATGAACAGAGAAGCCACATTGGCTCATACTGGTGCCGAAAGTGGCAAAAAAATTTTAATCCATTTTCGGCAATGGAAGTGCCGAAATTGCCAAAAAAAAAAATTTCCCTTCCCCTATTTCGGCAATGGCATTGCTGAAATTGCCACAAAATTTTTTTTCCCCTTCCCCTATTTCGGCAATGGATTTCCACAATTGAATTTCGGCAGCCACTATATATATATTTTTTCCTTCCCCTATTTCGGTAATGGCATTGCCGAAATTGCCACAAAATTTTTTTTCCCTCCCCTATTTCGGCAATAGCATTGCCAAAATTGTCACAATTTTTTTTTTCTTCCCTTTTCGGCAATGGCATTGCCAAAATTGCCACAATTTTTTTTTTCTTCCCCTATTTCGGCAATGTCATTGCTGAAATTGTCACAAAATTTTTTTTTCCCTTCCCTATTTCGGCAATGCTATTGCCGAAATTGCCACAAATTTTTTTTCCCCTATTTCGGCAACGGCATTGCCGAATTTCACGTGCACACACAGACTCGGGCAAGGGATCGGGCAACAGGAATTTCGGTAATCACATTACCGAAATTCATGCATTTTCTCTCTCCCGTTTTTTCTCTTTCTCTCCCCTATTTTTGTTGAATTTCGGTAACATAGTTGCCGAAATTCACTCTCTCTCCTCATTCTCCTAAATATGTTGGAATAGTACCTATAACGCAAAAAAGTTTTGAATTTAGCAATATTAAGCCAAATGACTCCTTTATGTGTATCTCTTGTAATTAAAACGGGATCAAGACACATAAAAAAAAGGGATCAAGAACCTTTGGTCCTCGAATCTATTTATTTCTCAGCATCTAAAACATATCACGACATACAATCATTTTATTTTCATCCATGATAACTCAACTAACCAAATAAACTCTTTACATTTCAAAATAAATAAATAAAAACTCTTAACTTTTCTCGAACAAATATTTTTCTATCTTCAATGTCTGATCAATATGGTATTAGCTTGAATTGTATGCAGCTACCTAACTTATTTTGTTTGCATTAATTTCCATTATTCATTGTCTGCTCTTGTTAATTAATTCTGCAAACCACCAGGCATGAGCCATGCCAATTATTTATACTGATTATTAAAATACATGTTTTTTTTTTTTTTTTTAAATACACGTTACTGCCTTTATAATTAGCCAAAGTTTTCAGCTTTCACTGTAGATGACTTGGTTTGGGGCAAATCAAAAGTGCTGTGACAGGCCAAGATGATGTCTCATAAAGCAAAAATTTGTGGTTTAAATTTCTTCCCTTATATTATTTCACTGTCATACTGGAAACATGCACTCATGGGAGAGTGGGGCAATCGAATCATTTTGTTGTGTGTGATTGAGAGAGAGGGAGAGAGATAGATGCGCGTGTTCATTTGTAGAAGCACCAGCAGCTATAAACACAAAGCAAGTGATATGGTCGAAAATAAATTGGATGCCAGTGACTACCTCCGGACCCTATAACACTCCAATTTTTATGTTTACTAGTAAGTTTTAAAATCTAACTTATTTTGATCCTCAGTTTGCATACAGCTTTTTGAAAACTCGGTGTTAATCACAGAAACACAATTTAAAATGACTGAAAGAACAATGTATGCTTCTATTTTTTTGTTAGGACCAGCATGGAGGGTCGATGTCCCAATCATTAGTCATTACAAGGTGAACCTTGAATGACAAAGTAGTCAAGATGGAGCCTATAATTAAATGGATCCTATTTTGGTGATTTCATTACCCTTCAGCAAAATGGAGCCTATAATTAAATCTAGCACATAAATTCGATCCTGAAGAAGGTTCTAGAAAGGTCTACTTCTGGTTGTTTTTGGTAGTAGCACTTGACAAAATACTATCCACACTATATTCTAAATTTCAGAGATTACGCATTAAATGCATGCCTCATTTCCGTTAGCAAACTGTAAACCAAAAGTGCCTGATAGCTTGAAAAATGCATAATATTTTTCCAGACACAAGAACTATCTAACAAACAATTGCAATGGTCAGTCCTACAAACATACAGTATGCACTTGCACAGTGAAAAGTGAAAACTAACAGACTACTGTTAATCCCAACTAGGTGCATGAAAAACACATCAAGCAGAGTTACCCTTAGTCAATAGCAGGCTTTGGCAAATAATAAATAAAGGCACATGTATAATCACATACTTCCAAACCAACTCTCAAGACTCCATGGCATTGGCATCTTCTTCGTCACCATCTGCAGTTTCATTAATGTACTGGTTTTGAAACTCCATCAAATATTGTGTTGATCTCTTCACATCCAAAAACAGATGATAAACTCGGTTAATGTCCTCCATCTCCACAATCCTTCCCTTTCGCTTCTGGCAAGACAATGCAGCAGCTGTGATGAGATGGATGGCATATCTCAACGATGTTTCTACACCAATTTTAGTCAACAATCGCTTCGCTTCTTCAGACATCTCCACATCTTCCTCTTGGCATCTGATGTCCAAAATCTTGCGGATTTCATCCTCTGTGTAAGGTTTAGTTGTGATAATGAGAAGGCGATCAAGGAGATCAATTGGAATCCCATGTGGAGATTTATAATTTGTGCCTCGGATTGTAGTGATCCCTCTGTTGGTAGCGACAACCAATATTGGAGCCATCTCATTCTCCAAAGCACGATTCAGGAAAGAAAAGCATTCAATATCAAGCATGTGCACCTCATCAATGAAGAGGACACCAGGCACTATCTCTGCCTTTCCTTCCTCCCTCCACTCTGCCACCTTTGTGTCAATTTGTTCCCTCACTTCTGCACGGATTTCACCAGTATCACCAGTGAAGAGAGCTAGAAATCCTTGTGTCCTGAAATTGATAGCTTAGACAATCAGTGTAAGAACAGGAAAAGTAACCTGCAGCCTAAATTAGCCAAAATTTTAGCTTGATCTGTATGGCTGGTAAAAGGAAATTCTCTTCAACAAAGCTAGATGGCATGAAAGAATCTTGTGAATGCGACACAGAAGCTGCCGACAAAACACCCTATGCCATTTCATATAAAGATTTTAAAAAAAATGGTGAGCTACACAAACATGATATGAACCATGAACAGGAATTCAAAGAAGAAAGAAATTTTGACCTCCTTTAAATAGAAAAGTAAAGGATTACAATTGGTGCGATGGTCATATTAAGGTGATTACTGATTAATATAACTTTTTTAAAACAATCACATGAATGACATGATCCAAACACTTCTGATTCATTAGTTCCACCACGAGTTTGATTTTAGGATTCTCAAGTTAGTGAGTTCTGTGCCTCCCCCATTTTGGACAAATTGTCTTTAAATATATAATCAAGGGTGAAGCTAGGAATTTTTGCTTCGGGGACCGAACTGTAATATCAAAATATAGTTATAAAAATACATACATGCATGCACACACACACACACACACACACACACATGTACATGTTTGTGTTTGCTTAAAAAGAATCAGTAGTGAACAATTGCATGTTTTTTGAGAAAGGAGTAAACTAACACCGTATGGAGGTTCTTGATTTGATTATTCTTTGGACTTTTGAACATTATAAGTTTGAATTAGATATCATTCTTTCATATAAGATTGTATAAATTTTTTTAAAAAATATTTTTTACTCTTTATTCTTTTGCTATGGATTTTCCTTGAGTACTTCCTGTATACTTGGGTAGGATCCCTTTGCATTTTTTAATGGGATTTTACTTATAAGAAATGGGATAATTATACTATGAGGGCTGCCTCCAGCTCTGATTCTCCTCTGGGGGGATTGCTAAGGGGGGAAGAGTAGAGAGAAACTCCTGTATGGAATCTGTCTTTCCCTTTCACAGCAAGCAAGGAAAGCGGCTAGCAAAGAATGAAAACCCTTCTTATAACCCACCTATGGTTTGGAGTGGTTGCATCTTGCCTACCCATGGTTTAAAAGGCCTCAATTTACCTATTTGAGATTACCTCCATGATTAAGCCGTAACCCACATTTGTCCCGGCCATTAAAAAAACCAATAACTTAGAAAAGGCCATGTTCTTTTCAGAAGAACCCTTATCTCTCCATAACAAACCAGATAATCAAACAATGAAGCCTTGTTAATGTTCAATACAACGCAGATATCAAAAGTATTAACTGAAACAAAGGTGGGTGAAGCCCAAAAGAGAAAGTTCAATGCTGATCAGGAATAGAACTATCTTTTCAGCTTCCTCTCTTAGTTTCCTTAGTTTCCCTAAGATGATGTTACCAGCAGAAGTCTCCAATTCTTTTAGCATTCACATTGATTATGTTTATGAATTTACCATTGCTTAAGCTAGCATACTTAATGGATAGAGGTTTCTTGTAAATTAATGCCATTAGCACTGCCCTTACTCGTACACTGATGCGCTGGGACCAAAAAATCGTTGTCTTTGTGAAGAAAATAAATGGAAGCAAGAATCAGACCATAGAGGATGCTTCATGCTCAATCACCTTCCTTTCCCAACAAGAAATTCACAAAGTTTGTGATTAGAAAGGGAAACAAATAAGATGCAATTGTGTTAGCTCCTACAGAGAAAGGATAAAACAAATAATAAAAGACCATGGCCTTTGGCAATGAATATGCTTCATATTTCTGTTTTTCTGCTGTTTCAGATTGAGGAACTGAAGGAATATGAGGCAACTTAACTTTTTGACTCAACCCCTTTTAAAAATCAGCTTTAGCCACTGGAAGGTAGTTTGGCTCCAAATTCCAACATTGGTGAACACACCATCATCACCAAAGGAACTTTCATTTCCCTTTTTATGTCATTATGTGTGCATTTGCCTAGGGATGATCACGCGTTTTGCGTTTTTTTGGCTGGTCCCATGGCACTGTTCATGGACCAGCCAACCCCCAACAAGCGCAGCAACAGTGTTTTATGGATCCCACAGCACTATTCACACATTTAAAAATTATTTTGCTATAGTATTTTCAGCAATAAATTTTCAGTTTTTAGAAAATAAGCAATATCCTAACACACCGTATGTTTCCTAGTAACACTAATAGCTAAAGCATTGAAACAAAGCAGTATTGCCAAAGGAAAGGAAGCAAATCCAACTATGTTAGGCTCTGCAAAGGAAAATCTATGGATTTCAAATGGGTGATAGCGTAAACTGAGAGAGAAATTGAATCAAAGATGAAGGAAAAGGCCTACCATAGGATAAGGATTAATGGCCATCTTTTGTCTTCACTTATTCTATTCTTTGAAAAGACTAACTAAAGTTACTAAAATCCAACTCTAAGAAGACAGATTTACTAGTTATAACCCTATGATTCCAGTATTCTTTTTTTAAAAATTTTTTTTTTTTTTTATAAGTAAATAAATTTATTAAAAAAGACAAAAATCAAGTACATGGGGGAGTATAGAAGACAAGAGAGCAAAAATTAAAGAAAAAATGATACCATTTTTCATATAAACCAAATCCAAGGTACAAAATTGAGATGATGACAATAGAAAGATCAGTGATCATTATAAACACACTATAGCCTCCACCTGGTCTAAGTTTCTAATTTATATCACTCTCTCTCCTTTGTCCCCAAACATTTTGCAAAACTGATGTCAAAAACGCTATGACAAGTTATGACAAATGTTATGTTGACAATCTCAAAGGAGAAATCCATTATGATTGACTCCATATTCTAAAAGAATCCTGGTTCAAGTTAGTCTTCAGCCAATCAAAAACCATAAATAAAAATATGAAATACCGTGGCTAACTAAGAACAGAGAGTCTGCAATCAAAAAGACCTGCAGATAACACCTCCATATCAATGCCTTGATAATAAAAAACAGAGACAAGAAAAACAACCTAAGTTTGGAAATATTCATAAATATATTAATTGGAAATTCTGAGAATGGATTTGAAACAAGAAGTAGAGAAGTGTTAAGAGCAGCAGCCTGTGAAAATATGAAGGATGTGGTATTCCTCGTCACTTTCATTTGTGTACTCTTCTCAATAATTGACCAGAGCCAGCGTCTCCTTAGTGTTCCCATCCTTGTACTATTCAAGTGGGAAATAAAAGAAAGAACTAGCTTGTTTTATGTTTTATGTTATTATCATTTTTTTAACTGCAGGCACAGAGGTGAGTTATGGCTGCATAACAGAGCCCATCTGAGCTAGATAAAGTGATACTTAATAAAACATGGGTAGGCAAGGTGCAACCGCCCCAAACCGAAGGTTGGTTAAGTGTAATTATCCTTTAAAAAAAAATATCCATGGTAAAAACCAGTATGTGTCCCTTATAATTTGAGTACACATGTTCATTCCAAAAGGAAATCACAGACTTAGCAGTAGCTTAAGTTTTCCTATTTATAAGATGAGCCCAATTACCTGTAAATTGTGCAGTATTACTTTTAACAAAATTCAACATCTATTTCCACAAGAAAGATACCCTCAAAACTGAATGCTCAATGTGAGCAGATCAAATCATGATTAAAGACATTTTTTTTGATAAGTAATAAGATATATTGATAAAAAGGAACACCCAAGTGCACCGGAAGTGAACAAGGGATAGGAAATCAAATACAAAAATTACAAGAGTCTAGGAAAACAATAAAAGAAGGGAAAGATTTATTTTGCAAAGCAAACAACCAATCCCGTAATGTGCAGCAACATAGTTTAAGAGGCCAAGCACAATCTACAGTAACCCAATGGTTTTTCTTTGTTTGCCATAACTGTCAGCTTGACTTTGCGCAGAACTAAGACTCGATTTTGTTTCAGTTATAGAAGGTGCACATATACTAAATTGTCTAACTTTGTTCTACAAATAATCACTTCTAACATAGTTAACAGACCAGATACCTTGTTTAACCTTCTTTATCTACTAGGAGTGAAATTGTAACAACAACAACAACAACAGATATAACCAACCAACATACAATAAAACAGAGTGAAATACCTGCTGTTGATGACATCGATTTCGTGAAGAGTAACAGAATGCACGAGCTCCTTCCTCTTCTGAAGCTCCCCATCAGGACACTGCACGAACTTTGTCTGAGGTCCCATGGCGTCGTACTCCCTGGACCGCGAAAAGGACCTCCCAAGCTTTGTTATCTTCCCCGAAGCCTTATCAATGGCGATGACATCGCCACTCTGCACCTTCTCCTTGGCAAGCGCCTCAATCATCTTAGCACCCAAGTCATAAATAGTCTCCATTTCCGTAGTCTTAAGCGTGAGCTTCCCGGTCTTAGAGGCGGCCCCAGCAACTGCAGGGCGGTCAATTTGGATCTCAACAACCTCGCCTTCGATCACCTCGGCCTCTTCCTTGATGCGCACGCCAATGGCCTTGCGAAAGGCTTGCATTAGGGCTTCGGTTTTGGACATTTCCAGAGAGAAGAGCTCGCTGCCGGCGAGCATAGCGAATGGGGTTTCGAGGCCTAAGGACTTGGCCATGCCCATAGCTATGGCGGTCTTGCCTGTGCCGGGCTGACCCGCTAAGAGGACGGCGCGGCCGGCGATTTTGCCATCTCTGATCATCTGGAGGATGACGCCGGCGGCTTTTCGGGCAGAGGTCTGGCCCACCATGCCTTCGGAGACTTCGCGGGGTTCGAGGGAAGAGTCTAGACCTAAGCCCCTGATGTGGGAGTGTGCGCCTATGCGCTCTATCCGGGTTAGGTCTCGGCTCTCTGATAGCTTTACCTCCACCATTGTTGGTTTGTGAAGGAGAAAGAGAGAGAGAGAGAGAGAGAGGATTTGGGTTTTAGGTTAGGGGTTTTAGTTTTAGCTCTTGAAGTTGAATAGAAGAAGAGAGACAGAGAGAGATGGGCTTGCTAAAATGCTAAACCCTACTCTTGTGTATTTTACTTTTGTACCCAAACAAGCTTCTGGAGTGACTGAACTCTCTGACTGCGTTATACGAGTTAAAGAGAGAATTTTTAAATGTTTATAATAATATTAATAACCTTTCAAGTAAAATAAAAATAAAAAATCGTTGACAGTGAGTGATGAATAAAACTACATTGACCTTAGCAGCGGAATTATTATTATTTTTTTTTTGAGAAGCAGCGGAATTTAATTTAATGTAGAAAAAAAATGTATTTTATTTTTTTTTAATTTGATAAATAAATAGGAGAACAGTGTTTTAATTTACTTTTATTGGTGGGGGTAGGAAAAGTGAAATAAAATATTTGAATTTCATTACTAAAACCAATTTATTTTTTGGTGAAGCCAGAAAAGTGATATAGAAAATTTGAATTTCCTCTCTAAAACCTCTTTTATGCACCAAACAAAATATGTCAAGTGCCTTTAGTAGGTCTAGTCCAATCTATTGTCAAGAGTTTCCCCGCTTAGTTTTCTACCCTTTGGTTGTCTACAACAAGGGATAAGGGCTCAGAACTAACAAGGTGACAAGTTTTGAATAATAAATAATTAAGTGGTGTTAGTAGTAGATCAGATGAAAATAAATAAAAACTTCCAATTCAATGGTGGTGTTAGTAGTATTATAGCTTTCTAGATTTTGACATCTTATTTGGTACCAAATGGCCATGCATTTTCTTGTATCTTTGATAATGTATTGGACAAAATTTAGCTACAAAATTGGTTGTAACCTAAGACTATAATTTTACTTAATATCTTTTTATCGGAGGTAAATTTTGAGAATTCCACAATTGGATTACATTTTCTTCTTATATTCTCTATGCTTGCAAAATTT
Source organism: Quercus robur (assembly GCF_932294415.1). NCBI lineage: Eukaryota > Viridiplantae > Streptophyta > Magnoliopsida > Fagales > Fagaceae > Quercus > Quercus robur. Next base: position 14,735,447 of record NC_065539.1, read on the forward strand.
ATAGAAAATTAAAGATCAATAACTATGCCATCAATAAATTGTTTAAATTGTTAGTTTTTGTAGTTTAAAATTATACATAAAATATAAGCTTATAAATCATATAGTATATAATATTCAATTGACATAAAATTTGACATGTGTATTAAAAGTGTAAAGAACATACAATTCAACGGTTAGATTTTCAAAATATGTTGTAATATTTATTTTATTGAGTAAAATTATAGTTTTAAGCTAAAACCAATTTTGTAACTAAACTTTTTTTTAAAATATTGGTATTTTAAAACATGAATGAAGTAGCAGAAGTAGTAGTAAAATATTATCTATGATTACCACTAGATTTGGATTTAATTTGTATTTAAGTAAAAATTGATTTTTTTTTTCTCTAGTTATGGGTGAGGCTTAAAATCAGAAACAGTGAAATTTTCACACTTTAGTTGATTCAAGTGAGGCATCAGAGACAGATAAGGTGAGAGTACTCCACAACAAAAACTGCTTCTCTGATACGTATACAATTACAATATAGTGCTGGTCCATATAAACATAAAAGCCTTTTCTTTTCTTCTCTTTTTTATTCGTGAATAGTGATCAAATCTTTATACTCAAGAAGTTGATTCATAATCCTCTCCTGATAAATACTTTTCATCAGTTCAGGTGTAAAAAAAAAGGCATTTCAAAGATTGAAAGTACAGATTACACAACAAACTACAAACAGAATAGCAACAGTGTGAGTGAGGACTCAAATTTTGAAAACAGGGCATTGCAGTCTCCAAATGCAGTATAAGTTATTCTTCAAGATTGAGTTCTTCATCTTGACTCCGTTAACTATTCTGCCCCTTACATCACCTTTAATAGACTTAATAATCTGCTATACATCTTTGACTTTCCCATCATGATTTCTTTCATTCCAGTCTCTCCAAATATGATAACTCTAATTCCTAATTTTACTGTATAATCTCTCTCCATTTTACATCAAATGATGCTGCGATCCACAAGGGCAATTGACAGAGTCCCACACTAGGATTTCCTTTTCAACCTTTCAATCAGGATCAGTACTAGATTCATCCTGATGCTATTTCCAATGGATCTAATCTAATGTATTTCTTCATCATCGGCGATTCCAACATGTGTAATGAATCCACTTATCGGATCATATACAATAAGAATCTGCTTTGAGACACTAGCTAGGAATCTTCAGCTCCAACACTTCAAAGGAGAAAATTCAACATCGAGCACATGTTTTCAAGTAAAATCCCCAATCTTTTGCAGAAGGGTGATTATTTTGGATCGCAATGCTCCACATCAGCTATTTTGCACCTTTCCTTTGCAAGCCTTTTAGCCATCCTTCTGTGCTTTCGTTTCTTCTGGTTAGCACAAGCTGGTTGCTCTGCTAAACAAATGCAAAAAATCAACCTTACCATTACTGTCAACATTCTATATATACAATACAAATTACAATGTGCTGCTCTCCTCAGCAATATCAGAAAATTGATTACCAAATAAACATCATTTTTGGTTAGCGTTTGAGAATCTCACCTGACTCATCACTTGCAGCATCAACATTCACAGCGGCATTTTGTCGAACACCACCTGTACAATCATCATCACCAGCTTCCTTTGTTGAAGGTAACAACGGCCCAATCATTTTCCCGCGGCGAGAAGCGTCCTCCTTGAGCTTCTTCTTGCGAAGCCTCTTCCTCTGTGCCCTCGTCAGCTTCTGCGTCCCAGACTCGCTGTCATCATTATCATCACTTGCAGAGCAACTACTCTTTTCCAAATCATCTGAATTTTATCCAATCGTCAAATCGTCAAATCATCAATCAAGAATCAATTTTTCTTATTCTAAAAAGAAATTTAAAAAGAGAATAATAATAATTATATAGATATTGAAACCTGAAGTAAGATCCACATCAAACTCTTCTTCTAATAGCTTCACTGGCTTTTCCTCCTCCTCTTCTGGCTGTAATGTCACACAATTACAATCCACATTACAGTACAAGAAACACAGAGAGAGAGAGAGAGAGAGAGAGAGAGAGAGAGAGAGAGAGAGAGATTACTGGCGGAGAAGGTGGAGGTTGCGGATAAAGCATGTTGACAAGGGCTTCATTGAATCTCCGTCGTTTTTGTTCACGATTCATTGGTTTAGAATATTGAGACAGACAAAATTTCAGTTCAGTGGAAATAACAAGGCTGTTTCTGTCTGGTAATGCCCTTTAGTTTAGTAATTGCATTTGAGCTTTTCCCTACAGCATACAACGGTCAATGGTGTTCTGACTTCTGAGTTTCAGCTCAGTGGAAATGGGTTTTCCGAGTTTGTAAGCAGTAACCAAATTGATCTCCCCTCTTCACGTCTGTTCTAGACCGTTTAAGGGCTCCCCTGTTTGGATTTTCATTTTTTATATCTTAAATACTCTCGTCATATCTACTTATAAGTTTTTAACTAACGGAGATAAATATGTAAATTATAACTCCTACATTTTAAGACCCACAAACTCACGTGGGTTTTATAGTTTCTATCTCACTTTTTATCTCTCATTCTTCTTCAGATTGAAGACATTTAGTTTAACTCTATATCCTCATTTCTTTTTCTTCAAATTAACGACATTTACTGTCAGAAACTCCAACAGATTTTCAAGTTCTATCTTTTGTAAGTTCTTCTTTGTTTTCTTTTCTTTTGTTTATGATTGACTTTCTTTAAATTTTACTCCATTTTTTTTTTATATGTATCACGTTAGCTCTTTTTTTTTTTTTTTTTTTTAAATGTAATTTTGAAATGAATGGTTCTTTCTTCATATACTTTACTATTATACTTCTTAATGAATTGTCATTTCATGTTATAGGTATTGTGATCCAAAGACAAGGCTACCTTTTGGTACAAAAGAAGGATTCAAAATCAATCCTGAATAGTTAAACAGTATGGCTTCCCTTGTCTTCTTTAGTAGCCTTTGATTACATTTTATTTAAAATATTTAAATTGAAATAAAAATAGTTACCACAATACTCCCTGATTAATGATCAAAATATAAATGATCAATTACTATTTCCTTCTCCTTCCTTACTTTTTTTTTCCTTCTTTGTATTTTTTTTTCTTTTTAAGAATTTTTTTTTTACCATCATTGTATATGTTTTTGGCATTAAATTTTTTTTTTTAATTCTTTTTTACCATCATTGTATATGTTTTTGGCGTTAATTTTTTATTTTTATTTTTTATTTAGGTATGTAGCAACCTCACAAACACCAACCTCTCAATTTTGATTTTCATTAACAATTCCTTATGGATCCGAGAAAGTAGAGCCACCAATCACATGGTTAGATCTCCATTAGTTATTTATTTAAATAGTTGATGATATGGTGATAAGATTTTAAAGAGTCCATGATAAAGTGTCATGCCAAACACAAATATGTATCAAGCCATTAGTTTTAATTCTTGGGATAATGATATGTTTTGCAATCAAAGTGCACTTTGTTAATCCTCTTTTTCTTTTTTTGGAGGGTGGGTGGGGGTAGGTTTTTTTGAACTTGTTAGTGACACACGTTTTTCCTGATATATATATATATATATATATATATTTTTTTTTTCCCTGTAGTTTTAGCATTGTATTTAGTTAATTCTTGGTTTCGCCTAAAAGTTTTTTTTTTTTTTTTTTTTTTTTTTTTTTGAGAAACATACACATAAGGAAGAGGGAAATATGTTTTGACTTCTAACACAAAGGCATATCACAAACTTTAATCAAAAGCAATTGTTGATTGTAGCTTGAATCAAGACATATCAATTGTCGTTGATACAAGCCTAAATTAAGGATGCCCCAGGTCAACTCTCTTTTTGTGTGTATGAAGGATCCCAACTGTTTGTACACTACATACACTTTACAAAAGGTGGATTTGGATCCGGGCTATTGTACATTGCATTGTGCAATACCCACCGGATCTCAATCTAGCACATCATGGCCTTATTATAACTGGCATTTATTAGCAAATAGCAACTACTAGTGTATCTGCTATCTGGAGCTGGAATTAGAGAGTGATTACAGTGGTTCATGAGAGATCCACCTTTTGAACATGTTATATCATTCCTTAGGCATTTCATCTGGAGCTGTGTGACCCCCTCCCTGCAAAAGTCATACTAATTAAAATTCCCCTCGCTTTCACTTGCAAAACAATTATGGTTGAATAGCAATAGCACTCTTGCCTTTACAGTAGCATATGTGAGGTGGTTTGAGAATCCCCTTGTGAATCTGCATAAAAATCCAAACAATCAAAACTTGAAATAGAACTCTACATAGTAAAATACATCAGCATAACCATAGGATAGGCCTACCCTCCAACTTGATCATCTACCAGCTGTTGACGCCACTCATCAACAATGGACAAATTTAGAGATTTGATCCACAATTGGGTTCCTATGTATGGAATGATCATGTCATGATCACCACTGCAGGATAGATACATACAGTATTAATACACTCAAATTTGATTTTTGCGGCTTAATCTTATTATTTTCAGTTGCCAATTAGAATATATGGCCTACTTAAAACGTCTCACTTGCTCTTATCTTGTTTTGTGTTAGTTGCAGAGAGAACATGAAGTATAAGTTAAAAAAGTCTGCTATCAAACCTGTATATCAGAGCTCGATAACCTTTGCGATTAGATAAAAATGATAGCTTACTGTACTCTTAACATCCCTCTTGTAAGGTAAGTCTGTGTTACATCTTATCCACCATCTAATTGTTCCCTGTTCATCATACAAATTATTTGAAGGTTGGATCTTGTTTAGATTTTGTTTGTTTGTTTATTTTTATTTTCTTTAGCTGGCAACAGTACTCTACGTCAATGTTAATTTCTAGAGAGCTTCTCTTACCTTTCTGACATGAAGTGCTTTCTGGACAGTAGCGTTATTTGCCCATATGTGGCTGAGAAAATTATTGTAGTTCTATAATATAAGGTAGTCACTAATTCAGACTTCATCACATCCATGAAACAAACTTGCAGTAAGAGAGGGGGGTGAAGGATTTACACTACAACGTGAGGGATCGGGGTCTCCAGGCCTTCTTATAAGTAATCGCCTAAAGCTGGAAGGGCACTTAGGCGTAGTGACGAGCGTTTGTTGTATCCTTCAGTGCACTATATAATCAAGATAGCAATCTAATCAATAATGCAAAAAGAATATAAGATTAAAATGAATAGTCTGTGTTAAATTGGAAAAGACAGAGTGGCCTACTGACATTTGAGATAGCTTGAAGATCATTTGCACATTGTATGTTGCTGGAGTCTACACCTACGTATTCACCATTGCAACTTCTTTTAGCACTCTACAAAAAATCAAACAAATACGTTCACTTTTTAAATGCAGAATTAAGACAATTGGTGACAATCAAGGGCAAATAGGTATTTCTGTATGAACTAGGAAATCTACTAGAAGAGATGTTACCAAATAACCTCGTAAAGCTCATCAGGAATAATTGCCATACAATGAGCAAATGGAACTCTTGAATTGACATCAAATTTTTTGTCTGTCGCTGGATTACCAAGCAAATAACCCTGTACAGTTTTTGAAACATTACGTGGATAGCAAGAGTATATCAAAATAATTGAGGATTTGGAATTAGATCATGTACTTTGAGATTGAGTGGTGGTTTGTCCCTAGATTCAATACCTGCAGCATCGTAACTAAATGACTTTTGTAATCAAGAGAAGCTATGGAAGTGTTCAAAAAGATATGTTTATCAGTACCTTCTGATATTTTTTGAACAATGATTGGAACAACCATACCAGAATATGAGTCACTAGCGATATAGAGTGGATTAGCAATGAATCTGGTATGACTAAGCAACCACTGTTTAACAAGGCCAAAATAGTGACGTTAATGAGACTTCATAATTTCTCAAAAAAAGAGAGGAGAATTTATAACTAACAATGGAAACTGAGATATGGTTGTGCATCTAATAGCACCCTCATTAGATGCACAACCATCATGGTATACAAAAATTCGTAACAAGATTGCCAACTTATGGGCAAAATGGATTGATAAGTTGGTAATGTTATATCAATATATCAAACCTTATTCTCTTTTTACAAAGTTACTCGATAGCGAAACAAAATTAGTGAATACTTGAGTAAATTGGAAGGTGATTGAAGATGATACCGCACCTTTCTCAAAAATTCATTAATCGAATCAGAAAATTTTGTATCTCTTGTCTGAGACCCTTTGCAGTGTCCTTGAATATGAGAAACCAGTGCCAACAGGAGAATCTACAAATATTACACTAGCAACCTAGGTATATTTGAAAACATGTCTCAGAAAACGGAAAACGAACTTGCAATTGCACAATCGTAGTCAATATATTGTATTTACCTTGGTCCATGAATATGGATTTAGCACAAAAGTTGGTAAGCTGCCATTGTACTCAACCATTTAAAACCTTATAGGGCCTACAAAAAACCAAAGTACGTAAAAGCATGTTCACACACTAAAATTAGGCTCAGTTAGGATGAACACATGGCAGTGTCAAGGAACTAAGGGGCTACGTTATATATGCCTAATGGCACATCAGATGAGCATAATTGTAGGTTGCTAGACACACAAAAATTCTATTTATGGCACTATTCTAAATAGTACATACTGCTGCTTCTTTTTTTGGAGCCTCTAACATGGTCTTAGATCCATAACCATATGCCCAACTTCGTTTGTGCAGGAGTGCACACATGACTACAATTATGATGAAACTCCTAGGCACATCATTATACATTAATCACATGTTCCAATTATTGTTTATTTCCTCAAATTCCTAACTTAGCTTACGAAATTATATTTTTTTTAAGAAAGTTTTTTCCTTAAAAAATAAATAAAAAATGAAACTAATGATCTGTTTGTTTCAACAATATTGTTTTCTTGAAAATGAGTTATTTTTCAAAAAGTATTTTCTATAAGGGTCTAGTTAATGTATACCTTTTTATTAGAGAGTTTTAACTTATGACGTTAGTTTTTGATGACAACTCTTTATTATTAGACCAAGACACTAATTGGATTCTGGTGTAGGTAGGGATTGAAACCTAGATCTCTTATTTAACCATTAGAGACTTTACTAGTTAAGCTAAGTAGAACTCACTTAATGTATGCCCAAACACATTAATCATTCATTTTAGGAAAATTTTTATGAAAAATTAAAAAAACTGTCAAAAAGTTAATTACTTTTTTGTTTTTCTATAAAAATTTTTCCTAAAATGGTTTACTAATTAATATATGCCCTAAGGGCATACGTTAGTAAAATCATTTCTATAAATCTGTCTCATTTTCTTATGTTTTGTAACAACCTTAAATGAGTTGAAAAACAATCTTCTAATTTCCCTTATTTAGCTTGCTGTGAGATAGGGTCGTTTTCAAGGACCTATAGTGACATTTATAAAAACCTATAGTGGCGTTTTGTAACTATAACTCGATTTCATGGATATCAAGTTACAAAACGTCACTATAGGCTCTTAAAATGTCACTATAGGTCCTTAAAAATGTCACTATAGGGCTTAAATCGATTTTAAAAAACTCGATTTTCAAAAGAGGGGTATTTCTCTATTTAGTTTGGGAAGAAGGGCAAAAGGCTAATTAATTTGTCCGAAAAGGGCAGAAGCCCATTTTGTCTGTTTGTTTATGGTATGGCAAAAATATTGTTTTGCCCTAAAACTTTCAATGAAGTTCAGTTTTCGTCCCCTTTCTATCAAAATTTCTTTTTGTGTCTCAAAATCGTTAAAAAAAGTTACACTTAATGTCATTTTGTCCATTATTTTTGTTAACTTTACATCTTCTGTGTCTGATAGAATGCTAAGTGTCATTATTAATTGAATCTTACAATGAGCACTAGATACTAGATTAATATGACATGAACAATTTTTTTTTTTCTTTCTATTTTTTAAAAAGAAAAGGGGTTTGAATAGGTAGCATAACTTCATTTGTTACAGTCAACACTAAGATTAAAATATATATGTATATATCTTCCTTTCCTCTCTTCCTCACATTTTCTCTGCATTCAAACACAATCTTTCAAAAAATTCTTGAACCATAACCAAACCTCCTCAACCAAAAAGATAAATTAAATTGGGTTAAAATTCCGTACCTAAACAATTACGGCTCATAAACTCTCAAATCATTAGGGAAAAAAAAAAAAAAAAGCTCATAATCATCATACATCTTAAATTTTACACGATGTATGTGGCAACATATTTAAAGAATTGCTTTTAAAAAACACGGTGAATAAAAGTGTTATTGAAGGACCCCTCTCACGACATGTGGGGTGCTTCATACGCCTGTTTCACTAGGGAAGGGTTTTATTTTTCCTAATAGAATGTCCTAACCTTCTTTTTAATATTTGGTAAATTTTATATTTAAGTAATTTTATATTTAAGAGAGTGTGTTGTGTATAGTATAACTTACCTCACTATCCCTTAAAAGTACTTATCATGGCTTTTGAGTGGAGTTGTGGTGTTCTTTTGTATTAGAACCCATTTCCCTCTCCCTTGTGTGTGTGTTTGTGTGTTTGTTTCTCAAAAAAAAAAAAAAAAAAAAAAAAAGAAGGTAATTGTCCCACATTAGTTAAGAGAGTGTGTTATAGTATAACTTGCCCCACTCTCCCTTAAAAGTTACCATAGTTTTCAAGTAGAAATGTGGTGTGCCTTTGTATTAGAACCCCTTTTCCTCTCCCTTGTGTGTGTGTTTGTTTCTCAAAAAAAAAAAAAAAAAGTAATTTTTTAAATCTTATCTTCTATATCAGATTTTTATTAGACATGTAGGATAGAAAGTGAATGTAAGTGGATGGAATGACATAAACTATAATATTTTCCTCTTTCTTGTGTGTGTGTGTGTTTGTTTCTCCAAAAAAAAAAAGTAATTTTTTAAATCTTATCTTCTATATCAGATTTTTATTAGACATGTAGGATAGAAAGTGAATGTAAGTGGATGGAATGACATAAACTATAATATTTTCCTCTTTCTTGTGTGTGTGTGTGTTTGTTTCTCAAAAAAAAAAAAAAAAAAAAAAGTAATTTTTTAAATCTTATCTTCTATATCAGATTTTTATTAGACATGTAGGATAGAAAGTGAATGTAAGTGGATGGAATGACATAAACTATAATATTTTCAATAATTTATGAATGAAAAAATAACTATCGATAACTTAGGGATGAAAACTGAATTTCTTGTAAAGTTGAAGGATGAAAAAAATATTTCTACCTTATTGTTTTTAATGCAAGAGTACCATTGGGTGCATCGGATTTCTAATGTTTGTATATTTGAAAATATAAAATAGCTATTAATAAAATAAATATAAGTTTATTTGAAACAAATGGGAAAAAAAATGAATGTTATCCATGAAATTCTCAATTTTAGTTTGACCAACCATTATTTATATAATAATAATATTATTATTACAAGAAAAATGAATCAATGATGGTAATTTTTCTTTTTAGGTTTATTAATTTTAATTCTATGACTGTATTAATTAATAACTCATTTAGTAAAAAAAAATTAAGAAAATGAAATTGGACTCTTTGATTTTTGTAGTGTTGTAAATAGTTGCACCAAAATGAAGAAAATTGGATGGGGCACATGGCATTAGGGGTGGTCATCAATCGATCAAACCATACGACCGCACCTAATCTGACTAGAACCACCAGCAAAATGGAGTAACCACACTTCATTATGCAGTACAGTGTGCGGTTTTATGATAAGAAAACTACACAAAACCGCACTGCACTCATACATATATATTTATTTTACATTAAATATATTAATAATTTAATATTATATAGAGTAAGTGGCCAGCCCAGGTTACTGTATTTCAATTTCACGTTAAAAGTGACTTTTTTTGGTTAAATACAAAATCAGAAGTTCAAAACCTCATTCACTTCTCCATCTCACACTTTCACAAAATCAAAAGCTCAAAGTCTAATATTATTACTTTGTTTTTTATATATTAATTTGTGGTACTTTTAGTTTACTATCAATCTATCACGGAGGTTGTTTTTTTTTTTTTTTTTTTTTTTTTTTTTTTTTTTTTTTTTTGCCTTGTATATATTTGTGTTAATATTTTTGTTACACAAGTTATATTATATTATATTATATTATATATATGTATAAACTTACTGTCATATTATTATGGTTGTTAATAGCAAACTAGTAATTACCCATGACATTTTGAAAAACATACAATCTCAAAATCAACCAAACCTCACCTTGTACACAGCACTAAACCGCACCGCACTGTACATGTGATTGCAAAATTGATGTGCAGTGCGGTGTGGTACTTAAAATGGCCCAAAAATGCACTGAACCGCACCACGAACATCACTATTGGGCATACAATTAGAGTCTAATTTAATATATATATATATATATATATATATATATTGTGTATCAATTATACTTACATACAAATTAATATATCTAAACTTAGAAAATATAAAAATATTCAATTCAAGTTTTATTATACTGCATTCTTGTATATGCAGAGATTATAAGCTTGTTTCTTCAAAATGAGAAGAATACTTACAATTAATTGGGAATAAGTCTTACCATAATTATAATTGATTAATCATAACACATTTTTGTGAAGCGAAGGAAAGCTTGGCTCCTTCTCAGCAGTTGTTTCCTCCCACCCAACTTTCAATTAAGATTGTTGATGCTGGTGTGAGTCATCGCTTTCTTGTCATTGCCTCCATTGTCAGAGAATAGAGAGGGGAGCTACTATTTGCTTGCTCGATGAAAATGAACACCATTCTCCTTCTCTAGGCCGAAGCTGAGGCTATTAAGTGGTGTTATCCTTAGCATCAAATTTGGATTTTGAGGCAGTGATTGTTGAATCAAATTCCCAAATTTGTGCCAATCTCCTTTCGGAGTTGGAGTCTACCCCTCCTTAGCGTATCAAATCCATCACTGCTGATTCTCGAGCTCTCTTGGCAGATTCTCCAAGCATCTCAATTCATTGGGTGCCTAGGCAATGCAATTCTACTTCTCACGCTCTAGCAAAATGGTCTTTAAAATGTAATTTTTTTGGTTCCTTTGATGTCGGCAATAGTCCCCCTTGTTTTGTTTCAGTTGTGAAGGGTGAGGCTAGTCGGCCTTTGTAGTTTGGTTTTCTCTTAAAAAAGATTTATGTTCATAAAAAAAAATAAAAAATAATATTAATAAAAAAGAAAGCAAAGGAAAGCTGCCAATGGTCGTGCTCGTGCTAGTGGGCTTCTAAGGAAGGCTTTATGCATCAATATGAAATGTGCTATCCGGAACTAAAATTGGTATTGCAGCCAAATCGACTCACTGGTAGGGGGTGTTCGTAGTGCAGTGTGATACGGTTTTAGGTCATTTTTAGCACCGCACTTTACGGTGCGGTTTAACTAAAACTATAACTGCACCACACTTTATTTTTGCGGTTACATGTGTGGTGCGGTGCGGAGTGGTGCGGTTTAGAGTTTAGCCAAAACCATAACCGCACAGCACCTCATTTTTGCAGTCACATATGCGGTATATAAGAACGGCTTGAAGTCGCTATATTTTTCAAATTTTGGGCTTTCTTACCCAACCCAAAACTAATTTTTCCTTTTGTTTTGGACCAAGTTTTAAAATATTGAGCTAATTTTTTCTTATTTTGGGCTGGCTTTCCTAGTCAACACTTGCTAGGATTATCATTTTTTTTTTTTTGAAAACTAGGGTTATTGAACTATTAATAATATATTTAATATTAAAAATAAATAAATATATTAATATATATAAAGAGGGTGCGGTGCAGTTTTCTTATTATAAAACCGCAAATCACATTGCATCATGCGGTGTGGTGCATTTATGCCATTTTGCGGGCGATTTTAGTGCGGTTTTCGCAGTTTGTGCGATTTGGTGAACACCCCTACTCATTGGTGCAGATTGCTTGTAAGTGGGGGCACAAAATAGAAACCTGACACCCTTATCTATATTATTTATAAAAAAAATTCTCTTCTTTGGACTAGGCTTTTATATGGTTTAAAAATATCTCTAAATCTTACGTTTAACAGGAAAAATCTTAAGGATAATCAGGTAAAAATATATCTCTAATAGGGGTGTGCAAAAAACCCACCAACCCGCCAAACCCGACTCGACCCAACCCAACCCACCAGGTTAGGTCGGTTTTTAGGGCTTGGTGGGTTGGTTTGGGTTACAAAAAATTTTTTTATAGCAAGTTGGGTTGAGTTTGGGTCATAAAATTTCAAACCCGCCAAACCCGACCCCACCCACCCATATTTTAATATATGTTTAAAATATATTATATATTTAATAAATTAAAAAAAAAAGGTAGTTGTAGAGCACTTCCTGGGTTTCTACTATCATATATAATATAAAATCCTATTAGTTCTTTTAATATATATTTAAATATATTATATAATTAATAAAAAATTTAAAAATTTTAGATATATTTTGTTTATAATTGAGTTAGGAACTCATGTATATTTTGTTTATAAGTGAATTAGGATACTAGTTTATTTATATTTTGTTTATCAACTCAGTTTGATACTTAAACATATTTTGTTTACAACTATGTTGGAATATTAGTTTATATATTAATGTATATTTTGTTTATCAACTCAGGTAGCAAGTATGATATATTTTTTTCTGCTCAATTTAATAATAATAGTAATAAAAAAAATTGTTCAACTCATGGGTTCAACTCGACCCAACCCAACCCATGTGAGTTGGGTTGGACTTATATGATGGGTTGGGTTGGGTTGGGTTGAATTTTTTTCAACCCACCATGGTGGGTTGGGTCAAAAAATTCCTTCAACCCGACCTATCCCAACCTATGCACACCCTTAATCTCTAATTCCACTTAAAATACACAAAACAGGACACTATCCTACTAATTCATGTCTTCAAAACAAAACTTATCCAAAATTTTAAAAAAAAATTATAATTATAATTATAATTATAATTATAACACTTGACCAACTATAAAAAAAATAAAAACTCATTGCACGCACAATATAAGGCTAGTAATTTATAAAAATACTTAACAAAACTTCTTTTATTTTTTATTTTTATAATTCAATAATCAAAGGAGGAAGATTTGAATTCACAACTTAAAATTACTTTTTTGCCCACCTATAACAACTTACCACTTAGAATTTATTGCGAAAATATTGTGGACTTAATATTTCTAAAAAAAACCTTGGCTGCTACGATCTTGACAAAAACCAAAAAGGCAGAAACCAAACAAAAACTTCTAGTTAGCTCGTAAATCTCGTGGAATTCATTTTTTGTTTTTTCTACAAAACTCCAAATAAGAGAAAAACTTGGCGGGTCTCAGAGATCAGAATGGGTTAACCATCCCTGAACCTGGGAGACCAGAACAAACTAACACCTTGGCCCTCAACAAATAAAACTCTGGAGCAAACAATGTGACTAATAACGGAATGAGTGAGAGCATAACCATGAGAATTACACTCTCCTCCTCGATCGTCATTCGGTTCAACTACTCCCAGAGTTTGTCAATCTTGTCATCTTTAGCAAGATATCTAAAATGAGAGTTTATGAACACAAAAAATTAAAAAAAAAAAAATGATAAAAAATGTCACACCTATTAATCTGATAGATTGTTGATAGTAAGTAAAAAAATAATGTTAATAATAACTTCAAATAAGAATAAATAGAAACTTGTCAATTTAACAAATGTGAAAAATATTGAGAAATATCTTCTATATGTAGCATTAAATGCGAAAAATGCAAACTGACTTTAACATGTGCCCTCTAGGCCCTGAAAGGTCCCGTCACATAAGCATTAAATGTGCCTCACAAAGCCTTCAATCTGCATTAGATGCAATTCAACCTGTCCCCCAACCTATGCTTCGAGGCAAGTCGCCGTGAAATACAACTCATCAGTTGAACTATTTAGGCAATCTTACACCTGACAGAGAGCTTGTTTTCTTGACCTTAATTACACACACAAAAAAAAAAAAAAAAAAAAAAAAGCCCTCTGTTGTATATAAACAATTAAATATAAATATACTAATCTCCATGACTGGCCTAGAAATGAAAAAAAAAAAATCCCTCTTCTAGACCTAACATTACTTTGGTACACTAAAAAATGTGCTCTCCTCTAGGGTAGGAGTTTCTCTCTCTCGTTGGTATACGAGTCTCTTTCTCCCTTAGTTTCCCACTAAGGGTTTGACTTTTCTTAGCTTAGTCTTAGCTTGTCTCGAATATGGCAGACGACGTGATACACAGTTTGGAGGGTATGAAATTGACTACAGAAGAGGAGGAAGTTATACCTATTTCCGATGAGGGCAGGCAAGAAGAGATTGAGAGGTGTTTTCAGAGTTTGATTGGTACGTTTCTCACTTGTAAACCGTTTAATAAGCGGGCTGCTCTCAGCACAATGAAGAGAGCGTGGGGTTTGGAGAATAAAGTCCAGGTTGTGGAAGTCGGGGCAAACCTTTTTCAATTCAAGTTTCAGACCAAATTTGATTTAGAGAGGGTTTTAAGAGGTGGGCCGTGGACATTTGATAATCAGGTCTTATTACTAGTCTGATGGAAAGCTGGGATGACTGCACGCAATGTCAGGTTTGATTCAGCATCCTTTTGGGTGCAAATCTGGGGGGCCCCGTTTGATATGGTCTCTCCAAAAGTGGCAGAGGAAATAGGTAGCCGATTGGGGGTTGTTGAGGAAGTGGAGAAGAGGATGAAACAGGATACCCTAGGTCTTTTTATGAGAGTAAAGGTAGCGCTACCTATATCAAAACCTCTTCAGAGAGGGGCTTTTTTAGCTGGATCAAGTGGACAGAGGACATGGGTTTCGTTTAGGTACGAAAGGCTAGCTCTGTTCTGTCATCACTGCGGGTTGCTTGGTCACGATCTCAAACATTGCACTCAGTATTTCGCGTTAACTAAGGGTAATAGGGATGTTGCATGCCAGTATGGGGAATGGATGAAGGCATCAGGGAGTCGTGTCCGTTCACCAAACCGGAGAGATCAAGATCGAGATGTGGATGACCATGGGAATGATGGAAGGAGGACCACGCAGCAACATCCGAATGAGATGGTTGGGACGGCATACGGAGGCGGTAGGGATGAGTCAGATATTAGGGACAGAGTTGACAAGTGCATTAATGAAGATAACATGAACTAAGGGATTGTTCCAGAAATATCGCTGGCGAATCCCGTGAATCAGGAAGAGCAGGGTACGGCTAAGGACGTGATGGAGAAAAGCACGTTGGATGAGGTGCTTAGGCCAAGCTTGGTTGGGCTGAGAGCATCAGATGGGCCAACGAATGAAAGTGGAAATAACAGGCTTCCAGGATTTGATAAACAACGTACATGGACTAGACGTGCCCGCATGGATTATGGGCTTATGGAGACATTAAAGGAGAGTGCAAAATTAGTTCTGGGCAAACGAATGAACCAAGCACAGCAGCAGGTATGTTTTGATAGTTTGGAGGAGCAAGCAGGGAAGAGGGTTAAAACTGGGAATGTTTCACAATCAACTGAAGCAGCGGGGGTGTCGGAACACCCTTGCTGAGCACAATGAGGCTATTAAGTTGGAACTGTTAAGGACTTGGGAACCCTTGGACAATTCGAAACCTTCATGATATGGTGAGGGATCAAGCTCCCACTGTCTGTTTCCTAATGGAAACTAGACTTGATAAAGCTGGTTTTATGCACCATTGTCGAGAATTAGCTTATCCGAATAAATTGATTGTTAAAAAGCCTAACTCTGGTGGCGGGTTAGCTTTGGTTTGGAAAGAAGAGGTCTGGTTGGAGGTGATCAATTATACAGATAATCATGTCTTGGCAAATGTAGTGGAGGATAATGGCTTTCAATGGTTTTTGACTGGGTTTTATGGTTGGTCGGAAGAGAATCAAAAACACAAGTCCTGGGCTCTCTTAAGGCATCTTTCTTCGTTTGTAAATGGTCAGTGGTGTTGTGTTGGTGATTTTAATGCATTTTTACACACTTCAGAAAAGCTTAGCATCCATCCACCATAGGTTAAACAAATGGAAGACTTTGGGGCTGCCTTGGAGGAGTGTCATTTGATTGATTTGGGCTTTCGTGGATATAAATTACTTGGAACAACAAACGACCTGGTGCAGCAAACACTAGAGAAAGGCTTGATCGGGCGGTTGCGAATAAGGAGTGGATTGATATGTTTTCGGTAAGCAGTGTGTCTCATATATTTTCACATGCTTCGAATCATATGAAACTTATTTTATAGACAGGAATGGATAACAGGTTCCAAGGTAGAATGGCTCGAGGGTTTAAATTTGAAGAACGGTGGTTATTAGAGGAGGAGTGTGGGAATGTGGTTGAAGAAGCGTGGGTTCGGATGGGTGGGGCAGACTCTCCATTGGTCAACGTTAGTACTAAAATAAATCATTGTGGGGCAGTTTTAGATGCATGGGGTTCGATGAGGACAAAGCCTGAGGTGGCGGAAATTAAGAGGTTGAAGAAAGTGCTTGAAAGGTTACATGAAGGTGATCAAAATGAAGCTACTAGGTTTGAGTTTGTGGTAGCCAGTAAACAACTTGATGATCTTTTGCTTAAGCAAGAACTTTATTGGGCTCAACGGTCCCGATTGTCTTAGTTGAAGTCTGGGGATAAAAACACAAAATTTTTCCACTCTAAGGCTTCGCAACGGTGTCATAGAAATTTTATACAGGGCATTAAAAATTCTGAGGGGGTGTGGGTTGATAGGATTGAGGATGTAGCTGAGGTGGCAGTCCAGTATTTTGAGAATTTATTTTCCTCTGGGATATGTGATCGGGTGGAGGAATGTCTTAATGCAGTCAATCACAGGGTGTCTTCTAATATGCTAAATATTTTATCAGATGAGTTTAGTGCTGATGAGGTGAAGACGGCGCTATTCCAGATGGGACCAACTAAAGCTCCTGGACTGGACGGTATGAATGCTCTCTTCTATCAGAAATTTTGGCATATTGTTGGTAATGATGTAACTAACGCTGTTTTGGATTTTCTAAACACTGGTTTTATGTTGCCTGAATTAAATTATACCCATATTGTTCTCATTCCTAAGGTGAAGTCTCCAGAAAAAATGTCTGATTTTAGACCGATTAGCTTGTGTAATGTTATTTATAAAATAATTTCTAAAGTGCTGGCTAATAGATTAAAGTTGATTTTGCCCCAATTAATTTCTCCCTCTCAGAGTGCTTTTGTGCCTAGCCGGTTGATAATTGATAATGTGCTTGTGGCCTATGAAACTTTGCATGCTATGCATGGCCGGAAAAAGGGCAAAAAAGGTGCTATTGCTCTGAAGTTGGACATAAGTAAGGCGTATGACAAGGTTGAGTGGTCCTTTTTGAAGGGAATGATGATCAAGTTGGGTTTTCCGCAAGGGTGGATTGACCGGATTATGGATTGTGTCACTACTTCCTCCTTCTCTGTTCGCCTTAATGGTAAGGCATATGGTAATTTCAGACCTACTAGGGGGCTCCGCCAAGGAGACCCGCTTTCCCCCTATTTATTTTTGATTTGTGCTGAGACTTTTACATCTCTGCTGGCCAGGGAGGAGGAGTTTGGCCGGCTTCATGAAGTGTCCATTTGTCGGTTTGCCCTAACTATTTCTCATTTGCTTTTAGCTGATGACTCTCTCGTGTTTTGTCAAGCTAAATAGGAGGAAGTGCAAGTGATTTCGGATGTTTTAGAATTGTATGTTGTGGCCTCCGATCAATGTATTAATTTTGAAAAATCTTCCGTCTACTTCAGCAGCAATATATCGAGGGTGCAAAGGGACTAGATAAAGAATGCGTTGAGGGTGAAGGAAGTGGAAAAATTTGTATCCTATCTGGGCTTACCCACATTGATTGGCCGGTTAAAATATCAAGCTTTCTCTTTTCTTAAGGGGAGGGTTTGGAAGAAGATTCAGGGGTGGAAGGGGAAGTTGCTATCTAAAGCGGGGAAGGAAGTCCTAATTAAAGCTGTGGCCCAATCAATCCCTACATACACGATGGGAGTATTTCAACTCCCAGTGAAACTTTGTAACGAATTAAATATGATGTATGCTAGGTTTTGGTGGGGTCTGTTGACACCCCATTTCGCAACCCGCATTTAACCTCACATGGAGGGTAAAAGGGTAATTTCACCTTGGAAATATGCATCTTGATTCTGGTCATTAGATCCTTAATCTCATTTCATCAAAATGATCTTGATGTTGTAACGATCAAATCGACTGGTCATAAGCCCTAATCGGACCATCAGATTAAAAGTTATCATCAAATCAAGTTCTAATAGCCGAGATGCACAATCACAAATTGAGTCCAACTATATGTGATTATGAAGAATTGATTTCAATTGGTTATAAGTATAATCAATTTGAGAACGATGATGTGTCATAATTTGATTGGTTAGGACTACATTTTATGGTAAGGTTGCACACACCTAATTAACTAGATAGTTAAACATTAATTATTCAATGAGTAATTTGTGCAATTATCTTTTAATTAGGGTAAATTTGGAACCAATTAAGTCTGAAATGGGAGTGATTAGAGCCATTTAATGTTAATTGGGAGCTAATTTGGGACCTATTAATGTTAATTGTGCTGAAATCATTTTGTAACAAATGACCTCTGCTCACCATTTCATCGATATTTCTCAGAATATTTTGAATCTGTGAATGAGGTTAATTTTTCCAGAAACTAGACATCTAGGGCTTCAATTTGAGCATAAGAACGAGACAATTCCGATCAGAATTGTGTCAGATATGATTATTCAAAGTTGGCTTTACAAGCTGTTACAACAGCTATGGGAAAACCGAATTTTGGCTTACTTCTCACTCCCACCAATCTTTCCATTTAATGCATCAGATTTTCCACAAGGCTAAAATGAGGTCTAGGTTCATGATTCTTTATCAACCTTCATTAAATGGCCTTCCATTCATATTTCCTCCATTACTACTCTATAAAACCCCCCATCTCCTTCATTCCAAAGCACACAAAAACCCCCTCTCTTCTCCTCTCTTGAGTTCTAGGAAGTTGAGTAGTCCTATCATATCTTAGTCTTCTTGAGACTCAAGGTATTGAGTGAGACTCACTCTTCCTCTCCTAACTCTTCTTTTCCTCCACCCTTAGGACCTCTCTCAAGAGTCTCCTCCTCCACCATATGGATCTTACATGAAGGTATAATCATTTTCCCTAATTGTTTTTGGTGTTACCATGATAAGAGTTTAAGATTAAAACATGATAATAATCATTTAAATTCCTTTGAATATGTTTGAATCTTCTTAATTGTTCTTATATGTTCTTCATATGTTATTGGTTGTTCATCACATGTTCATGCATGACACTAGTTTTGATCTTAAATCCACATCAAAAACATGAAAAATATGTTTGTTTAATAATTCTTTTAAATTCTTGAATCTAAGATATCACCATCCATACACATTTACTAGAATTTATTTGTCAATCCAAATGAAATGCTTAACAAATTGGTCAGGGTTTATCACATGCACACATTTTAAATTCAACATGCAAATTGATTGATAACATATTGGATAATGTGATATGAATGTTGGCCACCATAGTCTAGAAGACCGGTTTCACCGAGCAAGGTGGGTGCCTAACACCTTCCTACCTTGTAACATAGCCTCCGAGCTTAAATCAAGGGTTAGTAGATCAAATGCTTATCCATGTAATTTTCGATTTTTAGATTGTAACTAGAAAATAAAGCCATGTACTTTATCTTAAATTGTATCTAGGACTAAAGCCATGTAATTTTCCTATGATCAATGTAAATTCAATTGAAAATTAATAAAATGATGAATTTTTCAATTTTGGTTTTCTTATTTATCCCAATAATTAAATAAGTGGCGACTCCATTGTAAAATCCTTAATCTAAAGGGAAAAATATAATCAGTCAAACCTCTATTTTGAGATGCAATAACACAACTCCACCCATTCACGTGGGTTTGGCCCAACATCCTATAAAACGGGCTGGGGGTGCGGTCTCTCACAGTGGCGACTCCACTGGGGATATTGAGGGCTAAGCTTCAATTAGATTATGGTGGCCAACCATGTCATTGTTTGTTTATTGCTTTTTGTATATAATGTATAATATGTCATTATTTTGCATGTCATGCATCATTTGCTTGAATGAAATTTATTTTATTTATGTGCTAGCTCGGAAGCCCGGTAGTATTAGCCGTGGATTGTGGTCTTCCTGAGACTCACATACCCAGTGGTGAACCTACCACCCACCGCAACAAGGATCATCATAATTATGCTATGGTGGTTCATAAGGACAAACTATACCGTTTAGACCAACACGGCGCTCTTGGCGTCACAAGTTGGGAGGTACGATGTCCTAGCTTGTGGGGACCTTTAAACTACCTTCTACCCATGTTGTAATGACCCATAGAACCTACCTTTAGGTCGGTCCATGTAAATTGCATTGCATTACACATGTGTATGGTATTTGAACCATGATGACTTAAGTCCAACGTGAGCCCATCATAATTGTTTGAACCTTGTATGCTATGAATGAACTCAAGCCCAAAAACCTATGATTGAACTCTAATTGGTATGGAAACCCAAAATCATTTCTTGAATCATTCTAAGCCCAACACTTGTGCCCATTGAAAGTGTATATGCATGATCAACATCAAAGGCCAAAAGCTCACAAGATGCATGCCTTCCAAGTGTAAGCCCAAGCCATTTCAAGCAAATACCAAAAGAACATAATCAAGGTTCAAGCCTTCCAAGTGCAAGCCTAAGTCATTTCATCATAATCAAGGTTCAAGCATACCTAGTCTCAAGCATCCTAAATGGACCAAGAAGAAGCAAGTGGCCCAACTCTGCCTTACTCCACATTTGGCTTGCAACATCATGGTTAAGTTTAAAGTTTGTTTGTTTATTCCATGTTTTTCTATGTTTTTTTGAAATTTCATGTAGCATTTAATGAGCTTTGTTTGTGTATATATATTAAAAAAAACAAAACAAAAAAAATTGAAGATTTCCAAATCTTTCCCAAAAAAAGAGAAAAATTTTCAAATGAAAAAAGTCTTTGGACTAGGGGCATTGAGCCCTTAAGTCATTTAAAAAAAAAAAAAAATTCTTTGAACTACGGGCATTGGACTTCCTAGTGACTTTTTCAAAAAGGCCAATTTTTTTCTTTCAAAGATTTCAAGATTCTTTATAGTCTTCTTTTCAAAATGGTACATGAGGATCCTTTAGACAAAACTTTTTCTAAATTGTGATGTTTAAAGGCTTGAACAATCAACTTGTACTGAGAAAAGATTAATTTCATTTGATCCGTGTAAACACTTTTGCTAAATTACTTTGAATAAAAGAAGAAATGGTCTTACAAGGCAATCAAAGAAAATCTATCCATCAGAAAATTCAAAAAGCTCTTGCATTCATTCCAAATTTTTGAAAACTTTTGTGTCTCCAATAGAGCATTCATACTTTTTCTTTTAAGAGGAATTTATTAAAAGAGCTCAAGTCATTGTGCCTACAAGCAAGCATTACTAGGGATAGGAGGCCGTTTTTGGTAAAACAAGATTATATCGTAATACCTAGAATGATTGTTATCCATTGCTAGCCCATTTGAGCCTTTAAACACTTAGCCTCTTTTTCGCATGAACCCACTAAAATCTAAACCTAGGGTGGGAAAATTCAAAGTATGCATGCTTTAATCTCATGTTGAGGAGGAGTCGACCTTGTAGCTTTGAAGCTAATTGATAAAGCTTTCCTAGAATACATGAAAGACAAGTAGAGAATTCATTAAGCTAAAGATAAGAGATCATCAAAGTAAAAGGAGTTTTCACTCAATGAAAGAAAGAGAAATTAAATTCCATCAATGTAAGGAAAAAAAAGTGTGCATCAAGTTTGAAGAGCCTAAAATTCATCATGCCAAGAGGAATACAAGATTCATCTAAAAGAGAGTTCATCAAAAAAGGAAAAGGTTCATCAAGCATAGAAATGTGCAATCACTTCGAGGCAAGAAAGAAGTCTAGAGAGTATATCAAAATGACTTAAGCTGAGGAAAACAAGGAAGGCAAAAGATCCCCAAAAAAGTTCATTCAATCAAGAGATGAAAGATTTAAAAAAAAAAAAAAAAAAAAAAAAAAAAAAAGAAGCAGAAGAAGAAAGCCCGCTAGGCTGAAAACCCAAAAGGGCGGTCTAGGCAAAAGTTAGGGCCAAAGAAAAGAAGAAGAAGAAGAAAAGAAAAATTGGAAAATCCTACCAAGTTGGAAACTTGAGGATGCAACCTAAAAAGAGAATAATTTTACAAGATGAAAGTCTAGAGGTATGATTCAAGATGAATGAGCTCGAAAGCAAATGTTGATACAAGTGACCAATGAAGACTAGTGAGAAGATGGCAACAAAGAAATGAGAAAACTCCTCCAATACTTGATTTTTGAGTAATACATACTTGGGAGAACATCATAGGGAATTTTGAGCCTCTTTATATCATTCATTTCATAACTTAAACCCGGCCTACATTACAACCTATGAATAAGACCTCCTTGGAGTCTTGCTAATTGTAGGCGCATCTTAAACTCTAATAATATTTTTCACTTGAATTAAAAAGGAAAATTGCTTAAAATTGTCAAACCCCACAAGATGATATGTCCGAGGATAAAATTTCTCAAATTCTCAAATCCTAAAATGACTTAAAAAAACTTCCAAACCTGGAGCACTCTCCTTGTTTGCACCCAACAATGTGATTCATAAATATTATCACATTTCATTTCTTGATTGCCTTTGGAGACTTAATCTGACGATGTTCAAAAGGATGAAGCAAATTTGATTACATGAGTTTAATGATCTTGATCCTTCCTAATCAAAGAGATTTGTTTGATTCTTAAACACTTCGATTTGCCAAAATGGTTGTTCAAAGGATCACCTCTTGTTCATAAATAAATAAATAAAAAGAGAGAGAGAGAGAGAGAAGAAAAAGAAAGAAAAAGAAATCTCATTTCCAAACCCCAAAAAAAAAAACATTCTTTTTTAAAATCCAGTTCTCTTGAACTACGTCTTGACCTGATCCTCTATAAGAGAAGTACATAGGCAGCCTTGCAGAGGCCCGGTCCTATTCACCTAAACAACCTTGGAGAAAAAAGTCAAAACAATGTGACAAAATTGTTTGGGTGCATGTTAGGTTAAGCCCATTTGTTTGCATTAAGCATGTTTAAATTTGGAGCATTGTCCTATTTATATTGTGTGCAAATATGTTCTTCTATCATGGAAGTATGTTTTCATTTGAGATATTAATCCATTTGTTTGCAAGCATGTCCACACTAAGGACATTGGCAAAAAATGTATTCACGATAATTGGTTTCTAACAAGCTAGAGAAAGAAAGCCTTTTTGCAAGAACCAAGGATGGCAGACCATGATCTTCTTTCATGTTCCCCAATGGTCACAACATTAGATGAATTCAGCTTCAATCTAAGCATGGAATAGGCCCCAAACTAGGGGCATTGGGTAAGTACTTCCAATTCATTTCAATGAATAAATCCATTGCTAATTGAAATTATCTTTTTGCAAGAATTAAGCAAGGAATTATCCAGCAATCTGCATCAACTTCCAGCCAAAGTTATTCGCATTCAAAGGATAGGTATTTAAAAAAAAAAATCATCATGAATAAATCTTCATCACTTTTACTCTATCTTCATCTTCAGATAAAATTTTCAAAAAAAATAAAAGATTTTCAATTTTTTTGAAAAAAGGAAAAAAAAAAGATTTCCATATCTTTCAAAAAAAAAAAGAGAAGAAAAGAAAAGAGAGAATTTTCAAAAAGCCTTGGGACTAGGGGCATTGGGCTCGTATTTCTTAGGTTACCATAAAAAAAAAAAAAAAAAAAAAAAAAATCATCAATCAAAATTTTCAATTCCTTCAAAAAAAAAAATTTTAAATGAAAATAAAATTTTCATCAACCAAAATTTTCAATTCCTTCAAAAATTCAAGATTTTCAAAAAAAAAAAAAAAAAAAATTCATCAATCAAAATTTTCAATTCCTTCAAAAAAATTCAAGATCTCCAAAATTTTCCAAAAAAAAGTTCATCAATCAAAATTTTCAATTCCTTCACAAAAAAAAAAAAAAAAAAAAAAAAAAAAAAAAAAAATTCTTCATTAAATTCTTCTTCAGGAACAGAAAGCTATGATCCTCTTCCACATTCTCCAGTGATGCAACATCAAGTCAATTGTCCACCCTCAGCATTCTTCAAAGCATGGGGTATGTCCCAAACTAGAGGCACTCGCCAGGTATGCCGAATTCTTTTCAATGAATAACTCTGTTACTAATTGACAATATTTATTTTGCAGATACTAGGGTAAAAAGCCCACACACATTGGCGTGAGCCAAAGCCCAAAAAACCCTTGGTCCTCTGAAAACATGAGCCAAAGCCAAAAAAACCTTTGGTCCTCTGAAAACATAAGCCAAGATCCAAAAATCCTAGGCCTCTGAAAACATGAGCCAGGATCCAGAAACTTTGGTCCTCTGAAAACATGAGCCAAAACCCAAAAACCCTTGGTCCTTTGAAAACATGAGCCAAGATCTAAAAATCCTAGGCCTCTGAAAACATGAACCAGGATCCGGAACCTCTGGTCCTCTGAAAAATGAGCCAAAGCCCAAAAAACCCTTGGTCCTCTGAAAACATGAGCCAAGATCCAAAAATCCTAGGTCTCTGAAAACATGAGCCAGGATCCGGAACCTTTGGTCCTCTGAAAACATGAGCCAAAGCCCAAAAAACCCATGGTCCTCTGAAAACATGAGCGAAGATCCAAAAATCCTAGGTCTCTAAAAACATGAGCCAGGATCCAGAACCTTTGGTCCTCTGAAAACATGAGCCAAAGCCCCAAAAACCCTTGGTCCTCTGAAAACATGAGCCAAGATCCAAAAATCCTAGGTCTCTGAAAACATGAGCCAGGATCCAGAACCTTTGGTCCTCTGAAAACATAAGCCAAGATCCAGAAGCTTTGGTCCTTTGAAAGCATAAGCTAAAGCCCAAAAATCCTTGGTCCTCTGAAAACATGAGCCAGGATCCGTCGTCCTCCAAGTAAGCATATCTTGTACTCATTCAAAAAAAAAAAAAAAAAATTTGCATGCATGAACTACGTTTGGACCTGATCCCCCCACCAAGAGGTACGTAGGCAATCTCCCTTGAGATTCGGTCCACATTTTGATCCACAACATGACCATCTGCATTTTTATCTATATGCATTCACCACAGTTAAATACTGATTGCAAAGTTAGGTGTCTCTTTCATACATTGACATTCGCTTTTCAAGCTCTGCCAATAAGGGGCATTCTATTGACACCTCATTTTGCAACCCGCATTTAACCTCACATGAAGGGTAAAATGGTAATTTCACCTTAGAAATATGCATCTTGATTCTGGTCACTAGATCCTTAATCTCATTTCACCAAAATGATCTTGATGTTGTAACGATCAAATCGACTGGTCATAAGCCCTAATCGAACCATCAAATTGAAAGTTATCATCAAATCAAGTTCTAATGGCCGAGATGCACAATCACAAATTGAGTCTGACTATATGTGATTTTGAACAATTGATTTCAATTGGTTATAAGTATAATCAATTTGAGAATGATGATGTGTCATAATTTGATTGGTTAGGACTACATTTTATGGTAAGGTTGCACACACCTAATTAACTAGATAGTTAAACATTAATTATTCAATGAGTAATTTGTGCAATTATCTTTTAATTAGGGTAAATTTGGAACCAATTAAGTCTGAAATGGGAGTGATTAGAGCCATTTAATGTTAATTGGGAGCTAATATGGGACCTATTAATGTTAATTGTGCTGAAATCATTTTTTAACAAATGACCTCTGCTTACCATTTCATCGATATTTCTCAGAATATTTTGAATCTATGAATGAAGTTAATTTTCCCAAAAACTAGACATCCAGGGCTTCCATTTGAGCACAAGAACGAGACAATTCCGATCAGAATTGTGTCAGATATGATTATTCGAAGTTGGCTCTACAGGCTGTTACAACAGTTACGGGAAAACCGAATTTTGGCTTGCTCCTCACTCCCACCAATCTTTCAATTTAATGCACCAGATTTCCCCCAAGGCTAAAATGAGGTCTAGGTTCATGATTCTTTATCAACCCTCATTAAATGACCTTCCATTCATATTTCCTCCACCACTACTATATAAACCCCCCATCTCCTTCATTCCAAAGCACACAAAAACCTCATCTCTTCTCCTCTCTTGAGTTCTAGGAAGTTGATTAGTCTTGTCATATCTTGGTCTTCTTGAGACTCAAGGTATTGAGTGAGACTCACTCTTCCTCTCCTAACTCTTCTTTTCCTCCACCCTTAGGACCTCCCTCAAGAGTCTCCTCCTCCACCATATGGATCTTGCATGAAGGTATAATCATTTTCCCTAATTGTTTTTGGTGTTGCGATGATGAGAGTTTAAGATTAAAGCATGATAATAATCGTTTAAATTCCTTCGAATATGTTTGAATGTTCGTAATTGTTCTTATATGTTCTTCACATGTTCTTGGTTGTTCATCACATGTTCATACATGACACTAGTTTTGATCTTAAATTCACATCAAAAACATGAAAGATATGTTTGTTTAATAATTCTTTTAAATTCTTGAATCTAAGATATCACCATCCACACACATTCACTAGAATTTATTTGTCAATCCAAATGAAATGCTTAATAAATTGGTTAGGGTTTATCACATGCACACATTTTAAATTCAACATGCGAATTGATTGATAATATATTGGATGATGTGATATGAATGTTGGCCACCATAGTTTAGAAGACCGGTTTCACCGGGCAAGGTGAGTGCCTAACACCTTCTTACCTTGTAACATAGCTTCCGAGCTTAAATCAAGGATTAGTAGATCAAATGCTTATCCATGTAATTTTCGATTTTTAGATTGTAACTAGGAAACAAAGTCATGTACTTTATCTTAGATTGTATCTAGGACTAAAGCCTTGTAATTTTCCTATGATTAGTGTAAATTCAATTGAAAATTAATAAAATGATGAATTTTTCAATTTTGGTTTTCTTATTTATCCCAATAATTAAATAAGTGGCGACTCCATTGTAAAACCCTTAATCTAAAAGGGAAAATATAATCAGTCAAACCTCTATTTTGAGAGGCAATAACACGACTCCACCCATTCACGTGGGTTTGGCCCAACATCCTATAAAACGGGCTGAGGGTGCGGTCTCTCATAGAGTCAAAGTGGGGATGATAAAAAGATTAATTAGAAGAGCTGGGAGTCCCTTGTTCAGCCAAAGAAGGAGGGAGGTATGGGATTCAGAGACATTCGAAATTTCAACTTAGCTATGCTAGCAAAGCAAGGGTGGAGAATGTTGACCAACCATGACTCTCTTCTCTATCGTTGCTTTAAAACAAAATACTTTCCCCCGATGCACCTTTTTGGAGGCGGCTGATCATCCAAAAAGCTCATATGTTTGGAAAAGCTTAATTGCTGCGCAGCCTATATTGAGGAAGGGATGTTGCTGGCGTGTTGGTTCGGGTTCCTCCATTCGGGTATTATCTGATAAGTGGCTACCTCACCATCCAACAAATAAAATCCTGGTTCCACCAAATGAAGTAGGGGAAGATTGGCATGTGTCGGAGCTAATTGATTGGAATAATTTCCAATGGGACCGTACTTTCATTGACAAGGTTTTAAGCAAGTATGATGCTGAGGCTATTTATCGGATCCCTCTGAGCAGACGATATGTACCAGACGTGATGGTTTGGCTGCATAATAAAAATGGGCGGTACTCAGTGCGGTCTGGTTATTATACAGCTAGGAAGCTGTTGAGAGAGTCAAACTAGGAAAGTAAGGGTTCCAATTGAGGGCTAGCAGCGACGTTTGGTCGAGAGTTTGGAAGCTTCACATCCCAACTAAGATCAAAGTATTTGTGTTGCAAGCTTGTCACAATATTCTTCCAACTTATGAAAAACTTCGGCAGCGACGAATTATTGAGAATGACTTGTGTCCCATCTACAAACGGGTCCCTGAAATAATTCTACATGCATTATGGGAGTGTGTTGTAGCTCAGAACGTGTGGGCTGGTTGCCCACACCGTTTGTTGCAGAAAGGGCTGACTGTCCAAGTCTTTGTGTTTCGATTAATTGAGGATCTATTGCATAAACTGTCGTTGGACGTGCTTGAGTTTTTTCTGGTGCTTTGCTGGCTTCTTTGGTATCGTCACAACCGTGTTGTGCATGGTGGTATCCTGTAGGAACCGGGTTCGTTGATTGGGCGTGCTCGCGGTCTCCTTGTGGAGTACTTGGAGGCTCGGACTCACCTTGAGTTACCTGTGTTTCCTGTGACTACTGACCCATCACAGCAATGGCAGCCACCTATTGGATCGATGTACAAACTGAATTTTGATGCTGCGGTTTTCAATGATATTTCAGCCTGCAGTCACGGATAGTGAAGAGGCAGAGATTTTGGCTTGTTGTCGAGCCTTGGAGTTTGCGATTGATGCTGGGTTTGCTGACTTAATTGTGGAGGGTGATAATTCAAATGTGATGCGGTCTATTGCTTCTGCCCAGTCGGATTGGTCTCGTTTGGGGAACCTTTATGACGAAGTTCGCTGCTTGGCTGGAAGGTTAAGACTTGTGGCATTTCAATGTATTAGATGTACTGCTAATGGGGTAGCCCATTCTCTTGCTCACTTTGCTAGGCATATTAGTGAGGATTGTATTTGGCTGGAGGATTCCCCTCTGCCAGCTTTAGAAGCTTTGTATGTGGATTCATTGTCTCTTGTTTTTTAAATGAAGCTGGTTTCCTTTTCCAAAAAAAAAAAAAAAAATTACTTTGGTACACTCTATTTTAGCTAACTTTACCATCAATGTGTCTTCGGCTAGGCCCACCCCCAAGTAGGCCTATGTGCACTTAAGTGTCTTCCTTTTGTACATCGGTCCGCCTACGAATACACCTACGCCCAATTTCATAACATGTTTTAGGGTTTGTTTGGAATCCGTTTATTTTATTAAAACTGAAATTTTTTTGCTGAAAGTACTGTAGATAAAGGTAAAAGTTAGTTGAAATAGTACAATGAGACCCATGAATAGTACCAAAAATAAGCTAGTTTTTTAAACTGGAGCCAAACGCTCACTTAGTGTCTATTTGGTTAGCTTATTTTTTGCCAACTTGTTTTACTATTCAGCTTATTTTTGCTACTATTCATGGGTCCCACTACACTTTTTGGTACTATTCACGAGTCTCACTGTATTATTTCAACTAACATTTACTTTTATCTACAATACTTTTAGCAAAAAGTTTTCAGTTTCAGCAAAATAAGCGAATCCCAAATAGACCCTTAATGTTAACTTATGACTAGATTATAACACTTTTTTATATGAGACAACTAGTAATACTTGCCAAAAAAGTAAATTTAGGTGCACTGTTTACAAGATGACAATATTATGGATTTAGATGTGTGTTTGGTTATGTCTCTAGAGTTTTTCTTTGTCAATAATGTGAGTTATGTGGTGAAAGAGGACATGGTCAGTTACCAAGTGAGACTATTCCTATTGTAGAACCATTTTCATTTTCATCCACTTAAAACAATTATTTAAAATTTAAGAGCATAGGATGAAATGATAGATAAGATTGTTTTTATATTTCACAGAAGATTGTGCTTACATATATTTGAAAGGTGGTGGGAAGGTACCACCAACCCCATACCTCTAACGTAGTACCGCCCCTTCCTTAAACTAATAACGGACAAGTAAAAAGTTGATCTCAATCTCATTTGATAACTATTGCCATTAATCCCACTCACCCCAACAATGCATCACAGTCTCACCATAAAAACCTTCTACTTTTCTGATGATATTTGCTAGTGAGTATATTTAGACATTTGGAATAATATGTTTGATGATGCATAAAATCGTCAATGGGTTGATCGTCCATACACATGCCAATGGGTGTACCTGAAGAACAAAAGAGAAGAATCAAACAAAGAGCACCGATGGAGTGCCGGCCAAAAACCCTCCAAAGGTTAAGTCGGTGATGGAATAATCTCCTAAGAACTTAAGAGTGCTAGAGCTATTAGGATTAGTGCCCTTAAATCCTATTGTATGATGCTATGTATGACATTGTGTATAACTTAATGTTGTAATTAATAAAGTTGTTTTATTATTATCTAAAATAATTGTAACATCAATATTTGGACATTATCATTTAGTTCATGAGATGCATAGTATGTGATTTATGTGATTTAGTCACGGAAGATATAAATCACAAGTTCTTTGTAAACTCAGAATTTTAGTTCGTAGTCGATGATGAAATTGGGCATTTCATTTGTGAAGACTATAACATATCAACTAAGATGACTTGTCTTGATCATGGAAGTAGAGACTTCTAGTTGATATGTTGATATGTTTTAAGAGTTAAGACATATTGAACTGGATCGTTATGAGATTTATTATTCTCCTAACGATTGTCAAATGAATAACAAATCTCACAACTTCTATTTACATGAACTCATAATCTTAAGAGAATAATGGACCTGATCATGAAGTGTAGGTTGCTTTGATATATCCAGAGTGAGATCTAAAGTCACGATCAAAACCTCAGTGTGAGAGACCTCGACAAAAGTGAATGTCCCTCAAAAAAGAGATTCGGGTACCTTTTAGAGCACTTCTCCTTTTGGGTAAGTGGTATGGAGTGGCCCCTTATTTATTTATTTATTTTTTTGTAAAAAAATAAGAAAAAATACTAATTACAAAATGGCGAAAAACACATTTTGGTCCCTACATTTTCAGCCGATTCCCGTTTTAGTCCCTAAGTTTTTTTTTTACCGCTTTTAGTCCCTCTCCTGAAAAACCGTTCCATTTTGGTCCCTACCGTTACATCATAAACGGATATTGCTGATGTGGCAAACGGCATGCACTGTTGGCCTGACGTGGCCATTAAAATAATAAATAAAAAATGCCACGTCAGCATTTAAATTAAAAAAAATAATTTATTAATTTTAACTAAATAAAAAAAATTAAAAACAGAATTAAAAACTAAAAATCATATGAATTGAGATCTAAGTGTATCTTGAACAAGAACACCAAGAACACAAACTCAAATCCAAGAACACAAACCCAGAAATTTAAAATAAAATAAAAAATTAAATAAAAAAAAAACATCAAAGCATTAGTTCAAACCCAGATCTTGGATTGCTTCTTCTCTCTCTCTCTCACTCGTTACAGTCTCACTCAACACAACCAATCAGAATGGACGTCCCTAAAGAGCAAATCACTACTCTCCTCGAACACGGCCTCTACACCTCAGCTCAGACCCTCGTATTTTTCATTTCTCACTTCCCCTATAAAATCAATTTTCACTTCTTTACTCTTAGATTTCAATTTGGCTTTACTTTAATCCGATTGATTTGTTTGAATCAGGGTTCTTATCAGGTGGAGAGTTTGAGACTAATATTACTAGATTCACATTGCCAATACGTGCCCTTGCATTTAATAGATCATGGAGACTAATATCTCCATCCACGACCCTCTTCTTCCTTTAAGCGCTCCCAGGATCCTCCGCCACCACCGCGACAGCGTCACCGCCGTCGCCATTAGCCCCAACTCCACTTGCCTCGCTTCCGGATCCATCGATCACTCCGTCAAGCTCTACAAATTTCCCAGTATTCTAATCTCTGTTTCTCCGTTTCTTTTGTTGAGTATGAAGTTTGTGGAATTTTGATGATGGGATTTAAAAAAAAAAAGAAAAGAAAAATTGGGTTTGATTTGTGTTTTTAGCTTGATGGGTTTTCTTTCTGTGTGTCATTTATCGATTCAGTTGTTAGATTCGCATGGTAATCATTTTGTGCTCTATTGGGATTCTCTAAAGAATCAAGCTTGACGTGTGAAATGTTTTAATTTTTGTTGGAATGCTGGTCTGCTCGTATAGATCTGTGTGAAATGTTGAGATATTTAGGATTTTTAAAAAAAAATTTAAGTGTATGGTACTCTTGATGGAATGTGTGAAATGATTTTGTGTGTTTTGAGATCTAAATTTCTGGGTTTGTGTTCTTGGATTTTAGTTTGTGTTCTTGGTGTTCTTGTTCAAGACACACTTAGATCTCAATTCATATGATTTTTAGTTTTTAATTCTGTTTTTAATTTTTTTTATTTAGTTAAAATTAATAAATTAATTTTTATAGTTTAAATGCTAACGTGGCATTTTTTATTATTATTTTAATAGTCACGTCAGGCCAACAGTGCATGCCGTTTGCCACATCAGCAATATCCGTTTATGATGTAACGGTAGGGACCAAAATGGAACGGTTTTTCAGGAGAGGGACTAAAAGCGGTAAAAAAAAAACTTAGGGACTAAAACGGGAATCGGCTGAAAATGTAGGGACCAAAATGTGTTTTTCGCCTTACAAAATACATAACTGAATAGTTCCATTCATTGATTGAATAAAAATTACATATCTGAAAAATTGAAAAGTTACACAGCTTTGGGTTCTAGTTACAATCTACCAAATATTTACATAGCTTATTGTTCAAGTTACATTCTACCCAAAACAAATGAAGACAATGCTAGATCTACTAAACCAAAAACCTAAATCCAGAGGCTAAGTTATGGAATGGCAAGGTGTTAGGCACCAATTCCGCCCAGACAGAGTCTGGTCTTCTAAACTCTTGTGACCAATGTACTTTCTTATGCATGTCATGAATGATATGTTGAACATATGAATGAAAAATTAAATCACACAAATTTATTTATGAATGAAGTTTCTTCCTTGGTTTTTTTTTTTAAAAAAAAATTTAGATTTGTTTTAATGATTAAAAAAAATGATTTTGATTTGTCAAAATATCAGATCTGTTTTGTAGTATTAAAAAAAAGTGGTTTTTGATAATAAAAATTTAGATCTGTTTTGTTATATGTTTTACAAAGAATGAGAAAGATTTTTTAAGAAGAGAGTTTCACTCATAATCCAAATTTATGCAATCATGAATTAAAATAAACACAAACACAATAACACACAATCTCTTTCTTATTTCAACAATTTGCATGTATTAAGAAAATCAGATTTGCATCTTAAGAAAGATGCAAATCAGTTTTGATTTGAGAAAATTTTAGATTTGCATCTCATAAAGATGCAAATCTCTTTTTGATTGAGAAAACTCAGATCTACATCTAAGGAAGATGTAGATCTGTTTTTATATATTGAGAAAAATTCAGATCTACATCTTATAAAGATGCAGATCTTTTTTTTATATTGAGAAAAATTCAGATCTACATCTTATAAAGATGCAGATCTGTTTTATTTTAAGAAAAATTCAGATCTATATCTTATAAAGATTCAAATATGTTTTTGTATTGAGAAAAATTCAAATCTACATCTTATAAAGATGCAAATTTGTTTTGTTTTAAGAAAAATAATTGTTCACATGTAGATTTATTGGCATTCAAGAAAAAGATTATAACAATCACATAAAAAACAATCATGCTTTAACAAAACAACAATTTACAATTCATGTTATGGATATTTGAAAAAGAAAGAGATATAACATGCATCATCACATACAAGAAAAAAGTGTAAAGGAAACAACCTCTTGCATGAGCACACTTTGTTCTTGAGAGGATGTTTTAGGGTTCAAAGAAATTTGTTCAATTCTCTTTGAAACCTAAAAACCCTAATTTAAGCAGCAACACTCAGAGAGAGGATCAAAAAATATGGGTGGTTTGAGAGTAAAAAACGTATGCCTCTCAGAGTGTAGAAAAAGAGTTGCTGAATTATGAGGTTCAGTCTCTATTTATGGAGGCCAGAAGACTCTAAAAAATAGGTACGGACGATTAGGGTTTGAATTTAGACACATCCTTTTGCGAAAAGATCGAAAAAGGTATGCATAATCGTCTACCCATCACAGAATTGGCCCTATGGCTCCAAACACTCTTTTGTGTTCGGGTGCCGTTTGGACTCCTCTTCTAGGGTTTTTTGGCCGGTCCTTGTACCTAGACGCATTTTCATCCTCCGCCTATGATTTTTCATCTCTTTTTTGGATAATTTAGGATATTTAAGGATAATTATCTTGTAGATAAATACCCTAAAATAATTCTTGATAAAGTTCAGATTATTCACAGTTTTATTGTTATCCAATCATCCCTTTTATTCCCATGCATGCATCCCTATTTTAAACACTAATTATCAACCAATTACAAAATTATTTAATTAATTTTAATTGTTTAACCAATCAGAATTAATTTAAATTGATCATGTGTGGTCGATTCTACCTAGACATAATGCATGTTGACCGTGCAAACTTGATCATGCGATATCTTTCGATCCGATAGTCTGATTTGATAACTGGAAACACCGCTGCTACCGTTAGAATCTCAAGATCATTTTTATGATATGTAATGAATGAATTAATGCATGTAATGCAAAGACAAAATGATGCATGTAATGCAAGAACAAATTGATGCATGTAATGCAATTATGTTTTTTGGGGTACATGGATTGGTCATTCAAGTCATTCTCCTTGATTAAATTATAGGTGCAAAATTGAGTGTCTACACTCAATATGTTGGGCAACCACATTTAGTGTTGATGGAACATATATTCTCAAGATTGAATTCATAATCTCTTAACAAAGATATAAAATATTCCCTTGAGATAAATTTAATGGGTTTGGTTATTCAGAGTGTTAGGTCTAACCACTTTAGTAAGGAGTTACTAAAGTATTGTTAGGGTACTTTTTTTTTACACCTAACTTTATTTGAGTACCACCTATTTATTTTCAAATACCACTAATAAGTTATTAGGTTTCCACAAATATTTTTTGCTCTATTATTATGTTAATTACAAATGTTTCATATCTCATTATCTAAATTGGGTTATGATATAAACTATCACAAAAAAGCCCAAAAACTCATATTTTATCCAATTTCATTATCATTATTTAGCTAAGCCCAAAACCGGCCCTATGAACCCAATACACACATCCTATTCTATTTAAAGCCCAAGAATACTTATGCTTGGAAATATTTGAAAAACCCATGATTCAAGTCCATGGTAAAACAATTTTATCAACGGAATTCAAATCCATAATCAAAGCCCATGATTTAAACTCATGGCAATTTATTTATCCAAAACCCAATTCATATTAACAATATCAAAGTCCAATTCTCATTGGTAACATCAAAACCCAATTCTCATTGGCAATATCAAAACCCAATTCTCGCTGGCAATTTTTAAAACCCAATTTTCATTGACAACATCAAAGCTCAATTCTCATTGGCAATATCAAAGCTCAGTTCTCACTGGCAATATTTAAAACCCAATTCTCATTGGCAATATCAAAACCCAATTCTCTTTGGCAATATCAAAAGCCCAACTTACATTGGCACTATTAAAAGCCCAAGCTAACTACTTGGCACTATTTTATCAAAAGCCCAAGGTTATTAATACTTGGCAAAATACTATATCATAATTGTTTCACTTAAAAGTCCAACAATGAACAATACTTTAGATTCTTAAACCTATTACTATAAATTACAAACTCATGAAATTTATGAATTATTTATTCTCAAAACCCATGGCAATCATCTTATAAAAGCCCATGGAAAGTTATGATTATTTATCTTAGACTCGTGACATTTATTTATTTCATTTCATATTATAAACTCATGTTCACTATCTATCTTACATCAAAACATTCATAATATTTATTTCCAAAACTCATGGTAATTATTCATCCTACATGCCCATTATGATTATCTATAGAAAAACTCATGAGAATATCACATTATTCCATTATAATGGATATTGCCTCTATTTAAAACCCATGGTAAATATTATTCTCAAGAAAATATTGGAGGCCATTATTTAAAAAGCCCCAAAGAAAATATCATTTACAAAGGAATTCATAGCAAAAATTATGAGAAACTATACAAGTTGTTATTTAAAACCCATGAAAATTAATACCCAAAACCTATCATAAATATTTATTAAAGCTCATGGATTCATTTTTATTTCTACTAACAACTAAAACCCATGTGGAATAAAAAATCCATGGCAATATATGGTAGCTTTGTCCATTTTGTAGGGCTCATAATGAGAAAGCAAAAGGATAGGCCCAAATGGAGAGAACCACCAAGTCAGAGGCCCACCAAAATACTCAGCCCTCATGGCCGAGCCCAACATAAAATCTCAGCCAAAACAGCTCATGTGTGCAAACTGGCCCCACTGGAAAACTCCATTCAGTTTTGCCTTCCGCTAGAGATCACCTCAAGAAGCAACCAAGCTCCCAAACCAAATTAGGAGTTGGCCACCTGTCCCACTGCCAACTTTGACGTGAACAATACCAGAGGTTGACACCTAAAGACTAATGGGCAATAAATACCCTTCTTCCCCAAATTTTGGTCACAACTCAAGGAAGCCATAACCAAGACCTCCAAGCTCATGAAATCATCAACCAAATAGTTTATTTTATTACTAAAAATGTATGTAATTGGTTCATGAACCAAGCCCATGAATCCTAAAGGGAAAAATTTGGGAACATGTGGTTTGGAGGGCATAAAAGGATCTCCAGTGGAACCCTCTAAAGTGGACTTCAACTTTGACACCTAACTTGGGGTGTTGAATCCTACTTCCTAGTTTATTTTATTACTAAAAATGTATGTAATTGGTTCATGAACCAAGCCCATGAATCCTAAAGGGGAAAATTTGGGAATATGTGGTTTGGAGGGCATAAAGGGATCTTCAGCGGAACCCTCTGAAGTGGACTTAAACTTTAACACCTAGCTTAGGGTATTAAATCTTACTTCCTAGGGTCCAAATCTTAGTTACAGCAC
The DNA here is from genome assembly GCF_932294415.1 of Quercus robur. Lineage (NCBI taxonomy): Eukaryota > Viridiplantae > Streptophyta > Magnoliopsida > Fagales > Fagaceae > Quercus > Quercus robur. The sequence goes on from NC_065539.1 coordinate 14,772,231, forward strand.
TAAGATTCTCAAAACTTCCTTAATACTTGCCTTAATCCCATTGGCTAAACACAATCTCAGCAAACTTAGCTTTTAATGCAAGATTACCCTAAATATTACTCATGTGTGACATTGCCCAAAGAAGCAAAATAGCCCCAAAAGCAAATTCTCATTTTAGGCCAAATCCAGGTTATTAATTCAGCTGTCCTGCTCCCCTGAATCAAACCTACTTTTTTTTTGGATTTTAGCTAATTAATGCTTGCTCTAATCCTCTCGATAAAAGACAAATCACTCCAACCCCTTAAGGAGGGGAGGCGGGGGGGGGGGGGGGGGAAGCCTCTTTAAAAAATTTATGTCATTGACTATATTCTGCAAAAATTCAGTCCCTCTTAAACTTTCTTTAAGCTTCCCCAAGCTCTCTTAAGCTCACTCACAACCTTTCTCAGCCTATAGTCACCATAACACCAACATTCCCCACCTTGCTTACACCTTCCTACTCCATAAACGTCCTATGACTGACCATAACTAGCCTAAACTCCCTCCATGAAACTCAGCCAAGCTTCCTCTTAACCAACTTTTCATAAGCTCACACACTCACCCAACAAAAAAGCTTCTCCTTACATACCACCCACATTTCCCTTAAGGATCTTAGTAACCATATGCTGCACTGAGCTGGGATTCCCTTTCTCCCTTCATACCATGCCAAATAACTCCTTTTTTATCACTATGCAACCACTAATATTTACTTATTGTTTTACTATAAAAGGTAATAATGTATTTGAGACTTTTGGAATTTTTTCTTCATATTGATGTAATGATGACTGAGAGTATTGTGGACCCTATGGAACAAAATACACAAGAATTTCCTGAAGTTAATACTTTATTAAATTTATTTAATAATTGAATATAAATTACCCTAGCGCTGGAGATAATATTGTACTGCCAGAGGACTAATTTGAACTATGATGCTATAAGAGGACTAATTATACAACAAACTAACAACAGTAATGTGTATATTGGGCTTTATTGTTGTCTTCTTGTCAAGGTGCAGCCTCTATCTCTTGCTTGGGCGGGCTTACATGACACCAAAAGCTTTTGGGTTTTATTTCAAGAGTTCATCGTCAAGTTTCAGCTTGGTTATCCTATATTCTATTTGGAAACATCAAAATTTTCCCTTCAACAAGTATATATTTATGAAATTGGATTTCATAAATATATGATGAATAACTTAATGGATTAAACTGAGTACTCAAGGATTAAGATATAGTAATCTTCAAAGTGACAATCTACATTCATGACTTTATATTACTACGAATATTTTATGAAGGGGTTGCATGTACAATAAAGTCTTGAGATATAATTTATTAATAAGGCCTAGAGTGCAATTATATTTATATAGTGGTATTAAATATAATTAATGGTAACTTTGGACATGTCAATAGTTGACAGAAAAGCCCAAGGCCCATTGGAGTTAGAGTCTTATTTGTTCCTTTTTGGTCCTACTCCAAGCCACATACTAAATCCCAATTGGAATGGCCCGAAAGGCTAGCCCAATTAGATAATCAATTATAAGGAGAGAAACATACAGAATTTTGTAAGAGAATGAAAAGATTTGTATGTGAGTGTAGGACAATCTCTTATTCTCCATTGAACACATACATATAAACTGATTGAGAGACCACACTTCTTGGGCACAAGTGGAATTGGAGTGAAGATTTAAAGTGTTTCTAAGTACTTCTAATCTTTGGTTTTGAATTTCACCGTACCAGGGTACACTCTCTTGTTCTTATATTCTGAAATTTACATAGTACATGTTATCAATTGCTAATGAAGTAGATCCGTTAATTTTCCGCTGCGTAAGTTTTGTATGCGATATAAACATGTTTTTTTTTTTCCAACAAGAGCTAGGGAGAATTCGCATGCCTAAAAAATGTTAAGGTTTGTTGTTTATATAGAAGTGAAGAGCTGACCTAAATCCCTTAATATGGGGGAATTTCCTTGTAAAGAAAAGGATCCCAAGATACTTGGGGATCTCCTTCCCATATATAGGAGATTTGATTGTGCAGTAGGATCTTCGGTTATGATGAGCAAGTAATTTCCATATATGGACATATGAGTGGACCCCACACAAGTTCCATAGGAAACCCTAAGGTGATGGGTCGTCAAGATTGGGGGTTGGATCATTAACCCGGATTCGATAGCCCATAGGGTCAGTCATCCCTTTGGGATCAGTTTAGGTGTAAGGCCGATGATCAGACAAGGAAGGTTCGTCAGGTGAGGAAGGTTCGGCATGTGAGGAAGGTTCGGCATTCTATGTCGATCAATCAAAAATTATCCTCACCCAAACCAATTGGTCAGGAGGATGCATGACATCTCTCGACAAATCCCTGATGATGGAGTCGATCAGCATGGGAATGATCCGATGGGTCAGGAGGATGTGTGATGGAGTCGATCGGCATGGTCACGATCTGATGGGCCAAGAGGATGCATGACGGATCCCTAATGACGAAGTCGATCAGCATGGTCACGATTCAATGGGTCAAGAGGATGCGTGACAGATCCCTGATAACGGAGTTGATTGACATGGTCACGATCCGATAGGTCAAGAGGATGCGTGACATCCTTCAACATATCCTTATGATGAAGTCGATTGACATGGTCACGATCCAATGGGTCAAGAGGATGCGTGACATCCTTCGATGGATCCTTGATGACAGAGTCAATCAACACTATCTCAATCCAATGGGTTAGGAGGATGCGTGACAGATCCCTAATGATAGAGTCAGTCAACATGGTCACCATCCGATGGGTCGGATATGTTGACGACCCCTTGATACGTGATGACCGTCAAGGCGGAGTGTGTTGTATGATGTCAGGAAAGGTACCTGACGATACTTTTGGTGATCAAAGACTCCTTTGGTGAGCTCATGATGCTTTTGGTAACCGAAGACTTTAGAGTGTCAAAAAAATTTTGGATGGTGAAAATATTCCCAATCAATGTATATATATGATTTTGATGTTAAAGTCAGTTTTATTGAAAAGGAAGCTCATCAAGCTAATAATTGCTACTCTCTTAATTTATAAATCAGATACCGAGATTTTTCTGGCCTACAATGACTTGCACTAACGTAATAGTAATCCCTGGCCTACAACTACAATGACCTTTTTTTTCTTTTTCTTTATTTTTTTTCTTTTTCTTTTTTTTGATACGACAACTACAATGACTTTTTTTTTTTATAGGAACAACTACAATGACTTGGTATTGAAAGGTCGCTGTAATTCACATGAAGATTCTTTAAGTGGGGTGGGAGCTATTCATGCTTTCTGGTTTCAAGCCATTCAGGTTGACGAGTATTACAATGAATGGTTAATAAAAAGATTGAAACCCATTGCTGAAGTGGGAGCATCATAACACAATTTTTATCATAAAAAAAAATATATAATTAGTATGTATTTAGCAAAAATTAAAAAGTCAGCTTATTTTACTATTCAACTTATTCTTGTTACTATTCGTAAGCTTTACTGCATTTTTTGATATTATTCATAGGTTTCACTACAGTAATTTCAGCAAAAAGTTTTCAATTTCAACAAAATAAACAGATTCCAAATAGACCCTCAGTCAAATTATTTTTTTAAAAAGTAAATGTAATTAGTTACATATTAAAACTCTTACTTAAATTTAATACTATTTTTTATCATTTTTAATAAGAAAGAACGTGTGGCTATCTTTGTTGTGTGGTAATTTTTATTGAGTATATGTGATTGGTTTTTTTTTTTTTTAATTTTATAGTTCATTAATATTAAATTCTTAGTATTTTGCATTTATTAACTTACTTGACACAAAGATTTAAAAACTTAAGTGAATACATAACACAAACTTAAGTGGATAATTATAATGTGGTCTCCATATAAATTTAGACACATGACGTAAAATTAAATTTTAATATTAAATTATAATTGAACTTTCTGTGAATTCTACCTATTAATATATATATATATATATATATATATATAAATAAAGAAGTATATAATTTAGAATAGAAAAGGTATCGCTAAAGCAGTAAAGCATATAAAAAAAAGTTTAGAAATGCCCAAAATTAAATTAGTCGAAGAAAAGTATTCTACCAACATTTGGGAGCAGAACACCCCTCACCTTTATCAACTACAATCTGCAGGTCCAAACTATGAATACATTGGCCAGCCAACTAAACTTTAATTTCTTTTTTCCTGTTAATAAACATATGATAACTCAATATAATCATAAGTTGAGTGACCATGATAAATTATTGGGGCCAGATTTTAATCATTTTAACACATAACAGGACCATGATTTTAGTTTATCCACAGCATAATTCCATATCTCAATAGGAAGTAAATTACTCTAATAGATTTGCCAACATGAAAATTCACTTCATCATCTGGACTAACTATGTTTAATTGCAGCCATTATTTGATATTTCCCATTTGGATGGTAATTGGAATTGTGTTAAGTCTCCCTTGGTATACAAAGGGGCATGCTTATCTCAATTTCACTTAAAATGTTGTGACATGATACACATTTAGATCTGCAATATGTAAATCGATCAACTTGAGAGGATTCTAATACTTTGACAAAAGCTCCAATTTCCTCCCCTTGATTAGCGGCTCTCAGAATCCTGCTTCATGATTGAGCAAGGCTTTAAACAAAAATCCAATAGTGCAAATATCAAACTTGTGGATTCTATTCCTCAATTTCATAAGAAAAGTATTTGAAACTACAATATTGACAACATCAAACAACAACAACAACAGTAAATCTCAAAGCCTCAAACACCAGCCACTGTAAATACTTTCAGTTGTAATAACTTAAACAAAGAAACAATCAACTATGATGAAAGAAGATAAGAAAGCTCCCCTTTTCTAAAACGCTCTACTTCTCCTAGTGACAGCATAGCTTCTGCTTCTTGGATATACATCTGTGTTGACCTTGATATCTTCTTCGAATTCACACGGCTTGTCTTCGTCGATCCTTCCAATACCAACACTGCGGCTTCGAGGAATATCATCAGGCCCTGCCATTGGAGACTTGGTAACCTGCTGTTTTTGAAGAGAATCCAACTGAGTTCTATTGCCTACACTCCTTGTCGAAGCAACCCTTATGAGCTCACTGTAATCTTCTTTGCTACTGGATTTGGTGGAGTTGATGCTAAAGCTCTTAGGCAGAGTGGTGATTTGAGACGTGGGGCAAGCTATGGCTGCGCCAATGCCATATTCAAAGTGGCCAGAGCATTCAGTGATGCTATGGACATAGAAGTCCCTGATCTTGATCAGGAGTCTAATTGGTGCCTTGTACCAGCTGAGTTTTCTTTTTTTGGTACCTTCCTTGTTAACCATGTCGGTTCAAAAACACCAAGTACTATTTTCTTTGGTATAGATGTGTGTGTGATATGAACAAGAGAAGAGAACGACTAGAAGATATATTGGAAAAAAAAAAGTTTGGAATGGGAATTTAGGTAGTTAATTGGAAGATATGATCTGTGAAGTGTGAAGGTATTTGGATGTGATTTATTAAATATGATGGTCTATAAGTGGTGAGGGGGACAATTTGGCAATATAAAAGTGATAGCATGAGAGAGAGAAATGGGGTTTAGCCTTTGGATATTTAATAAGGCCTTGTAGTATACAATACGGTCCAATGACCATTCAAGGACTGAAGCTTTGGAAGAACGTGGCGACTTTGTCAACTCAGTAAACTTGGTGACTTTGTCAAAGTAAAGCAAAGTTTGGTTTCAATATTAAGCAACAAAAATTCTAAAACCACGTAAAATGTCATAATTTCTGCCACAGCTATTCATATAATAGACCATGAGCGGTGGATTTAAATAAAAATAACAAATAGTCAGTTACAATCTCCAAAATAGTTGTAGCAAAAGTTGTTATATTTTATATGATATTAAAACTATACATTAAACAACGGTGATAAATATATTTTTAACAAGGACAGATAAAAATCCAATATAGGTTCCAAAACAAATAAATAAAACAGAAATATTTTGAAGATTAAAATTTAATAGATGACAAAGAAATTGAAATGGCCATCCGAAGGTATCAAGGAGTTTTTCTTTTCTTTTCTTTTCTTTTCTTTTTTCCTTTTTTTTTTTTTTTTTTTTGTGAATAGAAGGTATCATACTCTTTTCCTTGTGTGTCAGACATTTCAACTGTAATCCGTGGACTTCACCACGGGCTAGTTTTTGTCCCTTACATTTATAATTTTAACAGTTGATTAATGACATAGCTATTAATGTTTGATACTCTAAAAATATTATAAGCATGGAGGATATAAGAAGAAAATATAATTCATTGGTGAATTTGTCAAAATTCATATTTAATAAAAAGATATTGAGTGAAATTGTAGTATTAGGCTACAACCAAATTTGTAGCCAAATTTTGTCCTAAAAAGATTGAATCCTACGTTGATAAAAAAAAAAAAAAAAAAAAAAAAAAAAAAAAAAAAAAATCTTTATTTATTTATATTTGTCGCGTGAGTTATTAGGCTAAACTGTAAGTCCAACACAAGTGAATGAGATAGGTGACATTACCAAGGAGCCATTAGTGATGTAATCAGATGATGATTACCGAAATTAATTTATTCTATAATCACTTAATCACTAAAAAAAAAAACTTGTTGGCTCCAAGATTTGATCAAATATATAATCAAAAAGACTTGTCGGCTCCAAACAATGGAATTTGATCAAATATATAATCACTTAATCACTAAAACAAGGCTTGTTGGCTCCAAAATTTGATCAAATATGTAATCGGCAAGACTTGTTGGCTCCAAACAATGGAATTTGATCAAATATATAATCACTTAATCACTAGAAGAAGAATATTTGTGGGAAAGGGTCATGCTTGTAATAAAATGTTTAAATTAAATGTTAAGTTTAATAAAGCATCTACTAGTTCGGCTCCAAACAATGGAATTTGATCAAATATATAATCACTTAATCACTAAAAGAAGAATATTTGTGGGCAAGGGTCATGCTTGTAGTAAAATATTTAAATTAAATGTTAAGTATAATAAAGCATCTACTAGTTCTATTTTATGCATGTTTTCTTTTGTGAATTTTTGGTATACTCATTTTTTGTCATATTTATAGTATATATGTGAAAATTATGAGTAGCTTAGGATTAATTCTAGGACTAACAAAGAATTTTGAAAAATGTGAAATTTGTAGTCAAACAAATATTACATAAAGGACTCATAAAAGTGTTGAAAGAAATATCAAATTACTTGAATTAATTTACATTGATTTATGTGAATTCTTCTATTTTATGCTTTCTTTTGTGAATTTTTGGTTTACTCGTTTTTGTCATATTTATAGTAGATATGTGAAAGAAAACTCTAATCGAGTTAACAAATGTTATGTTAATCGAATCATGTCCCCCCTAAAATCTTCGAGGAAAAACAATATTGATCATTTGTCATGTTTTAAATAGGATGCCACATAAGAAAAACTAAAATCACACGTTTTGAGTTGTGGAAAGGTTATACAAACCCTAAAATACTTTAAATAGGTATAAGAGCTATCACTTATTCTTTTCTTAGTTATGCAATTAACAGTACAACTACAACCTATAGATTTTAAGATTTGAAAATAACATAATTTTTGAATCAGGTGGCCGTTTGGAACCTCGCAATTTTCAGAGGAAATTAAAAGAATTAAAGTTGAAAAAAAAAATTGGGCTAGATTGTTTTGTTTTCAATATTAAGGAAGTTCTATAAAAGGATTCCAAAGTTCTGGGCCAATTTGATGAGAAGGTGAATAGGTTGTTTGTCGAGGTTGCAAACAGACTTTAGGCTACAAATGTTTTGTATATAATGACTATTGTACTATTTATCGTTAATTTTTATTATATTAAATGTCATTACAGTGGTTTTTCCTTTGAAGAGTTTTATATTGGTTTTTCACTTCATCGCCAAATTTTGTATGTTCTTTTTACTAATTTAATTTTTTTTATTTGGCTTGTCGTGCTTTAATATTATGGTATATTAGTCGGTTGATTGTTAAATCTAAAATTAAGTTCTAATTAATTTGTTGCTTAGAACTTTTTTTTCTTTTTTGTTGAGAAGAATTGTTGCTTAGAACTTTAAAGAGTCTAAATCAATATTTTTCATATAAGATGCTGAATTGGTTAATCTTTCTTTTTTTTTTGGATAAGTTGAATTGGTTAATCTTAATGTAAAATACGTACAATGAATGTAACGTTATATATTTTTTTTTTATGGTTAAACACATTAGTACAGTACACATCAATAATCGTTTACTATCTGATCATCTGTCTATTGTTGTTGCTTAGAACTTTAAAGAGTCTAAATCAATATTTTTCATATAAGATATTGAATTAGTTAATCTTTTTTTTTTTTTTTGGGATAAGTTGAATTGGTTAATCTTAATGTACAATACAATGAATGTAACGTTATATTTTTTTTATGGTTAAGCACATTAGTACACTACACATCAATAATCGTTTACTATCTGATCATCTGTCTATCTCTAACAAAAATTAAAAAATAAATAAGTAACCTACACTAAGCGTTTACTAAATTATAATAATCTAAATATATTTCACAAAGATAATGTTTACAATTATTCCTACGTGTGTCTACCAATTAGAATATAAATGTTAACAAAATATGTTTTATTATCCTATAAATAACTTGTCAGAAACTCAAGCTTTTAGATTAATTGACTCAACCCGCTGGTGCACATTGGCAACTCTTATTGATTAATCAACTCAATTATTAGCTGGGCATTCCCAATCCTCACGTTGCTGGTATTGCCGCCGTCTAATCAGTAATATCAATGGGAGATTTGTTTGCTTGTCCTTCTTTTTTCCCCCCTAAATGTCTAATCAAATTATCATGGTTGTTAGGCCTGCTAATTCACGCAGGAACCTGCCCATAATGGATATTAGGTAGTGATGTCCAAGTCAATATATCATAGATTATCTGGGGCCTGAAAGTCGAAAAGGAAATGAGGAGAGGGGTCCCAGGAAAAAAAAAAAAAAAAAAAAAAATCGTTGGATAACAACTGACAAGGCATTTCAATTTTAGACTAAATATTTTTTGTTTATCTTAAAACTTTACAATGATTTTTTTTTTTTTTTTCAAATCTAAACTTCAAAAAAAAAAAAAAATCGTCAATAAACTTTTAAAAGCATTCTAGTTTCTTTCATTCCATCATCCTTCGTTAACTTTTATTTTTTTTTTTTGTGTTTTAAGGGAATGTTGAGATAATATATTTTTAGTTTTAAGTAATCTAACGCCCAATCTCACATTTAATTTCACAACACACTTAGGTGTCAATTTATTATTAGATTTTAGTACTTACACACAAGACTATTATAGATCCTTGCTGAAAATAAAAAAGTTAAGTGCACCAATCACAATAAAGATTAAAGCATGTTGTCGATTTAGATGTATATGTAATTAGGTTTGTTCTTAGCATTTTTCATCCAACATGGAACAATTCTTTTTATTTTAAATCCATGTGTGGCACAAAATAATAATTCGATTATGCCATTTTCACATAGTCTTGCTTTATCATCTTCCTCAAAGAAAAGCTACATTTTTTTGCACAGGTTCTCACCTACTAAACTCTGTGCATGTTACAGCTGTGAAATATACTCACTTTCAATTCACCATACTCAAACCTCTCTTACAATTGTGTACATAATTGGGTTTGTCCTTAGCATTTTTCATCTAACATGGAACAATTCTTTTTTTTTTTTTTTTTTTTAAATCCATGCATGGCACAAAATAATTTGATCATGTCATTTTCACATAATCTTGCTTTATCATCTTCAAAGAGAAGCCGCATTTTTTCGCACAGTTTCTCACCTACCAAACTTTGTGCATGTTACAACTGTGAAATATGCTCACTTTCAATTCACTGTACTCAAACCTCTCTTTGCAACAATTACAAAGGGATAGTGACCCTCAATCTTGTAAGGGTCACATGTTTGCTAATGTTTTTGTAGCTTATTCAAGAGACTTGGAAAAAGAAAATTTAAAGAGTAAAAATGAAATCAATTGATCTATGGTAAATGAAGTCAACAGCAATCCATGACATTCACTGTACTCAAACCTTTCTTTGCGACAATTACAAAGAGATAGTGACCCTCAATCTTGTAAGGGTCACATGTTTGCTAATGTTTTTGTAGCTTATTCAAGACACTTGGAAAAAGAAAATTCAATGAGTAAAAATGAAATCAATTGGTCTATGGTAAATGAAGTCAACAGCTAGCAATCCATGACACCCAATTGGGGTGGGGTATCTATATTCTATAATCTCGCCTGAATACAAGTTACTATGAGACCCATGATGCTTGGGATGAAAGAATAACACCCCTTTAAGATAAGGTTTTTATAAAACAGAAGACCAAAATTACTTTTTAATTAAGACACTTCAACCTCCAACCATACCCAAAACTTCTATTAATTCTCCTCCTATCTATATTCAACATTATTATGTGCATACTTTCCACTCTCTTCCATTGTATCATCTTGTGAGGGGAATTCAAAAATTGCACACCTTTCCTGCAGTAAAAGCCTCACTAACATAACTCTTGCATCTTATTCCTTTCTTCTCTTTTGTACCAAAAAACAAGGAATTGAAATGGCAGATCAAATAAAATAAAGGGTAGAAGTGAAAAGAACAGCAATACTTGGATCATTAGATGACAACTTGAATTTAATGTAAGTTTGTTAAATATAATATTTTGCCGCCAATGATTCTAAATTAAACTTAGGACAACAACTTATGCCACACAAAAAACAAAAAACAAAAACAAAACAAAAAACCTTAGTCCAATGGCAAGATGTATAGCTTTGGGTCTAAATTGACAGAATTAAGAAATCGATATTAAATATGTCCCAATAGATAAAGTTTGTATTTGGAGTGTTTTTAAGACTTTGCCCTTAAAAAAAAAAACAAAACAAAACAAAACATTTCCTCTTAAATTGACCCAGTCATCCATGGATATATATAAGTTGACCAATGATTAATGTTTACAACGGACTTTTTCCTTCAATCAAAATGGAAGATAGCATTATAACAAATAATGCTAAAAAAAATAAAAAATAAAAAAAGTCGGTCGATTTAGAATTGTAGGCTATCTTCCATTTTGATTGAAGGAAAAAGTCTGTTGTAAAAATAATCATTGGTCAACTTATATTTATATCACTATATCAGTCTAACTTCATTTGTTTACGGAACATCATAATATACATAAGAATTTCTCTTCAGTACGGCATTTATATTTTCTTCAACGATAAATAATCCAGCAAGTCAGGGACCCTCATAAGAATAGAAGTGTAAATAATTAGCTGCGTCACCGGCAAGGTAGCTAGCTTTAATTAGCTTGCATCTCCCACCAGACCACCATGTTAGTTAGCAATGTGGAGAACAACCGAACAAAAAGCAACTAAAATTGGTCCTATATTTCGCCAAATTTTAGTCGTATATTTCGCAAAAAGCTTTTGCAGTACAATAACTAGGCATCTGATAGTGTTTCCTTTGATAGATATAATATAATTTCAACTTATGTTATTCACTCCATGATTATTAACCCCAATCGATTTTGATATGAGTAGGATTTTGATCTCAGATCTCTTATTCATTGATTAAAAACATTATCAGTTCAGCTAACTAAAATTCACATTTCTTGTTTCTAATATATATATATATATATATATATTTTTTGGTTATGTTTAGAGGTAGCATATTTGGGGGTAGGGACAGAATTAACTTAGGGCTGAGGGTAGCCATGCCCCCAATATTTGGAAAAATAAAAAATAAAAAAAATAAAAATAACATACTTAGCCCCCTCTCTCTCAAAAAATTTACAAGTTGACCCATGAAATCCTAAAAATGAAAAATTTATCAAATCATTCATTGTCTGGTTGTCCCAAGAATATCAAGAAAAACTTTTAGCCAAACATTTGGACAATTTACAAACCTGGACAACAAGAAAAATCTACAAAACAATTCACATATTTGGATTATAAGAAAAATCTTTGGACACTATCTAAACAAAAACAATTATAACAAATCAATTACAAATCCTAGTAAAACAAATAACAAAAACCCAATAACCTTTACTTAATTTCTACCTTTCATTTGAGAGCTCTCTGCCCCTCTCAAATGACTCCACCCCATAGCCATAAAGACAACTCCTATGCTGTTGATCACTCCATCCACACACCAATTAGTGTCACTAGGCGCCTTTTAATGTGGGAGGGTTTCATAGTCTTAGCCCCCAATTAGCAGGTATTGTTCGCTTTAGGCTCGATTTGTTCGTGGCCTTCACGGTTTTGCTCAATCCCACATCGGGGAGAGACGCCTCCCACATGTGCCTTATAAGCTTGAGCCTAAAACACATGTGTACCACTACTACATTGCCAACCTCTAGTATTGATATTCCAATTTTTTTAAATTCTTGAACAAAGAACTTTGGACTTCCCTAAGTTTTAACCTTGATTTTGTCCTTGTTTTGGGGGGGGGGGGGGAGAGAGAGAGAGAGAGAGACATAGTACTAGTAATAGAGTTAGATAACGATAGCAGTAAATATGTAAGTTATCTATTAAAATATACATTAAAGAATTGTTTTAAAAAATCTTTAATTCAATAGAATAGAATCTTGTAATTTCAAATTCTTCCAATTCAATCTGTTAACTATTAACTTTATTCAATTCAATTTTCTAGTTAATATCCGTTAGGTGATCTATCGTTAAGTGTCCAAAATTGCATAGTTTTGATTTTTTTTCTTACATTAAAAAAATTCATAAACTAAGAAAATATATTTTTTTTTCCTTAAAACAATTAGCAATTAATACAAACCCAAAAAAAATTTGTATAAAAAAAATCAAGTGGCTTTCTTGAAGATCATACTTCTAAAAAAATTTCTTTTCTTTCAAATTTCTCTATGCTTTCGCAAAAGTTTACAAAGAAGCATTTGAATTTTATAGGTTAGCTTGTGAAGGTTTTGCATCCAAATTTAGGGTTTATTTAATTCTATATTAAATTCAAGCCGATATGTGATTCTAAGAGCAAGTATCAATTCAAAATCGAAGTGAAAATACATGGATGCTTGGGGGAATGAGGTTCCAAGTGTGTTGGATTTTCAGTCACGAAGTTTGATATGAAATTAGGGTTTTAATTTGGGTTTGGGATTGTGAATTGTTCAAATTGAATGGTTATGAATATGATAATCAAATAGACTATATATGAAACTCGAAATACCAAATTTGAAGTGGTGCATGCTAGAAGAAAGAAGAAGAAAATTATTTGTATTTTAAAAATCCCAAGAGAAGAAAAGGCAATGAATAATGCTCATTGGTGTTGTTTGCAAAAGAAATGAAAGAAAAATAAAGTAATGATCTCAACATGACAAGATTAATAAAATCCATCTTTACAAATGAATAAACATATGTTTATACATTATCTATCCTACATTCAAACATTGCTTGAGGCTTTTTTTTTTCTTGTTTCTTAGTATTATTAACATTTAAAAAAAAAAATGTAGCTAAGCCTTGTTGACCCAAGGCCCCAACCAATTTAAGGACAATATCTAGCCCGAAAAGCTAGACATGCTATCTAGAGCCCACAACCTCAATATGTGAGAATTAACTAGCAAGAGCCTTATAATCTTGCCCCTAAAGGAGTCAATCCCACCAATATAATGGAAACGTCAACAAATTCATTAAGGCCACTACTATACTGGAGGCTACAATTAAGGAAAAATTTTCATTAATGAGCCTTTATATCAAGAACTCCTAAACTAGAGAAGTTGCAAAAATTCTACGAGCAATATCTCCTTAAAGAGTTTTATTGTTGTTGTTGTTATTGTTGTTGTTGTTGTTGTTGTGTGTGTGTGTGTGAATGGGGGAGGGGGATTAAACCCTAGATGTCATGGACATATCAAGAGGTGTCAACCAAACATCAAAGTGTTTAGGCTAATGCCACCCAAGGTACCTTTTTTTTTTATGTTCTTCCATTGACTTATTAGCCATTTGATCACTAGTTCATCTTTAAAAACTGCATATCTTTTAAATTACAATTTTTAAAACACTTTAAATGTGTTACAATACAATTTTTAACAAATCATTTTCAAAAACATGAAAAATAGCATGTTTGGTAGCTGAATTTAAAGATAAAAAAATTGGGACCCACCAAAAATTTCTTGTTCAATTAGTTACTTAAAAAAAATTGTTTTGTAAGAATTTTTCTCATTTTTCATATTACAAACAATTTTCAAGAAGACATATCTCATAGTTTTTGTTCTCAAAATTCCAAGAGCAATATAATTCTCTTCTCATTTTTCATATTACAAACAGTTTTCGAGAAGACACATCTCTTAGTTTTTGTTCTCAAAATTCCAAGAGCAATCTCTCTCTCTCTCTCTCTCTCTCTCTCTCTCTCTCTCTCTCTCTCTCTCTCTCTCTCTCTCTCTCTCTCTCTCTCTCTCTCTCTCTCTCTCTCTCTCTCTCTCTCTGGGCGATTGGGAATTGTTGGAAAAGGTTTAGTTTTTCACTTTTTGTCTCACTTTTTTTTGTGCAAATAATATATAGCTTTTTAATTTTTTCAAAATAAGCTAATTTTTAGTTTTTTGTAACACCTTTAGCGTAAAATTTATATCTTTGATAAATACTATACAATGAAACTACCGAAAATAAACAAGTTCCAAATAGACACTCAATTGTTCTCCTTTCTACCAACCACAATCGAACCACCATGACTGATCTTGAGATCTACCGCAAGACCGATCATGAGATCCATCATGCGTCCCCTCTCAATTGTGGGTCTTGTCGTTGGTGGTGAGTTTTAGGTTTGGTTGTTGATGGGCTCTAGATTGTTGAGTTTGCTAATGTTGTTGTGATTCTTTGGTCCAAAAAAAGAAAAGAATGAAAACACTTATGTATAGAAACACATTACAAACAAATTCTCAAGGGAAGAAAACAAGTTTTGACAATAAATTCTTAAACCAATACAAATTGAAAACACAAAACAGTCACTAAATAACCCCTAAGTTGTATCAAATGTACTCTCTTTTTTTGAATTTGGTATTAGGCATGATCATATGCCTGCGCCCACAATGCCACTGCCACCCTTTGACTAATTGTTGATTTATTTTAAAAATAAAAAATAAATAAGGAAAATGAGAGATTGTTCCATTTGTCCTTCAATCAGGGATTTGAGGAAATGGTACAAAAAAAACCCTAAGGCCCAAAATATAGCTAATAAAGCCCAAAAATCACCTATATTAGATTATGAACTAATTATGCAAAATAGGGTTTTGCTACAATGCTTGTGAAAATATATAAGTCATTGTAGCTTATGCAAGATGATTTTTTTATTATTTATTTGCATTTTCTATGTGTGAAAGAAAATAGCGAATGGTGATTGTTGTGTGTAAAAAGAGATAAATAATTATAAAAAAATTAATAAAATAAAGTAGAAAATAGATAATGAAATATGGGTGTTTTAAAAAATGATTAGCTTTAAAAAAATGTAAGTTTTTATTTTAAAATAGACAAATAATTTTTGCGTAATTGATGTGAATGCTGTTTTGTGTGACAAATAAGGCCAGCCCTATTTGAGACTTCCATACCAAAGTCCCCAATCCAAAGTTCTAACCCATTCTCTTTGGGCCGAAAACTCATTGCCCAATGGGTTGGTGTTCTACACTGCAATGATGGCACTCAATTAGTCAGTGACTCGCAAGTTTCGGTAAAAAAATAGTAATAATAAATGGGCCATAATGGTTTTCAATAAGTCTATGACTTGTAAGTCAGAACTTTCTCAAAAGAGAGAGAGAGATTTCCGGTTCTTTAAAAAAAAAAAAAAAAAAAAAGGCCTTTCTCAAAAAAGTCCATGGGCCATCAGTGAACCTGAACAACTAGGTCCACATAACTCGGTAGGTATTAAAAATGGTTTTAGATCACATTAGTCTAGCCATTTCTTTCTTCTTCTCTTTTTTAACCATTAGTCTAGCCATTTCAGTTTTTACTCTCCCCCATCCATTGAGTGTGTTTATTTCTTTTTTCCTTTTTTAAAATAAATAAAAAATAAAAAATAAAAAAAAGAAAGAGAGGCTTTTACTCTTTACACCCAACTCACCTGACCTTATTTTAAATTGAGAATTATACTTTTTTTTTCTTTCTATTAATACTAATGGAAAGACCACTCTCATAGACCTATATATATAGCCAAAACTAAAAGAAAATCCAATTAAATTCTAAAAAATTTGAGTCTAATTTTGCATCACGTGTCTCATCTAATTTTTAAATTTGTGTATCAAGTAAATTATTAAGTGCAAAAATCAAAGACTCTAAATTTAATTAGATTCTAAATTGAATTTTAATTGAAGTTTAATTTTGCGCCATATGTCTCATTTTATTTTTTATTTTTTGTGACAAGTAAATTATTGAGTGTAAAAATTGAAGAGTTTAGATCCAATTAATTCTATATATATATATATATATATATGAGAAACCATTACTGTAGGGAAGTAGCACAAAACATATAATTTCGAGATATGGGGCCCAACTACGAAGGCAAATACGCCAGAACACGGGTAAAAGGTGAAACAAGAAGTCATTAGAAATGCCCCTAAGATCATGAACCTCGGAATTCGACCTAACAGGACCCATCACCCATAGTCCGAACATGAGTGGACCACTTGAGCCATCTGAGGAAAGGGCTTGCTTACTACACTATCCACATCAATTCAAGTTCTGAGCTACCAAATGCATCCCACCAAGGTACGCACAAAGTATCTGATGATGTCCTCTGAATCTTCCTAATAAATCAACAACAACCCACCTGACACAATTGCATTTAATGCAACAGATAACTTATCAGAATAAAACAAAAGGTCTCAAAAGTCTCTATTCATCATAACCTCAAGAAAAGAAGAGCTTGATGGGACTGAAGGTGAGCCAACCATGCTAGGACAATACCTACTATGGCACATGTTGGAGAAGAAAATAGGGAGAACCAAGTAAAGGATAAGGATGAAGAAGAAGGAGAAAGGGGAATATAAAAGGAAAGAAGATAGAAAAAGAGAGGAGAGGATTTTTAAAAAACCAAAACGGCTAAAAAAAAAAAAGAGAGAAGAGCAAGACACTTAGTGAGGAATGTAACAGAAAAGATTATATCAACAAAGTACAAAGCATATTTTTGAAAAGCATAGAATTATCTATTTCTTGTTCAAATCTCTCATTGCGGATTATATTAAGCCCATAATAAAAATTAATTGTGATTATAAGTGGGCAATTAAGTTTAAAGCTAAATTCTCTCTTCCACAATTACATATTTTAGAAATTCATGGCTTCTTACACCAAGTTTAAATGCACTCGTGCTTATGCACAGGGTTGCACACTAGTTTATATATGTATGTATATTAACAGGCAAAGTAAAGAGAAAATCTAATTATATTTCAAATTGATATTCAATTTGAGTCTAATTTTGCGCCACATGTCCTATCTAATTTAAGTTTTTAAATTTTTGTCATCTCTAGTGGTAACAAGTTTACTTCTGGAGCTTGTTGGGGTATTTTTTTCAGGGTTATAGGGAAACACCTATCTATTCTTGAGTACTCCATTACCTTCTTCTAGTCATGGAGGATTTAGCAAATAAATGGATTATATTTTCATTATCAGACACAGAAAATATTGGGTTTGTTCTTCAAAAGGACCAACGATCAGGAGAGTTCATCATAGCGGCACAATTTTTGACCCCTCACTTCCTGAACATGGAGATTCTGGTAGGAACTTTTAAGCAACTGTGGAGGTCCACCAACGGTTTCAAGATTCAAAACCAGAAAGATCACAAAGTTCACTTCGTCTTCGATAATTTGAGCGATGTTGATCGAATTCTTCAAAGCCAACCTTGGAGCTTTAACAAACACTTAGTTATGTTATAGTGATATGATACGTATGTTTCAGTTCGTGATTTGGTGTTTACAAAAGCACTCTTCTGGGTGCAGGTCCATAATATTCCTATGCGTTTTATGAACACAAAAGTGGCCGAAGGTATTTGTGACACCGTGGGTGTAGTGCAAAAATCAAGCAAGGCAGTTGATGATGAGGGAGGATATTTTATTCGAGTCCGTGTTAGTATCAATATTACATTTCCTCTCTGCCGAGGTAGGGTAATAACCTTGGAGAATTGGGAGAAACATTGGGTGAATTTTAACTATGAGCGCTTGCCTAATTTTTGCTTCTGGTGTGGCCGCCTGAACTACAGCGACAAAAATTGCAATTTGTGGATTGAAAGCAAAGGTACCTCTCTCTGGATAGTCAACAATTTAATTCCAGTTTGAAGGTAGCCCCATATTCGGCTGGTGCGAAGGCATTCTGCGCACAACCCCGTTTCGGTGAAGGAAACCCAACCAATAACAGTTACAGAAATTGGAGTTGAAGGAAATAAAGGTGGGGGAAGTGGCAGATATGGTAATGGAAGCAAGTGATGAGGGCAATAAAGGAGATAAGCTGTTAAGAGTCAATTTCGGACCTAGAGTTATTTCCAATCAAGGACTCTATCTCAAATGGATTGCTACCAATTAAAGCTTTGATTATTTTGGAAAAGGAAGTTAATGAGGAGCCTTTAAACAGCAAAGCCATTGATTCAGCCAAATTATTTGAAATTGAAATCAATGAAATTGATGAGATTTTAAATAATTCAGGTCAGACCTCGGTTTTCAAAGGAAATTCAATGATCTTAATTCATGATGATAATTATTCCCATGCAAACCCTAAGCGGCCCATAATGGGTAATACGTTACACAAGCTAGAAATTAGTGAACCTCATATTGTCCAAGCAACAGTTCCTTACGCAGCCACCTCCTCAGCTCCCAATAGGCCGAGTACCAAGGGCAAAAGAAACAAACAGATTAGAACAAAGGCAGTGGGTATCAAGGAACAAAGCAAATTGATTGGAGGAAAGAGAAGTGGGGATGATCATCTGGAGTTACCAAGAAAGCGTAGGTTGGTTTCAAAGGGTGATGAAAATTTTTCAAACTCAATAGTGGAGGTTGAGACTTAGCCCCGCCAATCACAATGAGTTGCTTAGTTTGGAACTGTCGTGGGCTTAGAAACCCATGTACAAAGAATGAGCTTGCTAGTCTTGTGCGGGCAAAAGATCCATCTGTCGTGTTTATAGCTGAAACATGGGCAGATGAAGCTAGGCTTAAAGATGTGAAAAGGAAAATACAAGTTGACAATATGTTTGTATCACCAAGATCAAATAGGGGTGGCGGATTAGTGCTATTTTGGAAGGAATCCTATATTAAGCACACATCTAAAATGCATAAATCATTGTTAAAATGCAAATTTGATACAATGCATGATGATTTAAACTCATTTAAACAAAAACCAACCCAAAAATTTTGTGAAAAACTCATCAATTTTGAAAAACTCCAAATTTTTCAAAAAATCCCAAAAGTTAGGTCAAAAAATGAAATGCATGATAAGATGAGTGAAAATGAGATCATACCAAAGGAAGAAGATGATCTTTAGGCCGAAAAGCTTCTGGGTTTGAGGTTGAGAGAGAGAGAGAGAGAGAGAGAGAGAGAGATGAGTTTGGGAAGGTGAGGAGACAAGTTCTGTCAAGAGAGATCGGGGAGAAATGAGAGAAATTCGCACTGACCCTTTATATAGACATCCACGATTCTCGATGGATCTAGATGTGTCAAGAGCTGTCAAGAATTTAAAAAAAGAAAAAGAAAAAGAAAAAGAAAAGGCTAGAAGGAGCTATCGAGAGGTGTCCACAGCAAAGTGACCTTGATGGATCAAGCAACTATTCAGAATCTATCGAGCATACATAAACTTTCTCGATAGATCGAGAAGTGTCAAGAAGCTATCTAGCCTGATTCTAATAAAACTCGATGAATAGAAATTGCGATAACATCTATCGAGAAAAGAAGCTCAAAAGGCTCGATAGTTAGCCTAGTTGTCGAGAGGTATCGAGAAGCTGTTGAGATTACTCAAAAATAGTTTTTCAAAGAAAAGAAAAACACAAACATAAATGCAATCAAACATGCTACTCAACCAAAGATCCAAATATCATTTTAAGCTCTTAAAAACATCCTTCATAAAAAAAAAAAAAATGTCAAGCATTTAGGTCCAAAACGTGCACACACACTAAAAAAGTCTAAGCAATTTTATATTTTAAAAAAATTAAAACAGTTTAGTAAGCATACATTAACACATGTATTCCTTGTGATGATCAAATCACATTGTATCTGCACATATATCAAAAGTAGTAAAGAATATTGCGTGTTGTGTGTGAAAAACATTGCAAGGTTACATAAGTGTCTACATGTTATGATGATTTGAGATATGAGAAAAAGACTTTAACTTACGCACAATCATAACTGTTTGATGAGGACTATCACATTCAAGGTACATCCTATAACTCCCACATCTCTTAGAATACAGGCTTGCAATTATATATAAAGCATTTAGATTTTTTTTGCTTTTATTTTCTTTGCATATTTTTCTTTTAAGTAAACCATGCATGGATATATAAAAGAAAGAAAAGAAATACCCAATTATGTTAAGTTTTTGACATTGCACTTTTACTATGCCAAAGCATACAGATGTGAATTTATGATTGGCGAGTAACAATGGTAAGATGGTTATTTATACATTTCTCTTAAGATTTTCTAGTCCTTCCCGTCAAAAAAAGTGATACAAGTGTTAAGTACAAGAGATTACTTAATCTTACTCATCACAAACACGAGCCACAAAACTCACTTGCTTAGTTGTGCATAGAGATGCTCATCTAAGTTACAAAAGACACAAAGTTTAGAAAATTTTGTTTCAATGGCCATCTAAGGTACACAAGTACTAATGTACACAAAACACATATTGTTTTTGTATTTTTCTGATTTTTCAATTTTTTTTTTAATGAAAAGCAAAATAAAATAAAACTGAAAATAATCAAACAAAAACATGTTAAACAAAGTAAAGTATAAAACTAGACTGACTAAAAAACAAGAAGGCAAAACACACAAGTAATGCATACTCAAAAACAAGAAAGGGGAGAGAGAAAAAAAATGTCTAAATCACTTGGAGCTTTTTTCTTTCCACACCTTAAAAGAACCTTTCCATTTAGCAAACCCTTGATCCAACAGTGAGGGGAAAGAATTGAAACCGTTCAAGTTCGAAAGGAATATGAGAGCTTTGAGTAGATCTCCAAGAGGAGCAAAGGAGGATTGAAACTGATTCTAGTTTCCCAATGAGATCATACTGTTGCTCTGTTGAATGGCTAACCATTTATAGCAATTTGGTCGAGTATGTCCAGCAACTCCACAGTGATGATAGAAATGTTACTTCTTTTATTTAGACTTTTGAGTATTGACCTTCTTAGCCCTAGGGTTTTTAATTTCTTTCTTATCAAGTTTAAGGGGTGCTTCTAAGATAGATTTATCCTTATCTATGTTCTCACTAACTAACACAGTTTTGACATTATTTCTAACAAATTCAATATTATTAGTAGGAGAAACAAAAACAGTAGTACTAGTAGTAGCAATACTTGGAGAAAAGAAATCATACCCTAAACCGGTTCGATCGGAAGCAAATTTCTGAAGGCTTAGCATCTCGTCAAGCTTTTTACTTGAAGTCCTTTCTAACTGAGCTCTGACTTGGAATAGCTTTGCCTCAAGTTTCTTAGTCTTCTCAGCCAAGAAGTTGTTCTCAAATCGCAATGCTCCAATGGTCTAATTGGCTTCATCAAACTTCGTGGAAAGCTCTTCTCGATCAAGTTCCACGTCACTCAGCTTCTTGGTGGCCAGCCTATATAGTTTCTCATGCTTCTCGGAAACCTTATACAACTTTTCAGAGGCTGTATGGATATCATCTTGTTCGTCCATTTTCTCGAACTTAGAATCCACCAAGTCCTCTTCATCATCCACATCTTCAACAATCCCCTCAACAAGATTTATAGTGATAGTGAAGGCATTTAGGATTCCATCATCCTTATTGTTTGAATCATCCCCAGGCTCGGCGTTGCTCAAAGTAGCAACAAGTGCCTTACTCTTCCCAATGGTCTTGAGATATGTAAGGCACTCTTGTTTCATGTGACTGAAACCTTGACACCCAAAGCACTTTGATCCTGAGGGAACAGTATACTGACCGTCATCCCTAGCATCCTTCTTTCCTTTGTCTTGGTTCTTGAACTGAGACAAACTAGACTGCTTGCAGTCTTTATCAAATCCTCTTGTATTGGCATTCTTCATAAACTTTTTGAATTGCCATATGATATAGGATCTCATTTTAGAATCTTCATCATCTGAAGACTCATCAGTATCACTGCTTTTGACCTTCAGTGCCATGCTTTTTCTCTTGCTTGATTTCCCGATCCTTGTCAAACTCAACTCATAAATCTGCAAATTGCCAACCAGCTCTGTCAAAAGAATTTTGTCAATATCCTTTGATTCCCCAATCGTGATGATCTTGGCATGAAATCTCTCAAGTAGAGATTTGAGCACCTTTCTAACAATCTTAGGTTCGGGAATGGTTTCCCCAAGATTTAAGGCTGAGTTCACTATGTCCTTGAACTTGGCATAGAACTCATCGAATGACTCATCCTCCTCCATCTTAATCTCTTCAAAGCTCATGGTAAGCCTCTAAAGCTTTGAATCCTTGACAGTCTTAATTCCTTCATATGTTGTTTGGAGGATGGTCCATGCTTCCGTTGTAGTTTCAGTAGATGATATCTTCTTAAATTCTTCATTCGTGACTGCACTGAATAAAGCATTCAATACCCTGCTGTTGAAATTAGCCGCCTCAATCTTAGCATCATCCTAATCGGTCGGAGCTTCCTTTGACTTTGTTCAACCTATCTTCACAGCTGGCTACACTTTTTCATCTAATGACTGCAAGAAGGCTCTTATGCGCACTTTCCAGTATGCATAGTTAGTGCCATTAAATAAAGGAGGTATAATAAGAGACTGTCCTTTATCCATGACAAATAGAGGTCAATGGATCACACGGCAAAAATTAAAACCTAATCAGAGTGTGTCTGCTCTGATACCACTTGATAGACCAAGAGTATTGACCCCTTGTGATCAATTAACAAATTAATTAGCCAAGTTAATTAATTAATCCGATTAACATGCAATACGTGTGGTAGCATAAACAAATCATCAACTAAGTTAGCAGAAAATAAAGTTGACACGGTAATTTGTTTACGAATAGGGAAAACCTCCAAGGAAAAAACCCCACTGCATGATTTTAAGGTCACCACTCCCGAGAATCCACTATTATCACAACAAGTGGTTACAAGTAAATGAATCCAAGTATCTTATACTAACCTACAGTTGAATCCTTACCTCAATACCCAATTAGACTTGTTCTGTAGTGACAATCTCTCCTTTTCAATGCACGACTCCCAGTACGTAACTAACCAATTGATGCACGAATCCAAGTACGTGACTAACCACCAAATTAAGAAGGATGTTGGTTGCAAAGTTCTTCAGTTCATCAACACAATAAAGATCACGAAACTCTTTGGTTACAAAACCCTACGGCGTATAAACGCAACAGCTTCTTGAAAAGAAAGATGAACTAGGGCAAATTGTCTCCAGTCAAGTTGCACTCACTTGCATCAGCTGTGACAGCCCTTAGAATAATCTTTATATATGTTTAGGGTTGTGAGAAAAGAAAGCTCAAACATGTATACACAGATTTGATGAAAATTAGAACTGAAAATTTGATTTTCATAATTCTCAATAGATAGGATATCTATCGAGCAACTGTCGAACATCGGGCAAAAACTGCCTTTTAAACCTTGATAGATGCTATCTGTCAAGCTAGCTATCAAGTTTTAAAATCCAACACTTCTTCACTTGATTCTTGGACAGATGTGCATGGCTTTAACACTTGGACTTGAAATCTTGTTCCTTGAAGTATTAAACACGTCCTAGATCTACCCAATTATAAGTAAAGTGTGTTTTGTCAAAGGATTAGCCAATTCTATATTAACATATGTTCCTAACATGACTCACATATATCCTAATATGCCTCCTCTCTTTTACCAAAATTATTGGAGTCTTGTTGGTGGTGATGTAACAAATTCAATTTTGTCTCTCCTTAATTTAGCCACACTACCTGAACCCCTTAACCACACCTTCCTCACTTTAATCCCAAAAAAAAAAAAAAAAAAAAACCCAACATCCGTGTCGGATTACCGCCCAATAAGTCTTTGCAATGTTCTTTACAAAATTTTTTCGAAGGTCCTAGTGAATAGGCTTAAAAAAAATACTCCCATCCATCATTATTGAACACCAAAGTGCTTTCACAAAAAATCGTCTAATTTCTGATAATATTCTTGTGACTTTTGAAACTCTTTATAGCATGAATAATCATAAATCTGGCAAGCATGGCTATATGGCTCTAAAATTGAATATGAGTAAGACATATGACAGGGTGGAGTGGTCTTTTTTGGAGATGACTATGAGAAAATTGGGTTTTAATGAAAGATGGATAACCCTTTATGATGAATTGTGTCAAAACTGTGTCTTATTCAGTTTTGGTAAATGGGGAGCCAAAAGATTTGTTTCGACCCTCAAGGGGAATTCGACAAGGAGATCCCTCTTTTATTGTGTACGGAAGACCTTCAAAATCTTATTTCAAAGGTGGAAAGTGAGGGTTCTATTCATGGCTTTGCCTTAAGTAGGAGAAGCCCAAAACTAACCCATTTGCCTTTTTGTGGATGATAGCTTACTTTTTTTGTAGGTCAAACAAGCAGGAATGTCAAAAGGAGTTGGATATTCCAGCTACCTATGAAAGTATGTCAAGCCAACAAATCAATAGAGGGAAAACTTCTCTCCTTTTTAGAAAATCCACCACAGTCCACAGAGGCAATGAGGCAAGAGATGAAGGATGTCCTAGGAGTTCCTGAAATTGTGCACTATGATAAGTATTTGGGTCTACCATCACTTATAGGAAGACGCAAAAAAAGCAAGTTTTGACTACATCAAAGAGAGAATTTGGAGGAAATTACAAGGTTAGGAGGAGAGATTGCTTTCACAAGCGGGTAGGGAGGTTTTGAAAAAAGCGGTTGTCCAAGCCATTCCAACTTACACAATGGGTTGTTTCAAGCTTCCACTAGCTCTTTGCCACAAAATTGAGGTTCTCATTCGAAAATTTTGGTGGGGTGAGAGAGGTAATCAAAGGAAAATACATTGGGTTAAATGGGCGGACTGTGTGAACCAAAATCTAAGGGTGGGATGGGATTTAAGGAGCTACCTTTGTTTAATGACACTCTTTTAGCAAAACAAACTTGGAGACTTTTGCACAATAAAAACTCTTTGTTTTATCCAGTTTTCAAATCAAAATTCTATCCATACTGCTCTATTATGGAAGCTAAGGAGGGGAGGGGTGGATCTTATGCATGGAGGAGCATACTTTATGGAAGAGAGGTAATTCGATGAGAAGCCAAGTGGAGGCAGGAAATGGGGTTTCAATAAAGGTTTGGGGATATAATTGGTTGCCTTCTTTAAGCAATCCAAGGATTTATGGCCCTCTGATTACTGATCTGCAAGACGCCACTGTAAGTTCACTCCTTAATCCACTTACTTGCCAATGGAATTCATCACTACTGTCCTCTGTTTTCAACCAAGGGGAATGTGAGTTAATCCAACAAATTCAACTCAGCAAAAGACCAACGGGGGATGTTCTGTTTTGGCCCTATGTTCAATCCGGTAACTACTCGGCCAAATCAAGTTATTTTTTTCTGAAACAGGAAAATCATACTTTAGCTATCCCCAGCCAACAACTCGTGGAGCAATCAGCACTAGCATGGAAAAAGATATGGAAGTTGTCCGTGCCTTGCAAGGTGCGAAACTCTATATGGAGATCCTGCCGATATGCAATTCCCACAAAATCAAACCTGGTCCGTAGATGTG
The DNA here is from genome assembly GCF_932294415.1 of Quercus robur. Lineage (NCBI taxonomy): Eukaryota > Viridiplantae > Streptophyta > Magnoliopsida > Fagales > Fagaceae > Quercus > Quercus robur. The sequence goes on from NC_065539.1 coordinate 14,798,169, forward strand.
TGGTGGAAGATTCCACGCGTTCCCAGTGACTCAACCAATAGGAAGATGTGTTCCACACTTTGTGGTCATGTTCGAGTCTTACACAGGTTTGGGATGGTGACCCACAATGGAATTTTAGAGGACAGACAAGTTTCTAAAACTTCCAGCAACTCCTATCTCATGTCTTTGATTCAGAGTGCAATGCTAAACTCTTCGCTATGATGGCATGGACGATTTGGTTCAGACATAATGCAATCCGATCAACACCTCCAAGTTTCCTAGTTGATCAAGTTTAGCAGCATGCAATTGATTCACTACTGGAATTTCAGGCTGCCCAGCCAAGGAAGCTACCAACTCCACCTTGGCCATTGCCAAAATGCTCTCCAACGGATGAGGATTATTACAAGGTAAATTTCGACGGCACAATCTTTAAGGGGGAAGATAAAGCGAGTATTGGAGTGATCATTCGCAACTATCATGGCATGGTTATGGCCTCTTTATCCCAAAATATTTCACTCCCTCAAACTGTGGTGGAACTTGAAACATTGGCAGCAACGAAAGCACTTGAATTCTCCCTTGAGTTAGACTTCATAAAAGCAATCCTTAAAGGAGATTCGGAGTCAGTGATGAAAACTCTACAAAATGATTCCCCTTCTCTTGCTTCCTTTGGTCAACTAATCAAAGATGCTCAATCAGCTGCCAATTTATTTACTTGTATTAGATTCTTACATGGTAGAAATGGCAATTCTGTAGCTCATAACCTAACTAGATATGCACGTTATGTCACTGGTTTTTCTATTTGGATGGAGGATGTTCCGTTCCAAACTCTTGCAGCATATCACGTTGATTTACCTATTCCTTGATAATATTCAAAGTTTTCTTTCTCACAAAAAAAAAAAAGTGTAAAAATTGGAATTTAATTAGAGTTTAATCTTACGCCACATGTTTCATCTAATGTAAGTTTTTTAATTTCTGTGTCAAGTGAGTTTAATTTGATGTAGAAAACGAGGAGTTCAATATAAATAAACAATAAAAAACCTTATTATATATATATATATATATTTAGATTCAAAATTGAATTTTTTTTTTTGTTAGCTTTCCATACAAATTAAATTATTTAGATTTTTGCTTTTTTTTTTTTTTTGGAACTAATGAACATATTTTTTGTACTATTTCTATTGAGATATTTTGTATGTCAGGATCTTGAACATAACAAATTGCAATTGAGCTGAACGATCCCATGCACCTATCCTCATTCAATTTAAGAAATGTTATTGGACCAATTTTTTATTTTTATTTTTATTTTGTGTTGTATTTAGTAGAATTTTACGGATAGTGATTATGAATTGATATTGTATATATAATATTTAATAGTGATTTTCAAAATTATATACATAATAGCAGTGTAATGAGAATCTCAGCATAACTAATATCATGAAAATTGCAAGAAAAAACTATTTTAGTACCTCTAATTAAATTTTAATTGAATTCTCAATTTTGCATCACGTGTACTATATAATTTTTAATTTAGTGCCAAGTGAATTATTAAGTATAAAAATTGAAAAGTCCAAATTTAATTAGATTCTAAATTGGATTTCAATTGAAGTCCAATTTTTTGCCATGTATCCATTTAAGTTTTTAATTTTTGTGGCAAGTGAATTATTAAGTACAAAAATTGAAGAGTCTAAAACCAATTAAATTCTAAATTATATATATAATGAGAAACCATTACATATTTTAGAAATGTATGGTTTTAAAAAAAAAAATTTGTAAGCTAATATCATGTATAATTTGAACCTCTTTAAAAAAATAATAATAATTTGAATCGTATAATTGTAATTTGAACCTCTTTAAAATTTATAATTATAACTTTCAACTCTTTAAAAAAAAAAAAAAAAAAAAAAAAAAAAAAAAAAACCAAAACCTGAACTTATTAATGTTAGGCTCAGGCCCATCTACATTTCAAGCAAACGTCACTTGTAGCTGTTCATAACAGCCAAGACTGCTTTTGTTCAAAGATTAATGTTAGCCCAACAACTTTTGATAAATTTTGCCACAACTTGTCCACTTGGCGATTTGTAAGTAATGGAATGGATTTACATTGACCCACTACTTTTACTCAACCACTCATAACTTGACACAAGGGGAAAGTTATGTCAAAATTAAGTTGTGGACTTGTGGTCTTGGCATTTTGCTTATCTAGGCATGATATAAGTTTAAGAGCAAGACTTAGGTACAGTACTTAGATGCTGTTTTTTAGATTCCCCTTTTAAGATTTTGTCATGTAGATTTTTTCTCATGAGATGGAATTGTATTTTTTAGTTAAGTGGTCATATAACTAAATTTTAAGAGAAAAACTTAAAGAATAATACCTAATATACTATATCTAAGTTTTGTACTAAGTTTAACGTGAAGAATGCCTTTTAGTGGCCTACTCTGGTCCGTTTGAATTGAACTTATTGTTGCTGAAACTGAAAACTGAAAACTGAAAATACTGTAGCAAAATAATTTTTAAATGTGTAAATAGTACCGTAGGACCCATTTTTAATATTTTTTAATATGTGAACAGTATATGCACAGTGCATGAACAGTGCATACACTGTTCATAATAGTAAAATTTGTCTTCCAAAGTCAACAAATGCGGACAAAAAAAAAAAAAAAACGCGCTTTGTGAAAACGTAGACGTGAGACGCAGAGCCCAAATGCCCTCTAGATTTTATTATGTGAGGGGAGGTCTCTTATCTTTGGCCTTCTCCGGCCCTCCTCAAACCGCAGTCCAAAAGGGCAAATATGTCATGGGACTGAAAGAGTAACAGATATTATTTATCAAATGAGATAGGACATACACATCCAGCTTAAATTTCAGCCTAAACCAATCAGAAGGTTAGGCCCACTAGGCCCGACTTCTCCCATAATTTCTTGATTAAGGCCCAGATTAAGAGTGGTCCAATTGCTCTAAAACACGTCTAGAGTGTTAAAAAAATCTACAACAATCATGTGGATTTGAGAGTTTTAAGTGTGACACATCAGGCAGGCAAATAATTCGTGGTACAGTATATTGAAATGGACACTGCATGTAACTATCAGTTCTTGGAGTACATGAGTTCCACCAAATATAACAAATGAGAATAAAAATAACATGGATCTAGCTTCTCAACAAACTTAGTTGTTGTCTAAAATTATAACTTTATTTAATATTTTTTAATTAGATGTGAATTTTGACAAATTTATCATTATTTTTTTTTTCTTATATCTTCAATGCCTGCAAAATTTTTAGAATATCAAATATTAATAACTATGTCATTAATTAAATATTTAAATTTCAAGTTTTATGTATAAAATTATACACAAAATAAGTTTATAAATCAAATACTAAATAATATTTAATTGACACAAAATTTGACATATGTATTAAAAATATAAAGAACATGCAATATAATTGTTAGATTTTCAAAATATATAATCATGTTAATTTTATTAGTGAGAGTTGTTGTCTTAAATTACAACTAAATTTGTAACCAAACTTTGTTCAAATAACGTTATCCTGTTAAAAAATGACAAAATTTAGATGCAGTACCTTATGTGCTGTTCCTTAGATTTTCGTTTTAAAATTCAGTCATGTGGTTACTTAATTAAAAAATACATTTTCATCTCATGAGGAAAAATCCACATGACAAAATTTTGAAAAGGGAACTTAAAGAACAACATCTATGTACTGTAACTAAGTCTTGTTCTTAAAAAAAATCAAGGAATTAGTACTTTGCAAAAGTTAGATACGTTGTTTAATGAGAATTCATCGAGACACGGCTTTCATCAACTTTCAGGAGTCATTATGAAATCCCTCTTCTTCCGCCATATACCGCACGGGATTGAAAGCTTAATTTAATTGCAAACAACCATTGTGTTTCTGATTGGGAGACTTGTGGAGCCGAAATGGCCAAGCCCACTAAAAATATAAGTTGGTAGATAGAGTATTATAGTGAAATGATAGTGATAAATAATGTAGGGGTTGATCTTGTTGAAATAATAAAACTCTTTACTTACATCTTATACCGAATAGTTGGTGTGTTTTAATCTTTATAAAGTCATGATTTCCAGTATCCAAAACATGAGTTATAAAACTACGAATCCTTGTAATGCTTATTCATCACAATAACTCCTTTGTTGGGTCATGTGACAGCCTATATATGATAGTATTATTTAGCATATGCTCATGTGATTCCAACCCTAAAACTAGATTTGTATCTTCATAAGCTTGTATACTTTAAGATACAGAACTTCAAATTTTAATTAGACTTCACTTGAGGACCAGCATTAGATGGGTCAAGTCTTAATTTAAATTTTTTTTTAAAAAAAAAAAAAAAAAAGCATTGCAAGTAAAATAAATGCCCCAAATCCACCCAAAATGAAATGGTATTAAAAGTGATAATAATACATGTCTCTACCTAGATGGCTTCATACATAGCCCGATTAAAACCAACCATCCTGGCCACCTAACGTTATAAAATAAAAGAAATTTACCCTAGCAACCACAATCAATGATCATAAAAATTACTCCTTAAAAAAAAATTAAAATATTTGGTCCCAACTCCTAGTCTCCTACTGCCAAATAGCTGCTGGATTAGCTTTATTTTAATTAATACTAGAACCAAAGAATATATTAATGCTAAAAAACGAAGTGAAATCAGAGATGTAGCCTGAGAGACACGTTTCTCAGAGTGACGTGGCAGTGGGTGATTGGCTTGGAGGCAAAACAGAGAAGTGGGCAAGAGCAAGAGCAGAAGAGCAGAGAGTTTCTCTCTCTCACACAGTCTCGGACTTGGCAATAAGCAAAGCAGTCAAAGCAAAGACCGGATAAGCCAACCGAGGCGTACAGTCAAAGCAAAAAAAAAACTGTCATGGTCAAACGCTTAGCTGGTTGCTTTTCCTAAAACTAATATAATTAACAAAAATAAAGATCTGGATGGTGGGGGCCCACTTCAGATTTATTATTTCTTTTTTTGAATTTTGGTGCTTTTATTTATTTTTTGGACGTGAGGTTTTTTAGTTTATTTTTAAAAAGGAAGGGGTTTCTGAAATATTCGATTTGCTAAATCGAGATGTGCCTTGGTATATAGTACAGCGGAAGGTCCAGTTTACCCCCCTAAATTATCTAATACTGGATGGTAACCGGTCTCCTCGTCCCCGTGGGGGCTTTGGCTGGTCTTTACTGCAACTGGACCACCTTTTTGGCTTCGTGCGGATACGTCCCTTTTTAGTTAAAGACCAGTTTGTCCTTTTCTATTTTACTTACACCATTATCAACACTTACATAAAAATAAATAAATAAATAAAATCAACACTTCCAAAAAATTTAAAACTTTAATATGTAAGTTGTGAAAAAAAAGATGGTGTATTCATAAGTGTCAATTGTGTTCACTATTCATTATCAATCACTATTCATTATGGTCGCAGCATTATTTTGTTAACAAAAACTTCGGCATCAAAGTTGAATTAAAATTTGATTACAAAAATATCATAATATTTTATACTCCAATATTAATATTTAAAAGGAAGATATGAAAAATAAAGTTTTGAATCACTAACTACATTAATTTGATGACTTTTTTTTTAGTCAGATATTTGTTGACTTAATGTATACGGCAAAAAGTTTGTTGATTAATTTTGTGATGGAAAGCGAAGAATATGATAGTGGTAGTTTTATTAGTTAGTCATGGGTAAGGAATATACCATTTATTAGAATTTTTTTTTTCAACTCATATCATCTTTTTTCATAATTAAATTCAATTGAAAAAACAAGTAAATTCTTATGCAAAAAACATCAAGCTACCTTCAATTTTTCATAAAGAAATAATCTTGGATAATATTGGTAGAATGACTTTGGTCTTGACAAGTCATTTTCAGAAGTTTAAAATATAAGTAATGTTATAAATATTATAAATTATAAAATATAGTATTCATTAAGATATTTATTTATTATGGGCCCTGTTAGGTTGTAAATCTTTTAAAATAAATTTTATATTAGATATTATTTTTTTAATTTAGTTCAATTAATATGTGTCTTTAAAACATATATTAATAATTCATTTTAAAAATATTTTTATAAGATATTAAAAAAATTATAAAAATATTAGTTACTTTTTCGTTTATTCATAACAAAGTTTTTAAAATAATCTATTAACGTAAAACCTTTAAAAACTTTACTCTCTCTTTTTCTTTTTTGGCTTAAAAAAACTTTACTCAATGATGACTTCGGCATAAGCAGGGATGTAAGTGTCATTTGAAGTGTGAGTAACAGAGTAAGTCGATAATAAAGTAAGTACTAATAAACAGAGAAGCGGGAGATTACGGCGACAGATGACATGACTGCACGTGTGGTGCGCGGGTCGAGGGGTCTATTAACCGGCTACAACCCGTTGTTCCCGGTCATCCCCACATTATTCAAAGTTACTATATATTTTTAACTGTGACTGTAAAAAGATTCCTATCTAGCACACACAATAATAGTAGTAGTAATTTTTTTTTTTAAATATAGTAATAATAATATATTTTTTTAGTGAAGGGTTATTGTTTTTTTGAGCAAAACAGGCCAAAAGAGAAGAGCTTGTTGTAGTAGTAGAAGTAGAGAGAGTGAGCAAAGGCTCATCAAAGAGTGAGAGTGTGTAGTGTAGAGGTGGAGCCTTTTTGCCAGGGAATGGCTTTTCTCTCTTCCTTTCTCTATATCTCTCTCTCTCTCATTCACTTTGGCGGTACGGCCTCTCTCATTTTTCTTCTCATAGCTCCTCAATTTTCATGTTTCTATGATCTGGGTCTCACTTATTTTTTCCTCTAAATTTCTACACTACTTGTTAGATTTAAATACAGTGGTCTTTTTTTGTTTTTGTGTAAGAGTGCACTGTTGTTGGTCTTTGGGGAGTGGTCTAAATTTCTTTTTGTTGGCTTTCGCATCTTTATTTGGTAAAAGGGTTGTTGATTGAACCCTTTTGAAGCTTGAACAAGAAGTGAAAGAAGTTTGATTGTATGTTTATGATGTGTTGTGTGTGTGTGTGAGTGTGTGTTATGATGGTAATGATTCTTTTGACCATAGAAAGAGATCAGATAAGGGAAAGTGAAAAGGAACTGTATATGAGTATGTGTGTACACAATAAAGAGAGTATTGTTGCTTGTGATTGTCAATGAGAGGGAATTTTGAGGGTTATTCTCTCTCATTTATTCCCTTTTCTTCACATCTCATGTGCAAGCTAGGTGTAATGTGCCTTGAAGAGTGGTCTTGTTAGTTCAGAGATTTTGGGTGGGAGTTTTGTATATTTAGTTTGGTTTTTAATTTTTTTTTCCTGTTTCAAAAGGGGATTCTGAAAATGCCTATGTTTCAGCCCTCTAGGAGGGATGGGGTTGTTGGGTATGAAGGTGGTGGAGATGGGCATGTTCTAGATCTAGACACTGCTGTCAAAGATGGGGTTTTGGGTGGGGTTGGTGGTGGGGTTGTTGGAGCTGGTGTAGAGAAATTGGATCTGAAGAAGATGATTGAAGAGCTGGACTTATCTGAGGTTCCATCTGTGTTCATTTGCCCAATCTCCCTTGAACCAATGCAAGACCCTGTGACTCTTTGCACGGGCCAAACCTATGAGAGGTCCAACATTCTCAAATGGTTCAGTTTGGGGCACTTCACCTGCCCCACCACAATGCAAGAGCTTTGGGATGAATCCATTACACCCAATAGGACTCTTTACCATCTAATCTACACTTGGTTTTCTCAGAAGTATTTGCTCATGAAGAAGAAATCAGAAGATGTACAGGGACGGGCGTCGGAGCTTCTGGAGACACTAAAGAAGGTGAAGGGTCAAGCAAGAGTTCAAGCCCTCAAGGAACTTCAACGAGTTGTGGCAGCTCATTCCACTGCTAGGAAGACAGTGATTGATGAAGGTGGGGTTGCTGTAATTTCATCATTACTGGGTCCATTTACATCCCATGCTGTTGGTTCAGAAGTCATTGGGATTCTTGTGAATTTGACCCTGGATTCAGAGTCGAAAACGAACTTGATGCAACCTGCGAAGATTTCGTTAATGGTGGATATTCTGAACGAAGGGTGCATTGAGACGAAAATCAATTGTACCCGATTGATCGAAATGCTAATGGAAGAGAAGGATTTCAGGTCAGAGGTTGTTTCAAGTCATAGCCTCTTGGTTGGTTTGATGAGGCTGGTGAAGGATAAGAGACATTCGAATGGAGTCTTGCCCGGACTCAAGGTCCTCAGGACGATATGCCTCCATAAAGAAGTGAGGGCCTTGATTGTGAGCTTAGGGGCTGTTCCTCAATTGGTTGAATTGTTGCCTGCTTTGGATCCTGATTGCTTGGAATCAGCCCTGTTCATCTTGGATGCATTGTCCACTGTACAGGAGGGAAGATTAGCTTTGAAGGAGTGTTCGAATACCATTCCAAATATGGTGAGGCTATTAATGAGGGTTTCAGAGTGCTGTACCCAATATGCTTTGTCAATCTTGTGGTCTGTATGCAAACTTGCCCCTGAAGAATGTTCCTCAGTTGCTGTTGATGCGGGTCTTGCGGCAAAGCTCCTCCTCGTGATTCAAAGTGGTTGCAATCCTGTCTTGAAGCAGCGGTCTGCAGAGCTTTTGAAGCTGTGCAGTCTAAATTATTCGGATACTATCTTCATCTCCAAGTGCAAGCTTACAAGAACAATCCAATGAGTGGAAAATGTTACTCTGTATCACCCACCACCCTTTGAAGCTTTGGGGCAAGGGAGGTAAAGGTCCTGCCACATCTAAGTCTATGGATCTCCGATGAACCCCAAAAAATGCGGTGGGGTTTTGAGGTACATGTTTGCTCTCCTGTACATATTGAAGTATTTCAATTCCAACAATTGATTCAACATAAATGAAGAAGTATGTAGACAGCAACAACCACTGTACAGGGTTCTCCTTGTAGGCAGTGCTCTCGATGGTTTTCAAATAAACCCCGTCAAGAAAATTATAAAACTATGTAATATCTGTATTGGGGGTACACTATTGTAAGAAAGTAAATGCAGTTGTTGGATAAAGATACTTGTTAGGGGAGGAGAAATCGTGGCAAATTTTTGGAGCTTGCAATTGCAATTGTAATTCTTATGTTGTTGCTTTGCTCCATGGCTTCCTTGTATTTCCCTTCAGGGTCTTAGAGACCTCCAATTTTCCTTGCAATTAGTGGGAGTTTTGCTTCTGACCCCGCATGTGTAGAGACTGGAAGTGCCTTTGGCCTTCAAATTTTATTCCATGTACAATGATATCAACCTTTTTATTTCCATTTGGTCTTATTCTGCACTGCTGTGTTTCAGACCTGTGATAGAACAACTCTTTAATTTCAGCCATTACTCTTTTTTCTTTAGGTAACTATAGGTTTACATTGTACTGGTAATGTAAGTCTTACATTATAAACTAAACAAATGACTACAATGTGAATCTTACTTTGCAAATACAATATAAACTAAAAATTTTCCTTTTTCTTTTACTTGTAAATGTTGGTCTTGTTAAATTGTTCATCTCTGATTCTCTGGTAAGCAAATCTGCTAAAAGAGAGCGAAAGATGGATGGTATACAGCTCTTGGCAATCACTATGTGTGCTGGAATTTACTATTTTTGTAGATGACTAGGCGTCTAGTTGCATGGTGTACTTGCTTTTTATCCTGTTGCGGGAAGGGTTGAGGACAGGTCCCATTGTTACCTCTCGCTCGGTCACTGCTAAATGGAAAAGAAAGAAAAGAACGCTGAGAGAGCTGCCTTTCACTGAATAGTGTGTTGAACTGGTATAGCATGTGCCTTCATTTTGTGACTCCAAGTTGTGAGGGAAGTCCTCCCAGTCCACCTATATGCTTCTGCAGAAACATGTGAGACATTTTGTCTAGATTTTAAAGGATACACATGAAAATCAATCAATAGGAGCTTTTTTGTAGTTTTCAACAACATGATTTTAGAAGATATTCTTGTGGATATTTTTCAATGAGGTATATGTTGCATATATCTCCTGTATTCCAAGGGGGTTTTTCTTGAACCCTGATATGGGTGGGTGGGGGCCTTTGGGCTCTTTAATCTCCCCACAGCAGAGACAAAAACACTAGTTGAAGTTTTGACACTTTGGCTCATTGTGCTATTCTTTCCTACACCATTTGCTTCTCTAACTTTAATCATACACATTAATTTAATGGGGAAACAGTAAATTAAGTTTTCCCTCAATTGGTTGGAAGTTAGAAGTTAGAACCTTTGCCTTTCTCTCTCACTCCCCACTATCTGAAAAAAGATTTCCCTCTAATTTGTTGCTTGCGTTTGAAAAGGAACTTGACGCAAAGGAATCCTTAACGTTGGAATCTTTGAATGACAGTCCAGGCCCATATCAGTGTAAAAGCTCTTTTTCTTATTTTTGAAGCCACACAGACCAGAATATTTTTCTTCTTTTTATATTAATATAGCTCATTCTTCCATTTGAGGTGGCTTAAGGCCAATCTTTGAAGATTTGTTCCGTATAGTTTTTCAAATTAGTTTTTCAATGTACCAATAATACATTCTGTGGCTCAGTTTTCCAATCTGGGCTTAGTTTAGTTGAAACTTTCTTTCAAAAAAAAAAATCTACTGCCCGAGTATAAGTATTTGTGAGGGCATAGGAAAAAAGGTCAGGATTTAAGTCTCTAAAAATGAGATTCATACGTATATACATTTAAATTAAATTAGAATAAAAATTATATCATATAAAAAAAAAAAAATCTACCGTTCAAAATTTGAAAAAAAATTAATAAAGAGACAAAAAAACCGTCAAATCAGTGGACCCAGATTGCGTTATGATTTGATGATTGATCATTCGACAACCATGTGATTAGTATGTGGGAATCAGGGATATTCAAACCATTTGCTATTATTTATTGCTTATTAGGATGTTGATAACTTGATATGATCCCTTTATTCGATTTGGGGAATCTTTGATGGCGTAAATTTATGCCTTTGCATGACAATTGAATGAGACATTGTAGGTAAAAAGTGCTCCTATATTTTTCTTTCTTCGATTCTGTCACAGTACTTGTAATGCTGTCACCCTCCAAATAGACACGGGCCCAATCCCCAGGAACCTATTCTTTCAGCAAATTCCTAATCCCATCTCTGACTGGGTTTAAGTTTAAACAATTTTGGTTCATAATTGAACTTGCCACTACAGCTTGAGCTTATGTGCTGCCAACTCATTCATTGTTGATGCTTTTCTGAAAGAATGTTCTAAATTTTGTGCTGCTACACGTCAAGATGAGGTTTGAAACTCTTGTGCTGAGTTTTCTTTTGACTGTTATTGAGGCGTTCCCATGCATAGAGAAACAAATAGACAGATCCAGTTATTGCAAGATTCAGATAAACGCATTCAACAAGTTTGAGCAAGTGATTCTAGCAAGGTTAATAACAACATACCAGAATCAGGAACATCATACGCCTTGTAAATAGTCACGATAACAATTAACAACATTCATATATTTTTCGATTCTTTGAATCAATCCAGCTTCCACAAACACTAACTATGCAATGACAAGACTAACATGTTCCATAAAACTATAAGAACTTTGCGAACTTAATTTATTTGTCTGGCAAAGCAAGATAATTTAACACTGACATAAACCAAGACTAAACAATGAAGTGAGGAAGCAAACAAGTCGAAAAGGGAGAGGAGATAACTTTGGATGATGGGTGATTCATGCTCAAAGAGCTGGTTCGTTCCCTGGCCACCATGTTGGAAGTGAAACTTTTTCGAAGCCGGTGACCTATGAGATCCTAGCATTGGGGTCATCACTTAATTTAATTATAGAAAAAATTAGGAAAAATTCCAAATAAATTTCATAATTAAGCATTTGAAAATTATATTTGTTTCTAGATACACTTTAATAAAAGAAAATGCACGACTTTATTTCCTAATTAAAATTTAGAAAAATAAAGAAAAAAAATTATAAGGATAAGTCTAATATATATCTCTTATTCTAAATATTTAGAGGCTACATTACAAAATAGAAATGTGTTATACTACCACTTCGCCCAATCTAAAACTGGATATTAGACAAATAATTAATTCGAAGCAATGAAGAAAAAAATTGAAAAATAAAAGCCCACATGCATTCATTACTTGCATAATGAAAAACTAAGACTATCAAAGGAAAGGGAGCAAAATGTTAGTCATAACAGCACATTAAAAGATTATAAAAAATAAAATTAAAAAAATTAAAAAAAGAAAAGAAAAAAGAGCATATTAAAAGCAAATATATAAAAGAAAAATGAGTTTACAATATGAACTATACAATGGCATATAGAAAATTGTTAAGGTGCATGAACATATGAAAAGATTAAAAAAACACATCCTAAACGAAATTCATACATGATATATCTAGATGTTATATCTCTAAAAGACATATTATTATCTTTCTAAATTTTAATAAGTATATTAAAATGGTCTAGGTTACTCTTCATATGGGCAAAGAATAAAAAATAAAAAGTAAATAATTAACAATTATTTTATCAAAATATAATGAATGATTTTTGTTCACATAAAGAAAAAAAAAAAAAAACTATGAAGAAAGGGACAATTAATAAAAATGAAAACTTCTATAAAAAAAATAAAAAATAACAATTTTTTTAATGGCTACTGTGGGGTCCAATAATTTACGGGTCCGGCCCACGCGCTTAGGGGAAGCCCACCGGTCTTAAACTGAAGGAGGCCGGGGCCCAAGCTCGAAACTAGGAAACACAAAATAGCCCGAAGGCATAGCCGAGGACGGTTTCGTCCTCGGCAAGCCCAAAATCTCAGGGATAGGAATGGAACATGAGTAAGCTAGAAAGATCAGAAAATATCCTGGGGAAGTTGTCTTTAATACCCTTCCCTGACATGACACTGCCCCTAACAGAGCCGGGATCTTAGGCTTTATGGATCATCTACAGTAATTTTGGGATTAGATTGATGGGACAGATATCTGTCCTGGAAAGATCGACCCTACACGTGGACGAGGGACAACAAACGTAGGCTAGTATAAAAGGAAAGGTAAACTAATAAAGAGGGAGGTCTCCCATCCAGCTTCTAAAAAAGACTTGATGAAAGAGAATGCCTGGAGAATATACGCCGGACAACACCTAAAAACCTACCGACGGGTAACCGAGGACAACACCATCGCTCCTCGGACATGATCCGAGGAGACAAATCCTCCTAGATACAAGATTGATGGGCCTGAATATCCAGCCCAAAGCTCTTTCTCATATCGGATCACCTAAAGTCCGGCTCGAAACGTCCCCCTGTGATCCAACACTGGCCTTTCAAGCCCACTCTCTACAAATACTATTGTGAGGGATCTTCTGCGTGCAAGCCCAACATCGTCGCTGGGCCGTTGAAGATTTTGTGTCCCTACAATTGGCGCCGTCTGTGGGAAAGGCTTGCGCGTTGGCGTAGGAGGTGTTTGAGTCAACTCTCTAGCCAGTTGAGGTTTGTGGGATTCCCTCCATCTCCGGCGACATGCCGTCGTTGCTCCGACCCGAATTTTTGCTAGGGGCTACGCTCTGCAGTGTCAACAGCGCGGACAGCTCTAGGGGCTTCCGGCTTCAGGCCAAATCCCCCCCGCCATGGTCTAGGGGCTGATCTCCAACAAGTAATGGACAGAACCAAGGCCTTGCATGGTCCTCGGACCCAAGCCTATGGGGAAACCAAGTACAAAAAAGAAATCTTACAAGTAATGGACAGAACCAAGGCATTGCATGGTCCTCGGACCCAAGCCTATGGGGAAACCAAGTACAAAAAAGAAATCTTACGAGTAATGGACAGAACCAAGGCCTTGCATGGTCCTCGGACCCAAGCCTATGGGGAAACCAAGTACAAAAAAAAGAAATCTTACGAGTAATGGACAGAACCAAGGCCTTGCATGGTCCTCGGACCCAAGCCTATGGGGAAACCAAGTACAAAAAAAAGAAATCTTACAAGTAATGGACAGAACCAAGGCATTGCATGGTCCTCGGACCCAAGCCTATGGGGAAACCAAGTACAAAAAAGAAATCTTACAAGTAATGGACAGAACCAAGGCCTTGCATGGTCCTCGGACCCAAGCCTATGGGGAAACCAAGTACAAAAAAGAAATCTTACAAGTAATGGACAGAACCAAGGCATTGCATGGTCCTCGGACCCAAGCCTATGGGGAAACCAAGTACAAAAAAGAAATCTTACGAGTAATGGACAGAACCAAGACCTTGCATGGTCCTCGGACCCAAGCCTATGGGGAAACCAAGTACAAAAAAAAGAAATCTTACAAATAATGGACAGAACCAAGGCCTTGCATGGTCCTCGGACCCAAGCCTATGGGAAAACCAAGTACAAAAAAGAAATCTTACAAGTAATGGACAGAACCAAGGCATTGCATGGTCCTCGGACCCAAGCCTATGGGGAAACCAAGTACAAAAAAGAAATCTTACAAGTAATGGACAGAACCAAGGCCTTGCATGGTCCTCGGACCCAAGCCTATGGGGAAACCAAGTACAAAAAAGAAATCTTACAAGTAATGGACAGAACCAAGGCCTTGCATGGTCCTCGGACCCAAGCCTCTGGGGAAACCAACTACTTAAACAGAAGCATACAAGTTTTGGACAGAACCAAGGCCTTGCATGGTCCTCGGACCCAAGCCTCTGGGGAAACCAACTACTTAGAAAGAAGCATACAAGTTTTGGACAGAACCAAGGCATTGCATGGTCCTCGGACTCAAGCCTATGGGGAAACCAAGTACGCAAAAGCGCCATCGGAGTCCCCTAACTCCCAGTCGATTGCTCGCATGGACTATTTATAAATCATCAGCCTTGAACGATATTCACGCGCTTATCACAGAATACCCAACTGATATCCCGGTTAGTTTCTTAAGTTTGATTTATTACAAGTTATCGATATAATGCCTGATAGTACTGACAGACGAGGGTTGATTAGATTATGCTTCAAAGTAGCTTTATCACAAATATTTTCAAAACAACACATACATAGAGCACATTCGTTCGCAAAGTGGTGTTGCCCATTAGACCAACGCTTAAAACATGTAAATCAATTTTCATTTTTATTACGATGAAGAAATAGTACGGTGTACAAACGAAAAGCTGGAATCAGCCTACGTCAAAGCTTACTACATAATCAGGAAAAAGAAAAATACAAGAAAGCTAGAGAAAGCCGAGGAGGTATGTCGAAGGAAAGGTTGGCTACAGCTCCGAGACCTTATTCTTCCCCCGCACCCTTACTTGCCCGTAACTCAGGCAGCTCAAGAGACCCAACTTGAACCTGACACCGTTGAAGAAAAGGTGTAGGGAGTTGGAGGTGGTGGGGCTTTCTCTAAATATACGCCTACCGCAAAGCAGAGGCGCTGATGGAGGAAAACCCTTCTTCTGCCGCACCAAAACTCTGGCATGGACAGAACCTGCTTCGGATTTTGACTAAAAGAGGGAAAGATTCCTTTCCCCCTCGGTGGAGATGGAGTACCCTCCTGAACTTGTGCTTCCTGTGCCCATACCTTACTGTTATAAGCCTCATGAAGGCACGGCGCCTCTGCGGCGGAGGAAGTTCTTTCTTCCCGACCCTCGCTTTCGACATGTTATGCCAAGAAAGGAGAGCTCCGGGTATGGGAAGCGTGATATGGGAGAAAACTAAAAGGCTGGGTGTATATATAAAGCAACCCTCTCTCCCTCCTATTTATTTGAAAAGACAAGATAGTGACAGTCAACTCACGCGGCGTCCCAAGGAGCGCTACAGACAAAGTGGCCTTGGCTCAACTTCCAACGTCAACTGCAGCCAAAAGACTGAAGGAGCCTCGTAAAGGCGCGCCTCGATCTTTGGGGCGTCAGAGAAGTACTGCATGGCCAGAGGTTGCAGAAATATCTCTTAATCCGCGGGTTCATTGAATTCGCGACCCAGGCCCGTTTTGCATAAAGGCCCAGGGACACCCTATTCGGCACCTCGGGAAATGCTTAGTGAAAGGGAAAACCAAGTACTGATGCAGACGTCGGTCTTGGACAGAACCTAAGGCTTGCATGGTCCTCGGACTCAAGCTAAAAGGGAAAACCAAGTACTGATGCAGACGTTGGTCTTGGACAGAACCTAAGGCTTGCATGGTCCTCGGACTCAAGCTAAAAGGGAAAACCAAGTACTGATGCAGACATTGGTCTCGGACAGAACCTAAGGCTTGCATGATCCTCGGACTCAAGCTAAAAGGGAAAACCAAGTACTGATGCAGACATTGGTCTCGGACAGAACCTAAGGCTTGCATGGTCCTCGGACTCAAGCTGAAAGGGAAGACCAAGTACTAATGCAGGCATTGGTCCCGGACAGAACCTAAGCCTTGCATGGTCCTCGGATTCAAGCCTAAAGGGAAAAAGTCAAGTACATAAGATAAAACGCATAAGTCTCGAACAAAACCCAGGTTTTGCAAAGTCCTCGGACTCAGGCTGCTTGGGAAATCAACTGCCCGAATGAAGAAATTTCTCGGCTTAAATACTGGAAAGGGTTAAGTCTCGCGTATCATGAAAATGGCAGAACAACCTAATGATCGTCAACCTAAAGAGGCCATTCATCCGGTGGGTAACACGTCCTCGGACAGATACTTCTTACATCTTATTGAAGCAGTTAATACCCATCACGGCTAATTTTAAGATAAGTCTCACTCCTCACTGGTCGGATTGCTATGTTGAAAAATAATTTTGTTAAAGTCATTGTAGCATCTTTTTATCAACGATTACTTTGGCCTTATTTATTATCGATTGAAATGCTATACTATTATGTCGAGCAGCGCTTTCACATTTGTTAAAATATATAAACAAGACATACGAAATAGAATAACAATAACTTTTATTAATATGAAAAATTGTTACAACGTACAAGGAAGGGCTTAAACGAGCCTATACAAAAAATGAACTGCTAAAACAGTAACAACATCCGTAACACAAGTAAACCATCAGGTGTCTTCTGAATTCGCCTTCAAAGTCTTTCTGAAATCTATGCCTCAGTACTGCTCATATCAGGAGAAGATCCTTATACAAAAATAATGAAGGACAAGGAAGAAGAATTGGAACACATGGAAGCACTTCAGCAAGCTCTTGTTGCTGAAGAATGCAAGGGAAAAAGAAGATGGAGGACATGAGCGGGAAGGAGGAGAAGAAGAGGGAAGCAATGAAAAGAAAGTAAAAGGAGCAAAAGAGGGAGAAGGGGAGCCTTGTTAGGTATGCTCATGAGAGAGCAGATGGAGATGACAAGGGAGGTTTTCGACTCAGTCACACCAGAAATGGGGTATGACGAGTCCCTGCTTCGGATTTTGGCTAAAAGAATGGGGAGGCGAATCTTAAGCCTCCGCCACCCTTGCCCCGACCGAGCCATCTCGAGTTTTGTTAGGACATGGCGTCTCTGGGAAAGGAAGGATTTGTTCATGGTGGATTATTATGAGATAAGTATTATTAAATGGGGAATAACCGGATGGAGGAAGTGGATTCTGGGAAGAACGTGAAGGATTCGAACATGAAAAGGTCACCCTCAGTCTTCTCTCTTTATATAGGGAACGAAGAGGAGGGTATGTGACACATTCAGATCCCCAGGGAAATCCAGAGTATAACGCGCCGTTTCGTTCTCCCACACCATCAGTAAACCGATGCGTCTGGGAGGCCTCGTAAATGGGAAGGCATTAAAGACACGCTGCAGATAACCACGCGGCATAACGGCAACGTGCGCAAATCCCGGAAAAACGGCTCGTAGACCGTTGCGTTCCTTGGGGAGGGAAAGAGTCGCCAGTGTTGATCAAGATCCGAAGAAAGTGAGCGGTAATAAGAGCTTGACATCATCAAAATCCACCTGTCCTACCATGATGTTGGACAGCAGGATTTTGAGGGGCTAATGTGGGGTCCAATAATTTACGGGTCCGGCCCACGCGCTTAGGGGAAGCCCACCGGTCTTAAACTGAAGGAGGCCGGGGCCCAAGCTCGAAACTAGGAAACACAAAATAGCCCGAAGGCATAGCCGAGGACGGTTTCGTCCTCGGCAGGCCCAAAATCTCAGGGATAGGAATGGAACATGAGTAAGCTAGAAAGATCAGAAAATATCCTGGGGAAGTTGTCTTTAATACCCTTCCCTGACATGACACTGCCCCTAACAGAGCCGGGATCTTAGGCTTTATGGATCATCTACAGTAATTTTGGGATTAGATTGATGGGACAGATATCTGTCCTAGAAAGATCGACCCTACACGTGGACGAGGGACAACAAACGTAGGCTAGTATAAAAGGAAAGGCAAACTAATAAAGAGGGGGGTCTCCCATCCAGCTTCTAAAAAAGACTTGATGAAAGAGAATGCCTGGAGAATATACGCCGGACAACACCTAAAAACCTACCGACGGGTAACCGAGGACAACACCATCGCTCCTCGGACATGATCCGAGGAGACAAATCCTCCTAGATACAAGATTGATGGGCCTGAATATCCAGCCCAAAGCTCTTTCTCATATCGGCTCACCTAAAGTCCGGCTCGAAACGTCCCCCTGTGATCCAACGCTGGCCTTTCAAGCCCACTCTCTACAAATACTATTGTGAGGGATCTTCCGCGTGCAAGCCCAACATCGTCACTGGGCCGTTGAAGATTTTGTGTCCCTACAGCTACGTAAGCTAATTGTTTTTTAAGAGCAACTACATCAGTGTAAAATTGTGCAAAATACAAAAAATGGCTAATTTTACACATTTTAACCAAAAAAAACATTTACATCAGTACTTGTAAAATTGTGCATATATATAACAATGTTACAGTAACCGTGCATATATGCACGGTTATTGTTGCTTTGCATACTAATATTTTATTAATTTCACATTTCGCTCCTCTCTCTCTCTCTCTCTCTCTCTCTCTCTCTCTCTCTCTCTCTCTCTCTCTCTCTCTCTCTCTCTCTCTCTCTCTCTCTCTGCAAAAACAACACATCTTCTCTCTCTCATCATCTTCTTCTTAATCTGATACACACATTCTCACAGACACAAAATCAAAAATCAACCACAAAAATCAAAAATCAACCACACCCACACACAGACATGCCAACAAAGACAGAAAGAGTGGATTGGCGATTGTAAATCGGTGCTTGTGGATCGGCAAGTATTGGTGCTTGAATTGAGACCGTGAATGGAGAGAAGAGTTTTAGATAAGCGTGAGTGGAGAGATAGAGTTTGAGATAAATAATTAAAAAAAAATGAGGAAAATGATTATTTAAATAAAATAGAAAAAGTAAGGGTATGTTCGGTAATTATTTTTTCTCCTTATTTTCTGTTTCCAAAAACAATTTTCTATTTTTGAAACTAAAAAACTTGTTTGGCAACTCAAAATGGACAGAAAACAAAAACTGTTCTCGAAACTCAATTTGTGAAGAAAACTGAAAACATGCAAAATATTATTTTCAGTTTCTAATTTTCAAAAGTCAATGAAAATACGCGTTTAATTTAATAAATCTATCTCATTTAATGAGTTAGTATTAGAGTTCAAATCTTAGTAACAACATATTTTAGTATTTTCTATTTTTTAAAAAAAAAAAACTATCTTTTTAATTTCAACTAACCAAACATGTTTTTTATTTAAAAAATGTAAGAATTTTTTTTCTTTATATTTCCAAAAACAAGTTTTTAAAAATAGAAAACAAAAACTGTTACCAAACATAATCTAAGTTTTTTTTTGCAAGATAGATAGGAATTTTGTACTAGCTAATGCGGTTGCTCTAAGAGCTTTTGATTCAGTTGGCATATGTATAAATTCATTGCATTAATTCAATATTTTTTGGGGAAACCAACTCAAATTTTTGAATGACAAATTTAAAATTCAAATACTATAAAAAAAAAATTTTTAATTTTAAATTCAAAATGTGGCTCTGCGACTCTGCCATTAATTAGGGGAATTCTCCACGGGCTAAAAATATAGGGTCGAGTTAGTAGCAGTCTAAAGCCCAACCCATAAAGCCCAACTTAAACTCTATAAACCCAGGATTGCCCATCCAGGCCTCCATAGCCCATAAAATCTCTGTTATGACTAATGAATGATGAACTCTATGAAATTTTTTTTTCTGGGTAAAAAAAAAATAATAATTAATTAATTAAATTAAATTAAATTCCCCACAAAAAAGGCAAAGTCTATAGGGCACGTGACCGTGATTCGTGATTCGTTCACGGGAGGTAGAAGCCAGGCACTGTAAATCACGCGCTTCCTTGATTAGCTCGAGGGAGACATGCAACTTGCACAATATTAGCACGTTAAACATAAACAGTACCTTAAAAAAATCAAAAAATATCAAGTTGCAAATTTTTGACCAGTATGGCGGAAAAGAAAACACAAACCTTAAAAAAAACAAAATGAAGAAAAAAAGAACTCTTAGAAAAAATGAATACGAAAAAGGGTGCAAAATTTTGACCGATAGTTCTTAGTTTCTTATTTTGGAAAAAAACTAAGTCTGTCCTCACCAAAAGAAAAGAAAAGAAAAGAAAAGAAGATAGCCCTATATTGAGAGTACAATAATAATGCTTATAATTGCTTTGACGCCAGAGCTTTTTCTAAGAAATAATTGCACTTTACAAGATCCTATACAATTGCGTATAAGTGATAGTTTGGTATTTTCGGAGTATGGAGAATAGTGTTTATTTATCTTACATTCATGATAGGATTTACTCATTAAATTCATGGTGAGATTTATTATGAATGTAAGAAAAGTAAGCTCAATTTATCCATAGAGTACCTAAGAATTTTTCCAATTAGGTAGTTGATGTATAAGTCTAAACTATGGTAACACTTATAAGTTCATTTCTTTAGCTTTCATTTTTCACAACATGATTTTGCTCCTATAAGTTGACTTTTTATTTTTTGCCAAATATTTTGTTTTTGCAAAAATATTTATTCAAAAAAATTTGTTCAAACTTATTTAATTATGTAGCACTTTTTTAAAATTAAGTGAAACTCAAGTTTGCCAAACTCAAATTTGACTTATCTTGATTTTTTTTTTTTTAGTTATATAGCATTTTTTTGTCATTATGTTTGGAACTCAAGTTTCACTTGAAATTGACTTTGCTAAACTTGAATTCCAAAAATGTGCTATATAACTAAATAAGTTGGGAGGGTTTCACAATAAATTTTTTTAACAAAAACAGAATAGTTGGCACACAAAAAAAGCCGCCATATGTTTCTCAGGAAATCATGAGCGCATTCAGCTGCACTTTGTTGACTCAAAACCTGTCTCTAAGTTTCCTTCAAATACCATTTATAAGCTTAAAACTCCTAAGTAAAAATTCTCCTAGTTAATTCCCATTTTTTCTTGATCCCCGATCGCAATAGATTGCGTGTGCAGGCCTCATAAGTCATGAGGATTGGTTTATCCTTAGGTTGAGCAACAACAACTACTCTCGCATTAACTCTCTTTTTCATTCTTTTCAAATTGCTCTGCCATAAGTATTTGACAATATTGTTTCTCAAAAAACAAAAAAAGTATTATGACAATATTCTTCCATAAATGCTCACACGAACTGTTACATCAACCATTAAGAGGATGCAAAGGGCAAGTTGTAAAAGTCTTGGTTGAGTTCAGACTTCAGATGGAGTTTGAAACCAAAAACTCATCTATAGATTCTATACCATACACTTCATTGACAATTTAGTAGAAAATTTGGAACACAGTACTGATGCCTGTGTTATTAGGTATACCGTATACGAGAAAGAGACAATAATGCATCCAGTCTAAAATAACTATTTATGTTCATACAAAGAGAAGCTAATCCAAATGGTATCTTCAACTATCAAAATCATTAAGATCTTGCAGTAAATTAAAAGGGAAGCTAATCCAATTGGTCAAAGATAAAAACAACAATTTAGAAGGGCGCGTGTGGCATTTCTAGGAGTTCTAAGTAGGGCCACATAAAAGCAGGACGACTAAGTTGCTCACAAATAATTATATATGAGGCGGCTAGTTGTGACTCCCACCAGATACCACCTTCTCCAATTACCATTAAATATATTAACAATGCTGAATACCCCTCTGTGAATCCCAAAGAACACTAATTTAATCAAACAATGAATTTATTTATGCCTAGTTGGCTAGTTGCTATGTGCTAGCTAACTAATTAAGCTTCTCTAATTAAAAAACACTAATTAATCCTCTCAATAATGAGCACATATGACTGAACATAAAAGATCAGAAAAAGAAAGAAAGGAAATTATGAAAGGTCATATATGTATATGTCTTAAAAAAAGAGGGTCAAACCCCATGCGTTCGACCACATTGCATGTATGTGTGTCATCGCAGATTCCGCCGACGGCTGAAGACAAAACAAAGTTTGAATTTTTCACAAAGGGCTTCACAAAAGTCGTAATCTTTTCTTTTATCTCATGCTCACTTGCCTTGAATCTTTCCTCAAACCATCTATATATAGAAGGTAGAACTTTCATTCATTTTCATTTCTCTTTCTCACAAACCAAATATGGAAGCTTATTCTTCTTCTTCGTCCTCTTCCACTTATCTGTCACAAAAATTTCAAGAAACAAAGAGTGCAAAACTCCCACACCCCTTTAATTCCTCACTCCATACGGTTAAAAAGACACCCACAAAGCCATGGAAGAAGCCTGTGGCTCCACTTCCACCAACACCACCTAGAATATACAAGGTAGACCCTATCAACTTCAGGGACCTTGTTCAAAAGCTCACTGGTGCAACCGAGTTTCAGTCTAAGCAGCGTCTTCAAAGCGTTGCGCCTCCACCACTCAACGTTGCCAATTCCACGCAACCATTAATGTATAACAGAAACATTTCTGTGCCTCCACAACTCCACTATTCCACATCGAAACCACCATTGTCTGCAGTAGAGTACCAGGACTTAACATCTCGGGAAATGAAACCCCAGAAAATATCTGATAGTGAAGAGGCTGCGTTTTCGCTTGGGATGAGTCTGTCGCCTTCTTCCCTTAATTGGTGTTCTTACCCTCTTATGAGTCCAGGAACTCTTTCCAGTTTGGAACAAAGCACGGTTCTTTAGTACTTTTTTCTCTTAGACTCTGTGTGTATATATATATTATATTATATATATATATATATACCAGTGTCACTCCACTGCTTTAATATACAAAGCAGTCTGGTTTTACTTCCCTTTGTTCTTTCTGCAATGCATAAATTACAATTTCGATCACAACCTCTTTCTTTTATCATGTATATGGTTGAACTCGTTATCGTTCACCTTCTCTTTGCCAGCAATAATATAAATATTGTTCAGCCAAGACAAAGATAATCTAGAGTTACATTTTTTATTTACTAGTACTACATTTTTGTTTATATTAAAATTCATTGGAAGCAATATAATATTCATGAATGTAGGTGAAATTCATTGGCGTGTGAGAACTTTCATATAGTTTCTTGCATCATTATTAGCTGATTAGAGAGTAAGCACATGACGGTGAAATTCATTGGCTTATGAGAACTTTCATCCTTCTTTGACCATAGCACACTATAATCTAAAACAGAAAACTGGACTTTCAATGCCGTAGTTAGACGTTTGCTCCTTGCAGTTGTGATTCTCACGAATTAAAGGAAACTGAGCGAAGACTAATCAATAGATGGTCTAACATTCCACATTTAGATTATTGGGCGTGTTAACGAGTACGGAAAAGAATTTGTGACCCGTAGTCTTCGTTGGTGTTCTTCCGAAAATTCAAACCATGAACTTTTTTTTCAGACTCAATTGAGGACAATGCTAGACTAGATTTGGTTGCACTCTAATACAAATGGATGGATGCATGTCAAGAAAGTGAGAAATTAACTACACTCGTTAAACACTAGACTTTTACGGAGTCTTATCTTCTTCCACAGTGCCACCTCATGCATGTAGGCCTACAATTTGAGTTGGAGTTCATATCCTTGTGGAATAAAAAAATTCAATCTTTATCACCACACATCCTTGGTGCTTGTGAGGTGTGAAAAGCAAGGACCGAGGTTCAAGTTTTCAGGAAAAAATTTCACACACATATACACTTAGATTAAGTCAGAGTAGAAATTATATCATATATATAAAAAAAAAAAAAAAAAAAAATCAATCTTTCACATTTATTATTTTTATTTGTCATTGATGAAGTATAAAATTGAAACACGTATGGTGTGACCAAGGATTTTCATGCATTTTTTGTGAGCCCATATATGTATGTATAGGGCCGGCATTAATCAATGTAAAAATGTTTAAATTTGTAAAATTATTACAGTAATAGTGTAATAAAGTGAATAGTAGTTGTATCACTTGTATGTCAAAAAAAAAAAATTTTAAATGATATTTTAATAAAATAGAATTTAGAATAAATAATATTACAATGTTGATATTTTTGAAAAAAAAAATTCTTATATTAAAATAAACAAGAATGTTTAACTTGAATACTCTTATTAGTTGGGGCTAGGAAATTAATTGTGAAATTCTTTTAATGCATGTCTCTAGATTTTTTTTTTTTTTTTTTTTTGGATAAACTAAATTTTTAATGCCTCTAGACTTACTCGTTAATCAATGTCCAAATACATGGCCTAATTACTGTGGTATACTATTTGTACCAGATTAAGTAGGGGTTCCTGCATGATAAGGTAGGTACGAGTACGACTAGAATAGTTCAACTGTTCGCCCACGTGTTCTGCATGTCCATTGTCAGTCGGTAAACTAATAAAAAATTATTAAAAGAACAATTCTTCACGCCATCTTACTATTAAAATATTTCGTACTATTTGGTACGATTTTGTATCAAGCTTTGGTCCACCAAAAGTGATTAATAATTAATTAATAGTATAATCTATACAATCACAGATTGGAGCTAGATGAGAAAGCCCAAGCCTCAATAATTCCGGCAGCGAGAATGAACTCTCTTCATGAAAAATTATTTTATGAGATGGTTTTAAAGAGAAATGATATTGTGTTTGAGGTTCGATATAAGCTGAAATTTAATTTATTACTTTTGAAATTTCGAAGTTTTTTTTTTTTTTTTTTAAATCTCATAAATCATGGGGTTTAATTTGTTAGTTGTTATACCATCTAAAAAATAGGATTTAAATAAAAATTTTCTAATAATTTTTGTTACTAGATAGGTAGTATGGTAATGGTAACATGGAATCATTACCAAAGACCATAGGCATAATGTACTAATTGCAAATTTGTTATAAAGAATACATAGGATAACTCTACTATAGAGCCTAAAATCTAATCCATTTATTTTGAAATGAATGAAATAGATTGTCACATCATCAATAATTTAAATAAATATAAAAATAGTGATAATTTACATTTTTTAAAAATGTTGGTAAATGTAGTTCACTCATTTCAAAATAAATATATATGATTTTAAAAACTTCATAACAAAGTGACTCTAAAAACTCCATAAAATCTTAACAGTTATGTAAATGCTATTTAGGAAAGACACTTTTTGTAAGACCGTGATAGAAGTTCATTACAAAAGATATATGACAAAATGTGGGAAAAAGATTTTGAGAAATTGAAACTATTGAGTAATTATTGGGAAAATTACATAAAAAGACTAAGAATTTATATAGGAGTAATGTTTTACATTGAGGTATAGGTTTATAATTTTGTTAATTAAATTTCTAAACTCATGAAACTACTTCAATTGAAGCCGCTGTTAATATCCATTATGCTAGATAGTAAAAAAGCAAAGGAAACAATAAAGCATTAATAAAATTTATGTTTCACGTAAATAACTAGCTTCAATTTTTTGTATAGAAGATTCATTTCTAACTTTCTTATTCTAAGCAAAACCTTTTCTCTCTACCTCGCTATTTAAAGGCTGCTAATTCATTTATGAATAAAATTTAGGAAAAATGCAAAGTTTTATCAACGATATTCACATTTTCTCCACCATGTTACTACCCAGAATAATGAAGATTAATAATGAATATTGACAAAAACTTCAAATTGAAACAATTTGAGAATTTAATTGACAAAATCAAATCTAAACAGTCATTAAACTAATGGAATATTATATTTTTACAAAAGATTCTTACACAAATTATGAACAAAATGATGCTCTCCTTTCAATTTATGGATGAATGAAACTTCCCTCCTTTCGTATGTATAAATCAATGTGAAGTTTTTTTTAAAAAAAAGATCTTGTTAGCGAAAACTTAAGTGTTGCATTTATACAAATTTCAAGGAGAGACATCATTTGGAAGATTGTCATTTTGCCAAATGTCAAGAATGTTGGTTTAATTTATTCTCTCTCTTTTTTTTCTTTTTCTTTTTTGTAATAGAAAAGTGCTATTTTATATGTTCACTCGGATTTTTGCTAATAACATAGAGATTAACCTGATAAATAAGCAGCACATCCCTAAAGAATATGCCTAAAATTTTCAATTTCTCTACTCAACTTAACAACAAAAAGAAGGCACTTAGGAAAAATATAATTTATTGTCGGGAAATTTGCGATTAAACAATGGAAAAAACAAATAGATGATTGATAAAAAAAATGCTTATCCTTTTAATTTTAATTTTACTTGTCTTTTAATCTTACTTTCAGCTTAATTTTACTTTCAATCTTGCCTTTTAATATTGCTACTCCAAGCTAAACTCCTAGCTCCACATTGGAGACACCTTGGTTAGTTTCAATACCAACAAATGTTTACAAAACTTTATTTGACATTTGAAACATTTCAAAATCGTTTTTTTTTTTTTTTTTGCAACATTCAATATAAAACCGTTGTCCCAGATCTCAATCAACCGAGATTTCACTTCGATTGGCTGAACTCATGAACTCAACCGATCGACCTTCAATCAAGAAGGTGCCAAAAAAAAACAGAAAGATCAGGAAATACTTCACTAACGGTTCAACTAGTTAACCTAGAATCAAGTCATAAATCAAGATGTCTCGAACGATCAAGTTAGGAGTCAAGACTCCTTAAACAAAAACCTTCTGACTATTTACACAAAGGATCTTTAAGGATTCACACACAATCTTGATTTTAATTTAAAATTCTCTCAACTTTATAAATATTATATACATCCTGCCTTGTATATATATACAACATTCACAATTCAGGAGCTTTTTTTTTTTTTTTTTTGGATTGGTAAATGCATGACTCATGCTTCTCCATTCCCTTATGATTGGGATGCCATATTCAAGGACCACTGGCAGGAATGATGTTAAGAAAATAAAACACACATACCACATCACATATGATCGATAAAAATCTTTCAAGAAAGCACAATCCTTTTTTTTTTTTTTAATAAGTAATGTAAGATTCATTTAAACACCATTCTCATACACGGGAAAGTATACAGCAGAACAGTGAAGAAGAAGAAGAATGAACTAAGATTACAAAGGCTGAGAAATTAACAATGATTTAGCAAACCATTCCAGAAGTCCATGAAAGAAAAAGCGGAGAAAGTATAAGATTTAGAGCTCCAGTCGTATGAGATTTCAGGAAAAGGAACTTAAGGTGCGTCAAAGATAACTCCACCAATTCCTCTCTTTCCGAACGCACTCTTTCCGAACGCACCACATTAGACATGAAGGAGCTATAACACCCACATGCACCCCACCTCTAAAATATCCCAAAGTAACTCTCCAATATTCCAACATAAAAAAGAACATAATGGGGCAAGAAAGCACAAATATCATTCATTTCTATACATATGGAGAATGTTATATCCCAACACACAGCCAAATTCCTTCAGGACATGAAGCTGGTAAAAACAACTGTAGGCAACTAAATTCAAGTCCTTAGGTTTTTGCGCTCTTCATTGTCATGATAAATATGCATCCTTTTTTAGCTTCTTTCAATTGAAAAATCCTACCTTCTCTTCAGGTGGATTACATCTTGTGGTCTTTGAAATTTCCTCCTATTGATCCCAGTAGTTCCTTAGCTGTGACATATGTAGGAGAAGGTCATCTCTGCCCAGACCAGTAACACTGCTAGTCATGATCCATGGGGGATGTACCTTGTAGTTTTGTCTGATCACTTGTTGAAAATCCCTGATGTTCTCATCAGGCCTTTTTCCTTTGCTTGCCTTCATTTTGTCACATTTTGTAAAAACAAGGGTAATTGGTATCTGAAAAGCACAGAAAAATGGCAGAAATACCAAGATGAGAACTGGATTTAGCATTGTGGCAGTGACCAAGTGGTAAGCGAGCAACGATATGAACGTTTAAAACATCAGAGGGAACCATACATTGTTGCGTCCAAGCCAATTAGCACAGTCTAGGTCAATCTTCTGAGGTGGAACACTTGCATCAACAAGAAGTAGGACAGCAACAAGAGTATCTCTGTTCAAAAAGTAGCCTTTGGTGAATGAGGACCAATCCATTCTAGCAGCATCTGGGGCTTTAGCAAATCTGTGAATAAATTGAACCACAAAGTATCAATTAGACTGAAGAATTCTGCGATAGGGACATTGACATCAAATTATGTAGTTGTAGAGGAGAAACAAGATACATATATAGAATTCCATTGCATCACATTTATCCTTCCAGGAAATTATTATAATAATGAGAATGATCACAATTAGTTCTCTCTATTGTAATTTGCCTCTATAAGAATAAAGTCTAGAGAAGCAGAAAGAGCTCCCAATACCTGACTATCAATTAACATGGTAAAAATATTGTGTTCGTTCTTAAAGTTTACATAAAGTTTGGTTTCGTCCAGGAACTTTAAAAGTTAACCATTGAAAACGTTATACTTTATATCCTTCTATCCACTTATGTTAACTTTGGGTCCTATGTGTCTAACCAAAAGCCTATGTGGCATTACTTTTTTTTTTTCTTGCTGAGTCTATGTGGCATGATTATTATTTTTTTTTTTTGGCTAAGTTTACATGGCATTACTTAATCTGACATGGACCACCACACCCAAAAATATAGGTAATAATTTATCTGACACAGATCAAACCATTATAAAATAAATGGTGAGGACAGGTGGCATGCATTCATTGGTCACACCAAACGATAAAAAACTGAGGACCATATCCCCAATTTCCCATTTCATTTAGGGTTTTCAGAAAGCACAAACTCAATCCTACCAAACAAAAATTTTAACCTTGAAAACAGAAATTGCATGTAACTCAAACTGAAAGCCACAGAGATTTAAAACTTATCAAAAAAAAAGCCACAGAGATTTAAAGCGAGAGCATTGACAATAAGGGATTGACGAGCATTGCTCCATCTTTGGGCAGGTAAGTTGAGTAAAACTTAAACATTTTGCTTCGTTTTAAATCAATTAAATACACTTTGCCTTAATTTATGTGTCTTTGAGTGTAACCCACAAGAATTGCTTTGATTTATGATTGTTATTTGAAAATTATACGTTTGGGTTATGGCTGCATCACATGCCCAGCCCCTAAAAGTAAACAGGCAATGCTCAGTTCTATTCACTGCCAAACTGGCCATATACCACAGTTTGGGCCAAGTAAAGCTGAGAAAGAGATCCAAGACTTTGATGGCCTGGATTGATGCAGCCATAGAAGATTAATTTGCTACTTCTTTGCACATTTGTCTATTCAAGATCTATTTTATGGGGCCCACGTGTGAAGTCCAATTGAAATGAAAGTTGTGCGGCTTTGAAGACCTATCTATATGTGTGATAGGGTTAAAAGATTTTTTTAATTTGGGTTTTTATTTAACAAGTTATGGTTAATTTTGTATTTGGGGACAATTTTTGCAATCCCTACAGATTAAGAGTATTTTGGTAGTTTAGTTGACCTTTATTAGATTTCTCGTTTACTAGTCAAACTACAACAAATCAAAAAAGTTTACTAGTCAAACTACAACATATCAATAAAAGTTTACTAGTCAAACTAGGAGTCCTTGAACTAATAATTCAAGAATGAGTCCTTATGTAATATGTCTATATGCTCAATGTACTCAAAAATAGATGGAGTAGATCAATAAAAAAAGTACTAAGTGTTTTGAGCATTGGGGCATGTTGGCTTTTGTGTGTTTTTCTCTTCTTGCTTTTCTTCTCCTCTTTCTTTTGATATTATCTGCGGATACTGTTCATGCAGCAATTTAACAAACATAAAACTCTTTTTTTTTCCTTCTTCCTTACAACCCAAAGCAAGCATTTTCTTTTGCCAATCAAAACCATAAACCCCACATAATATGTTCCACCAAATAGTCATCAAATAACTCATCAAACTACCTTTTGATTCCTAACACAACCCCAAAACCCATTGGTCATCAAATTTTAAAAACCTAGATCCACAAATTCACCTAATCCTAACTCCATCACAAGCACTTGTAGATAATTTCCCAAATTTTTCGTACGTCATGGATCCTTCCTCCACAAAACAAAAAGGAGAAAATAGATGACTTTTAAGGAAATGCAATGTATATCACTATGTTGTACACTCAACCAACTCAACAATGCCTAAAAGCTAATTATTTCGGGTTGGCTATGCCACGTTTGTCTTTAAAATTGCTAAATCATAGTACAGAGTATTTTTTAACACATTCTCTTTGCTGTGCAATGGTGTGACGGTCCATAGCATGGTTAGAGAAACAATATCTTTGGTGGAAGACTGGAAGTATATGGTTAAGGCAAAACCCAAGAATAAGTGTCCATGTTAATTAATTAGGTTTTTATATTTTATTTGGTCACTATGGATCTTAGGTTTTCTCTTATTAATAAGTAAGTCTTACTTAGTTTATGGGTCTCTATGTGTGGACTTTGGTTCAATTCAATTAGGGTTTTGTTTACCAATTTAAGTCCTAGTTCTATTAGAAGAAGAGCGGCATCTATTTAAGTGTTTTATTGTACTTAGACAAGGGAGTTGATCAATAAAATTTTGAGTGTTATGAGTATTGAAGCACATTAGCCTTAGTGTTCTTTTCCCTCCCTTTTCTCTTCTTTCTTTCTTCTTTTCTTTCTCACGGGTATTGTTCACAATACTAAAAAAAAAAAAATTCTATTTCAGTTTCTTTCTTCTTTTGTCCACCATAAATCAAATCTTCACTCTTTTGAACCCTAACTTCTTCTAAAATGGTTCTAAACCCAAAAATCCACAAATCATCCTACAAACTTGTTATGCCCAAGGAAGAGTGTCATTTGAGAACTCCTACCAAATCACCAATCAAAGAAGATTTTAGATAAAACCTATCTTCTTGCAGAATTGTAAAAGATTTTGCATGATAAAGAAGATTATGTCTCATCTGGGGCAGTCCTATATTTCAAAATTTGCTTAGGAATAGGTCTATTTTCCTAAGAAGCACAAACACAAACACGGACACGGACACGACACAGCGACATGAGCAATTTCTAAAAATTTATAACATAAAACGGCCGGATTTACACTGGTATGACACCACGAATACGACATAGTTACGGCATCCTAAATGAAATGTTCGTGCTTCCTAGCAGTGTTTTCAGCTTTCATACTCGGGAAATTGTGTGTGGTTGGTGAATTTCCATAAGTTAAGTACTTCAGCTGCTAGAGCAGATCTGCATAGAATGTAGCTACTCTGCTTGTATTGTGTGCTCTTCAGAGTTGCTGCTGAATATATACTTATATAGCTGATTTATCCACACACAGCCCCTTCTTACCATAATTCATTAGGAAAAGAAAAAAAAAACACAAAATTTGCAGACAATCTCCAAACGGGAAGTGCATAATAGTTGAAATTTCATAGCATGTATCTCTAATTTAACCGTCATGCTTATATTCTCATATTGTGATACTAAATTTCACAAAGTAAACAGCTAAAGACGTATTGCTAAAGCTGAAATTCAAACATTAAACTGCTGGCCAGGACTTACCCATAACCAGGCAAATCGACAATATACCAGCTCTTATTCACCAAGAAATGATTAATAAGCTGAGTCTTTCCTGCACAAATTTCAAAGTTTTAAACCCAAATAAGCAACACCCAGAAACCCAAAAAGTCCAACAAAACCATAAAAAGTTAGGAAAGTTCAAAAACCTGGCTTCTTAGATGTAAGAGCAACTTCCTTCTTGCGAACCAGAGCATTGATAAGCGAAGACTTGCCAACATTAGACCGACCCAGAATCGCAAACTCGGGCCGGTGATCTTTGGGACACTCCTTGGCTTTCCCACTGCTCTTCACGAACTCCACCTCCTTGATCCGAGACTCACCCGCGTAGGGTCCGATAACGATGTTGGAGCCGGGCAGGACCATGTCCTCTGTCACCTCGTCCGGGTCGACCCCGGGCGGAACGAACAGGACGGTCCGGACGAACCGGGCGGCGTCGGAGATTTGTCGGGTCTGTGTAGTCTTAGAGGCTGAAGCTGAGACATGGCGGTGGGTCGGGTTGCGGAGGGTCCAGTGGGAGAGATATCGGGTTGGGAAAGAGAGTGTGGGTTTAGGAAATGGTAGTAAAGAAGAAGGGTTTATGAGAGAAGCGAATTGGACACTCAGGATTCTATTCCTCACTAACATTTTTTTTTTTTTTTTTTTGGTTCAGACTCTAATGTGTTAATTGTTGAACTGAGCTAACTTGCACCAGAAACTGGTCCGTTGGTTTCTGATATTCGTGGAACGACGTCGCTCAGGATTTTTATTGAGATTACAGAGGCAAAGGTGGATAGATGACAGTTCCCCCCAATAATGGCCTAAAGGGCAGCCCAAAAGATAATAGTATGGGCCAAATTTTTTTGACTTTGTATGAAGTTCATTAGCCAGTCAACAGAGCAAGAGGAGTCCAGTAGGGCCTTCTAGTGTCATTTCATCTTCAAGGAAAACAGTTTACATCCTTTTTTTTTTTTTTTTTTTTTTTTTTTTTTTTTTTTTTGAGAAAAACATCCAAAACAATATGAAGAAGGAATGAATGACGAACTTCTTGTATGTTTGAAATGGAGGGAGACCATCCAAAAATATAATGTTAATTATATGACATTTTTAGTAAGTCATGCAATTTATTTAAATATATATATAGATAATTGTATAGATTGATATGTAAAAAGTTGGAGATTCCTTGAAGTTGATTTGAAAGTTAGAGATTCTCAAAATTGAGTGGTAAAAATATGTGGATTATTAATTTCTTTCTATATGATATGTTTTAATTCAGAAATGATATGTTTTGATTCCTTACATAGTCATGTTGTTTATGTAAGGAATTAATACATATCATATAGAAAGTTAATTGTGCTAAGAATATTATGACACTCACCTATAAAAGAATGAGAAGGTTATGATGATACAGAAGAACCTACCAACATTATGCTAAGAATGTGACATAATTGTTTATGAAACAACTCATTTTTCAACGTAAACCTTTCATTCCAAAGCATCACTAAAGTAGACCGAAATGGACCTAGGCGGACCAAAATGACCAAATAGACCAAAGTGGACCGAAATTCTATGCTTATATGATTTAACAAGAGCATAGTAATAATAAATTATACACTTTAGCTTTTAGATATATATAGATAGATAAAATGAAATTAGTGGTGAACTAGAATAAAAAATAAAAAATAAAATTCTCAACTCAAATTCGGTAAAAATTCTTATGAATTTCAAACCAGAAGATATAAATATATATATATATATATATATGTATGTGTGTGTGTGTGTAAAAATTATTGTGACTTAACAAGATATGTTTGTGTACATTTTTTATATACAAGACAAAAATTATACTCTAACTTAATTTAAGTGCATATATGTGTGAAGTTTCATCCCTATGACTTAAACTCCAACCATTGCCTCCCACCCCACAAGAACTTTGTATTTGTGGAGTGGCCATCACGTCAAGGGTGTGCAGGCAATGGTAAATATGTATGTACTTGAAAAGAAGACCTCTGGATATTTGGTGCCAAATTGTCACGCCATTTTAGCATTGAATTTAGAAAATCCTTTAATGTTACTTGAAGCAAGGTATATCAATTGGCCTTG
This sequence comes from Quercus robur, assembly GCF_932294415.1. Classification (NCBI taxonomy): domain Eukaryota; kingdom Viridiplantae; phylum Streptophyta; class Magnoliopsida; order Fagales; family Fagaceae; genus Quercus; species Quercus robur. The sequence continues at coordinate 14,832,032 of NC_065539.1, forward strand.
ATTGAAGCCTGATTAAGGACCCCATAAGTCTTGTTTTGTGTAATGTGTGTATATATGTATAAACATATAGACCTACACTATACCCAAAAAAAAAAAAAAAAAAAAAAAAAAGGAAGAAGAACAAAGAAAAGAGAGAGATTTTTTTTTTCTGAACTTTGTTCTTTTTACTTAAACAGAACTCAAATCAAATAAATAAAGTGAAAACAAGTGACATGCAAATCATGGCCTTATTAATTGGCATTTATTAGCAACTGCTAGCATATCTGGTATCCGGAGCTGGTAATAAAAAGCAATTACAATGGCTAATGGGAAATCCACATTTTGAACATGTTATAGCATTCCTTTGGCCTGTGCTTTGCAGTTGTGTGACCCCCTCCCTGCAAAAGTCATACTAATTACAATTCTACTCACTTTCACTTCACAAAACACTTATGGTTGAATAGCACTCTTGCCTTTACTGTAGCAAATGTGAGTTGGTTTGAGTATCCCCTTGTGAATCTGCATAAAAATCTGAACAATCACAACTTGCAAAAGAACTCAACATTGTAACATACATTAGTACAACCATAGGATAGGTCTATCCTCCAACTTGATCATCTATCCACCATGGACGCCATTCATCAACAATGGACAAATTTAGAGATTTGATCCACAATTGGGGTTCCTATGTACAGAGCAACCATGTCATGATCACCACTGCAGGATAGATACATACAGTATTAATACACTTCAATCTGGTTTTCCTAGCTTAATCTTTATTTATTTGAGTTGCCAATTAGAATATTAGGCCTAGTTAAAACATTTCATTTGCTCTTATCTTGTTTTATGTCATTTGTGGAAAGAAGACTATTATCAAACTTGTATATTAGAGCTCGATAACCTCTACTATTGAGATAAAAATGATAGCTTACAGCACTCTTAACATCCCTCTTGTAAGGCATGTCTTTGTGACATCTTCTCCATGCTTTAATTGTTCCCTGATTTTAATCATGTAAATAATATGAGGATTAAAACTATTTCAATTTTTCTTCTCTTTGACTAGCGAGAAACTTCACACCAATGTTAATTTCTAAAGGGCATCTCTTACCTTTCTGACATGAAGTGCTTTCTGTCCACTATTGTTATTAGCCCATATGTAGTTGAGAAACTTGTTGTAGTGCTGGAATATAAAGATACTCATGATTTCCCAAACTCTAAATTGTTCACTAGACTAACTTGGAAGTCTAAGTTTCCCTCAAAGAAAGCTTAACTCTTACTATGTCTTTTAACCAAAACAGAAAAAAATGAGGAAATAAATTATTCATAAAATTATCCTACCACAAACAAACCAATTTATTACCAATCCATTAATCTGTTACGTAAGCTCATTTCCTTAAGTTGGTGTAACAGTAGCAAAAATGAAAGTGAACAAAACATAACTCCCTGCATTGATGGCGAAGTAACAAGTTGGGGTGCAAGTTTCTTCCAATGAAAGTGCAAACCTATTACTACAGTGGGGGCTAAACTAAATGTTGTGATGATTGCAGAAAGAACATAGAGTTCTTGTAATAAACTAGAGTAATGATACTTCATACCAATCAATTGTCACATGCATACATGAGGCAATGGAAGAATTGACAGAATGTCGATCAAGAAGTACGTGGATAAGTATCTTTTTGCAATAGCCAACGAATCATTTATTAGCACACCCCTTCCAAATACTCGAGAAGAATGAGCAATAAACGCAGCTTGAAACTGTAAGCTTATATGAAGTATATAAAAGACATCAAAGAGTGAACGAAGAACACAAGCAATAATCGTCAGAGTTTCATCTGAATCAAGGCATTTATCCTTGTCATCGATCACCGGGATGTAAAAGAACAAAGGATCCAAGGCAACAGCTATGACACAAGAGAGCACAAATATTTTATTCCAAGTTGGAAGATTTTGACCCTGTGGATCAAGAAGTATCTTCCTAGGATGAGGACCTGACTCTTTACTTGGCTAATCACCTATAAAAGGAATGCCATTAATCTTTAAAACACTGCCAAAAGTTGATCTTGGTTTTCTCAATTGTGGTCCATTATCAATAGAATATTTCTGTCTAGAACCCAAAAATCTTTGAGAACTCCAATCTTCAAACCTGGATGAAAAATAAATATAATAATAAAGTAGCATGCATAAAGAAAGTTTCGGCAGTTATTTAAGTACTTGAATGGATACTACCAGAATGAATAACTTATTGGAATCCTTTATAAACTGATACATATGAGTGGTCCCTAACCGTGAAAAGGTGCTCTAAAAATGAATAATGAAAGAACAAGTGACAACCCAGAAATTCACCCATTTGCAACATTACCAATCGCCAAATTAGGTCATTTAAGTTCTCTATATGTTCATAGCCTAAACTAGAATGTCTTTTAATGATCCTAAACAATATGATTTTTAAATTATATTCATTCATGACCTATACCAAAAGCGCTAGTATAGGTCTCGAATGAATATAATTTAAAAGGCTTATACTTTTAAAAATGCTAGTATAGGTCTTGAATAAATATAATTAAAAAAACATATATCAACGCTTTTAAAAGTGCTGGCATCGGCTGTACCTATTCCAGCATTCTCAAAAGCGCTGGTATAGGTCTTGAATGACTATAATTTAAAAGGCCTATATCAGCGCTTTCAAAAGTGCTGGCATAGGCTGTACCTATTCCAACATTCTCAAAAGCACTAGTATAGGTTTTGAATGAATATAATTTAAAATGACCTATGCCAGCGCTTTCAAAAGCGTTGGCATAGGCTATACCTATTCCAGCGTTCTCAAAAGTACTAGTATAGGTTTTGAATGAATATAATTTAAAAGGACCTATTCCACCGGTATAGGTCTTTTTTTTTTTTTCTTTTTTTATATTTTTTAGCACTTGTAATGTACTTAAAATACATATTTTCCAATACCTATTTTTTAGCAACTGTAATGAACTACAATTCATATTTTCCAATAGCAAATACCATACCACATAAAACCAAGAAACTAAATATATTTAATTACACCATATCAATAATTACATCCCAAATGTCTAGAATTTTATACACAAAATAATATATCCCAAGTGTCTAAAATGTTATGAACAAAATAATACATTCCAAGTGTCTAGAATGTTATGAACAAAATAATACATTTTAAACAACTATGTACAATGTCCTACTGAACAAAATAATACATTTTAAACAACTATGTACAATGTCCTACACAAAAGAATACATTCTAACTATATAGAAAGTTCTGCACAAAAGAATACATTCTACTACGTATCACCTACTCCAAAATAGGTACCCAAAGTATTGCCTACTATGTATCATCAAATGATAAGCGCTGAGCACCGGAAGACTGGATATCCACTGTAGAATCACCATCACCATCACCATTCTACGAATTAAAAAACACACAATAGATTAGTGTACTAAACAACAGAGTTAGTAGATGAATGACACAATATCACTAATATTACTACCAAGTGCCACATTAGCAATTAAAGCACACTCAAAATGACTAATTTCAGTTAAGCATATCAATTGAGTATTAGGTTGCGTTTGGATTGGGCGTTTTCTGCCCAATCCTGCGTTTGCGTTTTTCCAAAACGTGGGACCCAGCTACAGTAAAACGTAGCTCCAAAATGCTGAAACGCGAAATGAAAAACAATGCGCACCATTTCATTTAAAAACGCTGGAACGCTGTCCGTCTATGCTGACCACAAGGAAAAACGCACCGTTTCATTAATAAACTCCAGAGCATTAAACAGAAAACATATTCAACGAACCCATTGATGTTCAGTTCACAACACTGTCCTGACCCAAGCATAACGTTCTCCCCAACGGCTAATTTTGTGCATTCCGTTTCTTCCTCTCAACTACCCGGCACAGATGTCTTTAATTTTCATCAATGCCCCGTCCTCATCGTCTTCAATGAAGCGCACCTACCCACCATCCCGCAATAAACCATCAATAGAAGAGCTGAAACAGGGTAACTGCAATCCCACACGGAACAAACGAAGCCATCCCAGAGTGATTCGCACGAGCTCAGCTTCTCTCCGCTTAGGACGTCGCTACCGCCACTCTAGGTCTCTGCATTCACGGGTACTGTTCTGTCTAACTTTTCATACTCTATGATCTATTGCTGTCTAATTATATTGTTTTCCATGAACACACTTCAATCTGTGGTTTTGTGTTCAACGTTTGTGTGTAATTTTAGTTAAACGTTTGTGTGTGATTTTTGTGTTTTCCATGAAATTAGTATGTGGGTTACTCTCTCATTCGTCTAATTTTGGGTGTTTCAAGGAGCTGCCTCTGTTGTAGTTGGACTATTATTCAATCTGTGGGTTTGTGCTCAACGTTTGTGTGTAATTTTAGTTCAACGTTTGTCTGTGATTTTTGTGTTTTCCATGAAATTAGTAGGTGGGTTACTCTCTCATTCATCTAATTTTGGGTGTTTCAAGGAGCTGCCTCTGTTGTAGTTGGACTATTATATATGTTAGTTTACTTTTTGCATTTTGCATGTGGCCATGGTAACTGATTATGATATGCATATAAACTATTTGTTGGAATGTCTTAATGGGTATAGAAGGAAGTTGTAACAAAAATGGGTAAGGGGAAACCGAAGGCTGATGGTAATGGGAAACCGAAGGCTGATGGTAATGAAGTTAGAACTGGGTGGAAAGATCCTAAAGAATTAAAAGCTTATTGTGATTTGTCTGCTGCCCAAGTCCTAGACGGCAAGAAGCATAATGGATTTTTGAGAAAGGAAGGGGTTGATGAAGTGATTGAGCAGTTAGGTGAAATGGGAAAAGTGGTGACTCCCACGCAGTTTAAAAACAAATGGGATCATCTGAGAAAGTGTTGGAAGACTTGGAAGGAGTGTTTTAGTGAGACTGGGTTAGGTTATGATCCTGTAACTGGGGTTATTCACATGACTGATGAGTGGTGGACCCGAAAGATTCAGGTTAGTTCACTTTACATCATTGTGAAATACTCAGTTGTCTACAACTAATATTGTGTTCTAACTACCGGTTGTCCACATGTAGGCATGTCCCAAGGCGGCAACTTATAAAAACAAACCATTGCCGAATATTAAGTCCATGGAAATCATGTTTGAAGGCACGATTGCAACGGGAAAACATGCGTTCTGCACAAGTGGTGAAATACCAAATGATTGCACCGAAGGGTCTGGGGACTCCGCTGATAGCAAAGAATTTGTTGACCCCCAATGTGAACCCTCTGCGAACTCAGTTGACCCAATGGAAGTTGAAGGGCCAGCATCGTCTAGAGCAAGACCAGCAGTGAATAAGGGGAAGGGCCTGGCAAGCGCTTTTCAACTTTTTAGGGGAATTTGCAAGAAACCAAGAAAGAAGCGTTCAACCATGCAAGAGATGTCTGACTCTTTGAAGAGCATGTCAGATATTGTTGAAAGTAGAAGCGTAAGTACGCACAATACACCATTTCGCACCACAGCAGCTAATGAGATGCAAGCAATTATGGACATGGTGTTAACTCTTCTTGGGGTGCAAGCGGATGATCGTCTTCATATGTTCAGCACCTTCTTCTTCATGAATAACGTAGATGGTAGGAACATGTTTGCAGCTAATGTTGAGAGGAAGGAGGTCCAGCTGAGGTGGCTAGAGAAGCAGTACGAAATCAACCCTCAGTTTCATGTTCTCTGAAGGAAAGGGGCTTGTCTACATCCCTAGTTGCTTATCCTTATGTACCTCTTGGTGTTGTAGCGATCGGATTATTTTTATGTACCTCTTGCACTCTCTTTTTTTTTTTTTTTCAGACTTTTGTATTGGCACAAACTATATGCTTGCCATAGGTGTGTATGTAAAACAATGGTTACTAATTGTCATCTTTTGTATGCTTACTTGTTACTTGTGGTGTTTTTTTATGACATCAAAATAGTTTAGTAGTTCAATATGGTTTATTTGGGAAAGTTGAAGGGGTCCTAAAAATTAGATAAATTGTTTGATAGATTCTTTATTTATATTTGAGTGGCCTTGTTTTTCAGGATTCTGTGTATGTGCACTGTGTACCATATGAGTTTTATACCTCTCCAATTTATCCTCTTTTTGCTTAATTTTTTGCTTATGAGTTTATGCTTTTTTTGTCTTATTTTTTTTTGGGTGCAAAAGCACCCTAACAGCTTCTCTGGTACTATTCACACAGCCTGTGAACAGTACCAGCTGAGTTTAATACATATCTCCAATTACTCTCTTTTTCCTTATTTTTTTGCTTATGAGTGTTTGTTTGTTTGTTTTTTTTGGGTGCAAAAGCACCCAGCAGCTTCTCTGGTACTGTTTACGGGTACTGTTCACACAGCCTGTGAACAGTACCAGCTGAGTTTAATACATATCTCCAATTACTCTCTTTTTCCTTATTTTTTTGCTTATGAGTGTTTGTTTTTTTTTTTTTTTTGGGTGCAAAAGCACCCAGCAGCTTCTCTGGTACTGTTCACGGGTACTGTTCACACAGCCCGTGAACAGTACCAGATGAGTTTCGTGCCTTTGTTTTAATTGTTTGTGTGTGTGGTTTTATTTTTGTTAGGAATTGCATGTACATCTTTCCAATGCAGTAGTTTGTTGTGAAGGTGAACAAGGGTATGCTGATAAATTTTTTAGATCACATGTAGCCATTGAATTCTTTCAGTTGCTAATATTTTCTTCTTTTATTTGTTACCCAAATGAAATAGTTGTACCTGTGTAGTGTCAGTGTCCGTATGAAATCATGTCAAGGTGATTGCTGAATATGTGTGTATTGGCTTTCCACAGACATAAAAAGAAAAAAGTCTCAAGGTATTCAAAAGGATGAATTTGCTAAACGACTCATCTGATTCCCAGTACCAGTAAGTTTCTATACTAATAACTTGTTTTTTGGGGTACATATTATTGTATCACTCCAGATTTTGTACATGCAATTAAAGTTGGTAACATATGCAGGGACACAGTCTTTGATATTAACGACGACATTGTACTTGCAGCATATATAGCTGGGTGTGCAAGTGTCATAGCTTATATAGAGACTTATATGACCAAAGTACCAATGCATACGAATATACAAACAGGGTATGAATGGGTACAGTATACATTAAATGGAAATGAGAAGAAATGTCACAATGTGTTTAGAATGTCAAGTCATGTGTTTCGACAGTTGTGTCATACATTGCGCACTCGGTATGGATATGACGGTACCAAAAGAGTTTGCTTGGAGGAGTCAGTGGCAATGGCATTGGTGGTACTTGGTAGTGGCATGGGTAACAGAATGATGCAGGATAGATTTCAACATTCTGGTGAGACAGTGCATCGACATGTGTCCACGGTAATTACCTTGTTAGCCACGGTTATGGCACCAGACATTATCAAGCCTGATGATCCTACATTTCGTACCGTGCCATCACATATTCAGGAGTCAGATCGATATTGGCCACATTTCATGGTACTTTGTGAATTTGGTATCTTGACATGATTGTATTCCTGTTATCTGTATGGACATACCATGTATTTCATTTTGACATGGCATTTTTGTGGCAATTATTAGGGTTGCATTGGTGCCATTGATGGGGTTCACGTCCCCGTGCTCTTACCACAAAATGAGCAACACCCATATAGAGGAAGGAAAGGGGTCACAACAGTAAATTGCATGTGCGCATGTGATTTTGACATGAAATTCACATTCGCGTGTGTGGGATGGGAAGGTTCAGCGCATGATACCAAGATCTTTTTAAATTGCCTGAATAATGAGAGAAATAACTTTCCAAAACCTCCACCTGGTTTGTAAATATGCAATTTAATTACAGTATTAAAGTATGTATTACGTAGTGAAAATTCTAATATAATAAACGTGTTCGTTTACAGGAAAATATTATCTTGTTGATTCAGGGTACCCGATGAAGCCAGGGTTCCTTGCACCATATAAGGGAGAGCGGTACCACATCCCCGATTTTCAAAGAAGTTCACAGCTGCATCGTTCAGAGGAGAGATTTAATTATCTCCATTCATCACTTCGTTCGGTCATAGAACGAACTTTTGGAGTTTGGAAGAATAGATGGAAGATTTTGAGATGTATGCCAGGCTTCAATATACGCACTCAAAATAAAATTATTGTTGCTACAATGGTTCTTCACAACTTTATTAGAATACATGACGACAATGACGTTCGACATTCGCGTTATGCACGGGACACATATACAGGTAGTGAGGGCGGTCATTATGATCAAGTGGCAGATGTGGTCTCTTACTTGGATTCAGATGAGATGAAAGAGGTTCGGGACTATATCACAGAATCGATATGTATGGACCATAACTGATGGTTCACAAACTTCAATGTAATAGCATTTTGTATTATGGTTTTTTTGTTGTTGTCAAGCAGAATTGAATAGCTCACAGGTACTTGATTGTAAAGCCTTGGATTTATGAAGTTGTATGTATCGTTATATGTGAAACTTATCAGTATTGCAACAATAGATTTCTTGGTTACAAGGGACTTCTGAATAGAGTCCAATCTAATCTGAATATTATAGTAAACTCAATGGATTTTAAGATTGAAACAGTAAACTACGAGGAATTTGTACAAAAAAAAATAATAAAAGCTCTCACTTTTTGTGAGACACCAAGAATCCAATCTATCAATGGCTGGCCAATTGTGTATATATATATAGACACATATATACAACAACAAAATTTACAATCTTCTTTAAACTTAGCAATAACATTATCTCCATCAAACGTCTCCACATTGTTTTAAAAAGTACAACTACATATATCATAAACTGACTTGCAATAGTACAATTAACATACAAAACAAATGTAATAATACAACTTGCAGTTATTACGTACATATACATCCCATTATGGTAGACACATCTGCCTGATTTTGACTTCCCCAAACCTAGTAGACAAAATAAGCAATACTAGAAACATGACCCCCAAGACTACTAAAGCTATTGTCAACTTCTTTGCTTTATCTTCAGAAATCATGCGTGCAACCTTGGCTCTTTCAAACTTTCGTTTTGCAACTCGCTCCCTTTCCAATGCTGCAGCTGTCAAGGCATGTGCTTGCTTCGACTCTTCATTGGCAACTTCCACCGCATGCTCCAATCGGTTGAATTTGGCAATAACTATAGGTGCTACTGCTGCACCACGCGTACAACAAATGCTGGTATCTAACCACTTAAAGAACTTGCATGCACGGTCATCATCCTGCACAATACAATACAACACATAAATAGAAATATAACGAATTGGTTCTTTAACGCACAATACAAATATTTTGCCAGTATTGGGATATGGTACTTACTGGTGACCAATAGCGACAACTATAAAACCTCCTACCAAATGAATGAAGTTTCAGGGACGTCCTAATTCTGCAGTTCTCCAAGTCACAAAAATGGCCATCAGAACTGGAGAAATAGTTACTTGTTTCTGACATTCGTAATTCTTGGCAATAGATGTTGCGTTGGCTTGGTGGAGGATGACTTTGGGATTGACAAACCTCACATATCTACTAAAAGTAAGATGTAAGGTCCACTTGCCCTCCTCTGTTTTGGTGCACTAATTTAGTTTTACCTAAATGTGGCAGCTGAGCCAAGGCTCAATATCAGGGGTTGGCCTTAGGCCCATTGTTTCCTGCATCACTTAGGGTGATGTATACTGTCCTGTCGCAAAAATGATGCTCATATTAACCTCAAAACGCCATGTTTGAAATTAATGCAAGGGTGAGTTACATAATCCATAACACTAGCATAGCCCAAACAATCACACACAGTTATTCTTTAAAGTTACATTATCCATAAAACTAGCTGCAAAACAATGTTCATCAATTAAATTGTGGTTATGAATCTAAAAAATCACATTCCCCAAAGATATGCAAGTCCAGATCCTCTACTTTTAGACACCCTAACTGGTTGCCTAGGAGATATGAGAAATCGCATTCAATCTCTATAAAGATAATAACTATCTGATATAATTTGCAAACCCAAAACCAATCTGATTTGGGACTTATCATTTATAGAGTTGTACAGCTATATGAAATTCAAATACAAGAAGTTCAAAAAATATAAATAACTCTACCCTATCCTATCTCATCATATCTCAATCTAAACTTTGTTACAATTCAAATCAGGTGCTGAAATAGTTGTATACAGCTGCCACACAGATCAGATTATACATATATTTGAATGTTATGTAGCTACATTACAGCTACACGGCAGCATTATGCAGCAACAATTATGCAAGTAAAACACAGCTACATAGCACCACTATTTTAGCTAGCAAATCTTATCCTTAACAATCTCCAACATATTATAATTTCATTCATTCTTTCATTCATTCTCCAACTCATAAAAATGAAACACCAGAAGCTCCAATACAAAAATCAATGTGGAAGTTATATATTAGAGGTCTCACACTTCAGTAGTTTCTACAATGTAACATGAACACCAAAGAAATCTTGTGACCACAAAAAAGGGTAAACTTTGACAGCAAAAATCAACCCTTTTTAGTCTCCAGTAAACTCTTTTTTTTTTTTAGTTCTTTTTTTAAATTTGGTGAATATTGGCTCATTAATAAAGAAAAAAAACAAAAAAAAAGAAGAAGAAGAATGAATGATTCAGTCCGTATGATTCAGCAAAAAAACATGTAAGAAATCCAAGTATCTTTCAGCAAAAAAAAAGTGAATTCTTTCTTTCTCAAGCAGACAAGGCTAAATAAGCTGTCTTTTTGTTGGGTATATTAATCGAAGAGGAAAAAAAAAAAAGTTCTTTTGTGGGATATAAACAAATATGTATCACACAGTATATAAATAACTACAAATCCAGCAAAATCAAATTATAAAACAATCTAAAAAGCCATACTTGAAAATCATCAAATCCCCATTAACAAGAAGTGAAATTCCAGCAAATGAATACAGAGGATTGAACTTACACTCTATCAAATCAAATCAAGTAATTCCAGCAAATTAAAAGAAACCCATTAACAAGAAATGAATTTTGAACAAGACATCATAGAAAATAGTGAAAAAAAAATTGAGAACACTCACCTTAGAGAGTGGGATTCGTTTCTGCAACGTTGCTTCTGGTTTTTGAGCTCAGCCTAATTCAGTTTTGGGTTTCAAGGAGCACTGTCATGGGTGGGAGACGACTGAAATTGGGGAAAAGGGTGAAATGGGTATATGAAAGACTGGGTTATCTTTGCCGGCGTCGGATTGGGTGACGTTCATCGTTGATTTCGCTTCTAAGCTCTTCGCCGGCGTTGGACATCGTCTTCTATTCTCTGGAGGGCGCGGAACTATCGTCCAAGGAGGGTGAGGAGTGAACAGCAGAGAGAGAGGAAAAACAAAAAAAGGATTTTCAGCTGAGCTACAGTAAAACGCGTGCCTTTATATATTTTCAGCTCCGCTACAGTACCCACGTTTTGCTACAGTAATTTTCAGTTTTCAGTTTTCAGCTGTATCCAAACAGACCCTTAGTCTCAATAAATTTCTCAAAAAGTGATTAGTGAGCAATTTATGCAAAAGATTCAATAAGTGATTACTTACACATATTGTGTAAAGCCTTAAAGGTTACATTTCTACTTGATATTTCTATGTATTTTATGTGTTACAATGAACCATAAACTAGTAGATATAAAGATTAGGGTATACATTAATGAAGGAGTTGAGAAGGTGGTAGTTGGGAGTTGAGAGGATACATTAATGAGGAAAGATATATTATATTTAACATTAACCATGAGTGCTAATAAGCATTCTACAGCAAAGTTCCTTTACTTGGAGAGGCAGGGCAGTAATGTAACGGCTATCACATGGTAACTGAAGCTGCAATCATGTCCTAAATACCTAACCAAAAATCAAAGAACAAACACGAGGCTAGTCTTTCACAAATCAGACATCCAGTCACCAATATAATATAAGCAAATGCAAGTGATGATCCAATACAATTCCTACAACTTTTTTTTTTTTTTGAGAAACCAGTTCATGCACATATTATGGGGGTACCTCATGAATGTTAGCATTGATTATAGGCAGCCTTCTTTCAAGCATTCACTCCTATTAGTTCTCAAGCCTAGTAAGTACTTCTGCACTTCTTGTCATATATTTAGAACTTCAGAATATTTTTATAATATAATGTTGTATTAAATACAGGCATCTTTTCAAAGCCTTGATTTTGCAAAAAGATTTACAGAAAATAATTTAATCAGATTCCGAAAAACTACTAAAACGCATATTTATCAGCATCCATATAATTCTAATGAGAAATTTATCAAATGCAACTTGGGATTAGCTTTTCATGCCCCCCTAGAGTTGGCTTAGGCTAGCATTATGGTCCTGTTGATTCATGGTTCTAACTTTAACCATTTTCGCTATTTTACCAAAGAACATGGTTGATTTTTGGTGAATTTGAAATAAACAGAATGAAGAATTGGCGAATGGAAGTCAAACCCCGTGGCAAGGTTTACTAGTTTTCTTCTGAGTTGTACATGAAAGACAAAATTTGATAGGTCTAGATTATAAGGTGTGTTTGTTTGGAAGTGAAATAAGGTGGATGGAAAACTTTGAAGAGAAAATAGGGAGGAAAACTTTTTCTGCTATTCCTACCTGCTACACAACCGAAAATAAATGTCTTGAGAAAATGTTACAACACTTATTGTTATCACAATATTTGTGATTTAGTCACTTTTTCTCTCTCTCCTCTTCTTGTTTTTGATTTTGCATCACTTGTGTGTTTTGCTTTCTTGTTTTGAGCCAGTCTAGTTTTATGCATTACTTTGGTTAAAATGTTTTTGTTTGTTTATTTTTCAGTTTTGTTTTATTTTGCTTTTCATAAAAAAAAAAATGAAAAATTAGAAAAATACAAAAACAGTGTATGTTTATGTACATTGGTACTTGTGTACCTTGGATGGCCATTGAAACAAAGTTTTCTAAACTTTGTATCTCTTGTAATTTAGATGAGCATCTCAATGCACAACTAAGCAAGTGAGTTTTGTGGCTCGTGGTTGTGATGAGTAAGATTAAGTAATCTCTTGTACTCAACACTCGTATCACTCTTTTTGACGGGAAGGATTAGAAAATCCTAAGAGAACGGCATAAATAACCATCTCACCATTGTTGTCCGCCAATCATGAAATGACATTTGTATGCTTCGGTATAGCAAAAGTGAAATGTCAAATGCTTAACATCATTGGATATTTTTTTTTTCTATCTCTTATATGCCCATTCATGGTTTGCTTAAAAGAAAAATAAAAAGCAAAAAGAATCAAAATGCTTTATATATAATTGCAAGTATGTCTTCTAGGAAATGTGAGAGTTATAAGATGTACCTCGAAGATGATCGTCCCTATTAAACAGTTATGATTGTGTGTGAGTTAAAGTGATTTTCTCATATCTCAAATCATCATAACATGTAGACACTTATGCAATCTTGTGATGTTTTTCATACACAACACGCAATATTCTTTACTACTTTTGATACATGTGCAGGTACAATGTGATTTGGCTATTACAAGAAATACACGTGTTAATGTATGCTCACTAAACTGTTTTAACTTGTTTTTGAAATATAAAATTGGTTAGACTTGTTTAGTGTGTGTGTATGTGTTTTGGATCTATGTGCTTGACATTTTTCTTGTTGAGAGATGATTGTGAGAGCTTAAAATGTTGTTTAGATTTTTAGTTGTGTAGAATACTTGATTGCATTCATATCTGTGTTTTTTCTCTTCTTGAAAAACTATTTTTAAGCAATCTCGACAGCTGTTAGACATCTCTTAACAGCTAGGCTATCTATCGAGCCCTTTCAACTTTTTTTATTACATTCTTAGTAGCTTATCGATATTTACTCGATCCATCGAGGAACTTTCTGGATGCTTGATAGATGCTCGATAGCTTCTCGATCCATTGAGCCCTTTTGCTGTGGACACCTTTGGACAGATCCTCGATAACTCTTCAATAGCTAATTCACATGTTTTAAAGCTCGACACCTCTCAATCCATCGAGCTTTATGATTTTCGTTATATAGTGTCAGCACGAACTTCTCTCATTTCTCCCCGATCACTCTCGACAGAATAATGTCTCTTCCTCTCCCAAAACACTTCTCTTCACACTCTTCATCTTCCCCACTCATTTTTCAGTCTGATCCTTGCATTTTTACTCTGGTATGATCTTCCTTCTATCTTTTTTATTATACATTTCATGCATTCTGACCTAACTTTTGGGGTTTTTGAAAATTTTTGGGGTTTTTCAAAATTGATGAAGTTTTTGTGAAATTTTTGGGATGGGTTTTGCTTAAATGACTTTAAATCATCATGCATTGCATCACATTTGCATTATAACAATGTTTCATGCATTTTAGTTGTGTGTTTACTTTGTTGCAATGATGTGTGCTGGTAGGTTTGGATTGGGCTGAGCCCATGATGTTTTTTTTTTTTTTTTTTTTTTTTTTTTTTTTTTTTTTTTTTTTTTAAGTTTGCATGTCACATATTCATGCATTTTTCATGCATACACACCTTTATTTATCTTTATTTTGATATTGATCTGTGTTGGTGCTTTTCTGCATGTTTCTTTCTCTCTCTCTTTCTTTTGGTTAGTTGCTCTATGGCACCTAAACAAAAATTCACTCCGGCCTAGAACCCTTTTCGTTCTAGGGCATCCTTTTCTTCCCTTGCTGATTCTACTCCTTCTATTTTGGTTCTATGATGATAAAGCCCGAAAGAACTTTTCAGAGAACTTTGCACGACGCGGCATTCATTTGGAACGCCAAGTCTTTCTATTGGATTTTTCCGATACTGACCTTCCCACTGTCATCTATAGTCAGGGTTGGGAGTCACTGTGTGGCATCCCGATCACTTTTCCCTCCGTGATCATACAAGAGTTTTACTCCAACATGCACGGATTTGATACTTCAGTACCTCAGTTTGTCACTCGCATTCGAGGTACGCGCATTGTAGTTACTCCAGATCTTATATCCGAGGTACTACACGTACCAAGGGTAGCACAACCTGACTACCCTGGTTGTGATCGTCTAAGGACTGTGTCCAAAGACGAACTCTCGTTTCTTTTCTGTAAGACGCCTTCATCTTGGGGTGACCATCAAAACACCTCTTGCTCGGGCTTTACATAAGGTCCGAGATTCCTTAACATAGTGATGACATTCATTTTTCATCATTTGTTTCACTATAACTCTATCACAGAGTCTCGTGCTTGATTTTTGTTATCTCTCTTAGAGGATATTTCTATTGATTTTCTTCTCACTTCATTCTATTCCTTATAGATGTCTATAGGGATACGACAACCCGTGATAAGATCATTTTTCATTCGGCTATCACGCGGATCCTTCGCCATTTTTCTGTCTCCTATCTAGAGTCTACACACTTTTCCATTAGGTGTGCCATAGACTCTACTACCGTTCAATGGAGCGAGGCCCAACTTTGACCGAGGCAGCCACAAACTGAGATGGCGACTCCTCCTACTTCTTCTGCTCCTTCCATCTCCTCTCCTTTGTCTTCTGTGGGTGAAGTGACTTTGGAGGCCATCACGGCACAGCTTATGCACATGGATGCTCTCCTTGACACACTTAGTGATGAGTTGTGTTAGGTAAACACCCGTGTTGGTCGTATTGCATTGTGATAGGCTGCCATGGGTGGTTTCATTGCTTATACCTCTCCATCTCCACCAGCTTCAGAGGATGAGAATGATGATGGCTCCGACAATGATGATGCTGATGAGGACGATGGTGCTAGCTCACCCAGTGATGATGAGATGTCTACTTGATTTACTTATCCTTTGTCACTTGTGATAAAAAGGGAAAGTAGTTTTGATATGAGAGTAGTCATATACATAGGGGGAGAGTTGGCATAGGAGATTTTTGCGATAATGAGAGTGTTTATACTATGAGGGATGTAGTGAGGTTTTATGTATTTTCTTTTCTTATTTACCTCATCTATATTGGTCTTGTAACCATTTGACATACATTGTATTTATATTTGGGTTTATATATGTTGATATATGTTATTCACCTATCTTTACACGTGTTGTTTATTTTCTCTTTTTATGCACATTCTTCTTATATAATGCAGCTAGGAGGTTTGGTGGGACGCATTGAATGTGGGGGCAGCCACCATCCCTCCAGTCATATCAGGGCTAACCCTCTCTCTGAAACTTTTTCTCAACAGCAGGACCTCTTCTGGCAATATGCCACTTACGTGGCCTTACTGTCCGAGTATGTGGTCTCCTTGGCATGATCATGGGCTCCTTGGCCATGGATATAACATGTGGCACATGTACCTTACCTGAATTCTTGTGCCCCACAAGAGTTATATCCAAATCAAACCATCCTTAATAAATCTTATAACTTGGTTCAACTACAACTTCAAATGTACTAGAAATACAAATAATCCTTATAAAAAAAGAAAAAAAAAGAAAAAAAGAAATACAAATAATAAAACAAAACTGCGTCGTATTGGCAATCTCTTATCCCCGTAAGGAACCCACTTGCAGCTCAGAATTGTTTCAATACGAATGAGAACATAGAGTCAACCTCAAACATTCAACAATGTCGTGGATAGCAAGGTCCATCGCGAACACACTCAAACTCGACGACGACGACGACGACAACGACTACGACAAAGAACACCAACACGCCAATCCTAATGCCGATTCCACAGATCCAAATTCACCGCTCAAACCTGATCAACACCACCGCGACCACCAAACCGAATCGCCATCATCACAGTCGTCGAACCAATCGCCACGTGGCGTCAAAGAGGACCTCTCGGAGATCACCAAAACCCTAACTCGCCAACTCTGGGGCGTCGCCTCCTTCCTCGCCCCTCCTCCTCCGGAGCAAACTTCCTCCTCCTCCTCCTCCTCCTCTGCTCCGCCGCGCCAGATCGCCGACTCAAACCCCTCTCAACTCTCCGATCACAAAGCGCCCGAAGATGAAGAGGATGAGGACGTGATCTCCGGAATCCGTAGCGATTTCGCGGAGATCAGTGGGAGATTCAAGACCGGGATCTCCAAGCTTTCGAGCACCAAAACGGTGTCGGAGATCACCAAAATCGCTTCCAATTTCCTCCAGCTTGGATCGGAGGAGTACGAGATCGGCGACGCCGTCGGCGTCACCGAAGAGGTGCTGGCTTTCGCGAGAAACATCGCGATGCATCCAGAAACTTGGTTGGATTTCCCTCTCCCTCACGACGAGGATTCCGATGGTAGTACTCTCGTAATTCTTCATCTGTTTGAGATTATAATGCGGTTTGATCTGATTAAGAAATTTTTGTTAATCAATTGCCATTTTAGGTTTTTCACTGAGTGATAATTGTGATTATGAACTAATATTTGAGAAGTAAGAAAGTTGTGATTTTTATTTTTAGCTTGGAAATTTAGAAAGCATAGTAGACATTGTGTGTTATAGACTTTTGTTCTGATTTTATGCAATCTTGTGATATTTTTTTGGCCAGAGTTTGAATTGTCTGATGCCCAACAAGAACATGCTCTGGCTATTGAGCGATTTGCGCCAAGATTGGCTGCACTCCGGATTGAACTATGTCCGGGACATATGAGTGAGGCTTGTTTTTGGAAGATTTACTTTGTACTCTTGCATCCAAGACTCAATAAACATGATGCCGAACTTTTGTCAACGCCCCAAGTAAGTTAATTTCCGTTTGGCAATGACATAGTTTTAGTTTATAGGTTTATCATGTTAATTGTTTATGTTATATTATTTTTTTCATTGATTAATTATGTGACTGCTGATTGAGTTTAACCACCCACGGGCTGAAGAGATTCTTTTCTTCAAGCTCTAGCACAAGGAATCAAGGATTTTTCAAATGTGTGAACTTTTTGTATGCGACATTACACAATTCTGGTATTGTTGTGGGGTATATGCAAGAGCCTTGCGCATGAAGGTTTTTTTAATTCATTTTACCATGCTTATAGAATATATAACTGGCACCAAAACACTTCAATTTTGTTTTTGGCTTTTGAGTTTTGAGTTTTAAGTATCCCAATTTAGTGATGGCTTCTTAGCACTTTAATGAGAACTACTTTGTGAACCAAGTTATTATATATATTGCACAGCAGGATGGGAAAAAATAGGATCATATTGGGGTGTTAGTTACTAACTTTTACAGGTAGTGAGCTTGATATGTCAAACCCCTTTGTTATTTGTTGTATCTTGGGTTTCCGATAAAGGGAGCGGGAAGTGGTTTTCGACCCTGAGTTTGGGAAATTCTGGCATTTGGCTTATTTTTCATGTTTTGATTCACTAGTTTGCAATGCATTACTAGCAAGTGATGTTTATGTTTGCAGATAGTGGAAGCTAGAATGATGTTGACACAGGAGTTACAGAACCGCAATAAGGCAAAGCAAGAACCAGAATATTCTGGAAGAGGCACTAATTATTCAAATGAAACTGCTGACATACCACATGAACAGAATCTCTCCATGCCACCAAGTTCCCAACCAGAGTCAGCCCCTCTCCAGATATCTGCTGTTCAAGTGGCCCTGTCCTCAGTGCCAGTTGACATTGAGATGGAGAAGCACCCAGTCCAAATTACCGAACTTCAAATTGTTGACAAGCCTGTTGTTGAGGAAGGACCAGTGAATCAAAACAAAAATCAATCCTCTACGGGGAATGATGAGGATGATGGTGATGATTGGTTGAAAGAGGAAAGTTCAGAAATGGTTGGTGTTAGTGGAACATCCTTCCCTGTGGGGAATGATGAGGATGTATCATTCAGTGATCTTGAGGATGATGATGATGGAGATGTACCTACAAGTTACAAGAAAGTAACATCTGGTTCTGATTCATCAACAAAAGACTCACGAGACTGGGTTCAGCTGAGCAGAAGCTCAGTTGACTCGGTTAAGGATATCAGTTCTGTTGAGATCCAACATTCTGGATCTGAGCAGGTAAGTTCTCGTAACCATGAGACCAAGGAATCTAATGACTGGCTTGATCTCGATGACATTGATGTGATCTGATGATGCCCACTAAAAACCTTGCACAAATAATGTGTTGTACTTCCCAAACCTGTTGTGAATTGCTGGTCTGGTCTATGCTTTTTTTAGTCTGAATCAGGCTTTGAAACTGTATGTATGTATGTACATAAATTCCATTCTAAACTGGATGATTATTTGTGTCTTATAAATGTATTTATTAAGTTCGGCTCTGCTCCATCTTATATAGTTCTTCCAATAGAAATTGTAACTTCTGCTCCATCTTATGAACTATGTCTGTTTATTTGAATTCAACTGCATCTTATTGAGATCGTTGGAATTCTGATGGAAAGCATTGTCCTTGATTATTCTCATTTTCAATTCGAGAAGGAAAAGTTTTGTGGGAGAATCATTCATGAACTAGTAGTGGAGATATAATCAGGAAAGGCATCCTGAACCATGTAATCATTCAAAGAAGACAAAATATTGCAATAATCAATTGTCAGAGAAAATAATCTTTCGGGCTTTGATGGCTGGTGTATCAGTCTCGCATGTAACCTCAAGTATCTATGGTTACATTAGGACTTAATAGCTTGTGAGTTTCAACTTCTATGCTAGAAAGTTGTTACTGTTATCAAAGATTATTTTTAATGGATCTCCTTATGCGGACATATCACAAACACCTGCATGTATTCAGGGTGAATTTTTTAGCTGTACTGCCTGCCATTTTGCTTCTGTCTATTTCATCTTACAACCAGATTGCTGTTTACCTGAAATCAAGCTTGAATTGTTCTTGTTGATTTGGTCATGTGGTTTTGGGTTATATAGTTGAAGCAAATCAGGATGATTTCAGAAGCATTATGAATTGTCTTGAAGGTCAAGGTAAAGGAATTTACATGGAAGTAGATTTTAACTTAGTCTGGTGATGAGCTCAAGTGGAGTTAAGCAGCATTATCAGGATCTTGGGCAATGCAGGATCCAGAATCTAGAGCAAACTGAAATGTGTCATTTAGAGGTTTTATTTGTTTACCTATGTAGTTGGGCATTTAATGGAGTATCATGTGATTTGGAATTGGATCCTAGAGTACTAAGGCCCCATTTGGTAAAGCATCTTAAACACATGTTTTCAATTTTTATATATTGTATGCATTTTTACACACTTTTTTATCCACACGTATTACAAAAAAATACAAATAACATTACTCATATTCCTTTACCAAACGAGTTCTAGTAACTCCACCTTGGAGTTCTTAAAATTATATCCATCCATGTTGAAACGAGTGGATTGGATTTTTTTACGTTATTAATATTTAAATGAGAGTTTTTAAAACTCCATGGCCAAGTTATCTTAAAGCTATAGAGGGATAGTAGGGCCTCAAGAGGCCAGTTGATGCACAACTATTTCAGGCTGACAAATGTCACAAATCTGTAGTTTTTGGCTCAATTATTTCCCCTTTGATTTGTAAGCTTGCAAATTGATCTTTCGCCCAAAAGCATTAATAATGTAACAGTTGTGTAAGGGGATTCATTATTGCGCATAGAAGAAACCCTAGTTATAATGGAAATGATTTTCAGCCAATTTTCATTAAAATTTGAGTGTGGGTTGGTGTTATTCGTGTGGCTATGTGCAGATACTATCAAAAGGAGATATCTATCTAAATTATTTACAGGACATCGTCGTATTGGGAAGAAAGAAACTCTTGTTATGAAGCATAACCTATTTACAGAGGTCTATTGAGTACAAGCATGGAAGGTTCCTGAGTTAGGAACTCATGATGTGGCCAAAACTGCTTGACAGGCGTTCAAGCTGAGACCACAGCAAGTTTCCAAGTGAGAATCTTGGCTTATCCTCTATGCTGCCATGGGTGCTTTGAATTGTTCTTGATGAAGAAGACTGTGTAGCCCATCTTGGGGACTTCTGAACTGCAAGGACGGATCCCCCAATCTCTTCTTTCACGACTTCAACTATGTTTGGATTCACATCATACCCTGAGGCGTCTTTAACATAGAATGATCCAACTGCTCTGTCGCCTCGGGTCTCGACCTCAACCCTTGATATTGATAACCCGTTCTCTCGGAGCACTCGTGTGACATCTGAGAGCAATCCCATTCGATTTTGAGTGCAGACGTCAAATCTCAGTCCCTACACATGTATCATAAGGAGTTAATGAACCTTTATTTTAGTTAATGTTTTAATCTCAAAAGTAGAGAAAAGTGCATTATCTCAAATGCTAGTAAAAATAGGGCACATATAACTAGTCAAAAATAGCATTAATGGCCCGTTTTGATGGAGGGGGAGTAGAGTATAGTTGGCTAAAAATAAATTAATTTTAGGTTAAATCTACTCTACTTTACTCTACTCCCCCTCAATCCAAACGGACCATAAGAGTATGAGCAGGGCTTTATTGGACATACATGCGAGACTCGTCTCTCTATAGCGGCAACCAAACATTGTGTAAGCATATGCCTTTCGCTCTCTGTATCCAATGTGCAACCATCCTTTTGCCGTATAAAGTACTCCTGTGTTATCCACATTGAAGCAAAACATAACGAAACAAATACATTAGTAGATTCAAAAATTTATGGCAAATTTGGCTGAGAGCACCAAACAGTGTCAAACGAAGATAATGTATTATTGTTTAATGCTTAGTCAGAACTAGATGAAATGTAACACATAAATTTTCGAGATATGTTATGCTTGGAAATCATTTAAATGCAAGACGAAATGAAGCTAATTAGAGCAAGAAAACATTGAGAAACATTTTTATTGTACGAAAGTAATGATTTGATGTTTACAGACCTAAGAAATAGTAACGGGAAAAAGACTATTTATTTGTACCTGATCAGCCATGGAGCCCTTGGAAGCAACCACAGCATGAAACACCACGTACTCCAAGTCAGTGAGGGCACAAACAGTGTCAAACAAAAGCTTAGGACGATCTCTACTCTTCACATTCACCACCGAGTACCCTTTCTCCTTGCAACTCTCTATTGTGACGTGGGTCCCATCACAACCCATCTTATGCTCACCACCGCCGCCATCACAACCGCGACACCGCTCATAATCCAAATCCGCATGCATCAACTGGTGGAGCCGCCGCTCCGTGTGGGTCTGGGCCGTCTGGACTGCTTCTGGGCCCATCAACCTGACACTCCTTCTCTCTCTCTTCCCATCATGGGCCTTAACCACGTTCTCTATCTGATCTTCCACGTGGGCCAGCCGAATTGGGTCTGTAATGGGCCCTCCTTTGGATGCATCTTCAACGAAGATTATGCAGGCCGCACGTGTGTTGTGGGTCCATCCCACGGCAGAGGTGATGCTGCACCCAAGCTGAAGGAGCACAGCTGATATCTCAGACATTAGACCTGGTCGGTCTGTGCCAGTCATCTCTAGAGCTGTTTGCTGAGTTGACACGTGGCGGGGTTTCACCTCTCTTCCCAACCGTGTTTGTACCTCTTTTGACATCTTCTCTCTCCTACTTGGACATAGTGCCTGCAAGGTTGCTTTCATTAGTGGCAAAGTCTAGGGACCCAATTTTTGAAGAAAATAGGGTATTAAAATACTACAGTTTGAGTTTGACATGACCAAAAAGAGAAGTAAAAACATCTATCGGTTTACAGTGCACTATTCTTACATTGTAGACTAAACAAATATATACAATGTTCTACAAATTTGTATAATAATGTATAATATTATACATAATTATTTAATCTATAGTGTAAATCTTACCTGGATAGTACAATATAACATAAGAATTTTTCAAAAAAAATTTGTTTATATTTGTTTATGGAAGGAAGAATAGAGCAGCCTCAATTGTATCGGGAAGTAGAAATCAAAGTGCTTATGTCAACAAGTGACAAGGTAAGAAATTGGTGCATGCAAGACTATACATGTATGAATGAGTCAGTTTGAAAATGTTGTAATCCATTTTCCTAGTTCTTGACAAATTTTCAAGCTTATATATATATATATATATATATATAATATACACACACATAAAACTCATATAACTAATCAATTGCAATAAAAAACTCAAATTTAACTAATTCATTTCGACACTCAATAACAAAATCCTTTATTTATTTATAAATAAGTCAGAGTTTGAGATTATTTTATAAAAAAAGAAACAAATTGGGGATAATTTTGGTATTTCTTAAAGAAAGTAGTGGCATTCATACAAAGATACCATTTTAGATTTAAGGCGAAAAAATTTAGAAGGCCAGTTTTTTTTTTTTTTTTTTTTTTTTTTTTTTTTTTATTTGCGACATTTTTACTTAATTTTTTGTTATATTTTATTTATTATTAATAAAAAAATTAAAATAGGACCACTTCATTCTCTTAATATTTTTAAGTAATTAATAATTTACTTTAAAGTCAAATTAATAATAAATTTTAACATTAGTTGTATATAAATCAAAATATAAAAATATTAATAAATAAAATTGCTTATTATATATGTCATTTAAGGGTAAGAGAGAAAAAGTAATTTGATGATGACTTGTTGAAAAGAGAAGCTTTTAGAGATAGAAAGGAATGGTTTTATGGCATCTGATCGCCAGAGTTATTTTGAGAGAGAGAGTATTAAATTATAAAACTAAAATTATGAAAGGGAAAAGGCAATCGTAATCTTGTTTAAGAATAAAATTATAAGCGTAAAACTTGAGAAAAAGTAAGTCCAACTTAGACTAAACTTGTTAATAAGTCTTGATATAAAGTTGAGAAAAAAAATCTAAGTATGTGGTTTAGATCATCTTGACTCATTAAAAACCTACATTTACCTAAAAATTATTACTTTTACAATTTATTTTCTTTATATGTTATGTAATTTATATGATCTTTCATTTTTTCATTAAATTTATTTATTTTTAATTGCTTGAACAAAACTTATTTGCAGGATTGAGCTTGATTTTAGCTCATACTCAGTTTGATGCTTAACTAATGAAGCTAATTAATATGAGTTCAAGCTACTTAAATTTTTAATAAGCTCTGAGTTCAAAAATAATAAGTGAGTTAGAACTAGTTTGAACATCTTGGCTAGGCGTAGCTTTAACTCAGTTAGGCTAAAGGGTATAACTAAATTTCAGAAAATTACCAAGCTAGATAAACAAAAGAGAGAGAAAGAGAAAGAGAGACCTGCTGAATGTAAAGTATGAGGCTTTCGTCAGTGAGTTTGTTGCCAAGCTGGTCTGTCACGTGAAACACTGCACCACCATGCAATCAAAAGATACCCACACCACATGAATCAGCCACAGGTTCAAGTCGTAAATGACTTATTTTATATATATATATATATATATATATATAGAGCTCAGAAACAGAAAGTGATCCTTTTTTTTTTTTTTTTTTGGTCAGCCAAAGTGATCCTTTATAATCATATTCTAATTCTTCCTTTTTCTTTTTAATAAGTAATCACAGTGATAAAATGGTGTAACAGAGACATTTATTATTATATATAATATAGGTGATGTAAGATTGAATTGAATGATTGATGCTAGGGTGTGTGTAGGCACTGACCATCCATGAACCAACCACCATCGGAGGAAATGTATGATTTGGAAATAACAAGGTCCAGATCTGTCAAGACTTGGACCATCTCTAGTAGAATCCCGTGCTTGTTTGCACTGTCAACCTGTGCCAAAAAAACAAAACATTTGTTAAAGGGTTTCTTTCATAGGTCATTTTCTTACTTTTAATAAGCCTCTGAACCCTGGTTACAAAAGAAGTAGAAGAGCAACTAGACAAGGGTAGAGAACCATGAAATCAAGGAGAAAATTTCTAGGTATTTTCTATTTTGCTTATTGAATTGAACCCTGTGCTTTTTAATGGTTTCGTGGTCTTTTCAGACTTGTTTCATTTTTTATGAACTAGATAGTCTAGATTACGACATTTCGTTAGAATACTGTTGCATAGAAAAGAGAAGTGTCTTCTTCTATACAATTCCAGAATTCCTTGCATGAATCAGCTACTGATCAGGACTTTAAAATCAAAGGAAAAAAATTAATGATAACTTTAAAAGCTTCCCCCCTTCCAACATGCGATTTCTAATGGCTCTCCACCCGGTGGGACAGAAAAAGACACATAAACAGCTCTCCATTCGGTGGGTTTAATATTAAAATTACAATATATCTAATACATAACCTATTTTTATACTATTTTTCATAATTGTCCACTTAACATTTTGTGATTAGTATGCAATAAAAATGACGCGAATGATAAACTCTAGAGTAAATGATGTTCCAATCACAATTAACAAACTTAACAAGCCGTTTTAAAAGTTGGGTTCTCAATATTAATTACTATTAAAATTAAACTAGGGTTTAAGTAAATCTTTAGATGTTCATTAATCATTTTTCCGGAGGTGGCTGTCAAAAGGACCAACGACGATGGAAGAGGAGTAGTAAGAGTAGAAGCTAATTTAAACTTAAAATTAAAAAAGGGTTTAAGTAAATGTTTAGATGCGCATTAATCATTGTCACCGCAAATATAACTAATTAAAGTGATCATTATCTCTAGTTCTCTATTCTTACAAAATTTGAGATTTATAGAATTTCTCACAGTTGTTTATACAAACATTGATGGAATTTCCAACAGCTGGAATTCCACTTCTCAATCCCCCCACCCACCAAAAAAATTTATATAAAAAAAGAGAGAGGAGGATAGATTCCATGAAACATGTCTATTCCCAACCAACAAGATTGATTAATTTAGAATCGATACGATAAGATACTAAAAATCTAACCTTCACAAGAGTGCAGTCTTCGCATGCGTCATTGTCTATGCAAACCCTGCAACGCCAAACAGGCAAAGTGATGAGTTACTGATTTATATGAAAAAGGAAGAACCAAAGAACTGAAAATAGATAGCATAATTAGAACAACTATTCACAAGAAACACAAGGATGAGTAGTACTGAGTTCTATGATTAATAATACCTGGGAGGGTACATTCTTTCTATGAGAGATTCAAACTCGGGATCGATATAGGGTTGGTAAATGATCTGCATCTTTTATTCTTCTTAGCAAAGCTGCTTAGAAAAATAACATCACCTATATATATATACACACACACACTTCTTTTAGAACATTCACAACACATGGGAGAAAAAAAGAACGCGTAAACAGAACAGCATATCGTGGAGGAGATAAGAAAGCCAGCGTAGACTAGTTTGTTGCTGAAGAAATATTGAATGATTTGAAAGAATTACACGCTACAAAATATGACTATTTCATGGTAGGCGTTTGTTTCAGAACCACGTGTATATATATGTAGCTTTTTTCTTCAATTGGAAGAGAGACAGAGAGACTTTTGTGTTTGTCTACGATTGAAATAAAACGATGATTATCTATGCAGTTTACATAGACAAGAATTCTGAAACACAGAATTTTTTTTTAATTTTATTTTATAAATGATTTGAGTTGGAAGATACAAATCGATTGGAGTAGAACAAAAGACATAGAAGTAGCCACACGATAAATTGGTGAGACCAGAATCATTGAACCAAAACAAATAAGGAAACCGAAAATCTCCATCTTAAACTGCGGACTATACGGAGTCAAAGAGTTCTAGGTCTAATAGAACTGATATTCTTTGATTGGAAATGACCAGAAAGATTGAAATTTTGGATGAAATACAAAGCTTTTAAAAGCAAGTACTTGACAAAAACTTTAAACAATATTTCCATCAAAGAATTCAAGATGACGTGAAAGTTGAAACCCAGTATTTTAAATACCTTAATCTATTGAAAAAAACATCAAAAAAGAGTTCAATAATAATTACCTGTTATATTATATACGACCCAACAAAACTCGCAGAAGTTCACAAATTCTTTCTTTATGAGAATATGACATACGCGTACATTAGAAAAGTCCTGGAGCTTGGCAAGAAAGCTTTCTTGGTAAACCAGATACAAATGTAGCCGAAATATATGGGTTCTGATGAATCTGATTAGCTAGTATATAACAGAAACTCCTATCAGCAACCATGGAAATCCAAACCCAAACTCCGAACCCGTAACCGATTGAACCGAACCAAGATTCAAGACCCACATTCAATTTGGCTGCCTTTTTCTTGGCTGAGTCATATAATAATAATAATAATAATATAACAGCCACGGTGTATCTCTCTTGAGCTCTTTGTGAGGAAAAAAAAAGGAAAACGTGTTAGCTTAGGGTTAAAGTACCTAGGGGTATTCAGAGACTCTGACTGAGGATTTGCCACGTAAGGGTTTCTGATAGCCACGTGGCGAATCGAGCATGGTGACATGCCTGTCAAAGTGCGATGTCTCGCCTCTACAACTCAGGTGTTGGTTATGAGTCTCTTTCGGGATAACAACGTGTCATTTTACGATACATATCTTTTCTTTTCTATTCACATTTTTTTTTTTTTTTTGGACTCTTTTACTTAGTCAACTGAGCTGGAAACCATATATGGGTTCAGCTCCTAGGAAGAGAACATGTAATCGACTGTAGTGTTATAAAAAAATGTTGATTACGTGGCAATAAATGGGTGAATAAAGCAATGAGAGTATTGGTTTGGTAATTGAGATCACCACCTGCAATTACTTTCAATGATTGGGATCTGAGAGTTTTTTCCATTAAAATTTTTTTTTGAAGAATACTTCCAGTAGATTTCTTTCTAGAACATTTACCACAGAATGTTTCGGCTGGGCCAATTAGAGCCTCATTTTGATCAAACCTAAAATTTAGTCCACTAAACTTCATGCTTCATGGGTTGGACCAATGACCAAAAAAAGGTGGACTGGACCGGGCCTAATGCAGAGGAATTATTCCCTTTTTGTAAAATAAGAAAATTGAGTGATTTTCTTGTCTATATCAACTACCAAGGCGGCAAGGCAACCGTTAGAGGGTACATTATCATGCCTATTTTTATATAAGCATGAAAGAGGTTTTTAGGGTGGGCTAAACTTATTTGGGAAATGTGGAAAAGGGAACTTAGGAATTAATCACCATCATCGTGAGTTTTGTGGGTTGAAAAGATAAGAAATAATGAATTATAGAGTCCAAAAATATTTAAAAACCGCTTAATTATGAGATAGTTTGAGTTTGTTTAACCGCTTGATAGTTGGCTTGGGTATGGGATTCGAATTATTACTATTAGCTTCATCACATACTTCACGCATGCAATGAAGTATTTTTTTGGTTTAGTGTCATAATAAAGAATTAAAGTATAAAAAGTATATAAAATAACTGGTTTTATAACAGAGTTTCCTTTATGAGATGACTAAGAATGTCACAAAAATTTATCAAAAACAAAACTTTTACACTTTGCATTTCTAACGAAGGAGACCTGGGTGTTGGTATTCACATGTGTACCACTTGATCTGGTTGAACCCTTTTTTTTTTTTTGATGAAAGACGATAACATTACAAAACTAAAAACCAAAGCAAGGTTCAGTACAAGACCTGATGAAAGACCTCCCACTGAGATCTCCCTCAAATACATCTAAAATGTCCATAGGCGGACTATCAAAAATAAGAAAATCAGCATTTAAACTAAAACTCATCCTAGCTAAGCCATCCGCACATTGGTTAGCTTGCCGGAAACAATGCTTAATACGGACATTTTGGAATAGAGAAATTAGATGCCTACAATCATCTAAAATAGGGGATATAACATTATTAACATAACATGTATTCTGAAGCACATCAACAATGGTCTTGGCATCCATCTCAACTTCAAGACTGCGGATGTTTAAGTTGCAGCATTGGCTTGGTGGAAGTCTCTCAATAGTCATACCGCTTCCTCTAATAATTCAGCAAGCTATTTTTGAATGCCATCATGGATGAAGAGGTTAAGGGCATTCCATATGTGACGGTTTGAAAGCTTGTGGAGCATATTCTTGGTTAGAAAGACAAAATCCTCTACCATTTCTTGCCAATGAACAAATTACAAACTGAGTAAAAAATTTGAACATAATAAATTTGCAAACACAAAATTATTGAAAAGGCCTTTAAATAAACTAGACCATATCACCTGGTTAGACGAATCACCCGAAATTCCAAGACCTCTTGCTTTTCTCTCACATTTTCGAATAAACATTAAGAAAGAACAATAGACCAATTTCATTATTATTTTGTTGAAACCAAAAAAGTAGAGATAGAAAGAGTCTACCCAATTGATCTTATATTGGGGTTGAAATCCCAAAAATTCTAAAGTAGCAGTTATCTAAAAATTTAGTTAAAAAACAAAAGAGATAGACTAAATAAATTGTGATCATTACATACTATGAAAAAAAAAAGGATAAAGAAAAAAAAATGTATAAAAATAGGGAGTTAAGAGCGGTTTAAATTTAAAAACTTATGAATGAAATAGTAAAAATTGACATAATGTGTTTAAACATGTGATCTTATGGAGGAAATTTAGAATTTTGAAAATTATTAATTGGAGAGGAAGAAACAACGTGTATGGGAGAAAATGTTTTTTTTTTTTTTTTTTTTAATTTATCTAAAATATAGGAGTTTTTAAATTAGTAATTTTATGCGTTTAACTCTATTATCTAAACTTTTTAGGGTACTTTGGGCATATAAAAATAGGAGTCCAAACAGTGGAAACCCTTAAATAGTAGTATAGATAAAGAGTTTTTGGAATTTCTGTATATCCCTTTCCCCTAAATTTTTTTATACAAAAGTATTTATTAACTTATTACGTCCACTTTATAATAATTGCTCTTTATCATCAATTCAAGACATTAATTAGTTTTTGGTGTAAAAGAAATTCAAACCTTAAATATCTTATTCAAATTCTTTGTAGAACTCTTTATTTATAAGACATAATTTCTATTTGTTAGTGAACAAAGAATACATTACTTTATTATAAAGAGATAAACATTTATTTTCACTCAAACAAATAGCTTTTTATTCTACACGAAGGTAATCTAAAAAATAAACGAATTAATTTTCTTTTAACAAAAAATAATAATTAGCTTTCCAAATCACAACAAGAATTTGAGGTAATTTCTCAAAAAATCCCCATTCCTTCTCTCAAATGGACCTTAAATTGTGAATTTGAAAAACACAACATTGTACAGAAGCCCAAAGTTTATAGCCCATAAATCTCTGTTCCACACGGACACTAAGGCCTACTAAAAATGGTTCAAAAAACTGTTATTCCTTAGCCTGAAGTCCAGAACCAGAAGTTCAACTTCACCATTTTGTGCACTAAATTTAAACAACTGGTAGTGGTGGTAGTTAAATTTGGAACTTAACCACATCATTGCCTTGGTCCTCTGTGCTGTTTTCCTTTCCTGTCTTGAAGGACCAAAACACAGTGTCTATCTCTCATCATTACTTTGTTATATCTTAGGTTTCAATCATATTCACATGTTACTCTACTTCATCCAATTTACTTGGTTTTGAGCTTCAAAATTTGTTTGCACTCACAAAAGTCGCTGTTCTTTCGGGTTTCGTATTCATGATGGACCTGCAATATTTGGTAAAAACTGGTTTCGATTTCACTCGTAAAAGAAAGAAGTTGGTTCTTCTATTCCCTGCTTTCGGCTTCACCGGTTATAGTCTCTACTCGGTTTATCATCTACCTTCAGTAGCTCGCAAGCGAGAGAGAGTTTCAAAGCTTTTTTCAGCTTTGCTTTCTGTAGCTGAAGCTGTCTCTGACTCCGCTGAGTCAGTTGGGGTTGTTTCCAAAGATCTCAAACAGTTTCTTCAATCCAATTCCGACCAAATTCCCAATAGTTTGAAGCAGATATCGAAAATCACAAGGTCCAACGAGTTCTCCGACTCTTTGACACGGCTCACACAGGCTTTAACTATTGGAATTTTTCGGGGTTATAGATCTGTGAGTAGCTCTGATGGTGGTGCTAATTCAGGTTTTTCTGACCAAGTTATGGACAAGCTTTTTACTACAGCTGGGTCTGGGTTTGCTTCTGTTGTTGTGGGAAGCTTCGCTAGGAACGTGGTCATGGCGTTTTTTTCAGATGGGCAGTCTAGTGAAGGATCAATTTCGAAGGGTTCGGAAATGAATCAGATTCCACAATGGGTCAACGTGGTTTGTGATAATAAGTGTAGAGAGCTAATTGGTGATTGTATCCAAATGTTTGTGAGCACAGCGGTTGCTGTTTATCTTGACAAGACCATGGATATGGACTTCTATGATGAATTTTTATCTGGGTTGACTAACCCCAAGCATGAAGTTCAAGTGAGAGACATGTTGGTTTCAGTTTGTAATGGTGCAGTTGAAACTCTTGTGAAAACATCTCACCAAGTGTTGACAAGTTCGAATTCGAATTCAAGTCCAAGTCCTCGTTTTTTGGAAATTGAAGAAGGCTTAAGTCCGGGTAAAAATTGGGATTTGGGGCTTAAATCAAGAAAGTTATTTGCTGAGAAGAAAGATAATGGGTGGGTTGGTAAAGTGTCAACCACTTTGGCAGTGCCAAAGAATAGAAGATTTGTTCTTGATGTTACTGGGAGGGTTACTTTTGAAACTGTCAGATCTTTCCTGGAGGTTTTGTTGGAGAAGCTATATGAAGCTGTGAAAAAATGTGTTAATGTTGTTCATGAGGAAATTATTGACAGGGGTCTTGAAGTTGTGAGATTTGCTTCTGCGAAGTCCTCTCTTGTTGTTACCATGTGTCTCTCTTTGTGTCTGCAGATACTGGATGGTGTTTGGATTTTAGTGCCAGCTTAAGTTGAGGATACTTTCATTCAGTAAGTTCATATGATTGGATTCCCACAAATTCTTGATTGGAGGATGCAGTTATGTTTGTTATTTCTTTGTGTATCTTAATTCAAATATTTATTTGTCTTCAAAATTGAAAAGGTTACTCTGGCATATTGAATGATGCTTGTCCCTTGTCATTTTGACATCATAGAAAATTCATGGGTTTTGGACAACACCTGCATAGTTAAAGCAATTGTCTTTATTGGGTACTTTCATGAGATCAAAACATCTGAAAAATTTGGAACATACATATTGATATGGTATGGAGAGGAACTCCTTGTTCATTGGACAGTCGTTTGAAGATGTTTCGTTATTTGAAAGTGGGAAGAGACAACTGTCCATAATTGAAGTTTGTTTGGTAGCTATAATATGGTGATTTACCGGAAATCCTTCCGATTCTACAACCAAGAGAGCATCATGGCCTCCTGGTGATTCATGGTGAACTTGCTGCACCTACATACAGTAAGAGAATTTGGCAATCGCTGGTTATCAAACTCTGAACTGCATAGTCACCTTGCCTTTGAATGTTATTTGATAAATAAATTGTCTTTAAATGTAAAACAATACGTTTACTTGTTTGATTCATATGTATTCCTCCAACTTCTGTTGTGATTTAGAAAGTCAATCTTAGAATACAGATAAATCAATAGATTCTTGGTAGCTTCGCTTGGCACTAGAACCTTCCTGAGCACTTGAAGTTTATCCCAACTTGCCGAAAGTGATATAATTAATAATGGGAGCCAACTACTACACGCAAAAATGGATAAGGCTTATTATTAGTGTGCAGCATGGTCACTCGCATGACTTGTTGGTAAGAAACAAAAGTAATTCAGATAAGACTGCTTTTGCAGTTAGTTATGCCACCCCCATACATGATTATCCTTTTTCAAAGAATGGTGTAAGATATCAGTCTAATTGGCTACTTCCACATATTGGAAAACTGATGGAACAATTTTCCAGGATTTCTATATTCCAAATTTTGTCCTTTATTTCTGTTTTTAGTTCTATGGTCCACCTTTCTGTTTCGCACAGTTATCATCCTTAATCCAAAATAGAGAAGAAAAAAAAAAGGAGCATTATTTTGCCATCTAAGCCAGTTATAATGGAACAAGGCTAACCTAGGTATAAAAATAGAATGCAAATATGTTACAAGTTGTATTATTGACATGATTTTTGAGTCTCGTTGGAATGAGAATCTTCCTTTGCCCAGAAATATGGTTTCAATGATAATAACCTTCAATAACCCGGTAGAGGAGAGGGAGGGTGATTGCGTTTCCTTGCTTTTGGTGGATATTCCACCAGGTGGGGTTTGTAAGAAACTAGGGTGAAAATTTTATAATATATATAAAATTTAGGCACAATACCAATTTAATTATGGAAGTACTGCATCTATGGAATTGTACCTAAGTTTTGCCATTTGATACTAAAGTACCAAAGTGAAAGTAAAGATACTAAAAATGAATGATATCAGGCAAATCATCTAGAAATGAAAAGGAAGGAATGGTAGTTTCAAATCTTACAAGGTGGGTAATCACAATGTCAATCAGATTTTCCTATAAATTTTACAACGGTGAATTTCATATGCATGAGATATTGGAATTCTACAAGCAGCATTTCCTAGATAATATTACCAAGGTTCAATAACAGTGTTCATTGTAATGTAGCAACTCAAAAACAATTGATCAAATACAGAACTTGTGTATCGTTTTTCTTTAACCAGAAAGACAGATTAAACTCACTGTATCTTTTTGTTATGGGGTCAGGTATTTGATGCATCCAATGTTATTGGCTTTTGCCCTGTTCCGAATTTTATCATGACAATATCAAGAACACAAACACATGACTTTGCTTCAGCTTACTTAAAAAAGCAAA
The DNA here is from genome assembly GCF_932294415.1 of Quercus robur. NCBI lineage: Eukaryota > Viridiplantae > Streptophyta > Magnoliopsida > Fagales > Fagaceae > Quercus > Quercus robur. The sequence goes on from NC_065539.1 coordinate 14,865,544, forward strand.
CTGGAAGAGTAATCCCCTGGCATTGCTCTTTCATGAAAGGACCAAGCATGAGGAAATTCACTTTAATATCTGCTAACTTGAACTTACATCAGTCTCCTTTGCAGCTGCGTCTTCCTGAAGCCTTTTTTTCCAGTACTCTTCAAGTGGGGGTCCAAATATTGCCTTTCCAGAAACAACTCCAATTCTGCAGAACCCACATTATCATATAAAGCAAATCAATTAAGTACTATGAAAAATTTATTCAATCAGAATCCACCAGGCTATGATGTAAATTTGAGAGCAAAATTTATGGGGGTAGCATATCTGAGGCACACTAACAGCCAATGAAAACCCCCAGACCCAGAGGGTATTAGTATTGCATTTTAGAACACACAAATATTAACCCACATTATTATCCAACTATGACCTGAAAACTAATGCCAGCAAATTGAGCATATTTCGCATTGTCTTTTCCACTAAACATTCCACGTTGAAGGTTGGCCACAATGTTATAACATGTAACATTAATCCAGAGGGTTTTAGCATATTTCTCATGCTAAAATTAAAACAAAAGAATAGCAGAGATTGCACGCTACTTTTGCAGTCAAGTACAACAGATGTACTCTAAAAGCAAGTGTTGGATACACACCTGTGAGTGAAGTCTCACATTGAATAATAATGAAAAGAGTGAACGATTAATATAACATAACTGGACCAAACTCATAGGTTTAGGCTTTAGGGTTAAGTGGTGTACCTATGGTTCTTCCCCAACAAGAAGCCAGGCAAGAATAATATCTAAACCATATTGAAGCCAAAAATAAACAAAATAAAGATAAAGACGAGTGTTTCCCATTTTCTATTTATTTTTCTCTTTCGATTTCATTCTATGCATTTCCTTACCAGAGTGTTGTTTAAACAGAAACTGAGCAGCTACAAATTGATGCTAACAAATTTTATAGACCATCCATCATCTCCAAATTTTGATTGAATGTGAAATTATGTCAATGGTGGGTGAAGGATATTGGATACCACATTCTCACAACATTGATCAACACTTACAGATTGGAAAATTAAACACGCACCTAGCGGGTTTTGAACCCACGACCATACCCTCCAGTCCACCCATTCTTATGGGGGAAAGAAGTGGCATTTAAGTTAGAGCTCATTGGCTATAAGCAACATAAATGAACAATGAACATAAAAACATATTATTAGAAGAATTCGATTGTATTTTCTCTTGAACTTTCACAAGCATATTCAAATTCAAGAGGTACGGAATATGGACATCCTTGAGCATAGTATTGCACATATAGTGTTATGACTTCTCACAGCCTATATATATATATATATCTATATATATATATATAATATAAAGACTAAAGAGAAACGGCACAGCCTATTCTGAATAAATTAAACAGGGATAAAATAAAATGAAAAAAAAAAAAAAAAAAAAAGTGGACTGTGGGTTGGTTCGAACTGAACATATTGTTATATTGCTATTTTCATATAGTCTAGGAAATCCAATTCAAAGAAAAGTAGGTTCTAAAAACACTAAAACTCATAAGCTAGAAACCCAAAATCAAAGCATATGAACTCAAACTAGAGAAAAATATAAACAGAAATAGTAAAGCGAATTTACATGACTGCTCCAATCACCAGTGGAAACGAGAGGAACCTGCTTCGACCGAACATTTTTTTTTTTCAATTGAAGAGCTCTCTCGATTTGCTTGCGATTTGTGCGCTTTTCAGTTTCTGGGTGCTCTCAAGGGCTTTAGACTTTAGTTCTAGATCGATTATAGTTTTGGATCTTGAAAATATAAAATTAAGCTCAATATGAAAATAATCATGCGAAAAGGCCCATTGAGTAGATGGGGATGTAAACTGGTCAAGTGAAGCTCAGTCCAATTGCTTGAGCTTGGGCTTACGCTTGGGCCTAACATTGAGCCAACGCACTAGTTTGTTATAAAAAATAAAAATAAATAAAAAGGTTTGAGAGTGTTGTTAGTCATTGCTTGACTAGTACGGCACATTATTGCCAAAACAAACACAAACTCTAGATTTGCTTTGTTTGATTCAGCGATCATATTTTCTAGAAAAAATGTTGTTTTAAAAAAAATATTTTTTATAAAACTATTATGTTTGGTAGTAACTTTTAATAAGTTGAAAAACAACTTTCTAACTTTCCTTATTTAACTTATGGTGAGATAGAGTTGTTTTCCAAAAAAATTTAGTGGAAAATAATATCTAAAAATAAGCCATACTATTGACTAAATATTTTTTTTTTTGACTCGTTTTTTTTCTGATACTATCAAATACTAGAAAACACGAAAAACTATCTTTATATAAGATTTTCCATCGAAACAAACATAGCGAAAAATCTTTTGTCTCACTTATTGTATTTATTTTATGTTTGACCAATCATAATTTGATATATATATATATATATATATATTCTTTTTCTTTCTTTCTTATAAAATAATCCAAATTTAAGATGAAATAAAAAATCAATCACATGAAAAGTTGTGATTGATATAAAGTTAGGCTGTTTAAGTTTACTTATTAAAATTATAAATTATACAAGTTGTAATTGATATAAGTTTCTGAAGGGAAATGTTTGATAGTCTCATTGATATTTAGACTAATAATAACATAACAATTAGAATTGCATTTACTATTCTGTCGTTAAATTTTGTGTGCATTTGGATATCGCTTATTTCGTTGAAAGCTGAAAACAATAAAAAAAAAATTTTCTGATTACTATTTATTAATGAAAATATTGTGCATTTGCCTTGATGCACTATTCATGTCCCATGAACAGTGCACCAGGCGCTAGAATTAAAAAAATAAAAAAAATAAAAAAATAAAAAGAAAAAGAAAAAGAAGAAGCCAAAAACGCATCTGCGTGAAAACGCAGACGCAATCCAAATGAAGCTTTTATTAATTAATTTTCTTGAGCCAATTGGTTTAAGATTAACCTGGCGTAAAAACCATATTTATAAGGAAGCCAACAAGGGCATTTAATCATGTAGATACCAGGATGTATGAATTCAATGTTTATATGGGAGCAGAGATGAGATTGAGATGATGGAAAAGAGAAAGTGATTGAAACATACAATTTTTAAATTCGTGAAACAAATTCTTTTGTAAGATAATAAAAAGTATATGATGTGATAACACACCTTATATAGACCAGAAAATTTATATCTACAATGACATTAATTTTACCCTATTTTTTGGGATAAACACTTAGAGCACTAGCAATGGGGGTGTAAACACCCCCCAGTTGCTATTTTACATCCACAACATCAAAAATTGTCCAACATCCGGGTATGGGTTCTTAAAAATTTTTGCAACTTGTGAACAGTGGGTTCTTATATATAGAACCTACTGTTTACTTGGTTGTAAAAATAATATTATTATTTTAATAGAAAATGAGAACCTTCTCTCTCTTCATTTACACTACACGGTACAGAGTCACAGACTACACTCTTCTCCCTCCCTCTCCCAACTACAGAAGTTCCATTGCCCATGCTCAATCACTCTCTTTTCCGATGACTTTTTTTTTTCCTTCTTCACTATATTGCTTTATCCCAAACCAAAGGATCAAGGGTTGTTGATTTTAGGTCCAAAAAAAAAAAAGGGTTGTTGGTTTAATTTTGGGTTTCATTTGGAATTTTTGGGTTTCTCGGTGGAGCGCACTTCCTCGTCGTTTCTGGGTTTGTTGTTTCTTGGTGGCTGGATCGGTGATGGTTGTTGTTGGTGTTTGTCTGTTTGAATTGGTGGCTAGATCGATGAAAGTTGCTATTGGTGTTTGTTTGATGAAATGATGAATCGGTGGTTATGTTTTTCTGTTTGAATCGGTCGCTATTTGTTTGTTTGAATTGGTGCTAAATTGGTGTTGAATCGGTGGTGGTTTGGCGTTTGGGTGGTGGTTGTGTTTAGTGCTTTTTTTTTCTTTGTTTTGTTGGTGGTTTCTGCCTTGGTGGGGTGTGTGTGATGGTGGGGTGGTGGTGTTGCTACCTTTGCTGGGGTGTGTGGTGGTGGTGGTTGCTACCTTGCTGGGCATGTGTGGTGGTGAAGTGGTGGTTGTGATTGGTTTGCTTGGGTGATAGAGACAGACTAGAGAGATAAAGACAGAGAAAGAGAGGAAAGAGAGGAATGGAAGAGATATAATTTTTTATTTTTTTATATTTGTATGGTTTATATTATTTTAATGAGTTGGATGTAAAAATAGAAATTGAGATGTTGGAGGAGTTGTAAAAATGTCTTAAACTCTTATCAAGACAAAGAACGTTACAATCAAGGTAATAATCACCCTAATTTATGTACAACAGCTATCTAAGTCACCTATAAAAGGGACAATCTATCTCACTAGCTAAGGTACGTAAAAAACCACTACAAAACACTATCTATATACGAAAGATATGGGATTATACTAACTTAAGCATCAGAGTCTTCCCCACTGGGAACAATCCGATGGTCTCTTCTATCAACTCTCTTTATCTTCCATCTACTCTTGTCGCCTAAGTCATGTTTTTCATAAAGAGAAACTAATATCAACAATGGATTTTACAAGATGAAGACCCAAAATGATAAGGTGACCCAGAGCTCCCATGGATTCCTACAATGTCAGAAAAAGGAAGAAATACTACTTAATTATGAGAATGAGTACTAGCATCAACAACAATTAGGAATGTATTTCTTATTTTGGATGTAGATATAGGCATATAGCTTCATTTTCCAGCTAATGCTCATATTAATAAAGCATTAACATGTAGTTCAAGACATTGGAACAAAAATGTTATGTTTAAGCCATCTCATATTTATATGCAAATGCAAGCTAAGAAGGTGTGATTATATAGAAAAAATTAGAGAGTTGACAAATTCTTGTAATAAAAGTGTTGAAAGAATTTCCCACAGGAATGACTTGTGGCAATTACAATATTCTTCATGAAAGTTGATAAGTCTAGAAAGATCATTAAGGTCATCCATTAATATGGACGACCTTGCATCATTAGTAGGCCATCAAAGATAACCGCTCAATACATTCAATAACGACCATCAAATGTCTTAAACTCTTTTCAAGACAAAGAACGTTACAATCAAGGTAATAATTACCCTTATTTATGTATAATAGCTACCTAAGTCACCTATAAAAGGGACAATCTGTCTCACTAGCTAAGGTACGTAAAAAACTACTACAAAACACTATCTATATACGAAAGATATGGGATGATACTGACTTAAGTATCAGAGGCTCCCCCACTGGGAACAATCCAATGGTCTCTTCGATCAACTCTCTTTATCTTGCAGGTCCTATAAGATCGTTTAAAGTTTCGGATTGGACAAGTGATCCAACTGGCAATTTTGGCATCATCAGTTTGTCACTGTTTGTGGGGAGAAGATTTGCCATTAAGCTCTTCCTACAACAAAGGGTTGCTCTTTTCATTTTGGAGTAATGCACGCTAAAGTGCAGTACCAAATAACCCAAAATATCACTCCAATCAAGGAATCCTCCCATTTGAATCTCTAATACACTACTAGAGCATCTTTGTCGTTTTGCTGGTAAAGGACAAATGTAAAGAAAAAACCCCTTCTCACAAGTGGGTGTTAAATATTGGATGCATTCCATGGGCTAAGCCCACTAATCCATTCATAGAGTATAATTGTTCAGGTACGTTTGACGGCTTGATTCTCCCTATACTAATATTTCTATTTGGCAGAATCACGTTTTGCCTAAGATCTTAAAGTCTTACCTCTTAGGTGACTCCAAATAAGGCATAAACAATTTTCAGAAACAATTTCGTTAGCTATCAGAACGTGTATTTACAATTTGGTATTGCATAACTTAATTTTAGGCTAGTATTCTAGAAATTTTTCTTAAAAAGGAATAGTTCCAATTAAGCAAAGTACCTATTAAAAAGGTCAGCTATGGAGATAATGGATACATGCATAACAATTCAAATTCTTTTAGAAATTTACCATAATCGTCACTACACCAAAAATAGTGAATAATTTCACAAGAATAGTGTAAATCTCATATTACTTGTTTCAAATAGTCACAAAAATCACAAGAGATACACTTATCCAAAAACACACTACAAATAGTAAAAGAAAGAGGAATAAAAAATTTGTGGCCAAAAATTAGCAAAATATTATGATCTTGAATCCAATTTATGGCCATTCAAAAGGGTTTTACTACCTTTCCAAATATAACAGACCGTTTGTATCATCAATTGATATATTGATAACATCCTAGTTGATGTTCATGCATTATGACTTTTTATATCACTATTTTTCTTTCCTAATACATCTTGTAAGATAAGGAAGATGGAAAGTGAAATATTATTGCTTTACCAAAAATAATACTCCGTAAATCTTAACTTTCAGCATTTGAGAAAAATGAAACCGAAATTTATTATCTTAATAGAATTATAGTATGTCATAATTCTAAGCATTAAAGAAGTGGATTCATATCTCATTGCCATTTCAAGTTTGAGAACCCCAATTTTAGACCAGAAATTATTCATACATATTTTTAGAAATTTGATTTATATCTTAATAGAGCTTTTCAACAAAGAAAGGAAATAAATGTATTTTCTACATTTAGTTCCGTAATGAAAACTATGGATCTTGTTAATGTTCGTTAGACGGTACTCACATTAAGTTTGTCATTTGAGGTCAATCGTTTAGAAGCTCTTGTAAAGGTCCAAAACATACATATTGCCTCCTACGATTGATGTTTTGTGGAATTTTATTTTCACAAAGAAAACTAGTTCAACAACAAACCACAAATAAAGCTGTGTAATTTACACTTAGTAGAAAATATGTGGGTTGCAAAGAAATTATTACTCAACAGAGAAAGAAGCAAAGCATAGCAGGTATGTCCATTACTCTCTCTTGTCATGTTTCAATATCTACTAGTTACACAACATAGTAGGGCCACTGTTATGTCCATATATTACACTTTCTTTATGAATGCTTAACACTATCAATATTTTTGAAACAATGATGAATAAAATCAACTGCCAAAAAGCCCAATTTTGAATGAATTAAAGGGATCAGTCACTACCAAATTTTATGACCTTGATATCCTAATTATGGCTTTCTATATCGCTACTTTTCTTTCCTAATGCTTCTTGATAAGATTGGAAATAAGGAAGTCAAATATTATTGTGCAAGATAATATATCATAACTTTCAGCATTTAAGAAAAATGAAGCCGAAACTTTTTATTACCTTACCAAAATTATGATCTTCAATATAGGCATTAAAAAAATGAAATAATACCTTAATTGCTACAACCTACACACTTTGAAGAAGATCAATGGCTAAGAAGTCACGTCGATCTCTATGAAATCTTTGTCATTAAAGTCAAATATAAGTCATATATTATGGCCTTAATATCCTAATTATGGCCATTAAAAAGGGTTTTATTGCATCTTATACTATAACTAAAACAATCCGTTTGTGTCCTTTTATGTGTCAAATTAATTCTACACTAAAGAAGGAATATAAATGGCACACAGCACAAGGATAATATCTTGCTTGATAACTTGTTGCAAAGCTGTATCATAGGCCATCCCTCAAATTTATATTTGTATTTATTGATAACAACAGTAAAAAATGAAAGTATAGAAATAGAAAAAGTATACGCTCTATAGTTATGAACGAGTTATTAGTTCATCAACTGACCAATGACACATTGCTTTTCAAAAAAAAAAAAAATCCAAAAAGATTTAAAAGAAAGCTTAAGAAATAAAATGCATGAATGGCCTATTTGGCCTTGCATACAGAATAATCATAGTGAATGCAAGGTGGGACTAGGGTTGAAAGACCCAAAGAATTACAAAATTCAGTCCTTATAGAAACACTGCAATAGTTAAGCAAAAATCATTTTCAAAATATTATGAAATTTCGTACCTTGAAATGGTCCACGATAGAATTAAAAAAATCTACTATTCAAACCTTTCCATGTATAAATATATGTTACTTTGACTTTGAGAAAGGAGAATTTAAATGGTTTAAGCATTCAAAGGGAAAAATGTGGGACTCTCACTGTGTCACAATCCACATGTATGATTCAATAGAAGCAGCTATACAAGTACAATGTTTTTATTTTATACTCGCACTAGTGACATCACCAGAGTAAATACTTACTTACATATATGATATACGAGCAAGGCTTACTGTCTCTAAATACTAAATAGTATCAAATTATTTCCACGTGATTCCATTAGACGGAAATTAGTTAAGGACCATGTGAATGCTCCTTAAAGCAGTCAGCCAAATGTATATTTTGACTCGAATGACATGTACTCTAAATTGAGCTCATCATTTGAGAACAATCAAAATTATTAATTTGTTAGTATTTTTTGGAGCAAAATGAGCCCAATAAAGCTTGACAAAATGAATCAACAAAAAGCTCGATATAAAAACAATCATCCAGCAAAAAAAAGATCATGGTGTAGGCACCACAACCGTTTAGAATGTCGCAAAGGTTTTCTTGCCAGGTCAGGTCCCTACTCCTCTCATTTATATTATAGCACTACTTGCTTAGAAAAGAGTAAAATCTAAAATTATTTCAAACCAAACTAGGGGGGAAAGATATTAGATATCTCACCCTCCTTTTAGCGCCATATTTAAGGTTCAGTTATACAACACTTATTATTGCCCCACCATAATTGCTATTGTTTAAATAATTTCTATGTTAAGGGCTAAGAGTTGGACAATCATATGCTATGTGGTTAAACATTTGTTGACAAATTTCATAGTCAATCAATGAAGGAAACATTTTTCATACAAAGAAAGCAAATAAGATGATAGATTTTTATATATGGTTAAGTGGATATATTTTACCATGTAAACTGAATTGGTAGGCTATTCCTACAAAAAAGGACTTGGCAACCAATGTGCACATCATTTAGGCCGGAATACCAAAATTTATTTCCTTATTTGTGTGCATTGATGTACTTCCATGAATTATACGCCGCCATATCATGACATTCTCTTATCATTTCATAAGGTTGCCATCCTTCTAAGCATATGTTATGTTATATAATTGACGAAGGTAAAATAAGACACAAGTCTCTCGTAAGTGGCCTATATGTCGTTTACTAGTAGCCACGTTGGCTTGAGGTGTCAATGTATACCTATTTATTATTGGCATATTTTCTTTTGAAAGAAATTTAGAAACATAAAAATTGATTATGGAATTTCATATCTTGAAAATATCACACCTAAAGATGATGGTATTTTCCAAATTTATTTCTCCAAAATTGAATTGCTATCACCCTGCACTATGAAATAATTTATCCAGCTAATTATTTCTTTCATTCTACTCAATTATTTTGAAGAGTCGCAGTGCCTTTTTGGGACCACTCTCTAAGTTAATACATAATGTTCTATCATGAACATACTACCTCATCTCTATTTTTACATATTCATAGGCATTGGTCTATAAGTTTTTAAATTTTGTTCTAATGAATTAGAAGTGAAATTTTATGAAGGTTTCATTTGAGATTAAGATTAAGCCCAAAGGAACAAACATACATGTACAAACCATGACAGTCCATTCTTTTGGTCATCATCCAACAATGAGAATTGCACTTTCATGTTTGAACAAGGGCAATAATGTGGTTTAGTCACCTACAAAAGAATGAAGCAAAAAAGATTTAAGCCTCAAACATAAAATAGCATGTTAAGCTTAACAAAAAAGATCATAAAACTTGTCAAGTGGACAACAACAATAAAAAGATCGAGGTACGTACACAACAGTATCTTGATTTAAAGTCTATTGTCGAGGTAACTCATTTACTCGTTTATTTCTTTCTTTTTAATTAGCCTTGCCAAATATTATCTTATTAGAATTAAGTGCATATCAAGCTTGCATGATCATTACAAGTATGCATATATGGAACATGTTGAAAATATTGCAATAAAATTGCTAGATGATCGTGTACACAGTATAGATATGAGTTTAAGTCTCAATAAATTTCCGCTATCTCCGCTAACTCACCAAAATCTTTTTAAATTGCTCTAAAATCTATATACGGTGCAAGCACCTAACAAAGATCAGTTTAAAGAAGTATATAGTCAAATAGCTTCAATTTTAATATATCATAGAATACTTCTCTATGATTCATATAAAATGCACTTCATCAAAAGATATCTATTATAATACAACATGCAATTTCCTATTTGGATATTATTATTTCTAACAAGTATTATTGAGGCCAGTGATAAGTTTCCCTAATCCAAGGGATGCAAATCACATGACAAGGCTTGTGATAAAATTTCGTAATCTGAGGGATGTAAATCACATGATGAGGCTGAGTGATGAAATTCCCTAATCTAAGGGATATAAATCACTAACGAAGCCAAGTGATAAAATTCCTTAAATGGATGTAAATCACCAATGAAGACGAGTGATAAAATTCCTTAAATAGATGTAAATCACTGACAAAGCCAAGTGATAAAATTCCTTAAATGGATGTAAATCACCTAAAAATGGCTAAGTGATAAAATTCCTTAAATGGATATAAATCACCAACGAAGGCGAGTGAAAAAAATTCCTTGAATGGATGTAAACTACAAACGTAGCCAAGTGATAAAATTCTTTAAATGGATGTACATCACTTAAAAATAGCTAGGTGATAAAATTCCTTAAATGGATGTAATTCACCTGAAAAGACAAGCTAAGTGGTACGACCCCTAAAAGGATATGGATCACTTTGACGAGGCTAAGGGAGGTAGACCATATGGCAAAAGTCAAACAAAAAACAAAAAGTTCACATAGCAATTAATGGAAGACGATTATCATAGCCTGAGCAACTTCGTCAGCCTCCTTTTCTTTATGGACTCAAAGTCCAGGTTCTCCAAATCAACCCACAGACCATGCTTCATTGAGTACCTCCTCAGCAGTTTAAAGCCTTTGTAGTACTAGCTAAACAAAATAGTATTGTATTCTTCAATGAGCTGGAACGCTTGGACGGCCTTGGGAGCCTTGGTCTTGATCTTTTGATTGGTCGACTAGAGCTGCTCGTCCTTTTGCACCATTAATAACTTCTTGGTCAGAGCTTTAACTTTCCCCTTCCACAAAATGCAATCACTTGATGAACAATAATGGAAAACATCAAGTCTTCCCTAAAGCCTCATCATCAAAACAACAAATGACGCATCCAAGGTAATATAAATACTTTAGCATTAAAATTTAATAGATAGAATGAAATTGTGCAATCAACAAATGATAAAAATTCTTCACACAAGAATATAAATCTTGGAAGAATAACATCATCCAAATATCAAAATTCTTCAAGCTACAAAATAATGATGAAGGGATCCAAAGAGGACATTAAAACCTCACACATGTCATCCAAAGAAATCAGCTCACTTTCAAGCTATGATCCCTCGAATGTCTAAAAAGACCTTCAAAAGGTAGATACTAAGATGTCGTCATAGAAATACTAACATTCCTGAAGAAGAAAGTAGTTGAAGATAAAGAAGCCTAAATATAAACAAGTCAAGAATATTCCCTAAGCCTAATACATTCAATACATTCAATAACGACCATCAAATGTCTTAAACTCTCATTAAGACAAAGAACATTGCAATTAAGGTAATAATCACCCTAATTTATGTACAATGGCTACCTAAGTCACCTATAAAAGTGTGAGAGACCGCACCCTCGGCCCCCTTTTTTTGGATGTTGGGCCAAATCCATATGAATGAGTGAAGTCGTGTTATTGTCTCTTAAAATAGAGGTTTGATTAATTATATTTTCCCTTTTAGATTAAGGATTTTACAATGGAGTCGCTACTTATTTAATTATTGGAATAAATAAGAAAACCAAAATTGAAAAATTCCTCATTTTATTAATTTGAAATTGAATTTACATTGATCATAGGAAAATTAAATGGTTTTAGTCCTAGATACAATCTAAGATAAAGTACATAACTTTATTTCCTAGTTACAATCTAAAAATTGAAAATTACAAGGATAAACATTGGTCTATCAACCCTTGATCTAAGTTCGGAGGCTATGTTACAAGGTGGGAAGGTGTTAAGCACCCATCTTGCCCGGTGAAACCGGTCTTCTAGACTATGGTGGTCAATATTCATATCACATAATCCAATATGTTATCAATCAATTTGCATGTTAAATTTAAAGTGTGTGCATGTGATAAACCCTAATTCAATTTATTAAGCATTTCATTTGGATTGAAAAATAAATTCTAGTGAATGTGTGTGGATAGTGATATCCTAAATTCAAGAATTTAAAAAAAATTATTAAACAAACATATTTTTCATGTTTTTAACGTGGATTTAAGATCGAAATTAGTGTGATGCATGAACATGTGATGAACAACCAAGAAAATGTGAAGAACACATAAGAACAATTAAGAACATTCAAACATATTCAAAAGAATTTAAATGATTATTATCATATTTTAATCTTAAACTCTCATCATAACAACACCAAAAACAATTAGGGAAATGGATTATACCTTCATGCAAGATCCATATGGTGAAGGAGGGAGGTCCTAAGGGTGGAGGAAAAGAAGAGTTAGGAGAGGAAGAGTGAGTCTCACTCAATACCTTGAGTCTCAAGAAGACCAAGATATGACAAAACTACTCAACTTTCTAGAACTTAAGAGAGGAGAAGAGAGGAGATTTTTGTTTGTCTTGCAATGAAGAAGAGGGGGGTTTATATAGTAGTGGTGGAGAAAATATGAATGAGAGGCTATTTAATGAGTGTTGATAAAGAATCATGAACCTAGACCTTATTTTAGCATTTGGGAAAATTTGGTGCATTAAATGTGGAGATTGGTGAGAGTGAAGAGCAAGCAAAGTTTGATTTTTTCGTAGCTACTGTAACAGCCAGTAGAGCCAACTTCAAAAAATTATATCTTACTCAATTCTGATTAGAATTGTCTCATTTTTATGCTCAAATTGAAGCCCCGAATGTCTAGTTTCTGGGAAAATTAACCTTATTCACAGATTCAAAATATTTTGAAAGATATCTATGAAATGGTGAGCAGAGATAATTTGTTAGAAAATTATTTCAGCACAATTAACATTAATAGGTCCCAAATTAGCGCCCAACATTAAATGACTTTAATCACTCCCATTTCAGACTTAATTGATTCCAAATTTACTCTAATTAAAAGATAATTGCACAAATTACTCATTGAATAATTAATGTTTATTTATCTAATTAATTAAGTGTATGCAACCTTACCATAAAATATAGTCCTAACCAATCAAATTGTGACATATCATTAATTTCAAATTGATTATAATTATAACCAATTGGAATCAATTGTTCATAATCACATATAGTCAGACTCAATTTGTAATAGTGCATTTCGGCCATTAAAACTTGATTTGATGATAACTTTCAATCTGATGGTTCAATTAGAGCTTATGACCAGTCGATTTGATCATTACAACATCAAGATCATTTTGGTGAAGTAAGATTAAGGACTAGTGACCATAATCAAGATGAATATTTCCAAGGTGAAATTACCCTTTTACCCTTTATGTGAGGTTAAATGCGGGTTGCAGAATGAGGTGTCAACAGAATGCCCCTTATTGGCAGAGCTTGAAAAGCGAAGGTCAATATATGAAAGAGACACCTAACTTTGCAATCAGTATTTAACCTTGGTGAATATAAGATGCATGTAGAGAAAAATGTAGACAGTTATGTTATGGATCAAAATGTGGACTGAATCTTAGGGGAAATTGCCTATATACCTCTTGGTGAGAGGATCGGTCCAAACGTAGTTCATACATGCAGCTCTTTTTTGTTTTTGTTTTTTTGGGAAAAAAAATAAGTACAGGACATGCTTACCAGTGGTCACGACAAAATGAGGATTTCGGTCGTGATCTTGAAGTTTTGGACGTGCTTCCTAGAGGTCCAAGGATTGGAATTTTGGACATGTTTCCTAGAGGTTCATTAAAATTGAATTTTGGACGTGCTTCTTAGATGTCCAAGGATTTGAAGTTTGGACGTGCTTCGCAGAGGTCTAATGGATTTGAAGTTTAGATGTACTTCCCAGAGGTCCGATGGATTTGTGGAAGGTGATATTTGTGCCAATGTGTATGGGTCCTTTACCCTAGTTCCTGCAAAATAAATATTTTCAATTAGTAACAGAGTTATTCATTGAAAGAAATTGGGCATACCAAGCTAATGCCCCTAGTTTGGGACATCTTGCTTGTTTTGATGAATGCTGAGTGTGAATAGCTAACTTGCTGTTGTGACCACTAGAGAATATGGAAGGAGATCGCAATCTGCCATTTGTTTTGGAAATCTTTCATTTGAAGCTATGCTCAAGAGATTTATCCTCTGAAGCTTTGACTCTGGAGATTTTTCCAATGAAGTTTTCAAATTTTTTAATGAAGATTTGTTCATTGGAGACTTTTCCTATGAAGATTTATTCATTGGAGATTTTTCCTTGACAATTTGAGATTTTTTTTTTCTGAAGAGTTATCTTGAAGATTTATCCTTTAAACATTTGAAATTAAAAAAAAAAAAAGATTTATTCATGGATATTTTTCCTTGGCAATTCATTCTAGAGATTTTTCCATTGGAATTTTGAAAAAACTTTAATGAAGATTTGTTCATAGGAGATTTTTCCTTGAAAAATAGTTTTTGAGATTTTTCCTTTGATGATTTGAAAATTTTTAATGAAGATTTATTCATTGGAGATTTTTCCTTGAGATTTTTCCTTTTGAAGATTTGTTCATAGAGATTTTTCCTTGAAGATTTATTTTGGAGATTTTTCCATTGGATTTTTGAAAATTTTTTAAGAAGATTTATTCATGGAGATTTTTCCTTTGGAATATGGTTTTGGAGATTTTTCCTTTTGAAGATTTGTTTGTGGAGATTTTTCCTTGAAGATTTATTCTGGAGATTGAACTTTTGAAAAATTTTTAATGAAGATTTGTTCATGGAGATTTTTCCTTGAAGATTTATTCTTAGAGATTTATCCATTGAAGTTTTGGAAATTTTTATTGAAGATTTGTTCATTGGAGATTTTTTCCTTTGGAATATGGTTTTGGAGATTTTTCCTTTGAAAAATGGAGAATTTTCCTTTTGAAAATGGAGATTTTTTTTATGATCACAAAGTGAAGAAGATGAAGATGGACTAGAAATGATGAAGATTTATTCATGATTATTTTTTATTTTATTTTTTTTGAAAAACCTATCCTTTGAATGAGAGCAACTTTGGCTGGAAGTTGATGTGGATTGCTGGATAAGTCTTTGCTTAATTCCCGCAAAAAGATAATTTCAATTAACAATGGATTTATTTATTGAAATGAATTGGAAGTACTTACCCAATGCCCTTAGTTTGGGGCATATTCCATGCTTAGATTGAAGCTGAATTCATTTGATGTTGTGACCATTGGGGAACATGAAAGAAGATCACGGTCCGCGATCATTGGTTCCTGCAAAATAGCTTTCTTTCTCTAGCTTGTTAGAAACCAATTATCAAGAAAAAAATTTTGGCCAATGCCCCTAGTGTGGAAATTTTTGCCAAAAAAATGGATTGGTGCCTCAAATGAAAACATGCTTTCATGCGAGAAGAACATATTTGACCACAATATAAATAGGCCAATGCCCCAAGTTTAAGTATGCTTGATGCAAAACAAATGAGCTTAGCCTAACATGCACCCAAACAATTTTGTCACATTGTTTTAAATTTGTTCTCCAAGGTTATTTGGGTGATTGGGACTGGGCCTTTGAAAGGCTGCCTATGTACCTTTTTCATAGAGAATCAGGTCAAGACATAGTTCAAGAGAACTGGATTTTGAATTTTTTTTGTGTGTGTGTGTGTGTGTGTGTGTGTGTGTGTGTGTGTGTGTGTGTGTGTGTGTGTGTGTGTGTGTGTGTGTGTGTGTGTGTGTGTGTGTGTGTGTGTGTGTGTGTGTGTGTTGAGGAAATGAGATTTATCTTTCTTTCTTTCTTTCTTCTTGTTCTTGTTCTTGTTCTTTTTTTTTTTCTTTTTTTTTTTTTGAACAACAATCATTTTAGCAAATCAAAGTGTTTAAGAATCAACCAAATCTCTTTGATTAGGAAGGATCAAGATCATTAAAATCATGTAATCAAATTGGCTTCATCCTTTTGAACATTGTCAGATTAAGTCTCCAAAGGCAATCAAGAAATGAAATGAATCACATTGTTGAGTGCAAACAAGGAGAGTGTTCCAGGTTTGGAAGTTCTTTGAGTCATTTTTAGGATTTGAGAAATTTTGTCCTCAGACATATCATCCTGTGGGGTTTGACAATTTTAAGCACCTTTTCTTTTTAATTCAAGAGAAAAATATTATTAGAGTTTAATATGCGCCTACAATTAGCAAGACTTCAAGGAGGTCTTATTCATTGGTTGTAATGTAGGCAGGGTTTAGGTTATGAAATGAATGATATAAAAAAACTCAAAATTCCCTATGATGTTCCCCCAAGTATGCATTACTCAAAAATCAAGTATTAGAGGAGTTTTCCCATTTCTTCTTTGTCATCTTCTCACTAGTCTTCATTGATCACTTATACCAACATTTGTTTTTATGCTCATTCCCCTTGAATCATACCTCTAGACTTTCATCTTGTAAAATCCTTTTCTTTTTAGGTTACATCTTCAAGTTTTCAATTTGCTAGGATTTTCCTTTTTTTTTTTTTTTTTTTTTTTTTTTTTTTTCTTTTTCTTTTTTTCTTTGGCCCTAACTTTTGCCTAGACCGCCCTTTTGGGTTTTCAGCCTAGCAGGCGCTTTTTTTTTTTTTTTTTTTTTTTTTTTTTTTTTTTTTCTCTTGATTGAATGAACTTTTGGGGACTTTTTCACTCCTTGTTTTTCTCAGCTTAATGATTTTTGGTCATTTTGATGCACTCTCTAAACTTCTTTCTTGCCTTGATGCACTTGTACCTTTCTGTGCTTGATGAATCTTTCCTTTTTTGATGAAATCTCTTTTAGATGAATTTTGTATTCCTCTTGGCATGATGAATTTAAGGTTCTTCAAACTTTATGCACATTTCGCTTTCTCTCACATTGATGGAATTTCATTTCTCTTTCCTTGATTGAGTGAAAGCTCATCTTTCTTTGATGATCACTTATCTTTAGCTTAATGAATTCTCTACTTGTCTTTCATGTCTTCTAGGAGAGCTTTATCAATTAGCTTCAAAGTTACAAGGTTGACTCCTCCTCAACATGAGATTTAAGGAGGCATACTTTGAATTTTCCCACACTAGGTTTAGATTTTAGTGGGTTCATGCCAAAAAGAGGCTAAGTGTTTAAAGGCTCAAATGGGCTAGCAATGGATAATGATCATTCTAGGTATTAAGGTATAATCTTGTTTTACCAAAGATGGCCTCCTATCCCTAACAAGGCTTGCTTGTAGGCACAGTGACTTGAGCTCTCTTTAATAAATTCCTCTTAAAAGAAAAAGTATGAATGCTCTAATGATGTGAAACAAAAGAATTTTGAAAATTGGATCAAGGGCATGGATTCTTGGGATTTTTTGATGGATGGATTCTTTTTGATTGCTTTTTAAGACCATTTCTTCTTATATTCTAAGTCAAGTGCAAAAGTCTTTACATGGACCCAATGAAATTAATCATTCCTTGGTACAAGTTGATTGCTCAAGCCTTTAAACATCAAGATTTAGAAAATGTTTTGTCCAAGGGATCTTCATGTACCATTTTGGAAAAGAGAATTCTTCTTCTTCTTTTTTTTAATCTTGAAAGAAAAAAAAAATTCGGTCTTTTTGAAAAAGTCACTAGGAAGTTCAATGGTCTTAGTTCAAAGATGTTTTTTTTTTTTTTTTTTTAAATGACTTAAATGCCCAATGCCCCTAGTCCAAACACTTTCTCATTTGATTTTTTTTTTTTTTTTTTTTTGGGAATTTTAAAAAAAATATGTACATGAAAAAAGTACATCTAATGCTACATGGATTTTTAGAATTCAAAGAAATAGAAACATGGAATAAACAAACAAACTTTAAGCTCAACCATGATGTTGCAAACCAAATGCAGAGTGAGGCAAAGTTGGGCCACTTGCTTCTTCTTGGTCCATTGAGGATGCTTAAGACTTGGTGGGCTTGAACCTTGATTATGATAAAATGGCTTAGGCTTGCACTTGGAAGGCTTGAATCTTGTGAGCTTTTGGCCTTTGATGTTGATCATGCATATACACCTTTGATGGGCTCAAGTGGTGGGCTTAGAATGATTCAAGAAACAATTTTGGGTTTCCATACCAATTAGAGTTCAATCATAGGATTTTGGGCTTGAGTTCATTCACAACATACAAGGTTCAAACAATTATGATAGGCTCAAGCGTTGGACTTGAGTCATCATGGTTCAAACAACGTCCACACACATGTATAATGCAATGCAATTTACATGGACCGACCTAAAGGTAGGTTCTATGGGTCATAACAACATGAGTAGAAGGTAGGTTAAAGGTCCCCACAAGTTAGGACGTTGTACCTCCCAACTTGTGACGCTAGGAGCACCGCGTTGGTCCGAACGGAACAGTTTGTCCTTATAAACCACCATGGCATAACCATGACGATCCTTGTCATGGTGGGTGGTAGGTTCACCGTTGGATATGTGACTCTCAGGAAGACCACAATCCACGACTAATACTATCGGGCTTCCAAGCTAGCATACAAATAAAATAAATTTCATTCAAGCAAATGATGCATGACATGCAATATAATGACATATTAGACATATTATATACAAAAAGTAATAAACAAATGGTTGGCCACCATAACCTAATTGAAACTTAACTCTTAATATCCCCAGTGGAGTCGCCACTGTGAGAGACCGCTCCCCCGGCTCCCCTTTTTTGGATGTTGGACCAAACCTATGTGAATGAGTGGAGTCGTGTTATTGCCTCTCAAAATGGAGGTTCGACCAATTATATTTTCCCCTTTAGATTAAGGTTTTACAATAGAGTCGCCACTTATTTAATTATTGGAATAAATAAAAAAACCAAAATTGAAAAATTCTTTATTTTATTAATTTGAAATTAAATTTACATTGATTATAGGAAAATTATATGGCTTTGGTTCTAAATACAGTCTAAGATAAAATACATAACTTTATTTCCTAGTTACAATCTAAAAATTGAAAATTACAAGGATAAACATTGGTCCATCAACCCTTGATCTAAGTTCGGAGGCTATGTTATAAGGTGGGAAGGTGTTAGGCACCCACCTTGTTCGGTGAAACTGGTCTTCTAGACTATTATGACCAACATTCATATTACATCATCCAATATATTATCAATCAATTTGCATGTTAAATTTAAAGTGTGTGCATGTGATAAACCTTAATTCAATTTATTAAGCATTTCATTTGGATTGAAAAATAAATTCTAGTGAATGTGTGTGGATGGTGATATCCTAAATTCAAGAATTTAAAAGAATTATTAAACAAACATAAGTTTCATGTTTTGATATGGATTTAAGATTGAAACTAGTGTGATGCATTAACATGTGATGAATAACCAAGAACATGTGAAGAACATATAAGAACAATTAAGAACATTTAAACATATTCAAAAGAAGTTAAATGATTATTATCATGTTTTAATCTTAAACTCTCGTCATGGCAACACAAAAAATAATTAGGAAAAAAGATTATACCTTCATGCAAGATTCATATGGTGAAGGAGGAAACTCTTGAGGGAGGTCCTAAGGGTGGAGGAAAAAAAGAGTTAGGAGAGAAAGAGTAAGTCTCACTCAATACCTTGAGTCTCAAGAAGACCAAGATTTGACAAGACTACTCAACTTCCTAGAACTCAATAGAGGAGAAGAGAGGGGATTTTTGTTTGTCTTGGAATGAAGGAGAGGGGGGGTTTATATAGTAGTGGTGGAGGAAATATAAATGGGAGGTCATTTAATGAGGGTTGACAAAGAATCAAGAACTTAGACCTTATTTTAGCCTTTGGGGAAATCTGGTGCATTAAATGTGGAGATTGGTGAGAGTGAGGAGCAAGCAAAGTTCGGTTTTCCCGTAGCTACTATAACAACCTATAAAGCCAATTTCAAAAAATCATATCTTATTCAATTCTAATCGGAATTGTTTCATTCTTATGCTCAAATTGAAGCACTGGACATCTAGTTTCTGGGAAAATTAACGTCATTCACAAATTCAAAATATTCTGAGAGATATCGATGAAATGATGAGCAGAGGTCATTTGTTAGAAAATTATTTCAGCACAATCAACATTAATAAGTCCCAAATTAGCTTTCAATGTTAACATTAAATGACTCCAATTACTTCCATTTCAGACTCAATTGGTTCCAAATTTACCCTAATTAAAAGATAATTGCACAAATTACTCATTGAATAATTAATGTTTATCTATCTAATTAATTAAGTGTATACAACCTCACCATAAAATGTAGTCCTAACCAATCAAATTATGACACATCATTAATCTTAAATTGATTATAATTATAACCAATTGGAATCAATTGTTCATAATTGCATATAGTTGGACTCAATTTGTGATAGTGCATCTCAACTATTAAAACTTGATTTAATGATAACTTTTAATCCGATGGTTCGATTAGGGCTTATGATCAGTCGATTTGATCATTACAACATCAAGATCATTTTGGTGAAGTGAGATTAAGGACTAGTGACTAGAATCAAGATGCATATTTCCAAGGCGAAATTACCCTTTTACCCTCCATGTGAGGTTAAATGTGAGTTGCAAAATGGGGTGTCAATAAAAATGGACAATCTGTCTCACTAACTAAGGTACATAAAAAACCACTACAAAACACTATCTATATATGAAAGATCTGGGATGATACTAACTTAAGCATCAGAAACTCCCCTACCAGGAACAATCTGGTGGTCTCTTTGATCAACTCTCTTTATCTTGCTGGTCCTACAAGATTGTCTGAAGCTCCGGATTGGACAAGTGATCCAACTGACGATTTTGGTATCATCAAAACTCATATTTATCAAGCAGTGGCAGGGTGCTTAAGAATGCATCATGTGATCACAAAGCTTTTAGCCTTTGATGCAATGTTAGAAACTCCCAATATATAGTAAAGTTTGGGTTTCAGTTAGCTTAACTGGTAAAATATCTGATAGTTGAATAAAAGATTTAGGATTTAATCCCTGCCTCAACCAAAAACATATTGGTGTCTTGGTCTAATGATAACTCTTCTGATGATAAATAGTTATCTTCAAAAGCGGACGTCATAGGTTAAAACTTCCTTAAAAAAAAAACTTCCAATATATGAAAAGTGAGCTTCAAATGGCCACGTTTGTATGCATCACATTATAGCATCTGAATTTAGTTCACTTAAAAATTCAAAATACGACCCATTGTTTTACCAGAAAGGTTTTTCTGGATTTGGGAAATACTTGTCATGATAGCATCATTTTTAGCCGCTTTCACTCAATTTAGCATGTTCTGAATAACATATATGGTATATTAGGAGTAATAAATTATACACTAGAAAGAGCCCTTGCATTTGACATTTATGTCGGCGTGGGCGCACACAGCCAAGTTTCAATTTGCTACTTACAGCTTTAAAGCATTTTACTAGAACTGGGTTGGTAGGTATGATAATATGAGTATATCCTTTTCAACATCAGCTTACGCGGCATTAATACTATATCAACGATTCACATGTCCATGAAGTTTATTGCCACCATTAGCCTTAGTTTGTTGCACTTTCTATTAATGTTTATTATTATTTTTAAGTTATACTATATCATCAAGTCAAGATACTGTAATTAGTCTTTATTATCATGCCAAGACAATAATTGATTATTGGTGTAGACTAAGATGAACGTTAGATTTCTTATTTAAGAATAAGAAACTTTATCAGCCGAGCTAATAATAAGAGGCCATCAAATTGACATGACTAAAATCTTTATATAATACTTTTATAATATATATATATATATATATATATATACCAATGTGTGTGTGTGATACTGATATATCGTGGATAACAATTATGTACGCCAACTCATGAGGTTGCTCCTTACTTCTTCTTTTTTTTTTTTTAGAAAGAAGTTAACTATTAATATTAATCAAAATTGGCTAAATCAGCCTGAACAATATGGTGGATGTTTGGTGGTATATCTTCCATCCAGACAGTTAAATCAGCTTCCCTAGTAGCCCTTCTAGCCAATGCATGTGCTACACTATTCCCTTGGCAACATACATGAGAAAAACCAATAAATTGAAAAGTACTTGACAAACACTTAATGTCCTGGAGAATATGCCCTTGCAAAGCTAGAGACGGGTTTGGGTCTTTTAGTTCCCTGCAAATCACTTCTGAGTCTTCCTCCAAAATCACTCTAGTAAAGCCAAGATCTAGTGCAAAGTCCAGAGCTCTTCTCGCGACTAGTGCTTCGACTTAGGCCACAGTTGTTGGGAGTGGCAGTTGCTGTGCCATCGACGCCATTACTGCGCCGTCTTCGTTCCTGATGACGACGCCAATACTAGCTCTCGCTTGCTGGGCAAAAATGGCACCGTCGTAGTTGACTTTGTAAAGGCCTTGATCTGGTGGCTTCCATCTGACATGATTCCTATGCTGAGGCGGTCCAATCGATTTATGGAGGAGTTGAAACTCGTTCTTCCTGTCTTTGGACAAGGCATGTATCTGCTCAAGAGGACATGCTGTTTCCTTGAGTCGAACCTGGTTTCGTCTGTTCCACATTGCCCATCTCGTGAAGGCCAACATCGCCACATCCATCTCCTCTTTAAGGGCTCGTTTAAAGATGTCTTTTACGCATCTTCCTACCATCTTCAAGAGCCAACGCCATTGGGGATCTGCATTCCACATTACCTGCACATCAACACAAAAGAAAATAGCATGTGAGCAATTCTCCTCCCCTGTTTTGCATGTTTCGTACCAGCCCTCAGGGGTGATTCGTCTACGGCATAAATTTGCTTTCACTGGTAATGCTTCTCTACAGGCTCGCCAAACAAAGTTTTTGATCTTTCTAGGGACCTCCAAACTCCAAATTTTCTTCCAAAAACTTGAGTCTTACTCTTCTCTTTGGGGTTGTGTAGAATTCTAAAAAAGAAACCTGTAGCCTGACTTGACCGAGTAGTTGCCGAAGGGTGTAAATGGCCAAACCAGCACATCCGTTTGGTTTGTGGAGCTTAGGGGAATATTTTTGATGGCTTTAGCTTCTTGCTCATTGAAAACATGGTCAATGATCTCAGTCCTCTGCCTTTTAGTTACCGGATTTATAAGCACCTCCACATTCAAAGTCTCCTGTCCATAAAGAACCGGTGTAGTTATCTTGGCTGAAGATTTTTATGGCAACCAGTTGTCCCCCCCATATCCTTATCTTCTTCCCGTCTCCCACTCTCCAATGGCCCCTTTTTGAATAACTTCCCTTCCTTTTAGTATACTTGTCCAAGCATAAGAAGTGGAAGGGGAGTCCTTAGCTTCTAGAATGGAACATTTAGGAAAGAACCTAGCCTTAAAGACTCGGTAAAATAGGGATTTATCATCATGGAGAAGGCGCCAAACTAGCTTAGCAAGCATCACCTTGTTGAACATTGTCAAATCTTTAAATCCTACTCCCCCTTGATCTTTATGAAGGCATAAATCCTCCCATTTAACCCAATGTATCTTCCTCCTATCTCCCCTTTACCCCCACCAAAACTTCCTAATGAGGGTCTCTATTTTGTGGCACAAAGTAATGGAGGGTTTAAAACAACTCATCGTGTAGGTGGGAATAGCTTGGATAACTGATTTAATGAGTATTTCCCTTCCAGCTTGTGATAAGAGCTTACCCTCCCATCCTTGTAATCTCTTCCAAATCCTTTGCTTCAATTGGTCAAAACTAGCTCTTTTATTCCTCCCTACCATGGCCGGCAATCCCAAGTAATCTTCATACTGCTTCAACTCATTAACTCCAAGAGTTTCCATTATTTGCCTTTGCACTTCATTAGGGGTAGACTTGCTAAAAAAGAGTGCAGTTTTGTCTCTATTTAATTTTTGCCCCGACACCTTTTCATAAGAGGAAAGAATATCCATCACCTTTTCACACTCCTGGGTGGTAGCCCTGCAAAACAAGAGGCTATCGTCTGCAAAGAACAGGTGAGTTAGTTTAGGGCCATTACAACAGATAGATACCCCATGAATATCACCCTTCTCTGTTGCTTGTTGAATCAATCGGTGTAGTCCTTCCGAGCAAAGCAAAAATAAATAGGGTGATAGGGGATCACCTTGGCGAATACCCCTACTTGAGGTTGCTCTTTACTCATTTTTTTATTATTATATAAAAATATAATTATAATACACACATATATGTCTCTGTAGATCTATCATCTATGTCTATGTCGGTATATACATTTGTAATAAATTTTGTCCCCTTAAAATCAATTTTTGGCTCCACCACTGCATATAATCGTTGACTTTAATATGCCTAAAACAAGATGTACTTCCTATACTTATTATTGAGATATTAGACAATGAACAAGGACCACAAATTTTGAGTGTGCAAAGATAGTCAAAAGCTAGTGGGCTTGATAGTTAATTAGCTAGGGTCCATAAATGGGATGGTCCGAAATCTGCATTCTCCTCAGCTTTTCTAGAAGGGAATTTTCGTGATAGAAGGTTCCCATGACAATATAATCAACATGCAAAAATTGCAGAAAAAGAGCACCAGAAGTAGAACTATATATAGCTTTAAATTCTGAATCTCAAACTAGAATTCACGCTAATAATAGCTGGACTTTCAAAGGTGTTCCATTATTTGCAGGATTTGCATGCCTCAGTATCACTCACAGTCTTAAAAGGTTGCAATCAAATTTATGTTTAATTACTCAACTGTCAACCAATATCAACCACCAGTAGCTTTAAGTTTTATCTCATCTTCCCCAACAGTTGAATCAGCAGTTAGCTATAGGCGTTGGCTAACCCTGGTAATTAAGGTTGGCTTTACATCATTACATGTTACAAGAAAATGGGTTGGAAAATTGGTTGCCCCTCTCGAATTAACAATTTCAGCTCGAATGGATTTGAATGGCCGTGGGGGTGGGTAATCCTATGATAACTACTACTATTTTTTGAAGAATTTTGTAGTTCATTGATATTATTTACTAGTAATTCTTTTCATATAGAGAACCCAAGCTCAAAATGTTTGTCCATTCATCCTAATTTAACTAATAAAAAATCTTAAAGATTGCGGTCCATTTATAGCCAACATTATAATGTTGAAGATTACAAATCCTAATTTTTGGACCCAAGGTAATTTAGGAAGGAGAAAGGAAAATGGAAAATTGCATTTTGTTATTATTATTATTATTATTATTATTTTTTATACAAGGTAGGTTACGGAGGAGAATTTGGATTCAAATCTTGAATATCTTCTTTTAGAAATATGAAGAAGTATTAATTTTTTTATACCAAAAAAAAAAATTATCAATTGACCTAAAAAAGTCATTGGTGAATTGAAAACCGAAGTTGAGGTATGTAGACTTTGTTATATAATATTATACCTAAACCTATAAGTGCTTATTCTAAATCCCTAATTCTTATAATCATTAACCTTTGACAAACAATTGTTCATAACATGTCAACGGGGTTTTTTTTTTTTTTGGTTGAAAAAAAGTAGAAATTTTAGTACCAAGAAATCTGTATGAATAGCAGCAGGGGTGATGTCCCTGCTCTGAATACTTGCAACCAAGCCAATAACATGTCAACAATATTAAAGCAAAAGTTACATAATAATAGGGCATATACACATATATACATATATTATAATCCAAATAATTACATCCCGACTGGCAAGAAAGAAACAGTTAGGAATGAGAGTATCACTCATCCAAAAGGAGGAGAGAATGTCATATTATTAGTAGTGATAATTAGCATCACATAAACTGTACAAGTATTACATAATTAATTTTCATGGATCATGGCTTGTCCTTCTGGGTATAGATATAATCGAGATGGGCAGCCAGGGTCTTCCTCTCTAAGCACTCATCCTCTGAAAGTCCATGCATGTGACAGCTCTCAATCAATGCTTCAAGACTATTACGTGCCGCCGCAGCCTATTAAGAAAAAAAGAAATACAGAGCACCCATGAATCAAAACTCGTAAAACCCAATACAAATTCTATTTATTAAGAGACTCAAAATGTGAGAAACATGTAAACAAATTGGACCAACCTCATTTTGGGATGTGGTTTCATCTATGTTCGATTTTGGGTCTGGACGAGCAGCATAGGTGAGAGTCGTGGAGCAGAGAACAAGGGATAACATAAACAGGGTAGTGAAAATCTTTGCCATCTTTGGCTTTCGATAAGACTGTAGTATGTGGAAAATGTATGGCTTTCAATAGAATGTGCCTTTGGGAGGGACAAGGAGAATAGAGGGTGTGATACTGAATTTATAGAAGAGATTCGAGGTAGCCCAAGATAGGTAGTGTGTGAACGTGTGGAAGAAGAGGGAGACTTTTTTTTTTTTTTTTTAATAACAATATGGCAGAATATTAGGGGCCAAAAACTCTAATTTTATATAAGATACGAATATAGTAATATACTTCCTTCTGGATACGAATATGTTAATATACTTCCTTCTGGAAGGAAAAAAAAAGAAAAAAGAAAAAATGATACGGGGTATACTTCAATTAAGGGAGAAAAGTCAGAGACTTAATGACCACTGAAATTTAACAGGAAAACAAACTCAGAAACTTTTGGCTGAAGTCCCTCGTTGATAACGCTAGGAATATGTTTTGTTTGCCTAATGGATATGGGATGAACTGTACGTAATCAATTACCAGCTGATTGATATCTCTAAGAGGTTATTTGGAGTTTTGGACAAAAAAAAAATAGTAAAAATTTATGTTGTGTATTAAGAATATAGAGAACATATAATTCAACTATGTTATTTTTAAAATATTAAACTAGCAAAAAGTTATTAAGTGAGGCAACATTAAAGAAGAGTTCTAAATAAAACTTGATTTTAATCTTCTTTATATAAATACACTCATTCCATAGGAGTGGGTTAGATAAATTTGAGCTCACCTCTTCGAGGAAGCCAAAGGTACAACTAGGCTAAAAAACCCTTTATTCTTCATATAATTGAACAAGTGAAAATGACTCATTTCATGTACATTATAGAAGTGAAACCTTAACCATATTATTTGGGGTTCAAGTGATAGTTTGGTGATTTGTTTGTTTATTTGAATTATACTTCCCCTCCTTTACTATCTACCTATCTTATAAAAATTTCATTGTGCATTTTAAAGATGGTACCTAGTGCACTTTTAGGAAATTGATCAAGTGAATATGGTGTGTATTTTCTGTGCAAGCATGAAATTTCCACACTTAGTAAATGATATTGCTAATGTAAAGCAATTAAAACTAGTGGTAAACTTTATCAAAAAAAAAAAAAAAAAACTAGTGGTAAACGACAAATTAGGATTGAGTGCAATAGCTAGGGTATTGCATCAGTACAATTACCCCTCTTACTCAAACATTTTTATCATTTTTACTTTGAAAAAAAAAAAAAATTGGGTAGATATGATAGGATTTTGAAAATTTATGGGGTTTGTTCACCGTCTAGTCAAATGAGATTTGAATCAAAATCCTATATTCAAAAATAAAAAGTTTAGTTAATTGAAAACTCATTCTGTTCTTAATATAAATAAATAGATAACACTCACTCTGATAAATTACTAACTCTGATAAATAAATAAATAACACTTTGGTAAATTACTAACACTCACTCTGATAACTCATTCTGTTCAAAAGCAAAATTACTAACTTTATTTCCTTGTGTACTAGTAAAATTAGTCTCCTCTAAAAAAAAAAAAAGAAAAAAAAGAAGAAAGAAAGTAAAGTTAGTCAGCACTAGAAGGTTTCATAGCCATAATGGGAGGAATCCTCCGCAATTACATCCTGTGATGAAGTTACTAAAACAGAATAAAACAATTTAAATAGGAGGTAGATTCCATAATTCACAATTCATAAGGTAGTAGAATAAAAAAATTTATAAAGAAAATCCAATAAAACCTTCTATGTTTACATCATATATACTTTAAATTTATAAAGAAAATCCAATAAAACCTTCCATTCATTGAGTATAATTGTTTAGGTACATTTGGCGGCTTGATTCTCCCTATACCAATATTTCTATTTGGTAGAATTACATTTTGCCTAAGATCTTAAAGTCTTACCTCTTAGGTGACTCCACATAAGGCATAAACAATTTTCAGAAACAATTACGTTAGCTATCAGAACGTGTATTTACAATTTGGTATTGCATAACTTAATTTTAGGCTAGTATTCTAGAAAATATGCTTAAAAAGGAATAGTCCCAGTTAAGCAAAGCACCTATTAAAAAGGTCAATTATGGAGATAATGGATACATGCATAACAATTCAAATTCTTTTAGAAATTTACCATAATCGTCACTACACCAAAAATAGTGAATAATTTCACAAGAATAGTGTAAATCTCATATTACTTGTTTCAAATAGTCACAAAAATCACAAGATATACACTTATCCAAAAACACACTACAAATAGTAAAAGAAAGAGGAATTAAAAATTTGTGGCCAAAAATTAGCAAAATATTATGATCTTGAATCCAATTTATGGCCATTCAAAAGGGATTTACTACTTTTCAAAATATAACAGACCGTTTGTATCTTCAATTGATATACTGATAACATCCTAGTTGATGTTCATGCATTATGCCTTTTTATATCACTATTTTTCTTTCCTAATACATCTTGTAAGATAAGGAAGATGGAAAGTGAAATATTATTGCTTTACCAAAAATAATACTCCGTAAATCTTAACTTTCGGCATTTGAGAAAAGTGAAACCGAAATTTATTATCTTAATAGAATTATAGTATGTTATAATTCTAAGCATTAAAGAAGTGGATTCATATCTCATTGCCTTTTCAAGTTTGAGAACCCCAATTTCAAACCAGAAATTATTCATACATATTTTTAGAGATTTATATCTTAATAAAGCTCTTCAACAAAGAAAGGAAATAAATGTATTTTTTACATTTAGTTCCGTAATGAAGATTATGGATCTCATTAATGTTCTTTAGACGGTATTCACATTAAGTTCGTCATTTGAGGTCAATTGTTCAGAAGCTCTTGTAAAGGTCCAAAACACATATATTGCCTCCTACTGTGATGTTTCGTGGACTTTCATTTCCACAAGGAAAACTACTTCAACAACAAACCACTGATAAAGCTGTGTAATTCACACTTAGGCAGAGTTTGGATTCAACTTTTCTACGTTTGCGTTTGCGTTTTTGTGTCTTTTTTTTTTTTTTTTTTTTTTTCTTCTGCCGTTGTTTTTGACTTTTCAGCCTATTCACTGTACACTTTTCATCAAACTCAGGTACTGTTCACAACAAAATAAGCCGTGGAATGCACACCAGTGGGTCCTATTTACTGTTCACGGACCCACAAACTCCACTTTTCAGCAACTTTTTCATTAAAAATGGGTCCCACGATACTATTCACACATTTAAAAATTATTTTGCTACAGTGTTTTCAGTTTTCAGTTTTCAGTTTCAGCAAAATAAGTTCTATCCAAACAGACCCTTAGTAGAAAATATATGGGCTGCAAAGAAATTATTACTCAACAGAGAAAGAAGAAGCAAAGTATAGCAGGTATGTCCATTACACTCTCTTGTTATGTTTCAATATCTACTAGTTACACAACATAGTAGGGCCACTGTTATGTCCTTATATTACACTTTCTTTATGAATGCTTAGCACTATCAATATTTTTGAAACAATGAAGAATAAAATCAACTGCCAAAAAGCCCAGTTTTGAATGAATTAAAGGAATCAATCACTGGCAAATTTTATGACCTTGATATCCTAATCATGGTTTTCTATATCGCTACTTTTCTTTCCTAATGCATCTTGATAAGATTGGAAATAAGGAAGTCAAATATTATTGTGCAAGATAATATATCATAACTTTCGGCATTTAAGAAAAATGAAGCCGAAACTTTTTATTACCTTACCAAAATTATGATCTTCAATATAGGCATTAAAAAAGGAAAGAATACCTTAATTGCTACAAACTACACACTTCGAAAAAGATCAATAGCTAAGAAGTCACATCGATGTCTTTGAAATCTTTGTCATTAAAGCCAAATATAAGTCATATATTATGGCCTTAATATCCTATTTATGGCCATTAAAAAGGGTATTATTACATTTTATACTATAACTAAAACAATCCATTTGTGTCCTTTTATGTGTCAAATTAATTCTACACCAAAGAAGGAATATAAATGGCACACAGCACAAGGATAATATCTTGGTTGATAACTTGTTGCAAAACTGTATCATAGGGCCATCCCTCAAATTTATATTTGTATTTATTGATAACAACATTAAAAGATGAAAGTATAGAAATAGAAAAAGTATACGCTCTACAGTTATGAACAAGTTATTAGTTCATCACCTAAAAATGGCTAAGTGATAAAATTCCTTAAATGGATGTAAATCTCCAATGAAGGCAAGTGATAAAATTCCTTAAATGGATGTAAATCACCTAAAAATGGCTAAGTGATAAAATTCCTTAAATGGATGTAAATCACTAACAAAGCCAAGTGATAAAATTCCTTAAATGGATGTAAATCACCAACGAAGGCGTGTGATAACATTTCTTAAATGGATGTAAATCACTGACGAAACCAAGTGATAAAATTCCTTAAATGGATGTACATCACTTAAAAATAACTAAATGATAAAATTCCTTAAATGGATGTAAATCACCTAAAAAGACAAGCTAAGTGGTACGACCCCTAAAAGGATATGGATCACTTTGATGAGGCTAAGGGAGGTAGACCATATGGCAAAGGTCAAACAAAAAACAAAAAGTTCACGTAGCAATTAATGGAAGACGATCATCATAGCCTAAGTAACTTCGTCAGCCTCCTTTTCTTTATGGACTCAAAGTCCAGGTTCTCCAAATCAAGCCTCGGACCATGCTTCACCGAGTACCTCCTCAGTAGTTTAAAGCCTTTGCAGTAGTAGCTGAACAAAACAGTATTGTATTCTTCAATGAGCTGGAATGCTTGGACGGCCTTGGCAGCCACGGTCTTGATCTTCTGATTGGCCGACTAGAGCCACTCGTCCTTCTACACCATTAATAACTTCTTGGTCAGAGTTTTAACTTTCCCCTTCCACAAAATGCAATCACTTGACAAACAACAATGGAAAACATCAAGTCTTCCCAAAAGCGTCATCGTCAAAACAACAAATGGCATGGCCAAGGTAATATAAACACTTTAGCATTAAAATTTAATTGATAGAATGAAATTGTGCAATCAACAGATGATAAAAATTCTTCACACAAGAATATAAATCTTGGAAGAATAACATTATCCAAATATCAAAATTCTTCAAGCTATAAAATAATGATGAAGGGATTCAAAGAGGACACTAAAACCTCACATGTGATCCAAAGAAATCAGCTCGCTTTCAAGCTATGATCCCTGGAATGTCTAAAAAGACCTTCAAAAGGTAGATACTAAGAGGTCGTCATAAAAATACTAACATTCCTGAAGAAGAAAGTAGTTGAAGATAAAGAAGCCTAAATATAAACAAGTCAAGAATATTCCCTAAGCCTAACCAGCATAAAGAAAAATCAGACTTGGGAATGGGGGGCAACTAATGAGTCCAGAAAAATCATTAAGGTGGTCCATATTCATTAGTAGGCTATCAAAGTAACCGCTCAATACATTCAATAACGACCATCAAATATCTTAAACTCTCATCAAGACAAAGAACGTTACAATCAAGGTAATAATCACCCTAATTTATATACAACGGCTACCTAAGTCATCTATTAAAGGGATAATCTGTCTCACTAACTAAGGTACGTAAAAAACCACTACAAAACACTATCTATATACGAAAGATCTGGGATGATACTTACTTAAGCATCGGAGGCTCCCCCACTGGGAATAATCCGGTGGTCTCTTCGATCAACTCTCTTTATCTTGCAGGTCCTACAAGATCATCTAAAGCTCCAGATTGGACGAGTGATCCAACTGACGATTTTGGCATCATCAAAAATCATATTTATCAAGCAGTGGCAGGGTGCTTAAGAATGCATCATGTGATCACAAAGCTTTAGCCTTTGATGCAATGTTAGAAACTCCCAATATATAGTAAAGTTTGGGTTCCAGTTAACTCAACTGGTAAAATCTTTGATAGTTGAATAAAAAATTTGGAGTTCAATCCCTGCCTACACCAAAAATATATTAGTGTCTTGGTCTAATGATAACTCTTCTGATGATAAAGAGTTATCATTAGAAGAGGACGTCATAGGTTAAAACTTCCTTTAAAAAAAAAAAAAAAAAACTCCAAAATATGAAAAGTGAGCTTCAAATGGCCTTGTTTGTATGCATCACATTATAGCATATGAATTTATTTCACTTAAAAATTCAAAATACGACCCTTGTTTTACCAAAAATGTTTTTCTAGATTTGGGAAATACTTGTCATGATATCATCATTTTTAGCCACTTTCACTCAATTTAGCATGTTCTGAATAACATATATGGTATATTAGGAGTAAGAGCATTCACAACAGTGGAGCTAAAAATTTAGCTTTTTAACTCTACCAAAAGTTACTTTATTTATTTTACCTACACACATGCTGAAGCAGTGAATCTATTTTAACTTTCAACATAATAAAATAATATAAATATCACAATAAAATAATATATCTACTACAATAAACAACAATCACAACCACCTGCAACCACCATCGCCGTCACTGCCACCGCCATCGTTGCCACCGCTGCCATAATCACAACTTCCCTGCACACAAAAAATTCTCAAACTAACATTTATATCAAAACTTAAAATACTTAGAATTATAACAATAGTACATGATTATGCATAAATACTTAATTTGACATGTAGCTTAATCTCATTAAAATGACCACAAGAAATCCTTTTTGTGTGCTTCTATTTATGGTTTTGTGCAACACAACAAATTACAGAGACAACAAAAAATGTACACTTCCCTGCACAAATTACAGAGACCACAAGAACTTCTATTATAAGAAAACCACACAACAAATTCTTGCAAACAGAAAATTCCCAATACATTCCAATACAAATACATTCTGTCCATTCATGGAAGCTCTGAATCAAAACGAATGGATGCTCTGAGATCAAATGACAGAACTTTTCATTGAGCAAGAACAACAAAAAAATTATTGCATCTAAAATAATAAACTGAAAGAACAAGAAAAAGAAATCATTGAACACATTCTTTGATGTTATACCCAAATAAAAAATCCCACATTCTTTGATGTTATACCCAAATAAAAAATCCCACATTCTTTGATCGTATACCCATTCTTTGATGTCATACCCAAATAAAAAATCCCAAGCATCCACTACAAAATGATAGAGACAACTGACCTGAAGTGGATCGGCGGAAGAGAAGTAGGTCTGAGGCGATTGGTGGCTAGGATGGTTGGTAGGTCGAGCTTCGGTGGGAGTTGAGAGAGTGAATCGAGAGAGATGGGCGGTTAGGACGGTGTGGGTCTGAGAGAGATGGGCGGCTGGTGGGTCGAGCTTTGGTGGGAGTTGAGAGATCGGAGTTGAGAGAGTGAATTGAGAGACTGGAGTTTAATCATCGGAGTTTAATCACTGGAGTTGAGAGAGATGAGCTTAAAATCCGGAGTTGAGAGAGTGAATTGAGAGAGATGAGCTTCAGAGTCAGAGATGAGATGAGAGTGAATGAGAGAGAAAGAGAGAGGCACAGATAAAAGAATGAAAAAGAAATGTGCAAGTGGAATTATTTTAATCAAGCCGGTAGAATAAAATAATTTTTTTTTTAGCTCTTATGAACAGTGCACATTAGTGCACATCTATCTATAGATCTACACTGTAGCAATGGAGCTAAAAAAAATAGATTTAGCTCCACCGTTGAAGCATCATTTTAGTGTTTGAAGAGTTAAAATATAGTAATATAGCAATATAGCTACACTACTGCAAATGCTCTAATAAATTATACATTAGAAAGAGCCCTTGCATTTGACATTTATGTCGGCGTGGGCGCACACAGCCAAGTTTCAATTTTCTACTAACAGCTTAAAGCATTTTACTAGAACTGGGTTGGTAGATATGATAATATGAGTATATCCTCTTCAACGTCAGCTTACGCGGCATTAATACTATATCAACGTTTCACATGTCCATCAAGTTTATTGCCACCATTAGCCTTAGTTTGTTGCACTTTCTATAAATGTTTATTATTATTATTATTATTATTTTTAAGGTATACTATATCATTAAGTCACGATACTGTAATTAGTCTTTATTATTATGTCAAGACAATAATTGATTATTGGTGTAGACTAAGATGAACCTTAGATTTTTTATTTAAGAATAAGAAACTTTATCAATAAAGTTAATAAGGGGCCCTCTTCAAAAAAAAAAAAGTTAATAAGGGGCCATCAAATTGACATGACTAAAATCTTTATATGATACTTTTATAAAATAATATATGTATATACCAATGTGTGTGTGTGATACTGATATATAGTGGATAACGATTATGTACGCCAACTCATGAGGTTGCTCCTTACTCATTTTTTTATTATTATATAAAAATATAATTATAATACACACATATATGTCTATGTAGATCTATCATCTATGTCTATGTCGGTATATACATTTGTAATAAATTTTGTCTCCTTAAAATCAATTTTTGGCTCCACCGCTGCATATAATCGTTGACTTTAATATGCCTAAAACAAGATGTACTTCCTATACTTATTATTGAGATATTAGACAATGAACAAGGACCACAAATTTTGAGTGTGCAAAGATAGTCAAAAGCTAGTGGGCTAGATAGTTAATTAGCTAGGGTCCATAAATGGGATGGTCCGAAATCTGCATTCTCCTCAGCTTTTCTAGAAGGGAATTTTCGTGATAGAAGGTTCCCATGACAATATAATCAACACGCAAAAATTGCAGAAAAAGAGCACCAGAAGTAGAACTATATATAGCTTTAAATTCTGAATCTCAATCTAGAATTCACGCTAATAATAGCTGGACTTTCAAAGGTGTTCCATTATTTGCAGGATTTGCATGCCTCAGTATCACTCACAGTCTTAAAAGGTTGCAATCAAATTTATGTTTTATTACTCAACTGTCAACCAATATCAACCACCAGTAGCTTTAAGTTTTATCTCATCTTCCCCAACTGAACTCATACGAGTTGTTGTTTACATTGAATTCTGAATATAAGAACAAGAGGCAAGTAATAGACTAGCATTAAATCCACAAACAGTTCCGCTATACTCAATAACTTATTTCTTCTTCCAGTTACTTATTTGGTGATTCATGTTTGCGTGTAATAAAGCAAAAAACAGTTGAATCGGCAGTTAGCTATAGGCGTTGGCAGACCCTGGTAATTAAGGTTGGCTTTACATCATTACATGTTACAAGAAAATGGGTTGGAAAATTGGTTGCCCTTCTCGAATTAACAATTTCAGCTCGAATGGATTTTCAATGGCCGTGGGGGTGGGTAATCCTATGATAACTACTACTATTTTTTCAAGAATTTTGTAGTTCATTGATATTATTTACTAGTAATTCTTTTCATATAGAGAACCCAAGCTCAAAATGTTTGTCCATTCATCCTAAACTAACTAATAAAAAATCTTCAAGATTGCGGTCCATTTATAGCCAACATTATAATGTTGAAGATTACAAATCCTGATTTTTGGACCCAAGGTAATTTAGGAAGGAGAAAGGAAAATGGAAAATTGCATTTTGTTATTATTATTATTATTATTATTATTATTTATACAAGATAGGTTACGGAGGAGAATTTGGATTCAAATCTTGAATGTCTTCTTTTAGAAATATGAAGAAGTATTAATTTTTTTATACCAAAAAAAATAATTTATCAATTGACCTAAAAAAGTCATTGGTGAATTGAAAACCGAAGTTGAGGTATGTAGACTTTGTTATATAATATTATACCTAAACCTATAAGTGCTTATTCTAAATCCCTAATTCTTATAATCATTAACCTTTGACAAACAATTGTTCATAACATGTCAACAGGGTTTTTTTTTTTTGGTTGAAAAAAATGGTAGAAATTTTAGTACCAAGAAATTTGTATGAATAGCAGCAGGGGTGATGTCCCTGCTCTGAAAACTTGCAAACAAGCCAATAACATGTCAACAATATTAAAGCAAAAGTTACATAATAATAGGGCATATACATATATATATATATATACATATATTATAATCCAAATAACATCCCGACTCGCAAGAAAGAAACAGTTAGGAATGACACTATCACTCATCCAAAAGGAGGAGAGAATGTCATATTATTAGTAGTGATAATTAGCATCACATAAACTGTACAAGTAGTACATAATTAATTTTCATGGATCATGGCTTGTCCTTCTGGGTATAGATATAATCGAGATGGGCAGCCAGGGTCCTCCTCTCTAAGCACTCATCCTCCGAAAGTCCATGCATGTGACAGCTCTCAATCAATGCTTCAAGACTATTACGTGCCGCCGCAACCTATTAAGAAAAAAAGAAAAAAAAAATACAGAGCACCCATGAATCAAAACTCGTAAAACCCAATACAAATTCTATTTATTAAGAGACTCAAAATGTGAGAAACATGTAAACAAATTGGACCAACCTCATTTTGGGATGTGGTTTCATCTATGTTCGATTTTGGGTCTGGACGAGCAGCATAGGTGAGAGTCGTGGAGCAGAGAACAAGGGATAACATAAACAGGGTAGTGAAAATCTTTGCCATCTTTGGCTTTCGATAAGACTGTAGTATGTGGAAAATGTATGGCTTTCAATAGAATGTGCCTTTGGGAGGGACAAGGAGAATAGAGGGTGTGATACTGAATTTATAGAAGAGATTCGAGGTAGCCCAAGATAGGTAGTGTGTGAACGTGTGGAAGAAGAGGGAGACTTTTTTTTTTTTTTTTTAATAACAATATGGCAGAATATTAGGGGCCAAAAACTCTAATTTTATATAAGATACGAATATAGTAATATACTTCCTTCTGGATACGAATATGTTAATATACTTCCTTCTGGAAGGAAAAAAAAAGAAAAAAGAAAAAATGATACGGGGTATACTTCAATTAAGGGAGAAAAGTCAGAGACTTAATGACCACTGAAATTTAACAGGAAAACAAACTCAGAAACTTTTGGCTGAAGTCCCTCGTTGATGGCGCTAGGAATATGTTTTGTTTGCCTAATAGATATGGGATGAACTGTACGTAATCAATTACCAGCTGATTGATATCTCTAAGAGGTTATTTGGAGTTTTGGACAAAAAAAAAAAAAAAAAAGTAAAAATTTAACTTGTGTATTAAGAATATAGAGAATATATAATTCAACTATGTTATTTTTAAAATATTAAACTAGCAAAAAGTTATTAAGTGAGGCAACATTAAAGAAAAGTTCTAAATAAAACTTGATTTTAATCTTCTTTATATAAATACACTCATTCCATAGGAGTGGGTTAGATAAATTTGAGCTCACCTCTTCTAGGAAGCCAAAGGTACAACTAGGCTAAAAAAACCTTTATTCTTCATATAATTGAACAAGTGAAAATGACTCATTTCATGTACATTATAGAAGTGAAAACTTGACCATATTATTTGGGGTTTAAGTGATAGTCTGGTGATTTGTTTGTTTATTTGAATTATACTTTCCCTCCTTTACTATCTACCTATCTTATAAAAATTTCATTGTTCATTTTAAAGATGGTACCTAGTGCACTTTTAGGAAATTGATCAAGTGAATATGGTTTGTATTTTCTGTGCAAGCATGAAATTTCCACACTTAGTAAATGATATTGCTAATGTAAAGCAATTAAAACTAGTGGTAAATGACAAATTAGGATTGAGTGCAATAGCTAGGGTATTGCATCAGTACAATTACCCCTCTCACTCAAACATTTTTATTATTTTTTCTTTTTTAAAAAAAAAAAATTGGGTAGATATGATAGGATTTTGAAAATTTATGGGGTTTGTTCACCGTCTAGTCAAGATGAGATTTGAATCAAAATCCTATATTCGAAAATAAAAAGTTTAGTTAATTGAAAACTCATTCTGTTCTTAATATAAATAAATAAATAGCACTCACTCTGATAAATTACTAACTCTGATAAATAAATACATAAATAACACTCTGATAAATTACTAACACTCACTCTGATAACTCATTATGTTCAAAAGCAAAATTACTAACTTTATTTCCTTGTGTACTAGTAAAATTAGTCTCCTCTAAAAAAAAAAAAAAAAAACAGTAAAGTTAGTCAGAACTAGAAGGTTTCATAGCCAAAATGGGAGGAATCCTCCGCAATTACATGCTGTGATGAAGTTACTAAAACAGAATAAAACAATTTTAATAGGAGGTAGATTCCATAATTCACAATTCATAAGGTGGTAGAATAAAAAAATTTATAAAGAAAATCCAATAAAACCTTCTATGTTTACATCATATATACTTTAAATGTTTGAATAGGTTATGAGTTCTAGTTAATTCAATTGATAAAATCTCTTACCGTCGAATAAAAAATATGGAATTCGATCACCGCCTACACCAAAAAATGAATTGGTGTCTTGGTCTGATAATAAAAAATAATTATCAGGAGCATGTCATAGGTTGAAACAATCTCAAAAAAGAAAAACTGTTACTTTCATATGTTTGTGGTATAATTTGCCACCCTCCTTAAAAGTTATCATGGCTTTTAAGTGAAGTGTGTAATGTATTTTTGTGTTAGAACCCTATTCTCTCCCCTTATGTGTGTGCGCGTTTATTTCTAAAAGAAAACAATTATTACTTTTATATACAAACATAATCATAATAAACTTCTATTGATAAGTACCATAATTAACTAATTCTAAATTTAGGGATGGGGGAAACAGATTGGGAAGATCAAATTTTGTTGAATTTTCTAGTGCATTGGTAATTGACTAGTAAAACATATAGAACCAAATA
Source organism: Quercus robur (assembly GCF_932294415.1). NCBI lineage: Eukaryota > Viridiplantae > Streptophyta > Magnoliopsida > Fagales > Fagaceae > Quercus > Quercus robur. The sequence continues at coordinate 14,904,536 of NC_065539.1, forward strand.
CATTTGATTCCTATTGTATCACATTAACTTTTGATGCCTCACAATTTTACGTCTTGTCATTAACTATTTGGGTTATTTGTTTAACTATATAAAAGCACAATTTTATTAAATTCATATTAATAATTATCATAATTATTTAATTTAATATTAAAAAAACCATATTTTATTGAATATTGTAAGATCGTGTATATTTAAATAGAAATGATATGTTTAAGTTGTTATTGGTTGTTATTGGTTGTTATTATTGGGTTAAAAAAGCAGTTTCAGTGTAAATTCAAATTTGAACCAATAATAACTAACTACCCATAATTTGTTGTAAAAATATTGTAGACGTAACACTTCTCATATTTAAATGGAGCATGCTACTTTCTTTTTTGCTTCTGTCGGATACAAGTTGGCATCTTCAGTTCTTCACCTCCTTCCCCAAAGGTGGGGGGAAGATCTTTGGTTTTAAAGCTTATAAGAAAACAACTGCATCACTTAAGATCGATCCTAATATCAATATTTAAGTCATTTTTGCCAATGACATATCACAAGCCGTACCGGTTGATATTTTTAGACCAAGTCTTTTTTTTTTTTTTTTTTTTTTTGATAAGAAGTCTTTTTGTTTTTTGGGATAAAATATAGCATATAGCATCCTAGCAGATACAAGTTGATTATTTGTAAAGATTATTCAAATGTTAGATCATTTTATATGAAACTCGGAATATACCGCCTTCTCCCAAAAAATAAAAAGGATCATATATACTCTAAATGGCAATAAACTAAAAACCATTCTTGTAAATGCTAATAAGCTCGTGATTTATCTTTCTAGATTTCTGTTCACATGGGTTATAGAATGTTAGTCGACTAATACAAAATTTAAAAAAAGAAGAATTAAGAACACACGTGGAAATGGAACAAATATAAGTAAGAAATTTGGAGGGAATACGATTAAACTAAACAAAAATATTCATGTGACCGAATCTCATTATATTTTAGAATGTACAACGATAATTTATTATCACAACTCACAAGTCGACATCCAAGAAGATTATGCTGGTGCATAACACATGGAGTCAAAGGATCTAAGGCTTCGTTCGCGGAAGACTAGCCAAAAACAAAGGCATATCAATGAAATTTTTTTAAAAAAAAGTTAACAAAAGTAAAAGGCAGAAAAGAATACTTGAAAAATGCAGTCAAGAAGTGTGCAAGGAATGAAAAATGTTCTTTTTGTAACAAATTTCTTTGTAACCGAAAGCCTATATGGTTGAATGAGTCAAAAAGATCATCATGCTGAAATTCTTTCGGTAGGTAAAGCCGAATGTTGAGTTGGGCTTGGGCACGTTGGATCTTTCTTGATCTAATAAGATTCTATACTCCAGCTCATTTATTGACTTGATTCTGTCTCTTTTCTTTGTATGTGCATAAATCAGCGGTTGCAATCCAAAATGTTCAGAAACTATGGTCAAACTATATACACAACCCTATAAAAGTAGCACCGTATTGCAGTAATATGTTACCACGTAAGTTAGAATCTCCTTTTTTCTACTGAGTTGCCTATAAAAATTCTCTGTCAGCACAATTTTCTGAGTAAATTTGCTGCTTCCAAGGCAATTAGAAACTTCTAATTATGACCATACACATTAAAATTTTGATAGGTTGAAAATTGATGTTTAAGGTCATGTGGCTATCAGCCTTAAATTTGATCCACGTTCTCTATGAATGACAAGAAGTCACAGATTTTCTCTATCTTCAATTATTAGATCTTGGGCTCACAATTGGAATCGCTTTCAATTCAAATAACATTATGAGTTTGCTAGAATGTCGTCTGGGCTCCATATATATATATATTACTCAAAAAATATATGACAACAATTATGGATCTTTATCCTTCAGCTATACATGATATAGATGATTGACAATTCTGATTGAGAATCCACGATATATGTTTCTCCTTTATTGGATTGCTTTATTGATGAATTTACAAAAGTTTCACGGATAAATCTTTATGGTCTTGTTATATGACAATTGCTTTGCTACAGCAAGTAAATATAAAGCAGTAAACAGATGACGAATTGCAAAGGCTTTCCACATTTTTATAAGAGTTGTGGGCTCCATAAAAAAGAAAATTCATGGACAAATAATTGATACATAGTACAAGCTTTCCCACTACTCTCGATTCCATATGAACAAGTCGAAAAGAAGATTTTGACTGCAATATGTAAACGCATATCTGTCTACATGTGCGTTTAGTAACTTGGTTTGCTTAATTGTTCATATACTATAAGCAAATAAACAAATCAGTAAATAAATCAATTCAAATGATATTGTATATTATATTATGTTCTTCCCCAAATTGTCACTTCTAAGAGGCTAATCTTTGCCTGAATTGCAAGGAACTATATAGAATGATAGAGTTTCATCATCAAATTCATCATGCACCTGTCCTCTAACCCTGAAATAGTCGGTGGAAACAAGTCTCAAATTTTGTCATAATTTTGTACTGGATGTAGAGTTGCAATCAAACCAGAACCACAGTTTAGAAGAGACCAAAAGAAGGGTCCATCAAATGGACACAAAAAATGGGCCGGCCTATTGATCATGAAGGAACGGTGTGGAAGCAGTGTAAGGCAATCGACGTACAATAATTATTTGGAGAGTGTTGAATGATTGAAGGTTTGGATTGGAGATTGATGTAAAATTTTGCAACAGATAGTCAAAAAGGCATAAATGAGTTTGTGGTTTTCTAGTGTGAAATTGTGAATACAAGTGACAATATTCTGCTTAAAAAAAATATGCGCTATTGTATTTAATAATACAAAGTGCAAGCACCAATAATGGCGAAAAGGATTTATTTTGACACGAATTTTTGTCACTTGCTGTGTCCCACCAATATTAATAATCAACTGAGCAACTGGCTTTGAAGGGAATTGAACGGGTTATGAAGAAGAGTTTACCTGGCTAGCATGTTAGAGGCCATCATTTTGTTTCACAATGATCAACGAATTGTGAGGCTATCAAACGTGCCTATATATATAGCCTAGTACGTTGCTGTTCATGCAAAGTCGTTCTCACAAAAGCGGTGGAAGTGGAACCGAGCAACCAATTCTTGGCCTAAGTTAAGGGAGAAAATCTATGTTCACAACTTTGCTGTGACTGTAATGTCGTAGACTATGAATGGTGGAGAAAAAATAATAAGTCTATATGAAAGAGATATATAAACCACTTATCCTCTGCCACATCATAATTACAGCGAACTAATGATTCTAAAACTACTTAAGCTAAGGTTATACCAAGTATGAATCCGGCATAGAAAAATATGGTGACAATCTTTTGCTTATTTGAATGTTCCATCATTTCAAGATTAGCACTTATATATTGTTATCTACTTATTTTTGTAAATACGGTAGTATTTGATAGATATGATACTATAGCACTTGATGTTGTCTCTAAGCAACAAAAATTGTGATTAACACATATTACTGCACCAACAAATCAGGTGCTTTATAGATAGTTTGAGCTTAACAGATTAAGAAATTAAATTAAAATTAGCCAAGAAACTGAGTAATTAAAGTTGAATGCAAACTTTATTTTTTACTTTTCCTATCATAAGAGACCTCTCGCCTGATCATAAATTAATTGATGAATTGCATTCAAATTCTAAAGTCGAAACTCGACTCTAGCTTGAACTATGCTTCAATGAGTTCTAACAAGTCAAGGCTTCATTATTACTCATTCCTCCCCCTTGATATGATAATTCAATTCGAGAGATTGAAATTGTTTGATACTCTGATGAATCTGCATCAATAAGAGGCACAAAATTGAAGCCTTGGAGCTAGGTAACCGACTAACCGTCATGGCTTGCGAAATGACACGCATGCATGTGCACAAACTTTGCTATCTACTAGTACCGTCCGGAAAAGGTTGAAAAATCACTTCACAAATAAAATTTGAGTGTGACTACTGATGAATTAGGAGTGTTCAGTGGACACTAGGCTTTTTTTTTTTTTTTTTTTTTTTTTTTTTTTTTTTTTTTTTTTTTTATCTCCTTTTTTTTGGAAAGGTATCTTGTAAGAGAGACATCTTATGCCCATCTGATATGAAAGGTATCTTATAAAAAAAATATCTTATATTTTTCACACACCTGTCTCATATGAAAGGTATCTTGTAAGAGAGACATCTTATATTTTTCTCTCTCACTCTTGGTTCATAACTCATTGTCTTGGGATTAAATTATAAACCAGTTTATTATTTATTGTTCTTACTACTTGCGACTCTTATGTGAATCACTTACTTATTTTAATTGAATTTAGCTCTTTTTTTTTACTATTTTCGGATCCACATGAATCACATACTCACTTTATTTAACTTTTAATTTTTATTTACAGTAATTTCAGAAAAAAAATTAAATAAATTTTCTCCAAACCGAACACTAACTTGTGACTGAAAAGGAAAGAAAGAACTTGATTTGAGTTGGGCCTTCATGACCATCAACATGTGGCTTATTGTGTCATTGGCTTGTACTGGACCAAGCCCGGTTCATCTAACATTGGGCTTTTATTTGACAATATAGGCTGGACATAAGATATTGAGCCCAAGTGGGCCCTACGGTCTAGAAGGCCATAAGTCAAGCGGGAAACACTTCTCTGTGACGGGAAGGTAAAGATAGAAAAATGAACAAAATTGGAGCCACACACAATCACAAAGCTGTCAATTAGTTACTTTGTTGCTTTGTATATTTTGTGGGCCAAAAAAAAATTAGAAAAGAAAAATAAAATACTATAAAGTATAAACCTAGACATTTCTGACCGTTCAATCTCACCGTGCAATATGGCCCATTGGCCCATAGAGTCTCAACCAATTGGATTGGCTGTTCATTCTTTTGCTAAATTTTAGTTTAAGTATCTACAAGTTCTATTATATTACTCTTATAAACTAAAATATAATTTTAAGCATTCATTTATTATATTGTTTAAGTGACATCAATTACTATCCAAAAAATAAAAAAAAGTGACATCAATTAAATTTTTATTACATTTAAAAAAAAATCTTATTACATGAATTTGTAAATTTCTTATAATAAATTTTGTAGCAGTTTTAGCATGTCTTTTGGTTAAATGATTGGTTGTTTACTGTGCTTCGATGCATTTGACTGAACAGTAATGGCAAAACCTTTTTTACAAAAAGCAATGGCAAATTTTTAACTGCATAATTATGACTCTGTCCATTAACTTTAACATTATGATAGGATCACCTTTTGTGTATCTCATTAATCCTCCAATAACTTTAATTTCTAATGGATTGCTTTCAACCACTACGATAAACACCTTTAAGGACAATCATGACGTTTGACCCATTAATTCTTTTTTTAAGTTCAAGAAGGTATCAAATGTTTGCCTTGATAACTATTGTAGTGTGTAAGCTCAAGTCCAAATAAAATGGTAGAACTCCATCAATCTCAAGGTTAAATCGCTAAGTAAAGTCAGATGCACTTCAGCATTCAGTATCTAAGTCTTTTGTGCTGCTTTTTGATTCTTAAATCATTTTGTGGGCAAGGTATTGCTTCACACCCATCTCTCCTAAATTATTCAAATTTATGGTATTAGATTCTAGCTTAAATTCTTTAGATAGGTATGCAGGTAAGCTATCCTTTTCTTGATTCTTTTTTTTTTTTTTTTGGGTGATTTTATAAGTACTCAACGGTGGTAGCAACATTGAGTGTTAGTTACACATGCGATTTGAAGCACTTGATATCCAATTCCATTGCAAATTATTGAAATCCCAACAATCCACTCATACTGTAATACATGGTTTTAAATTGAAAGTGGGATAATCATTTGAGAATTAGCATTATCTAGTAAGTGAAGTTGAAATTATTATACCAATTCTTTCATATGAATAACAAGTTCTATTATAAATTTTATTTATGAGCGAGATTCACTATTATGTAAAAGGGAGAATCATGTTTAAAGGATATTAAATACTTACTCAAAAATCAAAGTTTCTTTATTATAAAATAGATAAAAATGAATAACATTGCTTTGGAGAGTGACAATCGTTATCACAATGATTTTATAAAATTTAAATACCTATAATTTCTTGACATGTTGAAACTCATCACATACCACTTAGTTAAATTATGTTACCTACTTTTTGTCATGGTTCCATTTGTTACAATGCAATTGTGTGAAGCAAAATAGAATTGGAGCCAATCAATCCAATTAAACCAAAATGCTTCCCTTTCACGTCGTGACATAGCACGCTAAGATTGGGTAATCCTATGAACAGAGAGATAGGTGATCCTTGCCCACTAAATACATCATAACCAATCCACCATAGAAATTACATGCGTATTGAAATTATAAACTATATAAGTCCCTTTCACCATCATTTTCTTCCACATATATGTTTCTCCTCCAACCCCAGTTAGCCAAAAGCAACTGAAATATCAAATATTACAACTGGGATTTGTTAATTATCCAAAAGAGACTTACACCTTGAAAGTTGTAATTAACATATTCTTTAACCCCAACAGTTCAAATTAACCCCTAAAAAAGCCTATCCACCCGGTCTAGCTAGGTGTGGCTAGAGCCATATCCAATCCAATGGAGGATAATATTTCTACAACTGCTGAAAGCAGCAACAGCTTGCGTTATCGAAAATTGAGCCTAGTTGAGCCGAGGGTCCATGCACCTACGACTTGTGGCCATGCATGTAGAAAGATTGATGGTGTGGCTGCATGGCTCTTACAAAGTATTGCAACAGCTTTTTTCACATCTTTAGAGCTTTGCTCGTGCGTTTATGTTGACACCAAAGGCGACCCTGATGATTCATGATAATTACAGTCAACTGGCTTGCACTGATGGGCTCGAGAAGGAAACTTAATTAGGACGGAAATCAAGGAAAACAATAGTGGGATGGGAAAGGCCGAAAGGGACAAGATGGAAGTAAATATTATCTGAATTTCATTATTAATAAGGCTATGTATTACTGCCTTACAAAAGTTGAAAATAACGTGAATTTGATTTATTGTAATAGATATATTCATATGTAGTAAATAAGCTTTTTCAAAATAGCTTATTACGTTTGCCAAATGAGATAAAATTTTTGCAAGTGGGCTATGAAAATAGATGTCAGCTTTCTGCTAGGCACATATGCTCTGGAGCCACTCATGTTCTAAGGTGTAGCTTTTAGTTGTCTATTCCAAGCATATGTTTGTCCAATATGTAGGGTGCTCAATTATTAATTAGCTAGGAAATTGCAAAAAATGGAAATGTATAATTTGTTTTTGCTTTCCCTTTTTTCTAACAAGATATTTCAAGGTTTGTTGTTGAGTAATTTTGAGAGAAAATTTTGAATTATGCTTATTATAGTTGACTTGAACTTCAATAGAAGTAATATATAATTGCAGATTTCCAGAACCTGATATAGAAATTGGAAACAAGTTCTTGGAGAGAGAGTAATCTAAAGGAAAGTGCTACTTAGGCAAAATTTTCTATAATTTCCTAAACACTTGATTTTCACATGATAGATGCTGTGTTATTTAAAATTCAACTCCCATTTTCCATATGAGGTGGAAATTAATGCGCACAATGAAAATTGATGGTAGTTATTGCCAGCCTAAACCCACAATGATCCCTTTTTGGTTAAGTATCAACCCATAATAATCACATTAGCAGAATTCTGGTCAATATATAGCATATTGCAATGCCTAGTTGTCAGTGCAATTGCATTGAATTTAACCTTTTGTTCCCCAAATAGATGAGTTTGTGGATATTTTGGCACCACAGACACAGTAAACAAACGAAGCAAATCTTGCCGGATCTTACACTATCAGAAAGTGAAGAACTACTTTTCCAGCACTTACAAAAGAAACTTCTCTTGCTCTGGATATATAAAACGACTTTTCTAATTTTCATTTTCATTGGAACGTCATCTGAAAAGGATAGGGCAGGTCTCTATAACTCAAAGCCACTCCATTTTATCTAGAGTATATATAATTTAACATGTACCGACAGAACCGTTTTCTTTTCATCGCACAATTCATATATATGACTATTGCATAGTGGCCTAGTGGGGTCTGAATGAAAGTAAGAGGAAGAACACTTTCTTCAACAATAAGGATAAGAACCCCCGACTAGATGAAAGGCAAGAAAACTGTAAGGGAATATCCATAACTTAACGACTGTGGTCACTCTAGCTAGAAAGGCTTCTCAAAGCAAAGACATTACTAGATTCCATGAAATAGAAGTCGCAAGAATTTATATTATTATATCTATGATTCTATGTATAAAGAATAAGAGTAGGGGCACGTTAATTTGGTACACTGTAATAGAATAATTATTTCTTAGAAATAGGTATTCAATTGTTTTCGTTGTGTTTGCGTTACAAAAAATAGTAATTCTTTAGAAATGATTATTTTTTAAAATGCAGAATAATTATTTTTTATAAAAATGTGTTTAATAGCTATTCATTGAGTCACATAATTGTTCAAAAAAGTTTCCCAAAATCCATAATTATGGAATAGTTTTACCATTATTGTTCAAAATAAGAATACGTATTCCCTAAGTAATCATCATTAAGTGTATTAAATGTGCCCCAGGTGTTTTCAGCTTTTAATTGAAAAAAAAGAAAGAACCTTAACTATCTCCTGTGCTCCGTGGAGGTACATGGGATACCTTCTTGCTTCTTCATCAATAAAAGATCTAATTAAATAGTTAAAAACAAAATAATAAATATGATTCTGATGAGGCTAAAATTTTTATTAACATATTTTAAAAAAAATCCTTAAATTTAGCCAAGCTTGAGAAGAAATAGCAGGATGAGTTTTTTTTTTTTTTTTTTTTTTTTTTTTTTTTTTTTTTATATAAGAATTATACATGTATACACTTAAATTAGGTTAAAATATATTTTTATCTTAAATTTAAAAAATATATATATTTTTACAAACATATACACTTTTTTTTAAAAGCCACACACATATACACTTAAATTAAGTTAAAGTAGATTTCTATCTTAAATAAATAAATAAAAAAGAATTATACAATCCATAATTATTCTAACTAGTCGCTAACTCGTGCGATGTATGGGATAATTAAATAAAATTTATACACATTCACTTTTATTGGTACAATCATTTGAAAATGATTCTAACTAATACCCAAATGTAAGAAACACATTGACTTACTATTTAAAGTAGTCTTCTGAAGAATTTACACATATTGTGCAATTGAGCCTTAATTTCTCATCAACGGTTAGAAATATAAACTGCAAATATATAAATAAAGACCATGACTTGAGAATGACGCATTAAACTTCAAATTAGAGTAGTAATGTTACTTTCTCAATCTTTGCTCAGTTGTAATAATAATATAGAGGAAATTCAAAACATGGAAAGAAAATAAAAATTACAACAATTAATTCCATTATCTTTCATGATATAATTTGTAATTGTACGGAATTAAGTCAACTCAATTTAAGTAGTTGTAATAAAATTGGCTTCTACTATTCTTTATTCTATAGAGATATGAACATATTGGATTTCTCAAACAATTACCGGTATTGCAATAAAATGATTTATTATTGAAAATGAGAAACAAAGAAAATCTCTCTATAGCTTAAGAAACACAATATACTAAAATGAAAGAGATAAAATTTTTGGAGGACAAAATATTATAGATAATTTAAAAGAATTTTGGTTTAATTCCTGAACACTGTAACTCCATATAATTCATACTAATAATAATATTTTATAATAGCGCAGTTAGAATTTTGGTTTAATTCTTGAACACTGAATTGGAAATTGATTATATGAGTATTCAATGGTGAACAAAAATGAAGTTAAAATTTGAGCATTGTAACAACTTCTTCACACAGTATTCTATGGGTAGCAACGAATTTAATTTGATTGTGTTACTATATAATCCAAACTTATTAATATATCAAGACTTTGAATTAACTCAATAAAACTATCAAATCCTTTCCACTACAAGAACATGTGAAGATTTTGTTAATTTGAGCAAACTTAAACCCCTCCATCCACTTAAATTTTAGAAATAGATTATACACTTAAAAGGGTTAGTAATTTATAGCACTTACCCCCCACTATTAGTATACAGACACCAAGCGCGGTCGTTGTAACCCTTTGAAAGAACCTTCCCCAATTGGACCCTATCAAAAAAAAAAAAAAAAAAAAAACACCCAATTAACAAAATTGATCCAAAAGGGTCTAAAAAGCACACAAAATCAATTCAAAAAACAAAAATATGAGACAAAGTAATTACTTTCCACTGCCAATGAAATCGTCTTCTGTATTGCTGTTCCAAACTGCAACACTTATCTCTCTAAGGCCTTCAATTAACGAAAACACAAACTTTTCTTGGAATACCAGAGTATTATGACCATCTATACACACACACACAAAAAACAAAATCAACATAACTCACTATAACTCTATAGAAGCCTCAAAAATATAAAGAGAAATTAAAGGGGTTGAATTTGATATTTACGTTTGGAGAGAGAGAGGGGTAAGGTTGCTAGGGTTTTGAGGAGTTATAATGTTTTTATTTTTATTTTTTATTTTTTAAATATTGTGCTAACGTGGAAAATTGTGGTGCCAACAGAGGTTTCGGTTTTATATATATATATATATATATATATAGATGAAAAAATTAGCATCATTGTAATTATTTTTTCCAATATCATTGTAATTTAAATTGATACAAAATGTTTAAAACGGTTCAACCAACGAAAGGCATACCAGTTGAACCAATCTCTGACCATGCAACAATCGTATGTGATGCTCAAAATTTGGAAGAAGCTTGTTAGAAATACATTATAGACTAAGAAGAGAATTAAGGTCTATTTAGGCTACTTTTTTTTTTTTTTTTTGTTATATACTTTAAAAAATAATAAGTAAAAGTAGTGCTGTTCTTAGAAAAAAACAGTGAAATTCCAAAAAAATTGTACAAATAAAATTTTTTTTTTTTCTTTTAAAAAGCAACGAACACTCGCGTGCCAAGCTTCCATGGGAACTTATTTATTGTGATTTGAGAGTGACACTTATGGTTCATAGACAGCCTGAGCAGAAAAATTGGGTACATGAGAACTAGCTACTTCATTCAGGCGGACTTGTTACATACATAACTAGTTTGACATAGCTAGGGTATAAAACTTTTGACATATATATATATACGTGAATTTGTAAAGCTCATGACTAAGTATATATTAAAACATTCTTTTATGTGATGGATACGGTAATGATTTCTAGGCAAAAGGAAAAGCAAACCTTGAAAACTCTTTTTGCTAATGATTTTTTTAAAACATGCCTAGTCCTTTGCCTTTATTCCCTTCCTCTACAAGACTGGGATGCATGTTCAAGTTTTACCTAATATATTTCGAAATTATACACTCCATTGTCAAAATAAATACTAAATTTAGAACTAGGTCGGCATGTCCTTCCGAAGGGCCAGCATGATTGGCTGGTTGCTTTATTAGTTTTAGACACTTCTCTCCAAAATTAGGCTATAACATCTTTTAGTCAAGACGAGTAGTGGTCCTTCACAAGAGGCTAGCTAGTCTCAAGTCTAGCTATATAGTGTGGTGCAATTGTGTAAAGCTCTCTAAACCAGTACTTTAGCTCTTGGAACAAAGTAGTTTATATGGCAGTTTCAGCTTTGCCATTGAGAAATCTAATATTAGAATATTCCACCAATTTATAATAAATTAAAAGTCGTAATTAATTACATTGTAACATGAATGGAGTGCATGAGAAATTTTGAAAAGTGAGCTATACGTGCCAATCCTTTCTTGGAAGTTAGGGCAGATACACCTGGTTTGTTTTCTTTTCCTTTTGTTGGGTTTTTTTTTTGGCTAGTTTGTGTAGTGGAGTGGACATCCGTTTCTCTTCTTTCACATAATATATATAGTTCAATTTTTTTATATTTTATTTTTATATAAAAGTAATAGGAAAATAGTGAATCCCTAGCTTGATGATAGAAAGAATGAGGGTTTTTTATAAACGAAAGAGAAAGAAAAGAAAAAACATGAGCAACCTTTTGGCCATGTTTTGTGATTAGAGCTGAACCTTTTGATGTCGGCCTCGTGCTAACCACTGAACTGGTCATTCAACACCATGAGTTTCGCTTTGTTCTTTTGTTCCATGTCTTCCTTTTCCAACCCTAAAGATGATTCTACGAAGCTATAGATTCTCTAATTTTAATTTTTTTTTATTGTGAATCTCTTCCATATGAATGATGATGTTCTATCTAAATCCCATCTTCAAATCCTTTGTCTACTAACTTTTATAATAGCCCTTCTGTCTCGGTGTCTCCTCGCCTCCCCAATCTCCCCCCCCCCCCCCCCCCAAAAAAAAAAAAAAAAAAAAAAAACCAGTTCCTTTGAAATAAAATGGTATGTATAGATTTAAGATTTTCCCTTGTGATTTTGCAGCAATCTTTATCAAAATCTCCTTCGCCAAGTGTTTTATTGTGCCAGGAAAAAGAAGAAAAAGAAAGAGAGGAAAAAGATAGGGAAAATAACATTTTGCAGGGTTAAGTTATTCTAATTAATCTAGGCATGTTAATTTCAAAGGATAGAATAGCATAATTAAATTGGCAAGGAGTTATAATTATATATTTTATAAAAGATAATATCGTTGGTTTGAATGTCTCTCTCTTTCATGAAATATGATTAACATAGACGTCATTGTCACGTACATTAGATAATTACCCCAAAATATGTGACCTGACCTAAAACAAATCCTCTCCACTAAAGATATCAAAGTCATTCTTAAACAGTTTTCCAAATTTAAAACGGGAAAAAAGAAATGCAATTGGGATGTCAAAGTTGTAGTGCAAGTGAATTAAAACGGGAAAAAAGAAATGCAATTGGGATGGCAAAGTTGTAGTGCAAGTGAATTATCACGAGACTTCAACTCTGTTGATCAAAGCCCCAAGAAACCAGCTTGGTACTAGCTCATCAGTCGAGCCCGAATCCTAGCCATGACTCAATCTATTTATTACAATTCTGTTAGTATTTGTGCCCAAAAATCCAATTTTTTGGCATGTTATAATTAAAATGTTTAATTATATGAGACTATTTGTATATAAACTAATTGGACATTATCATAGTACTTGAAATACATTGTATGTGATTTAGTTATATAAGATATAAATCATAAGTTCCTCATAAACTCAAAAATATAGTTCGTAGTCGGTTATAAAATTAAGCATTTCATCTGCGAAGACTATAATATGTTAACTAAAATGGTTTCTCTTGATCATGGAAGTGGAGACTTATAGTTGATGTGTTGATATGTTTTAAGTGTGTAAGACACATTACACGAGACCGCTGTGAGATTAATTATTCAATTTACAACTGTCACTTGAATAATAAATCTCACGACTTCTATTTTCATAAACTCTCAATCCTAAAAAGATTGTGAACCCGATCATGAAATGTAGGTTGCTTTGATATGTTAGAAATATATGAGATCTAAATTTAATGGTTAAAACCTCAGAATTTTGGGTAACCGCACGTAATGTTAAGGGAACACATATTCTCAAGATAGAATCCACCATCTCTTTCTATAGAGACATAAAATATCCCCTTTAAATACATTTAATGGGGACTAGTTATTCAAGACCGGCCACTTTAATAAAAAGTTACTAAAGTTTATATTTAATGAAATTAGATTTCATAAATATGAATAACTAAAAGATTAAGCCGAAGACTCAAGGAATAAAATAGTTGTTTACAAAGTGATAGTTTATTATGATTTTGTTCACTATGAATATTTCATGAAGGGGTAAAATGATATCATATTAGAGTTTTAGGATATAATTTATTAATAAGTCTTAGAATGCAATTATATTTTCATAGTGGTACTTTTTATATAATTAATGATAACTTTAGGTTTGTCAAGAATTAATAGATAAGCCTAAAGCTCATAGGAGCTAGAATTTTATTTGTCCATTTGGTTCCATCTCAAGCCACACACTAAAATCCAATTGAGCTGGTGTAAAGGGCTACCTCAATTAGATAAACAATTATTTATTTTATAAAAATTATTAAATAAAGTAAATGCTTAGGCAATTACGTATAATTAAAATAAGAGAAAAATGTTTTCTCTATAATATCTTTTGTATACACTATTCCATAAGAAAAATCAACGTAGTTAAGAACTGATTGAGAAACCACACATTTTGAACATAATGTGGAATTAGAATGAAGATTGAAGATCTTTTCAAGTCTTATTTTTAATTTCATTGCATAAAGGTACGCTTTCTGTTCTTTGTTCTAGAATTCAAAGTTATATATTATCTCTCATGAATGAAGTAGATCTTACTTCTGCTGCTTGTTTTGTATAATTGTTTTGTATAAGATGCAAAACTATATATTCCAACAAATTTTTTTAAGAGCATACCATTTATTATTATTTTTGCCTGATAACATGAATGTATGATTGTGATTGATGAATCATAACTTTTACAACAACCCTCAAATTTATCTCCCGATTACCTATAGTCACGTGGCTAAATTATGGCAAAAATCATGACACGTAAAAAGTTATGTCGAAGGACTTTCTCATCTAATTATAGGCTCGGCTAGCCGCTGGCACAAGCTGAGTTAAACACATGGTCAGCAACTTTACAAACTATTGGTCCCTCGTACGTGCTTCCAATCACAAACCAACAAGTTTCCGAAGTGGACCCCAACCATTTTGTATCTTCGTGACTAAGCATAAAAACCCAATCTTTTCGAGGGACCCACGGGGCTTAGGTCACACCACAAATGCCAATGCCCCTTTAATTAAAAGAAAGCGAAGAGTGTCACATTTTAGCCCCCACACCATAGTGCCACCTGACTCAAAAGCTGTTTCCTGTACACATACAGTTCTACTCGTAGTCTCATACAGACAAGTATATGACCAAAACACCCCTAACAGATTCCCAAAATTTACCTCACTGCCAACAATCTCATTTTTGATATAAATATGAAGCCCCGTAGCTTCATTTCTTCCCTTTCTCCTTCTTTCCTTCCTCCTATTACTATTAGAGAAAATATTAAGCTTTTTTTAAGAGTTTCTTAATATTCTTTACTTTGATTTCCAGCCATGCTGTCTGCTTTTCCGATCCAACCCGATTCTCTGTTTGGAAACCCATTTTCGGCTTTCGAAACCGGCTTTACGCCGTGGGACTGTCCGGAATTCCTCCAAACCATCCAATCCCCAGAACCCGTCATTTCAAATTCCGATTCCGATGCTTTGCAGTCCACAAAATCGGAACCGGACGTTTTTCCTTCTCTGAACCCGGTTATTTCGTGTTCTGGTTCGGGATCGGACGAGCCGAACCGAAACCAAGGCGACTCGGACGGTCCGAATCATAAGCGGGGGGCGGAATCCGTGACTGTGGTGGACGAGCGGAAACGGAGGCGGATGATATCGAACCGGGAATCGGCTCGGCGGTCACGTATGCGTAAACAGAAGCATTTAGAAAACCTAAGGAACCAGGCGAACCGGTTTAGGGTGGAAAACCGAGAACTTTCGAACCGGTTGCGTTTCTTTTTGTACCACTGTCGTAGCGTACAAACAGAGAACAATCAGCTGAGGTCCGAATATGACATGCTCCGACAGAAACTGTCTGAGATTCGACAATTTTTGGTGTTCCGGCAACTCCAACCTCTGACTTCTGCATGGCCATGCAATACTACTACTACTAGTACTGTTACGTCGACCCAATAAACCCCTATCATTAATCCAAATGAATTTTAACTATAAATTTTACCTACTCATGACCTAAAACGAGAACTATGAGACCTCTCTCTCTCTGTGTTTATATTAAGTCAAAAAGTAGTTAAAGGAATTAATTGGTGGGGGTTCTGAATCTGATCAGTGATTTTTGGGAAAATGTCACGTTATGAGTAAAAACTTTAGTTACTACTATTATTATGTAAAAACTTTAGTTATTAGTGTACTTGTGGTCTTAATAGTTATTAAGTATATATTTTTAGTTGTTTTGGTGTTCTCTCTAGTTTTAGTCATCTACTTAAATAAAGGTTGGATTTCATTTTCATTTACAATCTGGTGCACATATAGTGCAGAATCGCCGCTGATTTTAACATATACCAAAGTGCTGCCAAAATTTCCTGTGTTCATACTTTCTTTGAGAAAAGTTCGTTTATATTATTGGAGTCAATAATTAGAGGAACGTGGAAGTCCGAAATGTCCTTCGCTATTCAAATAGAAGTAAGGTGTGTACAAACCACTTGAAAGGGATGATATTGTCCTTCCAAAATAACATACGGACCCAACCAACAAAGAATAATTGAACATTCCAAACCCAATTATCAAGCAATGGTTTTGTACTCTTACTATAATCGACGTATGATATGATTCCACTAGTCTTTGCATTTTGTAAAAAGAACAGACAGCCAATGAGTAACAACTGCCACTGTCCTTGCAAGAATATAATAATTGTTGTTATTATTAATAAAAAATAAAAAAAATAAAAAATGACAATACTCGTTGATATGACTCAATCATTTTAATTTGATTCATAGCCCAAAAAGATATTCAAAAAAAGAAAGAAAGCCATCAACTTGGCAGCGAATATGTCTTTCTCATGAGTTTTCTCGATCTTATACATAATCATCAACATCAAGCAAGCTTTTCTCACCCAATATGTATATATATATATATATATATATATCTTTACTAACTTCGATAGGGTTTTGGATTAAGTACAAAGAAGATGGGTGCTTTAGTGTAGATTAATAAAGTGATTAATGACTTTATACTTAATTTGAGGCAAATGGGGGCCACAAATGGTGTTCAAAAACCTAATTTATTAATAATCCCATGACGAAACAAAGATGCCTTCATCACCGCCATTTTTTTTTGATAATCTTCATCACCGCCATTTATTGAATTGCCTTTCAATAAAAGTATAGTTTTAAAAAATAGACTACCTAGATTGCATTTTAGCTTAAACCATTTTTTATTCTGCAGGTAACTCTCAAGCTTTTTGTTTTTTCGATTTTGGCTAATTATTATACTCGGCAACCCAAATAGCATGAAGTTAAGGTGCAATGGATGTTTCCCACATATATATTACAATATTAAATATTTGCCACTAAATCCAGCAAACAAAACAAGAATGAAAGAAAATATGCACCTACCATATCCTGTAGTGTAGCTAACACACTTGACTTTGAAATTCTAAAATATTCACCAAAAGTTCTGTAGTCAAATAGTTGTAGAGAAGGTTAAAAGCTAGATCCATTGTAATGAGTGAGAATTTGTGTCAACTTATGAGATTTTAAGGCTGGGTTTGGATTGTGAAAAAAAGGAAAAAAATGTGCATCTGTGTTTTTTCTATGGGTCCCGTGTACTGTTTACAGAACTCATAAGTACGAATTTCAGTAAACTTTTCTTTAAAACCGGGTCCTATAGTACAATTTACACATTTAAAAATTATTTTGATACAGTATTTTCAATTTTCAATTTTCATCAATAAGTGATATTCAAACAAACCCTACAAGAGAAAAGAAAAACATAATACAATTTGTTGTGATTAGAGCAACGGCATTTTCATTGAGATCCATCATTGCAACACTTTTATAATGTTCTAATCATAATATGTTATGTCAATTAATTGCTACCAAAAAACAATTTGAGCAAAAAATTGTATTCCTAATCTTATTGTTAAAATATGCCTCAAAAATAAGCTTTCTAGAGCTTTTAATTTTTTTTGCAAGCCTATATAAAGACGTCCAAAAACTTATTTTTCAAATAAAAATACTCCTAAGCATATTCTAATTGATATAGTACCAAAATAGGCCTCTATTTTGACTAACGAAAATTACTTAAACATTTCAAAAATTAAGAAATGATAAAAAAAAAAAGTATCTCTCATATTTTAGTCCTATATTAAATCCTTCCATTTGAATGAAACTTGACCTCGAGTTTTCGACTGAAAATTGAAATCTTCGATACCAAATAAAAAGGTTCTTCAAATACTTCAATAGCTTGATTCAATTTTGAAACATGTATCCTTGAGATGGTGTAACATAAGATTTCTTCTCATCGGCGTTCAATTGATTTGTAACATCAATCAATAATGGATTTTAAACAAAATGAGAATTTTCTATTCTAGGAAAATCATTCGGCTTTGATGGATGTTAAAACTTGAGAGCTCAATATCATATTTAATTCTAACAATCTCCAACTCATTATTTTTGTCATTCTCTTCAATCAACTCAATTTTCTTTTCTTTAACCTCTTCATCAAACTCTTGAAATTAAAAGTATTATATATCTTCAAGCTTAAATTCCTCAACATGTTGTAAGACTTGATCCTTTTTAACCACTTCAAGCTTTTCCTCAAAACTTGGCCTTATATTGTTGATCCTCAATGTTATATATTTTGTCTTCATGGTTTAATGCATATTTCATCAATATAATTCCTTTATTATAAAATTTTCAGCCAATTATCTTGCTTTGTATATGACAAAATTACATCACAATCTAAGGGGAAAAAAAATTCAATTGCAAGCATTTTTTTTTCAACCATGAATGAATTCTATTTATAACTGGAATTTTTGAAATTGTGCTTGCTCCCACCAATTTAAGACATATCAACTAAGTTTATATACAAACTAAATGTAACCTTTCTATTTTCACGAATATTCATTAGTAATAATAATAATAATCATCATTATTAAATCAAGTATTCAATTGAGAAAATCCTCTTTATAAAAAAAATCCTTTAAATTTTGCAATTCTTTTATAGAATCTTTAATTCTTATGAATATCATGAAAGAAATCGTGCTTACCAAATAGGTTGCCCATAAGTTATATCTCCATGACAATTATCCCTATTGTTAACAAAATTTTCTTTGGTATTGATAACACCTTAAAATATATATTTGTTATATATTTATGTGGATGTTATCTCCTTATTACTATACTTATTTTTTATAATTAAGTTATGATTTACATTAGTCCCTATTATTTATCTTTACATAATATCTTGAATAAAATGTCATTCATTATGTGTAATTTTCTTCTTTAAGGAAATTATGTGAAAAAATGAGTTTACAAGAGTTTGTTGGAGAATGGAGGCCAAACTAAAATTGAAGAGGAACTAAAGGACCATGCTTAAATGTCTAAGGAGGTGCAGTTGGAGTGCTTGGGTCGTTTATCGTGTTTGGAAGTTTCAAATAAGGAAAGAAATCAAAAAGACAGAATCTGAAAAGGAAAAATCAGATTTGAGCACTGATTAGTATTTTGGGCGTATCTCTCTCCTCAAAAATCCAATTGACTCAAGGTTGGATGGGCTAGAACCGTGACTTAAATATATACAACTTTCCAGTTTTGAGTTCTTCAAAATTCACAATTTTTGAAGGCTGAAATTAACTCACAAGTTACTGCTGAAAATTTGGACGAAAATTAAATAGTAAAAGTTTTATTTCTTTGGACACTTGGACATTAGGGTTTTGAAGGGAGGCCATGGAGAATGAATTTGTCTGAGAAAAAACTTGTATTTTCTTTTCTCTAGTGATAGCCTAAACTCTTTACTATGGCTAGGGGTTAAGTTTCTTCTATATGGTATGAATATTTAATGTGATTCTTTCTAAGATTTTAGACAGCAACATTTATGATTGTTCGATTAGATTTCTTTTGATGTATTAGTTCTTCCATACTTTTAATAAGTTCAATTATGTTTTTCTTATTGTTTAGATGAATTTCTAATAGTTTCAAATAGAAATCAAGTTTTAAAGTGAATGAGTTTTTCTGAAACTATTTTAAACGCATTATTAATCTAGATTATCATGCGTTTTTGAATTGTCTCAATTCAACCGAATCATAGATTTTTAATTGCTTAAGAATAATAAATTATGAAATATATATTTTCTTAGATCACAAAAAATTTCATATCGATATAGGGAAACACTTTGATACCCAGGTATTTACATTATTGATTTAAATAAGTTTTTTTTATTATTATTATTCTTGTTAACAATCACCAAGCAAAAATGTTTTTCTTCTTCACCCAAATTGTTGTTTAAGTATATTGTCTTTGAATTTACCCTGCTCCTTGTGATTTGATCTCGGTACTACGAGAATTATATTGCTACGATCTTTTGCACTTGGGAGTGAGCAAGCATGTATTCAAACCCAAATTGATGAGCACATTGCAAATCTCCTAAACTTATTTTTCAAGTAAAGTATTCCTAAACACACTCAAATTGATATTGTGGGGCCCAATAATTTATGGGTCAGGTCCACTTGCTCGTGGGGAGTCCAAAGGCCCAAGCCAAAGAAGGCTACGGCCCAAGCTCAATAACATAAAACCCAAATGGCCTGGAGATGTTGCTGAGGACAGTTCAGTCCTCGGCAGACCCAAAATTCCACCGAGAAGAGGGGCAAAAACGGTATAGGACCAAACTGGAAAGAAGATCTAAAATATCTCGGGAAAGCTGCCCCTATTACCCTTCCCAGATAAGACTCTGCATCCAGCAGAGCCAGATTCTTCGGCTTTATCAACCACCCCCAATGATTCTGGGATTAGACTGACGGGACAAATATCAGTCTTAGAAAGGTTGACCCTACACGTGGACGAAGGACAGCGAGCGTCGACGAGTATAAAAGAGAAAGTAAGTAATCTGGATAAGAGGGGCTGGGAACAATGGACAAAAAACCAGGGACTCCCATCCCACCTCCGGAAGAAAGACTCCAGGGGTGAAAACACCTTAAAGATATCTGCACACCACAGAAAAAACCCACCGCCGGGTAACCGGGGGAAGACCTTAATGCTCCTCGGACCAAGTCCGAGGAGTCCAACCCCTCAGGATGCGACGCTATAGGGCTTAAATGTTCAAACCCAACCCCTTTGTCTACATGAATTCCTCTAAAATCAGGACCGGACCATCGCCCCGTGATCAAAGGCAAGCCTTTCAAGCCCACTCTCTACAAATCATATTGTGAGGGATCTTTCATGTGCGAGCCCAACATCATTATTGGGCCGTTAAATAATCGTGTCCCTACAATTGGCGCCGTCTGTGGGAAGGCTTACGCATTGGCACAGGTGGCGTTTGAGTCAACTCTCTAGCAAGCAGAGATTCGCGGGTTTTCCCCCATCTCCGGCGACATGCAGTTGTTATTTTGACATAAACTTGTGCCAGGGCTTACGTCCTGTAGCGCCAACGGCACGGGCAGCTCTAGGGGCTTCCGACCCCAAGTCAGCTCTCCCCGCCATGGTCAAGGGACTGACCTGCGAAAAAGCAAATAAGTACAAAAAAGTACTCAAAAAGTTTTGGACAGAACCAAGGCCTTGCATGGTCCTCGGACTCAAGCCTATGGGGAAACCAAGTACTCAAAAAGTTCTGGACAGAACCAAGGCCTTGCATGGTCCTCGGACTCAAGCCTATGGGGAAACCAAGTACTCAAAAAGTTCTGGACAGAATCAAGGCCTTGCATGGTCCTCGGACTCAAGCCTATGGGGAAACCAAGTACTCAAAAAGTTCTGGACAGAACCAAGGCCTTGCATGGTCCTCGGACTCAAGCCTATAGGGAAACCAAGTACTCAAAAAGTTCTGGACAGAACCAAGGCCTTGCATGGTCCTCGGACTCAAGCCTATGGGGAAACCAAGTACTCAAAAAGTTTTGGACAGAACCAAGGCCTTGCATGGTCCTCAGACCCAAGCCTCTGGGGAAACCAACTACTTATAAGGAAAAACTACATTACATGGACCTTAGGATTTATCCGACGAAAACTCTCCACTAACAATTGGGTTAATTCCTAAATTGCGAGGATTCTCAAGTCTGCTTTCGAATCTTCAGCACCAAAGGGATCGATGCAATATAGAGCAATATGTCGCCTGAAGTACAATCGGAGTTCCCTACTGCTCAGTTAACTCCTCGGATGGATTATCTAGAGACTATCATTCTCGGACGGTATTCTCGCACTTATCACAGAATAATCAACGGTTACCTCAGTTAGTTTCCTAAGTTTAACTTACTATGAATTATCGTCATAATGCCTGGTAGTGTTGGTAAATCAGAATTAGTTGGATTATGTTTCAAGGTTTCCTGCTCTAAGTATCATTGAAGAAACACACACATGAAACACACCCATTCATAAAGTAGTGTTGCAAAAAGAATGGTATTCAAAACAAGTAAATAGATTTTCCTTTTCACTAAAACAAAGAAATAGTACAGTATACAATGAAAAGCTGGAATCAACTTATGTCAAAGCTCACTGCATAATCGAAAAGAAAGATACAAGAGAATAAGACAAAGCCGAGGAGGCAGCACAGAAGAGAGGTTGGCTTCTAAAGCTAACTACATAATCGAAAAGAAAGATACAAGAGAATAAGACAAAGCCGAGGAGGTGGCACAGAGGAGAGGTTGGCTACTGCTTCAAGACCTTGTTCTTCCTCAATGCTTTTACATGCCCATAACTCAGGCAGTAAAAGAACCCAGTTTGGGGCCTGCACCATCAAAAAAAAGGTGCAGAAAGAGCCCAGCTTCAGGCTAGCGTAGCTGAAGAAAAGGTGCATGAAACCCAACTTGAGCCTCACACCGCTGAAGGAAAGGTGCAGGGAGCCAGAAGTTGAGGAGCATTCACCAAAAATTTGCCTGCGACAAGGCAGAGGCGATGATGGCGGAGAATCTTTCTTCTGACACACCAAAATTCTGGCATGAACAGAACTTGCTTCGGATTTTGACTAAAAGAGGGAGAAACACCATTTCCCCTCTGTCGAAACGGAACATTCTCTTGAATTTATGCCTCCTTTGCCCATACCTCACTATTTTGAGTCTCAGGAGGACACGGCGCTTCTGTGGCGGAGAGAGTTCCTTTTCCCCAACCTTCGCTTTAAACATGATATACTAAGGGAGGAAACTGAAGGATTTGTGTGTAGGTAAAAGCAATTTTCTCTCCTATTTATTTAAAAAGATAAGGTGATGGCATTTAATTCACGCAGCTTCCCAAGGAACGCTACAGACAAAATGTCTCCGGCTCAATTTCCAACGCCACCTGCAACCATGAGATTAAAGGAGTCTCGTGAAGGCGCACCTCGAACACTGGGACGCCAAAAAGTACCGCGTGACCAAAGACTACAGAAATACCTCTTAATTTGTGGGCCTAGTAAATTCGCGGCCCAGGCCCGTTCTGCATGGGGGCCTAGGGACTATGGCCCACGCCGAGGAATAGCCGTTGCCGAGGACAACCTCCTGCTCGGCACCTCGTGAAATACCTGAGGAAAGGGAGAAACTGAACTCAAAAAAGTTTTGGACAGAACCAAGGCCTTGCATGGTCCTCGGACTCAAGCCTATGGGGAAACCAAGTACTCAAAAAGTTTTGGACAGAACCAAGGCCTTGCATGGTCCTCGGACTTAAGCCTATGGGGAAACCAAGTACTCAAAAAGTTTTGGACAGAACCAAGGCCTTGCATGATCCTCGGACTCAAGCCTACGGGGAAACCAAGTACTCAAAAAAGTTTTGGACAGAACCAAGGCCTTGCATGGTCCTCGAACTCAAGCCTATGGGGAAACCAAGCACTCAAAAAAGTTTTTGATAGAACCAAGGCCTTGCATGGTCCTCGGACTCAAGCCTATGGGGAAACCAACTACTTGGATGACAAAACTAGGTTTTGGACAGAGCCAAGGCGTTGCGAAGTCCTCGGACTCAAGCCTATTGGGACGCCAACTACTCGGATGGGGAAAGTCCTCGGCTCAAATACTGTAAAATGTTAAGGCCAATAAAAGTGTTAGGATGATGGCGAGACGCCCCACTATTCGGTAGCCTAAGGGGGCTGTTCATTTTTGCGGGTGATATGTCTTCGGATGATTACTTCCTACACCGCATAGAGCATCCAGTTCTAATCTCGGCATTGTTTTAGGTAAGTATCGTTATTCACAGGTAGGCATTGCTGTGTCAAACAATTCTATTAAAGTTATAGTGACATCTTTTTGTTAGCAAGTATTTTGGCCTTAGTTATCATTGATTCAAATGCTATACTATTATGCCGAGCAGCGCTTGCAAATTTGTAAAAACATAGAGACAGAACATGCGAAGTAAGATAACAACAATTTTTATTAATATGAAAAATTATTACAACGTACAAAGAGGGGCTTAAACAAGCCTATACAAAAGGTGAACTGCCGAAGCAGCGATAACATCCGCAATACAGATAAGTAAACAGTCAAGTGTCTTTTAAACTCGTCTTCAAAGTCTCTCCAATCTCTGCCTCAGTATTGCTCATATTGAGAGAAGAACTTGCTTTAGAAAAAGATGAAGGAGAAGGAAGAAGAAGATGAAGGAGAAGGAAGAAGAGGATGGAGGAGATGAATGAGGAAGATGGAGGAGATGAATGAGGAAGATGGAGGAGAAGAAGAGGGAAGAGATGAAAAGAAAGAGAAAGGAGCAAAAGAGGGAGAAGGAAAAGCACCAAGATGGACCTAGTGGTGGAAAGAAGAAGAAAGAGAGGCAAAGGGAGACGCCAGTGAATGAAGAGAGGAAGAAGCAGGGGCACTTAGTCCCTGCCCCAGTCCTGACTCCTAACACACTGGTGCCATGTTAGATATGCTCATGAGAGAGCGGGTGGTACTGATGATGTGCTTCCTCGGCTCAGTCACGCCGAAAGTGTGACGTGACGAGTCCCTGTTTCGGATTTTGGCTGAAAGAAAGGCGAGACAAATCTTGAGTCTCCGTCATCCTTGCCCTGACCGAGCCATTTCGAGCTTCGTTAGAACATGGTGTTTCTGGGAGGGGAATGATTTTTTCATTGCTTATTACTATGGGGGAGTGTATTTCAGGTTAAGGTATAACCAGAGAGTAAAAGTAAACTCCGGAAGGAATCTAAGGGTTTCAAATTTCGGGGGGACTAAAGGGATTCATCTGTGGGAGAAACAACTCTTGTTTCTTCTCTTTATATAGGGGACGAAGGGGAGGGTACTTAATATGTTCAGATCCCCAAGGAGATCCACCAACCAGAATATGCCCGTTCCGCTCCCCCACGCCATCAATAACCGTCAAATCCGAGAGGCCTTCTGAAGGGAAGACATTAAAGACACGCTTCGGATAACCAGACGGCATAAGCGCATCGTGAACAAATTAAGAAGAACGTCTCGTGGACCGGTACATTTCCTGGGCAGATGAAGAGTCGCCAACGTCAGTCAAAGGCTGAATTAAGTGAGCCATGATAAAGGCTCGGTATTACCAAAACCCCCCTTTCCAACCAGGAAGTCGGACAGCAGGGTTTTGAGGGGCTATTGTGGGGGCCCAATAATTTATGGGTCAGGTCCACTTGCTCGTGGGGAGTCCAAAGGCCCAAGCCAAAGAAGGCTACGGCCCAATCTCAATAACATAAAGCCCAAATGGCCTGGAGATGTTGCTGAGGACAGTTCAGTCCTCGGCAGACCCAAAATTCCACCGAGAAGAGGGGCAAAAACGGTATAGGACCAAACTGGAAAGAAGATCTAAAATATCTCGGGAAAGCTGCCCCTATTACCTTTCCCAGATAAAACTCTGCATCCAGCAGAGCCGGATTCTTCGGCTTTATCAACCACCCCCAATGATTCTAGGATTAGACTGACGGGACAAATATCAGTCTTGGAAAGGTTGACCCTACACGTGGACGAAGGACAGCGAGCGTCGGCGAGTATAAAAGAGAAAGTAAGTAATCTGGATAAGAGGGGCTGGGAACAATGGACAAAAAACCAGGGACTCCCATCCCACCTCCAGGAGAAAGACTCCAGGGGTGAAAACACCTTAAAGATATCTGCATACCACAAAAAAAACCCACCGCCGGGTAACCGGGGGAAGACCTTAATGCTCCTCAGACCAAGTCCGAGGAGTCCAACCCCTCAGGATGCGACGCTATAGGGCTTAAATGTTCAAACCCAACCCCTTTGTCTACATGAATTCCTCTAAAATCAGGACCGGACCATCGCCCCGTGATCAAAGGCAAGCCTTTCAAGCCCACTCTCTACAAATCATATTGTGAGGGATCTTTCATGTGCGAGCCCAACATCATTATTAGGCCGTTAAATAATCGTGTCCCTACAGATATATTACCATAATAGGACTCTATTTTGACTAACAACTCCTCAAGAACACTTATAAAATCAAGGAAATAAAATCTTATCACTAAAAATAATGAAAATTACATAATTTTTTTTAAAAAAATTTAATAAACAATAAAAATTATCTTCCATATCCTACATCAATTTTATAGTTGAGAAAGTCAAAGCGCACAACAAAATTTTACAGTATTTTCACAACATTGTTGTTTTGAGTTGTAGTAGATCTCAGTATAATTTTTTATTTTATTTTATTTTGATCTATGGTGGGCTGATGACTCAAGTTATTGTGAAAATGTTGTGAGATTTTGTTGATGTTAGAAATTCGAATCTCAGGGTTTTTTTTTTTTTTTTTTTTTTAAATGAATAGAAAAAAGTGGTTTTTTACACAAAATGGAAGCTAGTTGTCAATCAAATTAATATATGGTTGCCCAGAATTAATGAACTGTGTACTTTATTAATCTTTATTACTAGATGTTGACAAGACTCTGAATGCACTTGTAATCCTTACGGAGTAATTAGGGGGAAAAATTTTGGATGAAGTTCAATAAATAAGAAACAATGAAAAAAGAAAAACTATTTGATACCAAATAAAATGGCACCTTCACCATATATATAATATGGGAGAGGTACTGTTCATCAAAAAAAAAAAAAGTTCATCAAAATATAGGCGAGGTACTGAGTTCGGGATTATTTACATCCATGACAGCCTAATAAGTAAATATAAACAAGGGGAAAAAAACACTATAAATTAAATCTCATATTTAAAAAAATAAAGAGAGAGAGAGAGAGAGATAATAATAATGAAAGCAATATAAGGGGGGGAAAATAACTCAAATGCGATGAAACTGTTGGCACAATTTTTTATTTTTTTTCCAAAGGATAAAACCATTTCTATTTTCTACTTCTAGAGCAGCTCGAAGAACATTTCTACTGGAAGATCAAAAGGTTAAAGGTCCATGATGGGCAGGGTTGGCCCAGTTATTATCAGTGGGGTTAGGTATGGATCGAAACACATATCGACTTGCTTTGGAAAGCAATGTATTCAAAGGGTATGGTGTCCTTCATTTTCTCCTTTTTTTTTTTTTTTTTTCCTTCTTTAGCTGCCATTGTCTTTGTCTCTTCCTTTCTTCACTTCTAAGTTATATCGATGATTTTGGCCATAACTTTTTCACTTCTTTATTGATTAAAAGAAATCGACATGTGGCTCATGGTCATGGGTACTCATTGCCATTGGTTCCCATATCTGGACTTTGTCACGCTCTGTAGGTTTATTCCAACATAACATAAAATTAATAGGTTCCATGTTTCTTAGTATTCTCTCTAAATATTCCTAAAGTAAACAAAAATTAATGGCCCAAAAGCTCTATGTAATCTACCTGGGTCCCTGTCCCAATCTAAGTTGGGTCCTCTTCCTAGACCAGCTGTTTATAAGTAATTAAGTTACATATATATTGCATGTTGACGTATTTATCATTCACTAAAATAGTTACTAAGTTGGAAGTGCACTTTGTATGATTAGTAATGCTTTAAACTATAATGACAATATTTTAATTTATAAATTTAGAAAACTCTATTCTTCACTCATTCTCTTATATGGTCCAAAATTTTTCAATTAAAGCCTAACACGTATGTTGTCTTTCAGTCCACGTGTTTGAAAATCTTTGGGGACTACAAGGCAGGAAAGTTTAGAAGAATGTATATAAGAAGCTTAAATGATTCAAGTAGGCAAGTTCAAGTTAAGAAGTAAGATAATATCTTTGGCAAATAGTGCTTAATTATTATGATTTTCCACTACATCTTTAGATCGATACTCCCCAGGAATAGGAACTTGATTTCATAGGTCCACAGTGGGTGAGGTGAAGGGATGTGATTCTTTTGCTATTAAAATTTTAAGACATTAGTTACATAGCAGAGAACTAAGAATATGATTAGACTATCGCGCACTTTTAGCATGATGGTTACTTCATAAATACAAAATTTTTGTGGGGTGTGGAGAGTGTAAGGACTAGGGTTCAAATCTCCAAAAGAAAACTTCACGCATGTATACATTTAGATAAAATTAGAGTAAAATTTCTATCTTGTATATAAAAATAAAAATAAAAGATTAGGTATTTGTGTTCTAAATGCAAGACCTTTGCACTATCTCCTGCAACTTGTATGAGTAAATAAAATTACTTCAGCCAACTGGATATTCTTTAATTGGTACCTTTCAGCTATAACAAAAGAAGCGAAAATAAAAATAAATTCTATATGGAGTCTACCTAACATGAAAAAAAATCCCTACATCCAACTACCAAGATGAACTAAAACAAAGTACTTTCCCAGAATCTACATTGGTGACTGATAAATTAGTTATTATAAATTATTGACAATTTGATAATTTTAAATTACCAATTAATTAATGGAGGTTAAACTTTCACCATCAAATGTGGATTAAAGTAATGTTATGAGCATTTTCATTAGTTGCTACACTTAATAGCTCATCTCTCTCTCTCTCTCTCTCATATGAACCAATTTTGAAAATAAAAAATTACTTTAGGGGTACAATAATTATGTACTCCTTCCTCTTAAATTTTTTTTTTTTTTTTTTTGATGAACAAAAGGGGGGGGGGGGGGGGGGGGGCGGGGGCGGGGGCGACCATATGTGACTTACCCCCCAAGGCGTGACCTAATAGGGGCACCCCCCGCTAGGGAATGTTGGATTGAGCCATAACTACTGTGACCGGGACGCCACAGACCTCACCTTAGCACCCCAAGAGAGCCAGAGTGTGGGGCGCATTGCATGCCATAAATCCCCCCCCCCCCCACATGGTACCCGCCACGACTCGAACATGGGACCATGAGCATGCACGCGGGATCCCACACCGCTGGGCCACCCCTCTTGGGGCACTCCTTCCTCTTAAATAAATAACAAGTCATACTATAAGTTTAATTATGAAACTCACTATTACATGAGATGAAAGATATAGTACAATATACATTATTGTAAAGCCAGAATATTGTATAATTTACTCTCAAGTTTCCTTGTAAATTTTCTAGAAGAGAATGGTTAGAAATTAAGGTGAATCACATTGTAATTCATAATTTTATTCCAATAACCCTAACTTTTATGCCTATATTTAGATTGAAAAAAAAATCATTTTATTTCTTTAATTAAGTCATTTGGCATAGTCGAAAAAAAAAATTGAAAATTATTGTTGTAATTTTTTTTCAAAAAATTTTGTGAGAGCTACAAAAAAAAAAAAAAAAAAATGTTATTTGTGAAGACTGAGGCCATTTGGTATGGTATTTTAAATAACACTTTTCAATTTTTAAACAACATTATACATATTTTCATATACTTTTCAGCCACTCAATTACAAAGAGTTAAATCACATTCCAAAAGGGTTACTTGCATGGGTGAGTTGTTGTCGCAAGCCATCACAATTAATGGGGTCACTAAAAAATTTATTTTGTGGGGGGTCCTTCATGAAAAAAGTATAATAATAAGTGCAAGTGTTCGACTTTGTTACTAACTCCATCATTTGACTCTCTAAATTATGGAAAAGATCTTGATCACGCCTTGAAATATGTGTGTATGCGTGTCTCTTTATTGTTTATTTATTTATCTAGATGATTTAAATTTTAAAGGACTTGTCACACCGACGATTGACTTTCTATGATGTGATTGAGCTTTTACATAGTTATATCTATTTGATTTTACTTCCTAATTTAAGCTAAAGAAGAAACCTATGGATTCCTAACCTAAACAACAATTTAAATTAATGTCTCATGAATATCGCGGTATTAGATTTTCAAAAACAATCAAATTAACTTCGGTGATGGTTTTGAAAAATATGGATAATGATAGAAAAAGTTTAAAGCTTGTGAAGGGCATTGTCATTGGATGGAAATATTTGAAACTTTATTCAAGATTTTTTTGAGTTATTTTAAAATTTGAAGGAATTTTTTCTTTTTGAGGTAGGCTGCCCGGGGCTTGACTCCTTTGGGCTTTCTCACTTTTTAATCCAAGGGAAAGTATCACAAGAGATAGAGATAAGCCTAAAGCTAACAAAACTTCAAGAAGGTTTTTAGATACATGTTGAAATATTGGGCAAGTTTAGGTTATGAGATGAATGATTTATAAGGCTCAAAATTTCCTTCCTATCGTCTCCTTTTTTTCACATCTCTTTACTTCACTTTGGTGTCCTTGTCACGCTTTGCCTTCTTTGTGCTTGTCATTTGCTCTATCTACACATTGATCATTCGTGTCAATTTCTCTTATTAGACTCGTCACGCACTTTGCATATGCGATGAGACTTTTTTAATTTTTAATTTTTTGAGTTTAGTAAAATAATGTTTAAAAAAGAGATAAAGACAATATTTTAATTTTTAGGATTTTTCTCTACGTGAGAGTTGATAAAAATTAGAAAGCCTAAAACTCTCTTTTTAAAAAATAGTAAATTAATTTTTAAACTAGTTTATTTATTTATTTATTTTTTCCAGCCCTTACCCCCATACCCACAAAAACTTATATTTATAGAGTGACCATCGCACTAAGAGTATGCAGTTGTACTAGTTTGTGTTTTTAAATTTAAAATTATCAAACTAAAAGATAGGGGTAATTTTTAGAGAGTTTAATAATTTATGTGAAGATATAATAGTACACAAAATAAGGAATTCTAGATACTTAAAAAAAAAAAAAAAAAAAAAAAAAAAAAAAAAAAAAAAAAAAAAATCTTTAGATACGTGTCCTAGCCATCCTTTTCGGATTTTTATGCCTAATTGGTTCAAAGGTCTTCACTCTTGACCCGATTGGTTCATGGGCTTCTACTTCTTCGGCCGTTGAAATTTCTTGGACTGAAATCTTTAAAGATTGAGAGTTGATACTTGGTGGGTCTTGAGCCTTGACTACAAGCTTTGGTCTTTATTGGGCTTGAGCCTTCATATCTTGATCTTTGATAATAAGTTAATACCCTAAACTTATTATGGGCTAAATGTTGGACTTATTGTTATTCATAACAATCAAGGTTCAAACAATGGCTTTTTTAATCAGATGGGCCGTGGGCCTAAGTGTTGGATTTAGGCTCACCCATAACAAACAAGGTTCAAGTAACTACTCCCTCCATTTCAAATGGTAAATCTTGTTTAAAAAATCTAAGAGTATGTTTGGTAACTGTTTTTTCTCCTTATTTTTTATTTTTAAAAATAATTTTCTATTTTTGAGACTAAAAAACTTGTTTGGCAATCCAAAATAGATAGAAATCAAAAATTGTTTTCAAAACTCAATTCATGAAGGAAACTAAAAATATGCAAAAAAAACTGTTTTCAGTTTCTAATTTTCAAAAATTAATGAAAACACACATTTAATTTAATGAATCTGTCTTATTTAATGAGTTAGCATTAGAGTTCAAATCCTAGTAACAACATATTTTAGTATTTTCTATTTTTTTTTCAAAAAACTATCTTTTTAATTTTAACTAATCAAACATGTTTTTTATTTCAAAAATACAAGAAAATTGATTTTTCTTTATATTCCCAAAAACAAGTTTTTGAAAATAGAAAAACAAAAACTGTTACCAAATATAACCTAACTTTTTAAGAGAAAGTTATTTAATGCGTTTTTTTTTTTTTTTTAGTTAGAATTCTATTCTAACTTAATCTAAGTGTATGTATGCGGAGCTCCCTCTTGAATACTTGAATCTTGGCTCTTGTCTCCCACACCCCATAGATACTAATACAAGTTTCTAAAACTATCCTCATCAATTTAAATTATAGTGGAAGAATTATATTGCCATTTTGAATAAAGTAAAAGGGTAAATTAAGAATTTTATTTATTGATTTTTCAAAGAGAATTTTATTTTGAGTATCCCAAAATCGAATAGAAGACCAACAATTTAGAATGAATGAAGTATGATGGACTCATGCATTGGACTTAGGCTTATCATAATTTAAACAATGGGGGAAAAATGAAATTATGCCATCCACATTATGGATTGGACTGACATAGGGTGGTGAAGGGCTTCTACATGTAGGTAGAAGGTGGGCTACAGGTTACTCACAAATTGGTCAATCAACATGTCAATCAAGAAAGGATCATTTCCTTCTAAAATCCTCAATCTTTAAAGTTGTTGTGTAATCCACTATTTGTTAAAGATTATTTCATGATGATAGTGTTCCATAAGTAATAGCTTTTGTGTGGGTACTCAAAATGCACCTTTCTTAGGTGTAAAAGAGAGTGGTGGGCTCAAGTCCCATTTCGAACCCAGGTCCGGAGATCATAAGTCCATTTACATGACACGTGGCAGAGGGCACAACGACCTCAACAAAAGATAAAATGGAAAATAAATACTACAAATTCACATTAATATAAATATGCAAAAGATAAATAAATAAATAAAAACATCAACTTCACTTCCATTATCTTTTCATTTTCCCGAATTTCTATATATGTTAGTTGGTGTGTGTATACATACACAGAGGCAAAGCCATGGTAATTTCCCCCTTAGCCAGCCAAAAACAAAATATTAGTGCTTTAAGACTTTTTAATTTTGCCTCCCCTCCCAACATCATCTAATTATTTATTTTATTTTATTTTATTATTTTTTATAAATTTATTTTATATATATCTCAATGATATACTTCTTTTATATAATAATTATAATCAATACCCTATTATCTTTCTTAAGAGTCAAAATTAATCAAAAAATAGAAAGCAAATCTTCCATAATTTATCAATGTCTTTTAAAGTTCAAAGATATCATATATATATATTTACCTCAAAACCTTTATTGAAATAATTACGTGAGTTTGGAGATAATTAAATAATAATATAAATTTACGTAAAGTTTTGAGTCAAAATTAATCAAAAAATAGAAAGCAAATCTTCCATAATTTATCAATGTCTTTTAAAGTTCAAAGATATCATATATATATATATATACCTCAAAACCTTTATTGAAATAATTACGTGAGTTTGGAGATAATTAAATAATAATATAAATTTACGTAAAGTTTTGAGGTTTGTTTGAATATCGTTTATTATCGAAAACTAAAAACACTGTAACAAAATAATTTTTAAATGTGTGAATTGTGCCATGTGGACCAGTTTTAAAGAAAAATTTGCTAAAATCCATACTTACGGGTCCCATGAACAGTGCATAGGACCCATAGAAAAGAAACGTAAACGCACGTCTGCTTTCCTTTTCAATGCAATCCAAACCCAGCCTTGGTGTCTATCTAATAATTTAAAACCATCTTTATAAGTGGAACTTTAACTTTAGAAAATAATCTAAAAATGGGTTCAAATTAACCTTCTCCTCCCTTGATATATAAAATTTATATGTATACGTATACATGTGAGTTGAGTTCAAATTACACTTAATATAACTTTAGGCTAATTTTTATTGGATGTGTATTTTGAGATTTTTTTTCTTATATAATTCTTGCATGCAAATTTCAAAATAATCATAAATCAATAGTTATCTCATATATAAAATGTTTAAGTTTTAAGTTTTTTATATTTTAAAATCATGCATAAAAATGAGTTAAAATTTTTTTTTATCAAAATATCATCTAAAAGACATGAAATTTAGAGTGCATGTTAAAAATATAAATAAATAAAAAATGTGTAATTCAACTATGAAAATTTTAAAATATTAGTTCAATAAAAAAAATTATTAGGTTGTGTAATTTTTTTTTAAATGTATATCAAATATAACTTAATTCTGACAACTACACGCATATATAAAAAGTAAAGATGTTGATTCTCTCGCACTTGTTATTACATATTATTGGTACACATCCCACTTTTTATGTTTTAAATGTGAACAATTATAAAATATGTGGATATTATGTACAAAATTATGAATGTGCCTATACATTAGGTTTCAATAAACTAGACATATATTCTTTATTTAAGGAAGAAAAATAAATAAAGCATTCGTCCCACTTGTCATTATAATCACATATGTAATACTAAATCAAATCTAACATTTTTTTTTCTCAAAAAAAAAAAAAAAAATCAAACGTAAAATTTAACGCCCAAGCTGATAATTTTACCTATTTAACCAAAAAAGAGTACATTAGAGTTCCTGAAGTAATGCTCTATGTAATTCTTGTCTCTCTTGCCTTGACACACCAAATTTCTCCGTAGGAAGAGGAGGGAGCTTAGAGAACTTCAAAGTATTATCTTCTTGAACTTCACATGAATTCTTGCAGGAAAAAATCGACTTAGTCTTCCTTAGTCTGGACTCAACAACCTTCTTACTTGCACTAGGGGCCTTACCACTTTCCACAATACTTTTGGTGCACTCCTTGAAGGCCACAAGAAAAGGGTCTTCCTGCCATCTGTGTCTCTTAACAGAATTGCTTCTGCGAGGAGGTTGTAGTTGTGGGCATGGTGGAAGAGGGATCTTAATGTCTTGAGCCGAAACCTTAGCAGTAGTGGTACTATCTGAAATACATGGAGTAGGTGGTGATTGTGATGATTTTAGTTTGAGGGCATGTAGTCTTACTCTTATATCAGTAGGGCACTCTGTGTTAACCTTGCAGATCCCAGGCCTGTCCTCCCATGAAAAGGGAATGCTTCCTTGTGAATGAGCCTTTCTGTGATTCATCTTTGAAATGAAGAATTTTTTTTTTTTCAAACTTTTGGGAGAGTGGAAAAGATGGGTTAAATAGCTGTTTTCATGTACATTGCACTCTCCAACCGCAGATGTACCTAAAGGGTAAAGCAAGGAAAACGTGTAGAGGAATTAAGCTGGCTTGTTTTGCTTTTAAACAAAATATTCAAAATAGCAGATGATGAAAGAGTAGAAAAACTAAAAAGAAGAGCAAATTGTTGAAGCTAATGCCCAATAATTTGGTGGACGAGTTATTAGCGTGTACACAAAATTAATTTACATAGGTTGACAAATTAAATAGTACGTTATTAGTTAGGTAGGGGTGGATGATGCACTCAATAACTAATTTAGTGAACACAATATTACACATCCTTGCATAATTATCCATGCCTTTTAAGGTCGTATAGTGACACATCAACAAGAAAGACAAGCAATATATATAGTCTATTTCCCATGAAATGTTTTTATATACATGCATTTCTTGAAAGTTGAAACATTGTCATGGTTGGCCGAGAGGTTCTTTCCTGCATTTGACTGAATTGATTGTACATATACGTAAATTTATTGCTTTCTGCGTCTATAGTCACAGAATACGTGAACTTTGATAATGACAACATGTCATATATATATGCATGCATCATAACTCACAAGGGAACCCAATTAAGTAGTACAATAGAGACGTTTCAATATTTCAAAAACTTATAACGTGTTGGATCGGCTTAAAAAACCATTCTTTGGAGTAGGTAAACAGAAAAATCATATAAGACCTTGAAATCAAAATGTTCATGATGATGTTATCGAAGAAAGGCATCAGTCTGTTTCCTTCCTAAACATATTGCCAAAATCATTACCATTTTTGTCAAATCCAATAGGAGAATTGTGCATTGATGTTGAAGCTATGACAACCGATCACCTAGATAGATAAGTATAGACCGTTGGCTTGAGGGTTAAAACAACAGCAAAGTTTTTCTGGAGTCAATTGCAAGGAAGGTTGTGACTGTAATTAAGTCAAGGAAATTGATCATTTTTATTTAGATTAATGCTACAACCATAAATTAATTTACTACATTTTTACAGACTATTGCTATGGCCAATTCTAACTGATTTTCATCTAAGTCCACTGCTAATATCATTTTTTCACTTACTAATAACAACTTATCACATCAACCGTTTGTTAAAATTTTGTAAAAGAGCTTATATCTTTAGCATTTTCATTTTACTTATATAGGGTAGTGCAGAATTGCAACTAATTAAAATAGTGCATTTTTTTTTTCCGTTTTTGGGTGTACAGAAAAGGAGGAAGTATGGCAAGGACAAATGGGGAGCATAATATAAAAAGAGAATGTGATTGAAGGTGGAAGCTTGACATTTTGTAATCGTTTGAAAAATGTCAATCATTATTTAAAAAATAATAATTTAATAAAGAAAAAAGAAAGAAAAAAAAGGAATATGTCAATCATATCTTTTCCGTAAGTAGATCATGTTGTGTTTTAAAAGAAACCCAATGAGTTTTTTTTCTTCTCAAAATAATCTGATATGAAGCCCTGCGGCATCTCATGATTACCTACAAACTACAAGTTGAAATGGGAATTTTTATTATATTTCTCGAATAACATGTATAATCAATCTTCTTCTTCTAGCTTCTTATTTTATTTCAAAGGGATCTATACTTATTCCATAATTTTAGGGAAATGTATGGGAATTTTAGGTAAGATATCTTTATTTATTTTAAGAGTTTTAACCTATGACATTCGCTCCTAATAATAACTCTTTATTATCAGACAAAAATATCAATCGATTTTTAGTATAGATGGAGATTAAATTTCAAATTTTTTATTTAACTATCAAAGGCTTTTTCAATTGAGTTAACTAGAACTCGTCCTAAAAATTATCATTAAATTGTTTGTAGGTTTTTTGTCTTTTTAGGTTGGTCAGGTGGTTGGATAGTTTAACAGATTTTCAAGTCCAGGCCCACAAAGTTTAATCATATTCTAACTTTTCTCCACCGAAGAAAAGTACAGGCCCATAAATTTAGGCCCATATGATTTAAAAACTGAGCCGATGCAATTACTGCATTGGGTCTGTCGTGCATAATCAAGCAGCCCAAAGTTTCGGGCCTTTTAAGACCCAAAACCTTAAAGATACTAATGAAAAAGTGAGGGATAATAATGTCATTTAACATAAACTTCCATTTAAGCTATAAAATTCTCTCTTCGAATTAGGGTTTCGTTTCACAGATCCAAACTGATAGAAGAGAACTCTATAAAGTCTAAGTTATCGACCTCTTAGTTTCAGCCTTGTCTTTTTTCTTTTCTCTGTTTGCTTTGATTCCAATTTGATTCTTGCAGAGCTTATTGATTTTTTTTTTTTTTTTTTTTTTTCATTATGTTGAGGAATTATGAGGCTGTGATGACGAACAACATTTCTCGATTCTGATATTATGTACTTTTTTTAGTATTGGACCAGAGCAATTATATTTGCTCTCTGATGACTTCATTTATGCGTGTCTGAGCCTTTTTTTTATGTTTTCAATTCATTGTGTTTATGTTTGTGTTTTTTGTTTTGTCGGATGGGTTTTTTTTTTTTTTTTTTTTTTTGAAATTTGGGATTTGATTGGAGGTGGCGATGATTATAAAAAATTCCTCGTACTGAATGCTCAATTATATGAAATTGGGTATGAGTATGACAGACTCTTATATACACCCATAGAATCTGAGCCCTCTCCAACTCTTACTACCATAGTTTTTATGTGTTAATAATATTTGTTATTAAATTTGATTTGTTTTGGTCCCGAATGTAACCTGTAATATCCAGTTTTCTCTACTGTGGTTTTTGTTAGATTTTAGTTGTCTGGAGACTTCTATATATTCATTGGTCTATTTCTTCTTGGGATGTGTATTGTTCAAGGATTTAATAATATTTTAGGAAAAGCTAACGTGATTCAATTTATGTTGGTATAATTGGATGTTGTTGTTCAGGTTGATTACTTTTTCAAGTATGGGTTTGCATTAGTCTATATTTAATTAGTGTCATATATATACTGGTTGGGGGTGATGCAGTGAAAAGTGGGCAAAATAAAGCATGAAGAATGATGATAATCTCTATGCTAGCGCAGCACCGTTACATCGGTGCTATGAGCGGCATTTTTCCACACGAGATTTCTGACTCGATAAACCAGGTTTTCAAAATGTCGTCTGAATAGGCATGTTATTGTACATTAAAAAAAATAAGCTGTTTCCTTATCTGAACTTGTGTGAACCTAAAATCTCTCTGATTGCACAGTTATGCCTTTGCAAGTTTCAAGTGCCTATATCTTAGGCTATGCTTTCTGATTTCATGGAGCTAATAGATAAAATCTCTCTCTTGTTCAGGTAATGCACGCCTTGATTTTTTGATAAACTTCAAATTTTATTCAAATGGAAAGCGCAGAGAGACAATCTCCCAAACAGGCAGAGTGGACACTGGACAACTCTAGGGAGATTATACTTATTAAAACAAAAGGACTTACTAGTAGCAAGAGATAATCTTGCAATGACATGAGCTACAAAATTAACCCAACGAAAACAACACTGAACAAAGCCTACTTTAAGATTTAAAATACCATAAACTAAATTAGCAATAGACCAGTCTGGAATAACATCTTCAATGGACAGGGGGTCAAAACATCTCTTTGCATCTCCTTCAATAATGATATGTGACCATCCTTCTTGGATTGCTAACTGGGCAGCCCACAAAATTGCATTGGCTTCAGCTACAATAGGGGGACAAGGATGGTGGGTCTTGGAGCTAATAGAAAAAATCTAACAGTTGTGCGGATTCATTAGCTAAGAGAGGATGCCAACTGTTGGAGTACTCTCTCTCTTGTTCTTTGAACCGCCATTGAACCTTCAAATTTTATTTAAGGGGGGAAAAAGTAGATACAATTGGTAGCATATGGTTACATAGAGTTTTTTTGTGTGGTTCTTCAATTATTTCAAACATATAATTGATTGTGTTAGGGCTCTGTTAGTAAATTGGAATGAAAATGGGTTGGTCACTTCAAGGGGACCTGGCCTCCATGGAAGATTAGAGAGAGAGAGAGAATGAGCAATTCATCAAAACAATGACTCTATTCTGTTACACAATTCCTTCCTTATACCCGTGTAATCCTAACTAACCCACAATACAACTAACTCACCCTCTTAACCACTCTTCACCTTATTAACTAGTGTGGTAACCCTTAACTCCAAAGTAACTAACTAATAACTTCCTATCTATTACAATCAATAAAGTCCACATGTACAATTACACTGCAATTGGAATATAGGTTCCTAACATTACCCCTCCCATTCAAAGCACCTTGCCCACAAGGTGAGGGAAAGAGAGCTGTAGCTGATGAAGGGATTCCTAAGTTGCATCATCAAGAGAAGCACCTGACCACTGCACCAAGACTTCAGTGATGACCCTAGACCTCAAAGACTTAGTCCTTTTTTGCAGAACAGCCATAGGTTTAGTAAGCACCTAACCAAACTCATCAACAGGAGGCAGAGTAGGTAGGGGTGTGACATGTTGGCCCAACTTTAGCTTTAGACATGAGACATGAAAAACAGGGTGGATTCTTGACTTAGAAGGCAAATCCAACTTGTAAGACACACTACCAATCTTCTACAATACCTGAAATGGCCCAAAATATCCTAGAGATAACTTCCACCTGCCCTTGGAAGCCAATGACTACTGTCTATAGGGCTGCAATCTCAGGAAAACCCAATCCCCCACTACAAAAGACCTTTCTTGCCTGTGCCTATTAGCTTGGGTCTTCAATCTAGCTTGAGCAGCAACCAAATGAACCTTTAAGGTGTCCATAAGCTTGCCTTTGACTTAACAATGAATCCAAAGCATCCACCCTAGTAGTACCAGGCACATAACCTTGGAGCTTAGGGGGAGGAAAGCCATACAAAGCTTCAAAAGGAGTTAGCTTCAAACGAGTATGAAAGGAGGAATTAAACCGAAATTCAGCTAATGCTAGCCAAGAAGCCCACTGGTGAGGTCTATCATTAGTGAAAGCCCTTAGATATTGCTCCAAACTCCTATTCACAATTTTAGTCTGCCCATCTGTCTGAGGATGATAGGCAGTGGATATGGCCAAAACAGTGCCTTGCAATCTAAACAATTCAGACCAAAATAGTGAAGTGAAGGTGGCATCCCTGTCACTCACAATAGAAGAGGGCATGCCATGTAATTTAAAGATATGATGCATGTAAAGAGAGGCAATCTTGGCTGCATTATATGGATGAAAAACAAGAACAAAATGCACATACTTGGTTAATCTGTCCACCACCACCAAGATAACCTCATACCCCATAGATTTAGGAAGACCCTCCACAAAGTCTAAGCTCACATTAGTCCAAGGAGTAGTAGGGATAGACAATGGTTGAAGTAGTCCAGCAGGGAAAGATGTATCAGACTTGATCCTTTGGCAGATATCATAATCCCTGATGAACTTCTTGAGGTCAAACTTCATTCCATGCCAATAAAAGTCACTCTTAGCCCTTTGATAAGACTTCAGGAACCCAGAGTGGCCAGCCAAGGGGCTGCAATGAACATAAGCTTGAGAGGACAAGATGGACCAATAAAGAACTTGCCCTTGTAAAACAATAACCCATTCTGAAAAGTGAAGCCCTTAGGAGGAGTACCAGCTTAGACAACAGCAATAAGCTGTTGGACAGAAGCATCTAATGAATAGCTATCCTTTAATACATCCAACCAAGTAGGGTCAGGGACTGTTAAGTGCATCAAACAACTTGTCCTGCAATCAGAACTAGAAGCAGGTAAGTCAAAATCAATCCCAAACTGTCTAGACAAGGCATCAACTACCCTATTATCACTACCCCTTTTATATTCCACCACAAATGCATATCCCAAGAGTTTAGCAAGCCATTTCTGCTGAGATGGGGTAGCAATTCTTTGTTCAAGTAGAAACTTAAGGCTTTGGTGGTCAATTTTAACCACAAAAGGTCTTCCTAACAAATAAGATCTCCACTTTTTGACTGCAGAAGCTAAAGCCATCAATTCAGTCTCATAAGTGGATAAATGAAGGTATTTGGCTTTCAATGCTTGACCATGGAAGGCAATAGGTCTCTGATCTTGCATTAGCACAGCCCCAACACCCCTCCCTAAAGCATCACACTCAATTATGAATGGCTTAGAAAAATCAGGAAGAGCCAACACAGGAGGATGAGTCACAGCCTCCTTCAACCTTGTAAAAGCTTCCAAAGCCTTATCACTCCAATGGAAAGAATCCTTCTTCAGGAGATCAGTTAAGGGTTGTGCAATGGTACCATAACCCTTAATAAATTTCCTATAATAGCCATTGCACCATAGCTGATATTTTCTTGGGGTCTGCCTTAACACCCTCACTAGAAATGATATGACCCAAATACTCCACCTCAGGACACCTAAACACACACTTAAACTGCTTAGCAAATAATTGGTGTGACAATAAAACCTCCAAAACAGTCCTAAGATGAGATAAATGAGCATTCATGGACTGATTGTAAACCAAAATGTCATCAAAGAACACTAGAACAAATTTCCTTAGATAAGGTCTAAAGATAGAATTCATTAAAGCCTAAAAAGTGGATGGTGCATTAGTCAACCCAAAGGGCATGACTAAAAATTCATAATGCCCTTCATGAGTTCTAAAAGCAGTTTTAGGAACATCCTCATTCCTCATCCTAATTTGATGATAACCTGACCTTAGGTCCAACTTAGAAAACACTGAAGCACTTGCTAATTCATCCAATAACTCATCCATAACTGGTATAGGAAATTTATCTTTAATAATGGCCTTATTAAGAGCCCTATAATCTATACACATGCGCCAACTACCATCAGCCTTCCTTACAAGCAAAATAGGTGAAGAAAATGGACCCTGGCTAGGCTATATTGACCCTATATCCAACAATTCATTCACTATCTTTTCAATTTCAGACTTTTGGAAATGAGGGTACTTGTAAGGCCTTTCACATACAAGCAGGGTGCCTTCCTTGAGATTAATGTTGTGCTCATGACCTCTGATAGGAGGCAGGCCAGTAGGAACAACAAAAATTGTGGAGAACTCACCCAACAAGGTAGCCAACTCTGGTGGAAGATGTGGCTAGACAGAAGCAACAGAATCTGTAGCAGTGATTTACAACACCAAGCCTTTTCTAGTTAACCTACTAAAAAGCTTGTTAGCATCAGAAATGATTGAAGAAGTAGCAGGCTGCAACCCTTGGAGAAATGCTCTCTTACCCATATATAGGAACCTCATGGTCAACAAGCGAAAGTCCCAGCTAGTTACCCCTAAAGTACTCAAACATTGTGTACCTAAAACCACCTCACAACCACCCAAATGCAAGATATTAAAATCCACAACAAACCTATGCCCTTGTAAGGTGATAGTGACCCCATGACAGCTCCCTAAGGTCTTAAAACTATGCCATCTACTACTCTAACCTCCAATATCTGAGAGGTATCCAGGTGCAAATGTAAAACTGGTAACACAACAGCATCCAGGAAATTATGGGTGCTCCCAGAGTCAATAAGAGACACCACATCCTATTTTAGAATCCTACCTTTTATCCTCAAGGTATTAGAAGTAGGATTCCCTACTAATGCATACAAGGTAATCTTAGCAGGGTCCACTCCACTCCTTAAACTGACATCCTGATTATCAAGCAACACTTCATCCTCATTAATCTCCACCAGTTATACCCTAGAAGGTTTAGGTTCCACCTCCATCATTTCTTCTAACAAAAACAATTTAGCACCTTTACATTTATGCCCCATCTGCCACTTCTCATCACAATAGTAACAAAGCCCTAGTCTCCTTCTTTCCTCAATTTGTGCTCCAGTCAACCTTTGTAAATGAACTTTAGTCCTAGACTCTACTCTAGCCTCCAACTTAGGTGTTCCCAAAACTAAAACTTTACCAGTATCCATTAAATTCCTAAATCCCTTCCTACCATTAGTTAGGTATTCTTCTTGAATTTTTGCCAACCCAAAAGCTTCATTAAGAGTTTTAGGGACTAACATCCTAACTGGTAGTCTAATTTCATCCTTCAATCCACTTAGAAAACAACTCAATTTGTGTGACTCAGACTACCCAAAAATCCTATAAGACAAGATTTCAAAGTTACCTTTGTAAGCAATCACAATGGATGTTTGCTTGAGTGTAGTGAGTGCCTCCATAGGATCATCATAAGCCGTGACACCAAAACGAGTTTGCAATGCTTTGATGAAGACCTCTTAGCTAGGAAAACCACCTGCTTGCTCTGCATCTTGGAACCAAATGAAAGTTTCTTCCTCAAGATGATACAAATCCATCATCACCTTTTGGTGCTTAAGGGTATTGTGATAGGAAAAGAATTGGTTAGCTTTATAAACCCAACGAGTTAGGTCCTCTCCATGAAACCTTGGAAAATCCAACTTCAGATTCTTGAGGGAATTGAGAGGTGAGGACTTTGGGTTTCCTCCATTACTATTGATGAGAAGAGCTCGAGAACTTGAATTGGGAATTTGGTGCTTATCCTTTGCTTCAACAATTCTTTGCATGAACCCAGTAATGGTCTGCAATTGCTTCTGGATTTCTTGTAATGCATGTTCGTGACTTTCAGAAACTTTAGCTAAAGCTGCAATTTTCTCTGAATTTTGTTTCTGGGAGTTTTGTGAATTGGAATTTTGGGAAGTGGAATGAGTTTCTGTCATGGTGGTATGGAAGGATCAGATACTCTAATACCAAACGTTAGGGCTCTGTCAATAA
Organism: Quercus robur; assembly: GCF_932294415.1. Classification (NCBI taxonomy): domain Eukaryota; kingdom Viridiplantae; phylum Streptophyta; class Magnoliopsida; order Fagales; family Fagaceae; genus Quercus; species Quercus robur. Next base: position 14,947,994 of record NC_065539.1, read on the forward strand.
ATTGGAATGAAAATGGGTTGGTCACTTCAAGGGGACCTAGCCTCCATGGAAGATTAGAGAGATAGAGAGAGAATGAGCAATGTATTATTCATCAAAACAATGACTCTATTCTGTTACACAGTTCCTTCCTTATACCTGAGTAATCCTAACTAACCCACAATACAACTAACTCACCCTCTTAACCACTCTTCACCTTATTAACTAGTGTGGTAACCCTTAACCCCAAAGTAACTAACTAATAACTTCCTATCTATTACAATCAATAAAGTCCACGTGTACAATTACACTGCAATTGGAATATAGGTTCCTAACACATTGAACATGCAACACAAACGGTATTATCTTTTGTAAAGAAATTTAAATTCAACTATATGGTTTATTGATCAATGCAATCATATGATTGAATATATTTGGGGATGCCTTAGATCCTTTAATTAAATTCGTAAGTGCAATTATGTGATACCATAGATTCTTTAATTAAATTCAACCGTGTGCCATATAGATGAATCTAAATATCTTTAAAGAAAATAATGTTTTTTATATTGCATTGCTCAATACAACAATACATTTAATTTTAATTGGATAAACTAAAGCAAGTACCTAATTAATTATAATTGGATTTATCTAATTTGTATTTTGAATCTTTGATAAACAAATTGTTGTTGAATCCACTTAAGTATTCTTAATGAACTCTTTATGTACCGGGGAATAAAAATGAAGCCACAACGAAAAGCTCTTTCCGCAGAGCAAAAAAAAAAAAAAAAAACAGAGCACTTCATTATTCAGGTTAGGGATGGCAATTTAGATCCGACCCGCGGATACCCGGTCCGGCCCGATCCTAATGGGCCGGATTTTACCCGGTCCGATAAAGAATAGGGTCGGGTATGGGTTTAAAAAAAAAAACCCGAAGCGGGTCCGGGTTTTACAAAAAAAACCCGAAACCCGACCCGGATAAGACCCGGTTATATATATATAATTACTAAACTACCCTCACATATATATAGTTAAAAACCCTAAAATTTTCTACTCCTCTCCTCATTTCAGCTCACTCATCCGCCTCTCCCTCTTCATCTCTCAACTCTCACACACACGCCTCCCTCAGTCCTCACTGCCTCACTTTCCTCTGACCACCACAGCCATAACCAAACCTCACTCGCTCTCTTCTCTTCTCACCACGACAACCCCAACCAAGCCCAGAAATGAGAAAACTCGTACACTAGCGATGCAGGTGCAGCATCATCCGATGGACATTTCGCACTCAACATTTCCTTCACCCTCTGATCGAAACCCCCACTGTTCCTCAGCGAATTCGAAGCCTCCAAACCCCCAAACAACTTTTCGTTGAAGAATATCTGTCGAACCGCTGTACTGTCTTTGTAATTCGACCGAGAAAAGAAGCTGAGAAAATGGGTTGGTTTGTTAGATCTTGGATCCGTTTGGATGGCAAGAAAATCGCCGAGAAAATGTTGTAATTATTTTTATTTAAACATGTATATTCAATGATTTCTGTGTTTGTGATTTTGGGATTTTTGTGTTTGTGATTTTGGGTTTGTTAAGCATGATTTTCTGGCTCTGTTTGGTTACCGATTAAGTGTGAGAAAAAAAGAGGAATATTTGGTTTTGATAGATTGCATTTTCAGGAGGAAAAAAGAGGAAAGTGTGATTAGATTTTCGTTAAGACTCTGTTTAGGCTTCAATTCTCTTCTTCTTCTTCTTCTTTTTTTTTTTTTTTTTTTTGGTTGGGCCCAAATCTGGTTGGCCTAAACGGGGCCCGCGGGGCCCGACGGGGGCGGGTCCGGGCCCCGGGAAAAAAACCCGTTTAGTAAACGGATCGGGTTCGGGCCACGGTTTAAGACCCGCGGGTCAGGTCCGGATATGAAAAAACCCGGCCCGAACCCGACCCGTTGCCATTCCTAATTCAGGTTGAACGTCAGAGCTAATAGAAGTTCTTCATGAACCGGTATATTTCTTTCACGATTAACCCAACTACAAGAGAATCGAAATTGATTTGTAACTAAATTTTGTATGTCTTCCCCAGCTGGAGCTTCTAATTTAATTTCTAAATATTTGATACGAGTTGTAAATGTAATGTAGCCTGTAAGTCTACTGTCAGAACTCACATCACCAGCTTGAAAAGCATTTTAGATTTTTTTTTTTTTTTTTTTCATGTGCGGTCCGAATTTCGAAATTTATACAAACAAAATGTCGAAAAATATATGGAAAGGCATATGATAAAATTTCTGAAATATAAAGAAAGGTTGGTCGGTTGCTTTCTTTCCACTGGAGCTGGGAGTTGGGACCATGCCTTCGTTTGTTGGGAAAAAAGAAACACATTTGTATGATGCTATGACGTTAATAAATAATAAGCCATTGTTAACCAGATTGATTGTCAACTGTTTACTAAGTTGAGCTAGATCAGACAATGCTACAATAAGTATAGGCCTATCAATGCAAAGTCAATGCTCTCACTGTCTCTTTGCTGTCAATTCTTTTTGCAGTGTATTTTAACAGTCAGTGACAATGGATCTTTTTCTCTTTATAAAGCGGGACTAAAAAGTAAAGTGGGGTTTTATTTTTGCTCATGCAAGACTAGTTTTTTAATCTTGCATTTGGTGCTATAAATCTCCCTTTATTGTCCTAGCAAACCAGGCTTGCCTCCCCAAAATTATTCTTGAATCTTGAACATCAATATGCAAACAGAATTTGGGAACCAAACAAGTATGAAGTGTATATAACATTTGGGGAGGGCCAAAAAGGTGGGGTGGTTTGTAAATAGAATGCTGCAATTTCAACATCATGCAGGGGTGGCCGTGGGCCAAGGCAACCTCGAGTTCTTATCGTTGATTAGTTTCATGTTGACATGTTAGTGCGGTCCTGGCTACATGTTCAAGCTCTGCTTGATTTTCAGACCCTGCCAAGCATTATAAATTATTGGTCATCTGATTTGATAACTCTGAACTGGTATTTACTATTTACTCCAAGTCTCCAAGGGCCAATAAAAATATAAAATCCCATCTAATAGGGAGGTTTTTTTTTTTTTTTTTTTTTAGTTACTAATGAGGAGATAGTTGAAGAGGTGATAAAACATTATACTTTTCATTACAAAACCATAAAGTTGGAAAAAGATGAATTATTTTGCTAAATAAATTTTGGACCTATAAAAAGTGGGATTTGCTATTGTAGAAATTATCAAGTAATCATGGATGAAAAGAAGATTTGAAAGTTTGTGAATAATGTCGAGTCAAATTTGTGGATCTGCAGATACAAATATACCTAACAAGTCATATCAAATTAACATAAGAGTCATCAAATAGCCCACAGCCCGACCCAGAAACCCGACGGCTCATTGGGTTAATGGGTGGCCCGGCCCATTGTTATTAAGGCCCATGGGTAGTCCACTAGCCTAGTGGGTGAGGCCGTGGGCTAGTTTTTATGCCCATGGGTACCCGGTGGGCTAGCCCAGTAGCCCAAACCGTTGCCTAGCCCGTTGGCCTAACCCATTGATTAAAGGAAGTGTATGAAGGGTTGATCTTGAGATATTATAGAGGAATTTCTTAAGAAAACTCCCTCAACTACTAAAATACTCAAAGTAATTGCACTAAACTTAGTTTAATAGATACATATTTTTCTAGTAGTCAAGCAAATTTGAATTAACCATTTGACATTTTTTTTTATTAAAGATAAAAATAAAAAACTATATAAAGCCTTAATAAAAAAAAATTAAATAAGTTTCCATCAACAAAACAAAAAATTAAATAGATTTAACTGTAAAAAAATTTGTAATTAAGTATTAAATTCTTTCCTTAAAAAAAAAATAGATTGATTATTCCCTTATAAAAAATTGATTTTTTCCTTATAAAAATAATAAAATAATATGTTAATACAAGCCCATGGATAGCCCATTAGGCCCAACCCAATAGCCCAACTCGCTAAAGATAAAACAGGCATTGCTCATGTGCAGGGTCATGGGCTGAGGTTTTCTCTTTCAGCCCAACCCAACCCGACCTGTTAACTAGTTAATAGCCCATTATGCCCAGCCCATTGTGCCCATGGACCAAGTAAAAATGGGTTGGACCAGTCTGACCCAGCCCATTGACGGCATGTCCAGTAATCCATGTGTGGTATTTAAAACACCCTCCTAATTATATCATGAATCTTTTAGATAAACCTCTTAAAGAATTAGAAGGATTAGTATACTATTATGTGTGATTTGATCAAAATTTTGATTTTTTAGCTTCAAAATGAGAAACTCTCATACCATTCAATGAAATTGGTATACCCTATATCTGACATGTCTCTTGATCATTTTAGATATTTTAGGGGTATTTCTATCATTTTAGTTGTTTTTAGGGTAGTTTGTTATTTTTCATATTTCAAGGGTGTTTTGAAAATTTTAAGGGCATGAATATGACGTTTATTTTAAATATTTTTGGACATTTTTGTTAGTTTATAGGTATGCATTCTCTTCAAATTGAGAATGTTTTACAGAGCGCACAACATATATATCAATATATCAACTTCAAAGGAAGGTTTTTTTTAGGTCAATTATTTCAGTTTGAGTAAATTTTTCTGATTTTCAAACAACAAGAAATGAGAAAAACTGGAAAGAAACATTATTAATAAACAATTTTAAGAAATTTTTAACATCACTTTCATAAAAAGTTTATAAAAATATTTGTTAAACTAATGTTTTTAAAGCATCAATTAACTTTTCTCTTAAACTAAATATATCACTTTCACTTTCAAATTAGTTAATAAACAATTTTAGAAAAATTTTGATATCACTTTCATGAAAAATATAAAAATAAAATAAAATTATTAATTTTTTTTTTTTTTTCCCCTTAAAAAGTTTCTAAGTGTATTTCTCAAACTAATGTTTTTAAAGCATCAGGTAACTTTTCCCATAAACTAAATCTCTCACTTTTAGATCTAGCCAGTCTTCACTGTTTCAACTAAGAAGAAAAAAATAATGCAAAACTTTTGTCAGCGGTTGTCTAGTCCTATCCCATGGCCCCATGGCTAATAACTGAGCCGGGGAGTAATGTCTCCTTCTGCCTAATGGGCAGGTCACAAGAGTGCCCCCTGTCTGGAGTCCAGGGTAATCCTACCTAATTCATTATTCTGATTTTTATGATTCCAATACTGTTTTGAGCAATCTCCCGACTCAAGATGTTTGCACTGGGGTCTATGTCTTATCACAGGATGGCCCAATTCAGAGGGTCAATGTCTCAATTATCAGAATCTATATATGTATTTTGGATTGGAAGCCATGTATATACGTTAGTTGTTTGATAATGGAAGTTTCGACACCCATTATTGCTCTATCTTGTCCCTACCATTTTTGGAGGCTAGCCTGTACAAACAGTTTTTATAGCTTGTTTCTTATTGTTTCACAGTTTCAGCACAGGCTTCCCAATACCAAATATGCATATTTCATATCCTCTGTAGTAACGTAACTTGTGCCTGTCTGAATGATCCAATTGTTGTAGCAGAGGAAAGTCAAATAGCTAATAAAATCTGAGGCATCAGGCATACACAACCACAGCATAAATTGATTTTACTGGTAAAAAACTATAGATGGCACTATGACAGCAAATCTTTAACAGTCAAAGTTGTCAATAACTATTGAAATTAAAATAAGCCAACTCCCTAGTTGGTAAATTTAAATTAACCATCCAAATCAGATAAACAAGAAGTTACTCCACACTTCTTGGCTCTCCTTCCTTTGCTTCCACCTACTAACTTAATCTCCATCCTGTTCTTCATCATCTGTAGGTCTGTTCTTGATTACAAGGATGGAATTGAGGAGCTTGCAAGAGTTGAACCAAGCACATCCTCAAACAGACTAGCTCCCTCTCGGCTCCTTTTGTTCTCAACTCTTGGGCTACTGCCTGAACTGCTATTTGAGAGTGAACCAAAAGGCGCCTTTTGCAAGACACCTGTGGGGGAAGACCCCAACTGAGGACTGCCATCCCACCCTTCTGTCAAGAGGTTAAGAGCTGATGAGTTGTTGCAGGCTCTTGCAGTGCTTGTGGTGCTGGTCAAGACCTCACCCAGAGGACCCCCCATTGAAGTACCCCAAGAGATTGGTATCCAGTTAGTTTGCTTCTGAGTCGGTTCACTGAAGTCAGTGCTCATCCCCAAGTTCATTTGAATTGGCTCAAACTCACGAGATAACCTTAGAGGTGAGAGTTTGTCTTGTGTTGGTGAGGATGAGGATGATGAGAAGTCTGAGGGTGCCATAGGGATTGACATTGAGAGCTGAGTCCAGTCTGATTTCAGTTCTTCTGGCCAGGACATGACAGAGAGATTCGACTGGTCCTTAGGCAATTCATCGATGAATTGGCGAAGTGGATGTTGATCTTGGCATTCCTGGTCATTGAAGTCTAGGAAAGAACCATAGCTTTTAGAATTTAGGTAAGAACCCCTATGTGAAGGATGAAGGAGGGAATCAGTGGAAACTAGCCCAAACTCTGATTGAGAGGATTCCTCTAATGGTATCCCTTGTTTCAAAATGGTAAAAGTGGGTTCATTAGATTTCAGGCTGATAGTGGAGGACATTGTGGAGAGGCCCCGTGGATCTTGCATTCTGGCACAAACATTCTCTCTGTTCCAGAAAAGGAAAGAAATATCTATATTGAAAAAAAAGAAAAAAAAAAAAAAAAGAGTAGCCAAGGAAAAGGAAGCAGCTTACAAGTATCATTAAGTATCATTATAACCTCTATAATGTCTACCATAAAGGCCTCTATTCAATTATCCAAAGATATTGGGAACGGAGGATATATAAAAAAAGGAATCCTACGCCTCAACCATAAGGACTAGTCACTTTCACCAAAGTAAAGATAAAACGATGGGGTCTACTTTAAAGTAAAGTGAAGCAAGTAAATAAAGTGCAAGTATGCAAACTGTTTTAAATTAAATGTCTTCTTAGCTCAAAATTTAAAAGGTATACTAAGAACTAAACAGATAAAGGAAGCTCTAATTCACAAAGTATTTTTATTTTTCACCTGCTGACAATGGCATCCACAGAAGGATTGGAAGCACCACCAGGCTGCAAGTTCTTGAACTGGTGCTGTGTCATAGCAAGGTTGTTGGGTGCACCACTGCTGGGAATTACCACTGTTGACAGTGAGGAGGTCCCTGGTACAACTTTTGAATTAGTGGTCCCAGGGGCAGCATGGCCAGTTTGGCCTTCCACAGGCTTTCTTGAACGATGGCGGCCCCGATTTATGTGCCTTTCACAGTACTTCTGGTCGGCAACAGCATCTCTTGAGCACCGCCATTTCTTTCCATCCGTTCGACGACACCTTCCAGGCTCAGGATCGGTATTGCCAGAGAAACCTAGATGGAAAGAGCCCCAACCCACTGCATAAAATTCAAAATGAAAAACACCAATAAAATGATAGGGATTAAGGAAAAAGACTAATCAGACAAAAAGGGGGGAAAAGAAGAAGAAAATGAATTCTGCATCAAAGACAGTATCACTTTGTAGCTTAAAAACACAGCATATCTTGAATATTGGATAAAACTTTCTACCAAAAATTAGCTAAAAGCTTGGAGATCACTGCTGATGCTGTAATATATAACAGTACAAGAAATAGCAGCCGACACTTAACATATAAGAGTAAAGTAAGATGACGTACACAAATGGGGTACAAAAATGTAACGAATATATAAGAAATTACATGAATTGTAAGGCGAAGATCCAGTAGCTGAGCCAGACAAGCCATAAGGGTAGAGGGATCTCTTGAGAGGGAAGAGCAAATTGGAGGGCACAGCCACATTTGATGTGATGTACTTGTAGATCAAGGCCTGATGCTCTAGCTCTATCCACTGAGATGGAGTAAATGGTCCCCTAACTCCAGCAAAACTCCCATGCATGCTTGAATTCAAGCTTCCAGAACCATAAGCTGAAAAGAGACAATGTAAATAACTTGCCCATAACTTGTACGGGAATCACACATAATATGAAAAAACACACACACACACACTAAAGAAACAGAGAAAACCAAGAAAGTCTTATCCACTAGTTCTAATATTTTTCCTATCCTTTCTTGCCCTTTTCCCCTTTGGTTTCCATCAGTCTGAGAGCGTTGAAAATTATACCAAAACTAATTTAAAGCAGAAGTACCAAATATATAATACAAGGAAAACTCCACCCTTTTTTGCTTGACAAGACTCAAAACTAAAATTTTCCAACAAATAACAATGAAAAAGACCCGCACCAAACATGAAAATGAAGCCACCTAATAACTTTTTTAGCAGAACCCATCTTTTGTGCTAGAATAATGTGCTTAAATCTGTCTTCACCAAATCCCATCTCACAAAACCAAATACAAATCTTCCCCAAAAGACGAAGCATACTCAACTCAAACCACACCAAAGATCGTGTTAGAGGATTACCTGCATTTCTAGAGTAGGCAGAAGGTGTGCGTTGGTAGTAAGGGAAAACTGAGTTGTGTGTGGCTTTATCCACTAGTCCACCATCCTTACTTAGAAAAGGAACCTCTGATTTGACCGAAGAGAAGCTCAGCATAAGCTCTTGTTGGCGATTATCAGAAATGGGCAAAGTATTAGATCTCAATAAAGGAGTGCCCTGGTGCAATGACATTGTCTTGTAAGCTGAAAGACTATCACTTTTAGCCATTTTAGAACTCTTCCAGTCATCTTCACCAGCCCCAGATTTGTGTTGCTTAACTAACCCAGATCCAAGACCCTTTAGCTTGGTTTCAGGGTCTGAGACCTTGGAAGATCCTCCTCTACCTTCAGGACCTACCAAATCCTCCAAACCCATTACCCCAAAATCCATTTTGGAGATACTACCATTCTACAAGACTCTATTAAGCATCATGAAGAGGAGGAGAGAGGTTAGGCTTCAAATAGGGAAGAAAGAGGAAGAGAGGCGCATCTGATGAAGCGTGGGTTTTGTACTTTGTTGAGCTGAGTTTTTTAAGTAAGCTTCGAGAAGGAAAAAAATAATTAGAGAGAGAGAGAGAGCGTGTGTGTGAGAGAGTTGAAACTTAAAACTGAGGAGCAGACAAGGCTATAGTACCAAACCAAACCCTCGTTCTCAGACACATATAATAACATATTATTGTGCTTTTTTTTTTTTTTTTGATAACATATTATTGTGCTTTTAATAGGCACTCTCACAAGTTTATCCATTTTTTATTTTAAGGATATTAGAAAGCTTTAGAGTAAAAAACATTCTTGGTAAAAATATATATATATGTTTGGCCCATTTTTTTTTTAATAAAAAAATTTAAAACGTTTCTATTTAAATAAAATAACATTAAGAATAAGTTGATTCAAACTCAAAAAATATCATTTGTACACACAAAAAAGAATTATCTCCATTTAAATGGGTCTATTTCATGATTGAGTTTAAACACTATAAATTTAAAAATATATATAATATCATACTATTTTAAATTTTAAATTAATTAACATTTGATAAAATATTATATTAAAAAAATCCTCTGTATCTGAACTAAAATGGAAAAATAAAAAATTTATTGAGAATATATTTATTATTGGGAAAAACTTGTGTTTAGTACTTTAAGTATTCCTAAATTAATTTAAACATCTAGTTATATGAACTATGAACCAATAAAACATAGGTAACACTACTATCGTTTAGAAAAAATAATTAAATTCAACTATATATTTGACTCTAGCTAATTAAGAAAATTTAAAAAAAAAAAAAAAAAAAAATCTTAGGTTACATAAATCTGAACTGGGCAAAAAGTAAAAGAGAATGACGAATCTCTCTAAGCTGGTCATTGTTTGGACTTTGGGGTATACGTATATTGCTAATGGACTGAGAAATTGACTAAAATACCCCTAGGCCTTAACCGGATTGGAGAATGACAAAGGCATACGGTAAACCCACTCTTGTTATTCTAATCCCAACAAAGATTCTGGAGTTCTTCCAAAATTCGCTCGCAAAATATCAAATCTAATCTTTCACAGCTACTACAAGTCTACAACAACAAAGATTCTTGGACAAGAAATGGCATGACAATATCCTTCATGTCATACTTAACTTGGTTGATTTCCACAAAAGTCCTTGCTAAAGATTCCTGTCTTCTTTCTTCTTCTTTTTTTTCTTTTTTTTTTTTAAATAATTTCAATATATTTCTATAAAATTTTGCAGTTCGAACATTTTCACTCTAAACAGCAAACCTTCAATTGCTTTGCGTGTGAGGAAGTGTCAAGTAAGTTTCAAAACTCTTGACAAATTTATGTTTTTTTGTTCTTGCTATAAGAAGAAATTGTGATATCATCTTTATTAGTTTATTTCTTATGTATAATTTTTTAAAATTTCAATTTTTCTAAGAACAAAAGATAATCCAAAAAACCATTTGTGTAAGTTTTGGATTAGATTTAAAAATAAAAATAAAAACTAACTTGTTTATATAATGTTTTTTTTAAGTGAAAAAGAGACTAATAAGAAGACAATCAAAAGAAATTAAGGGGAAAAAAGGTAATAACTTAGAATGTTGAAGCATCATTGATTATGTAGTAAATCTACAAAGATACTTGCTGAAATAGTATATCCTTTTAAAACTCATGAGTCATGAAGATGATTGTATCGCCATTTGACATCATCTCACGAAACACTAGTATTAAAAGTTACCATGTAGTACATTTGGTTGATGTTGCAATTTTGAAAAAGCTAGCAAGCATTGGTTGTGTCAAAAATTTAGCAATTTAACATCATAAAAAACTACTTTATTTATATTACTTTCTTACTTTACAAAACTCTTAACATTAGTGATTGTATTTTAGCATTCAACACAATAAAATAATATATTTAATACAATAAACAATAACCATTACAATAAATAATCTGAGCTACAGTGGTAACACAATAATTTTTTTTTTTTTTTTTTTAACATTTGAGTTACAATGCACAGGCAGAGATGTGCATTGTAGCTCAGTAGCAAAAAATTAAGCCTTTAGCTCTACTGATGTCGTTGAATTTTGCTATATTTTGATGGTAAATTTAGCATTTTAGGAAAATGCCTCCACTAATACCAATGCTCAAGCAAAACAATTGGATTAGCCTTTTTGCAAAAAACTTATTGTTGGATATTATTAGGGACAGAGTTGTTATGGAGGCAAAGGGGCCGCTTGGTATGTGATTTTAAGCCACTTTTTTTTCAATTTTTAAACAACATTACACGTATTTTCACACATTTTTCACCCATACGTATTTCCGAATAATACAAACAACATTACTTTAACAATGTTACCAAACGGCCCCAAAGGGACTTTGGATGAGAACATGATGAATCGAATGGCCTATCATGACTTATGAGAACAGAGACATTGACCATTATGATATCATCATCTATATTTTCATGCCCATGGCATGACGAAACAAATTGATGAAATGCAATATATGGGTGTAGATGGTATATGGAAAACCACATTCATAAATATAATATGAAAATTGTTGGAATATTCATTTGCGAGTAGTATGGTTGATAATAGCTACCTAGATTTTAGTTGTTAATTTTTTTTAATCAACAATAAACATTAAGGTTGGAAGAGGGTTCTCCATGGGTTAAATGGTCATATTTATTGTCGCAAGTAAGAGACTTGAGTACGAATTTCTCTTACACCAAAAATCAATTGTTTCTTAACTTGTTAATAAATACTATTGTAATATCTATCAAATACTATAATCCAAAAATCAAATCCTATAGTGTTTATTAAAAGAAAACAAAATTCAAGGTTGATAATATCTATTACTTGCTAATGGCATAAATAAAAGAAGCGTGGCTTCCAAGAAAAAAATTAGGGTTTAATAATTTTTTTTATCATTAAAAAAGTAGGAGGTGGTCACAAAAAGGGTTTACATAAATAGACGTTACTATAGTAGTATCTTACCACTAAGTTCAAGCTTATAAACAAGAAAACTAGTGAACCATAGCCGTTATCTCAACTCACAAAAGCACTAGTAAACATTGAGCCAAAACGTGGAGTTTTGTCTCAAACATTTTTCAATATTATAGATATAACCATTTATTAACATAGTAAATCATTTAAAGATTATTCTAGAAACAATTTCCACATAATGCTATATTTGTTTTGGGTTCACAACTAAAGATAAGTTTTTTTTTTTTTTTTTTTTTTTTTGAGAAGATAAAGATAGCCGAAACTACATTATTGATCTTTGAAGTTTACCCTGTAAGTACAACTGGTCCCTTAAGTTTCAAGTGTGCGCTATTGGTCCCTCAAGTTTTAAAAATGAACAATGTTAATCCTTCTGTTAATTACTGTGGGTACCTAAGGCATGCTTAGGCATGCTTGGCAACGTCCTAGGCATTCAAGCAACGCCCTTGGCCGTCCTTGGCATGCTTTGCAACGTCCTCGGCATGCTTGCAACGTCCTTGGCCAACCTCAGCATGCTTTGCAACCTAGGTGTCCCACATCGAAGGAAAATCCCCCCACTTTCTGCCTTATAAGTTGTGAAGCAAAGGGAGTAATGTACCACCAAGCCTCTTGTGATCACAGAGATGCTTGGTGGTACACTACTCCCTTTGCTTCACAGCTTATAAGGCAGAAAGTGGGGGGGTTTTCCTTCGATGTGGGACGCCTAGGTTGCAAAGCATGCCGAGGTCGGCCAAGGACGTTGCAAGCATGCCGAGGACGTTGCAAAGCATACTGAGGATGTTGCAAAGCATGCCGAGGACGGTCAAGGATGTTGCTTGAATGCCTAGGACGTTGCCAAGCATGCCTTAGGTACCCACAATTACAATTAATAATATTACTTATATGGTTAACCGAATAATGACTTGTCATTTTTTTTAATGATGTGTCATTTTTTAATTTAAAAAATTACAAAAATTATTAGAAATTACTAAAAATATTAGTATATATAAGTTTTACAAACTTATTATGCCACGTGAGTGACTTAAAAAATAGTTTTACACATCCAAGCATCCTTATCATTTTGGTAAAAACTTAATAATTAAAAAAATTAAAAACTGCTTATTTCTCCCCTCAGCCTTTCTCTCTCATGTTCTTCGTTTGCCATCTCCTAGAAAATACCCAATATCAAACTCTAATTCAACTGACTCATTTGCACAATATTAGCGTCTCTTATGAGTCAGAATCAACGATGAATAACTTTATTCAATTTCAAAATATTTTCTAAAGTCTACCCTTTTGTTTCAATTTCACTAGGGTTTCAAATCTAAATATAATCTTGATCTTCTTTTTAAACCTAATTCAAAATTTCCACAATGCATATGAAGCCCTATGTAAAAAGACGAAAGAGCAACAACTCCATATACTTCCAAATCTAGATCCTATTTGTATCGACTACATAGTAATGGATTACAATTGTTTCAGATACTAATAAGTTATAAGGATTCAAACAAAAACTTAGGTGTGGTATTTGAAAGTTCAAAAATTAAGGCATGAAAGTTAGAAATCTTCAAATATTTGTCAACAGGAATAGGCGTTTAGCTTACGAGCTACCGGCATCGGATCCAGACCTCCACAGTAAAGGTGTAAAGTGTCGAGTGTAATAAGATCCCGACACTTTCGCTGCTTCAATGGGATCTCTGTTACCCGACGAATGAAGGCTTCCTGCTCCTTTGTAATATGAGGACGAATGCTAGCTGAAAATAAGGGAAGTAGACGGTGTTGGAAGTTTGAAACAAACAAACAAAGGAAAAAGAGTAGACGGGATTAACCTGAATCCTTGACAAAAGTCCAAGTGTTGTCAAAATAACCATGGGACATCATCTCCCATTCTTCCTAACGACACACCCAGTTCATCTCTTTTACAAAGAAATACCTACCCCTCCAATTCCTATTGGAGTCGGGCATATTAGATACTAGCTTCAGCCCTTTCTTCCTTGTCGCAAAATGGTATATCTCTTGAGACGAGACTATATGTTGAGGTCAATAGCACCAAAAGAACTCATCAATGGTTAATTGACAGTTCTCGCCACTTAGAAGACCCCACAAAATCTCAACCCCGATGAATATCCTCTAAGCGTTAAGGGCAATTTGGCTGACGGACAAGCCAAAAAAATTGGCTAGCTGACGGTGTAGCGTCGTTAGTGGTAGTCTCAATCTTGCTGTGAACATGGCATCATACATGCTAACGTCCATAGTCTTTCCCGAGTAGCATTTCTCAAACTTCCCAAGGAGACAGATTGGGATGTCATCCGAAATCTGGTAACGGTCTCGTAAGGTTTTGAAAACTTTGTCCGACATCGTCGGCAAAAGGTCATTGACAGTCCATATCTTGGGGAGGATGAAAGGGCAGTCATCTCTTGGGGCTCCCGAGGTGCTATCTAAATCCTCCTCATCACCATCATTATTGTCCCCGTCACTCTCTCTTTCTTCCCCCTCCTCTTCCTCATTACTCATCACTCCCTCATCTTCCTCACTATTCATCACTCCCTCATCTTCTCCTTTATAACTTTCCACTTCCTCGTCAGAAGGTTGGGCTGACGTTTCCCTCTCTAATGATCAGGAGAAGCCCTCCTCGGGCTCGTGACCTGATGGGAAGACCTCATCGTAGCCTACTCCATCGCGAATTAACGACTGTTCACTCGTCACTTCTCTAGACATCCGACTACCTACAAGCGACGGAGGCATTCTAAGAACCTAAGTTGATGGCCTTTCTAAAAAATATGTAAATTTTCATAGCCAAGAGAAAAGGATAAAAGTAAAAAACAGAAGGTAATAAGAGCAAGGGTGACTTACCAAGTAAATCTAACGGACTCTTGGAAGATGACAGTCTTAGCTAAAACAAGATGACGTGGGCAAAGTTCTCAAAGTGACGAGTTTGCTCTGATAGTCAACAGCAGTAAAATAGAGGAAAATGAGGGGAGATGCGAGATATATATAAGGGAGGATATGCACAAAAGACAAAGTGACGCCCTCGTCAAGAAGTAGAGCCAATTGAGTTACGTGTCCAAGCATTAAATAAAGGCTGCTCGAGGAATCGCCCATAAATGATTTTCCCTCTCTCCTGAGCAAAAGAAAACTAATAAATAAAGTTCAACTCCATAATCCGTCAGCTTAAACTGATGAAGCTATGGAGTAAGGGACAGCTGATAAGGATAAAATTGTAAATATGAACACTCACTGATGTAAAGGCATAAAGCAACGTTCCAGACAAACCCATTGGCATTGTATCCATTGACGCATGACAACAGTAGGGAGTCTACGGTTCCAAGCTGACGTGGTCAACCTGGGGTGAAGATGGAAAGCTAACGCTAATAAGCAGAAGGGGGTATGCGAGACTGACAGTTCTGACGTGGCCCCACTTGGTCTCCACGTATGCTGTATATGGAAATATCTTATGCCCCACGCTCAATGCTAATTAAAAGGACTCCTACAAGGAAAGGGTTCCGCAAAATACTTTCATAGAAACTCTTATAAGGAAAAGACTTCTAAGCCAAGAAAGAGACGTCAACCCTTTACTACTATAAAAACCCAAGACTCTTATAAACTAAGGTACGCATAATTCACTCCAGCTCCGGCACTCTAGAGTTGTGAGAAGTTCTAATTTGACCTTCGGAGGGTATTTGGCCGGCACCACATCGGTGCTCTCTGTTAGGTCTTCTCTTTTCGTTTTGCAGGTATTGTTTCGAGCATATGAGGCCGTGTGACTTACTGTTGATTTTTCGGCATCATCACCTACCATCAAGTTACATCCCATATAGTGTCACTATTTAGTAATTCGGACACGGCCATTGGGGTATGGTTCAATAACCTAAACTAATGTAGTACCACAAGCCCCCCAAATCTAGGTCCATATGCCCTTCCAAAGATAAAACAAAATCCGTTTCCACCAAACAATATGGTGTTGGGCTAATAGCTTTTAATAAGGCCACGATATTTATGAGCTTTTGCATTTAAAATACTGAAAATGCTTAAATACTACTGTGAATTTATATTATTATTATTTTATTTTTTTTACAAAGATGTGTCATAAAATGTTTAAATTACTCTTTATAAGTGACACATTAATTTATAAAACCTACTTAAGAAAAATTATAATATTATAGCATCACTCTAAAATTTTTAGTCAATATCTTGAAATTAAACCACTTTCAAAGAATTCATCTCTGTAATTATTTAATATAGGTATAGAGAACTACACACACTTGAATAAATAAAAAATTGATTATCACCTTGCATGTGGTATTAGTTCATTTTTAGAATTTCTGATTATTAATAATCTAATATGTGTAATATACTGTGAAATGGGATAGTCATAGTATTTTACACATCACAGACAAAATAAAATGAAATACAACTAAGTTTAAAATATGGCCACTGAATGGGGTCTAGATTAAAGTTTTGGTACAATGATCATTGAATTTGGATTTGAATTGTAAAAGAGCCGACATGAGAGGAGAAATGTTGGTTGGGTGACTTTCCTGCTGAATTGTTGAATTCTATCTAAACTGATAGATGGTATATTTTAGTGGGAATTGATTAGATCAATTTCTCGGTATTTTGTTGGTAAGTGATTCTTGTAACCAAGCAAATGTGGTGTTTTTTTATATATATTTATTTTGAGTCCTCCTACAGAGAACGGTTTTGGTCTCCAAATAAAGAAGAAGAGAGAATGAGCCAGTGTACCCCTAAGAGCAACTGCATCAGTTGATGTAAAATTGTGCAAAATGGAAAAAATGTGCTCATTTTACACATTTTAAGCCAAAAAAACACCCAAATTAGTGGGTGTAAAATTGTGCATATATACATGGTTACTGTAGCACTTGCATTTATTATTTTATTAGTTTTTTTTCTCTCCTTTCTGTCTCTCTGGTTGCTCTCACTCTCGCTGCTGCCGATCATCAGAGAACGCCACACCATGCATCAACAAAGAACACCACATCAAAAAATTTCTTCCAAAATCAAGTAAAACAAGAAATTAGTATTACACAGGATTTGTTTGGTTGCCAAGAAAAACAAAGAGAAAACAAGAAATAAAGAAAATTAACCAAACACAGAGAAAATCAATAGATCTTTGGTTGCCGATCGTCTTTCCTTCTATTTCTACTCTTTTCCACCACTTTGTCACCAACCAAACAAGAAATAAAGAAAATTAACAACAAAAAAAAGGCTTGAAGGACCTGGATCTTCAATGCTAAGATAAGCATAAGAAGACCGATCCAAGAAGCGAGCTATTTCGATCACCGAACCACTAGAACTGGATGCCGACGAAAACAACGGAGCTTGCACACCGACGAAAACAACTGCTACTTTTCTTTGCATGTTCAGTTTGGGTCTGCGAGAGAGTGTTGGGTTTGGGTCTGTGAGAGAGTGTTGGTCCTGTGAGAGAGAGGGGCGGTGAGGGAAAGTAATAAAAAATGATAAAAGAATGAATATTTTATTAAATAAATGTGTAGAATAAATAAACGGATGTGGATGTTTTGTAAAAATAGATGTGTAAAATAGAAAAAAGTAGTTTTTTTTGTGCAAAATAGAAGGAAAATTTGCATCAATTAATGCAATTGCTCTAAGTAATACATATTTACCTCTTGGGATGGTCTTCCAAGGCATATGATCCCTTCCTAATATATGGCCAAATACTAAAATTTTGGCCTTCAAGGAATATGATCCCTTCCTAATATATGATATCACCAAGACTTTTTTGGTCACATAGGTTAGGCAAAAAGAAAGAAGTATACTGCCAATAAAAATTGTCAATTAGCTCATAGGTAGGAGCTAATAAAAATTATCAACTAGCTCATCGCTTTGAACTAACAAAAATGAAAATGATCAGTATTGGATTGGCCATAGGCCATTTGTCTGACTCATTTCATGTCTCCCCCTTCTAAACCTTTATAAGTAGAAAGTAAAACCTTTATAAGTAGAAAGTAAAAGAGCATGTCATACTACTAAGTTAGGTATTTTAAGTAGTTGGCATTTCTTAGTGTGTTCATAATATCTAAGATTCAAATCCTCTCATAACTATTAAATTTTATATACATACACACAAAACAAAACACCAAGTTATAAAACAAACAAAAAAATAAGTTGTAATGGTCAACTCTCTCCTTCAGGACACAAATCCAAGTATTACTAAAATAATGTGGTGATAGGCTTTTTGTCATTAACAACAATGTTTTGATGGTATGGACTATTTTGACACAATATATTATACTAATATTAGATTACGCACTTGGGACTAAAATGCCATTTTTAGATGGTTAGATAATGAGAGAAGATGAGTTATAGTTCAAACCATATATATGGTGCCCAAACCCAAGGGTGCTTCCTTCAGGGACGAAGAATTTGGTCTCCCAATTTATTTGTTGGTGGGTTTTCTTACGCTCCTACTGGTTGTTGCCTCAAATGTTGCCCTGATAGCCCAACCCCCTTACCTTTGTGGTCATAAGCCTAGTTCTAACCTACCCTCTAATTTCCCTTCTCACTCGAAGTATTGCTCTCTCTTTCAACTCTCTCTGTCTCTCTCTCTGTCTCTCTCTCTCTCTGTTTGCCAACCCCCTCTCCATTCGTCCCACCTTCTCTTTTATAGTTTCCTCTTAGTGGGGTCCAAATTATTACTTTTGCATCAATTCCCATGCAATTCCACTCCTGCCTAGAATCCCAAGGAAAATGGTTCCTTTTGAGAATTCTCTTGAAACTTGTTCCTGACGCCAAATAGCGTTCAGCAGCGAACTTCCCAAAGGCACTAACTATGCTCGGGAATCAACCTGAATTTGACCGTCCCCTCCTCAGCCTCCCCTAGCTTGTTAGTCGGTATTGGACCTAACTTGACCCAAACACAGTAGTTTTTTTTTGTTTTTTCGAGCACCAACCTTACACCCTTGCGCATTTGTCATTGGGCTGGGCCTATCCCTACAGTGTTAGGTCAGTTTCAGTTACTTGAGACAACCTTGGTTACCCGGGCCAGCCTTGGGCCTTAGTTACCTAGGCCATTCTTGGTCACCTGGGCCTAAGTCCCTACAATATACATGGGACACACAAAAGACTTTTTTTTTTTGTTTGTTTGTTGTTGTTGTTGTTGTGTGGATAAAAGGTTAGAAAACCAAAAATAATGTATTTAAATTTCCGTGGGTACATGTGCAAAAAATAGTGTGTGTTATTAACTTGACTTAGAGCATTTATTATAATTTGAAATTACTACATTTTCTAATCACAAAAAAACCTAGGGATGTTTTTAAATTAAGATAAATTTTTTTTTTGACAAAGTAAATTAAGATAATTAATATCATAATTTGAGATAAATCAATGGTACAAGATTAGAAGAAAATAATAATAATAATCCGCGCCACCCATTGTTCTTGGCATGGGGCACGGTGGTAAACTTGACTTAAGGCTAGTCTTCTTTGTCTTTTCCTAATATTTGAGTCCGTTTAGATTGAGTTTATTTTTACTGAAATTGAAAACTGAAACTGAAAACACTGTAGCGAAATAATTTTTAAATGTGTAAATATTATTATGGGACCCATTTTTAATAAAAAATGGTTGAAAAATGTAAATAGATGCACTATTTACCATTAACTTGTCAACAATTACGGGCTGAAAAAAAAAAAAAAAAACACCGCAGATTACAAAAAGCAAAAGTCAAATTAATTTGAATCCAAACGGGCTAGTACCCTAATCTTGACTCTTGAATCTTTTATTTTTTGATAAGATTGACTCTCGACTCTTGAATCTTAACCTCCGGCTCTCCTGTTATTTTAATTATCAAGTTCCGATTTCCGAGTTCCAACCTGTGTCGAAAAATCCGAAGCCATGGCCTTAATAGCAATACCTCCGCAACTAACAACGTTACAAAACCTGCCACCTAAACCTCTTACTGCTCCACCATCCAAATATTCCTTAACCTCTCCTCCTCCTCCTAATGCTTCCTCCACCTCCACTGTTACCTTTTCCTATTACCCGACAAAATCAGCCAACTCTGTCTCTGTCAGCAATACTACTTGTACTAGTAGAAGATCGAGTCTCGTTGTGAGGGCCTCCACTTCGCCGTTCAGCCCAAATATCGCTGACACCCTCGGTGATGTTAACATTTTCACCGCCGCTGGTGACCCCGTCTTCTTCAAGGACCTCTGGGATCAGAACCAGGTGTGTATGCGTGTGATTTTGTGTGTGTACATGTATATACTTTTTTGAGTTCCATTTCTGAAGATTGGAGCTTGATTTTTTTTTGCTTGCAGGGAATAGCTGTTGTTGCACTTTTGAGGCACTTTGGATGCCCTTGCTGGTAATTACTAATTAGTCTTCAACACCTGCTTATTGACAATAATGTTTTTTTCTTTCTTTCTTTAAAACCAAAAAGCTTGACTTTGTTTCTGACTTGTTAGCTATTTTGGTTGTTTTTCTAAGTTGGGAACTCGCTGCTTCTCTGAAAGAAGCGAAACCAAAATTTGACGCAGCTGGTGTCAAATTGGTGGCAATTGGTGTTGGCACTCCTAACAAAGCTCGGATTCTTGCAGACCGGGTCTGTTTCTTTCTCCTCACATGTTACCTGAATGTATTTTCAGCGCTAGTTTGATACTCTAATTGGCACTTTTGATAAATAGTGGGGGAGGGCGGATTCGAACCACGTACATCAGGCACCACAAAGGGTGCCAGATTCACTAGGCTATCACTTAAAACCTTTAATTGACACTGTTTTTTAACTCTTATTTATACTTTTAATTTAGAAAATTGGAAGCTTTGTCGAGATAGCTATGTTTTTGCACTGAAAATTTGTGGTTAGAAGAATAGAAACCCAGCTGAACTACTCTGAACAAATTTATACTCTTTAATAAGTTAGGAATAAACATATTTTGTCATTGATTTTGAATAGACTTTCTATCCTTCATTTGATAAAATCATTTCCCATTTTTTTAGTTGGATGGTGTCATCACTACTCTTGCAAATGGCACATTCACCATGTTAAGTAGGGGCTTGTATTGTTTAAATGTTCCTAGTATCTTGAGTGTTGGTGCAATGGAAGTGCTTAAGAAAAATGGTGCTAGCCTTGACAACCATAATTGGATAAAAAAAAAAATCAATTCCATGGTAGGCAGGGGCTTAGATGTTTCAAAACTAATAAGTATTTAAAGTGCCTATGAATAATGAACTGTGCTTAAAGATCAGGGTGGTTGTCTCGACTCTTTGATATTATTTCTAAGGTAGTGATTTTGTCCTGTTTTGGCATTCATTTAACTTTCTTGCACTGAAAAAGCATGAAGTCATATATAGCCAGTCACTATCATGTCTTGTGGCTTGCTTGTTTAATAAAACAATGACACTAAAAAATAAGCATGATTGAATGACTATGACCATTGGTGTTGTTCATATGTTTGAAAGGTTTCTTCAAAACTTTTAAGAACCGTATGATGGGCTGAAAATCATCTGGTTTCATCTCATCAAGCACGGCTATTATGGTGGACTCATATCTGTTTAAATAAGCATACCATGTGACATGACAATGGCATGCATCATTAATTGCTTTACTATTAAATGGAGGTTGTTTTGAGCTATTATTACCAATAAAGCTCAGTATTTACAGCTTCTTTGGATGGAAGAGAAGAAGAGGAATAGATTTAATAAACCTTGTTTGGTTGGATGTTATTTAAGGGAGGGGGGGGGGGGGGGTGGGGGGGGATGGATTTGAAGGGGTATCATATCCCTCCTAACCTCTTTTTTATAAATTTCCCCAAATTCAAGGAATTTGGAGGACTTAATTTTTTTTTTAAAATGTCAATTTGCCTTTATGAGTCAAATTATATCTATTTCTTTAAAATTAACAAATGAGGACCATAATTGTCAATTTATATAATCACTTCCTTCCCTGATTTAATTTTTAAAACATCAAAAAAGAGGGGAGGGATATCCATTCCCAACTTAATAAACATCCAAACAATGGGAGGGGCTAACCATTCCCCTACTCTCTCCTCTCCTTCCCCCTCTTACCCTCTACTCTCCTCTCCCATACACTTCTAAATACACTATTAGTCTGCTTGGTCTAGTTTATAATAAAGGACAGGTCCTAAGGTAAAGTTTTTTCTTTTGTTAATGGTCACTGAACACTTGCATGTCTAATTTATCATAGTGAAATTTGTTACAGTTGTCCATTATTTTCATATAGTTGTATCTTGCATCACAATTCTTGGAAAGACACATCAAGTCACATTTGGACACTTGATTAAAAAACATCATTTTGCTGCACTTCAGAAGTTAATCTAGCATGGTAGCATGTTTCATTTATCATATTGGGTAATATGCCTGCCTCAATCCAACAAAAAAAATGCTTTCCTCTTCCTGAAAAATGAAATGAGTTTTTCCTCAAAACAGATATTTGGTCAATCAATGTTGGAGATACCGGGATATTGAAGTTTCAATGACATAGTTAAAATACCAACAAGGCTTTAGATTATAGCAGAATGTTTCAGATTGGAGATGTAATTGCCAATAGATTTTTAATACAATGGAAATGGCAATATTTCTGCTGACACTACTGGCAGATCTGAAGCCATCATTGCATTTTGTTTCTTTTAAGGTAAAACAGTTTTACAATTGGCCTTTACTTGGTCTTTGAAGCTGATTCTTCTCCCTGATATTCAGTTACCATTTCCAATGGATTGCCTTTATGCTGATCCTGAGCGCAAGGTAAAATGTTGTGTAGTAGTACATTATGATTTCCATACGTGATATCTCCTCATTTAGCAATTGTAAAGTCTGACTGAAACGTAATTTATTTCAGGCATATGACATTTTGGGCTTATACTATGGTTTTGGCCGTACATTTTTCAATCCAGCTAGTGTAAGCATTTTTTCAAGCTTTTTGTAAAGTTGTCTCTTCTTGGGAGAGTAGGATTATTTGTGTTTTCGCATGCTGTATAGGATGATGTTTCTGCCTTAATTCTGATGCATCAGGCCAAGGTGTTCTCAAGATTTGAGGCTCTGCAGAAGGCAGTAAAGAACTATACCATTGAAGCCACCCCAGACGATAGAAGTAGTGTACTGCAACAGGTTCAGTTATTCTGTTCAATAATCAAGCATTGACCAACTATTACGTCCTTCAATTTATTTACTCAAGGCATTTGCATGTATTTATTTCTCTGTTTTGTTTATATCAGGGAGGAATGTTTGTATTTAAAGGGAAGCAGTTGCTGTATGCACGGAAAGATGAAGGGACAGGTGATCATGCCCCTCTAGATGATATTTTTGAGGTCTGCTGCAAAGTTCCTGTTGCATAAGGCAATGCAAGCTTTTGCTTCATATTTGATCCGGTGAAGCGTATTTTGAAATGCTGTTGATAAGTTTTTAGTGGGTGACACTTGCATAATAAAATAATTTCTGCCTAGTAGAATCATGGCAGCAATCATATAGTATCCATATATAGGTCTGTATAGCTGGTCAAATGCATATACTCTGTTGTGATTATAATGCTGACCAATAGAACGAATAAAATTGTAGTTGATGCTCTGTTTGTTTTGGCATAAAATATTTGCAAGAAAATATTTTCTCATTTTACCGTGTTTGTTTTGCAGTAAAACATTTAGTCAAAAGTAAAATATTTTCAGTCAATTAAATCAATCTAAGCAAATTTGTGTAAAATATTTTACACTTAAAATATTGGTAAAATATTTTACAATTTCTCTCAACTCTCACCTGACAACTCTCAGGCTGTCTATTATCCCCCTTTCACGTTATCTCTTTTCTCCCTCTCAACCCATACCTTCTCTCCCAAAACTTGGTGGCGCCACCCACCGACTGGCGCAAACCAATAGCGGCTCCACCCATCGATCGAAGCCACTCATTGACCGATGCTACCCACCAGCAATGCCACCCACCCATGGTGCCACCACCGATCGACTCCACACTCCTCCTTCCTCTCGTTTCTCTCACGAAGTTCATTGAGATTTGACTGCTAAGCGGTGGCTTGGGTTTTTAATGGTTGCTCTGATCTTGCTGGTGGCTGTTCCGGTCTTGCTACCACTACATTTGCTGGGTTGTTGGATTTTCATGTTAGATTCTTTGTTCGTGGATTTTCTTTTCAGGTTTTTGATTTGGTTTTATGAGTGTTTTAGCTTTTCTGATACGAATTTTTGGGTTGTTTTTTGGGTGGTCGATGATGATTTGGTGGTTGGTGGTTGTTTTTTTTTGGTAGTTGGTGATGGTTTTTTGAAGCTTTGGTGGTGGCTGATGGTGGTTTTAATGGCTGTGTTTTGAATGGTTGGTGGTGATTTGGTGGTTGGTGGTGATTCTGATGGCTCTTGGGTATTTAGGTAGATGATGGTGGCCGATGGAATGGGATAACAGGTGGTTGGTGGTAGGTGGCAGTTTTTTGAAGCTTTGGTGGTGGTTGGTGGTGGTTTTGATGGTTGTGTTTTGAATGGTTGGTGGTGATTCTGATGGCTCTTGGGTGTTTGGGTAGATGATGGTGGCTGATGAAATGGGATTACAGTGGGTATATTTTTGCAATGGTTGGGGGTGGCTGGATATGTGGTGGCTGGTGGTGGCCGATTTATATTTGCAATATTTAGGTCACAACACTTGCCAAACACCTGCAAATATTTTACAGTAAAATATTTTACAAGTAAAATATTTACATGTAAAATATTTTACATTTGAGAATATTTTATATCGAAACAAACGGAGCGTAAATGGAATAAACGAATTGCATTAAATAGTGACCTTGTACTATATAGTGTTGTTGCATCGTCAAGAATATTTGCACTCTTACTACCCGGAGGACGTACAAATCACTTAAGATTTCCTTCCGAATACCCATAAATCCTTTCGAGTATGTAACATGTACATCAAACAAGGTACACAGCTTGCAGAGTTGATCTCTTTGACGAGCTTAATAATATGGGATGGAGTACCTATAGATCATAAATACGTATTTGAAGCAGTTGTTATATCCCTAAAAGATATCCTATCAATTAGTGATCCGAGCTTAAAAAATACGCCATCCAAAGGAAAGATTATACTTCTTGGAGGATGATGAGGAATATTTCTACAAGGCCAAAAAGAAATCAATTGAAGTGAGTTGTTTGACTAAACTCCAGATGTTTGACAGGGTCTAGTCGTCCAACTCCAGGAACTCAACCGATAGGGTCGATCAAATGACCAACTAATAGGCATCCTAGTCATCCAACAACCCAAGTAGATGGATGACCCCAAACATAGTCTCACAAATGTACAACTCGCCTTCCACTCCAAACTTGTGTATGTGGAAAGTCTAATGCATGAGAGCCGTCATGTTGCCAAGGAGTGCTCATTACCTATGGGTCATCAGGTTCCTTTCCTGACACCATGAGATGCAATCCACCCTGATAGTTGTCACGTACCTAGGGGTTGTTAGGCACCCTCATTGACACCATGCTATACAATCTGCCTTGACAGCTGTCATGTATCAAGGGGTCGTCAGGTACCCGTCCTGACTCCATGCGATACAATCCATCGTGACAATTATCTACTTTACCTTTTAAGTTCTTAAAGTCAAAGTACAATCAAAATCTAAGTTAGCTTCTAATTGTAATAATATAATTTTACACCAAGTGTTCATTTTAATGCTAAATGACTCATTTATAATATCTAGGGCGAAAGTCGAGATGATCACCTTATCCTTACTATTAGTGACTACTAGCTGTAAACTCGTGTGAAGTGTAGGAAATTTTGACATTGTTTTTAAAAAAAGTATTTTTATTGATAAGTGAAAGAAGAAATAAGTACATGGAACTTATAAGTATTAGTCTTAAACTCAAAATTATATAATTGTTTTTCTAATGGAGTATAATTGATATAATGAAATATATATTTTGTAAGATAAGCGGTCAATAATTGTTAACTTGAATTATAAATAGTTTGTTTTTATAAATCCCATTTATAAACAGTTTGCTTTTGTAGGGATCAGGGCCCAAAATTATCTATTGGGCCTTGGCCGAGGACATTGGTTGGTCCGAGGACAAGTATACAGTAGTGAGGGTGTTAAGCTTAAAGTCCTATGAATATGTTGCAAATGGAAAGGTTGGGGAAGGCGGTCCGAGGAGGAGTTTCTCCTCGGATAAACTCCTCATCGGATAAACAAAGTACAGACCAAATGTATATCCTATTGTTCAAAGTCACCTTCCAGGAAGTTCCACTGATAGGGATGTGAGTTATGAACGTACAAGGAAGCTCAGAAATATCTAAGAGAAAGCTGCTACCACCGCATTAAATGCTCTGTAGCTAACCCTCTGACCGTATTAATGAGGAAGTGATATCTGAAAAAATGTTTTTCAGCCTTACAGCTACCCTCGAAGGCTTTAGAAGGGTGCTGATGGGACAAGGATCAAAATGAGCAATCTACTGTCCACATGTAGGGTAAAAATGAGAAGAAAGAGAGAGTATAAATTAGAGGGAAGACCCTCAGAAAGAAGGATGGAAATTTGTAAGAGAAAGCATTATAGCAGCTTGAACCATATTTGTAATCATTTTCAATCAATATATACTAGAACATACCTCCTCGGATTGTGCTGAGGACAAATTTACTTAGATAACTTCAGTCCATTTCTGTTTGATTATCCATTAAAATCCATTCTAACTGTTATCCCATTCATTAGAGCCTCGTTTTCCAACTCACTCTCTACAAATTCATTGTATTGAGCTTATTGGGCTTGGATCCAATCATACCTTGGGCCAAGGATCCAAAACACTTCCTTACAGCTTTTATAAAAACTCAACTTAATCAAGACAAAGCTTTTTATAAATGTCCATGTTTTTAACCTGAATTGTTGTAGGAAAGAGAAATGAGACCATGGTCAAAGAAACATTTAGATGTTTACATATGAACATGATTTAGCTTGCAATTGATCATACAGTCTATGCTTTTGTAAAAAAAAGTTATGTAAATATCTAGATCATGTATATGCTCATATGCTAAATCTGGTTTGACAACATCGTTTATTTTTGTAATGCCATGGAATAATGAAGAATCACTTCATTATGTTGAGGTACTACTTGGAATATCATCTTAATTTTTAGGGTAAATTGTAAATTACATCCCTAAAGTTTGGAGGTGATTGGATTTTACACCTTGGATTTTACCCCCTATAGATTTCTGAATACATTAAATAATTGTAATTAATTAAGCAAATTTGGAGGAAAAAAAGGAGAAGAAAAAGAAAGAGAAAAAAGCTAAATGCAAATTACCCTATTAAAGTGCCACATGGCAGAACTTCATGCTCTTCTGCATAGGGTCTTTGCTTTTATATATAGATAAATTGATGATTGATTTCCGATACTTAAGACCGAGTTACATGCTAGTTCACTATCAACTATGGTAACATAACATTTGTAAAGCAATCTAAACAATAAAACTTCTATACTTAATTCTTAACTAGTAGCAGACCCATGAGTTGCGCTGAATGATTTTTTTAGGGTGGTCTCATTAAATTTATTTTTTAAAATTTGGACTAATTTAATAAAGAATAATGTATTTCATAATCATTTTTTCATTATTATAAGAACAATCACAAATGTAATATATATATATATATATATATATAATTTTTCATACCGAAATGAAGAGAATACAATTTTTCTTAGAAATTTAAAAGGTAAGTTAGCGAAAATATTTATTTTTTTAATAAACTTTATTTATAACATTTTGTGTATCATTAAAAGTATATAGAATTTGGAAATTATTCTTTTATTTTTAAACAAACTTTCTCAAACCTAGATTTTTCTATCCTACAATCCAAAACACCGAAAAATATATCTTAAAAATTAATAAAAGTCAACAAAAACTACAATTCAAAATAAAAAAGAAAGGGAAAAATAGAACTCACGTCAAAGTCAAACTCTTTCTCTCGAATATGTAAAACATATTAAATGTAATGTGATTGTGGGTTCTTTTTCTTTGACAGCACACAGGCCCAAGTAGAAACAAGGATTTTGGGCCTTATGCTTAAGTTTAGTGGGCTGAGCTTGGTTCACCGTAGCTAAGTTGGGCTGATTACAAACCAAGTTATGCACAAAACATGGATCCTACAATACATACACACTAACACATAGAAAATATATACGTATTGCACAGAAAGGAACAGTAAAGAATGATATAAGTAAAAGGAAAGTGAATAAAAAACATTAGGGATCCTCAAGATAATAGAAAATGCTTCATTATTTTCTTAAGTTTTTAATGCATTATGCTCTTATTGCACTAGGATATATTACAAGGTCTAAATAAGTTCAAAAATCACAGACTTAGATAGCTTTTTAGGCTTCCAAGACTTGTGAGATTTGAATCCCTTTGAATCCAAGTGTATTCTCTAGTGTCTATCTCAGGATCCCAAATGGTGTTTTCCCTCTCTTCTCATTTTTTGAATTCTGAAGGAGTTTCCTAAATGATCTTCTCTTTGATTCACTATTGCTGAATGTCTTTCACTGTTGGCTCCCCCTCCTTTTATAATGCCCTCTTAGGGTTTTTGGTGTACCATTGATTCCCTCAATTTGTTGCCTTGGGTACTGGAACCAATGTTGTGTCAGCAACATTGGTGGCTGGCCCATTCCTTATTTTCTCACTATTTCCCCCCTTTGAGGTTCCCTTTCCAAATGTCCCTAGCTGACCTTCCTCTTCTGGGAGGTCCTAAGGGCCGACTTCCAACTCTTCTTTTCACAAAACTTCTAGATACTACTTTTTAGACCCACTTTTTGGCTACTTTACCTTTTGTCATTTTCTTAAAATGGGTAGATTCCTTTCTGATGAGTCAGAAATTTACGATCTTCATTAAGATGATACCGTCATTAACCAAGAGACAATGTTAGGCATTTATTACGCTCATTGATGACAACACATAATGGATGGAGCAACGGTCATAGAATAAGCTGTGAACTTCAGACAAAGATTTTGTAATGCACTAGTCGTTGAACATAAATACAGCAAATCATTTCCCATTGATTAGGCACTTAACTATAAAAGAGAAGGTAACAGAAGTTAAAAATACACACAAAATACTCTACAAAATCACTTTCTAGTCTATTTCTCTCTAAAATCTTTCTCCCTTACTGACTTAAGCATCGGAGGTGGTTTGGCTAACGCTAGACCGGCATGTTACTCTTCCACCCAGTTCATTTTGTAGGTTTTTCCTCCAACAGAATCGACCCAAATCACAGCTTCATCCATTCGCTATTACGAGGAGCTCAACTGTTGATTTTTTGCATCATCAATTTGGCACCTTCTGTGGGGACGCTAATCATTCAAGCCATATTTCCCAGTGACAAAAGAGTTCCTTGAAGTGCGAGATGGAAGTAGAGATTGCACCTTAGCCAGACACAGTGCAACAACAACAAATCCAAGCCCTTTTGGCTAATGTGGAAGAGCTAACTTGCTAGAACAAAGAATTGCAAAAGACAATGGAATCCCAAAACGCAGAATGTTGGCGAACAAGTGAAAACTAAAATGAAGAAGAATCAAACTCTCAAGCCAACAGGCCAGACAGGACCTTAGGAGAAGATTCCACTAGGGTGGAGAATGAGCTTCGCAATATGAGGAAGGAGATGGACGAACTGAAAAGTGCTATGAAAGGCAAAGGTGGAGAGAATCTAGATAGGATGATTTGAAGGACGGACTTACCATTCACTACTGAAGTACTGAATCGTCCCTTTCCACCAAAATTCTGTTTCCCACAGTTGGATTCATACGACGGTTCCAAGGATCCCTTGGATCATATCGAATCATTCAAGATGCTGATGCTATTGTAGATGACCCCAAACAAGGTGATATGTAGGGCATTCCCAACAACACTGAAAGAAGCAGCCAGGGTATGATTCAGCAAGATATCCCCAGGAACTATTGCAGATTTTGAACAACTCAGCAAGGGTTTTGTTCGTCATTTCATTAGGGGGCAAAGACACAAAAATCCAACTAGCCATCTTCTCAACATTCAACAAGCAGAAGGAGAATCACTAAGACAATACGTCACCCGATTCAATAAGGAGTTGCTACAAGTAGATGAAGTTGGAGATCAAGTTATCTTAACAAACTTCCAAGCAGGGTTGCTGCCAGGAAATTTCTTCTTCTCAATCACTAAAAATCCACCAAAAACAATCGCAGAGTTGCTCTATAAAGTTCAGAAGTACATGAATACAGAAGATGCGGTGCTCGTAAACGAAATGAAAGGAAAAAGGAAGAGAGACGAAGGAACAAGCAGCAATCGCGATAAAAAGATTGAGACACAAAGTGTTGGGCAGACCATAGGGAAAAAGAAGGAACTTCTAAACAGGAAACCCAACTTCATTAACTTCATTCCTTTAATAATGCCAATTGAGCAAGTCCTTATGTAGATAAGAGACGATCCCTCCCTGCGATGGCCAAAGCCAATTAGCACTCCAGTAGAAAGAAGAGACAAAAGCAAGTACTGTAGGTTCCACCAAGACCACAGGCATCATACTGATGAATGCAGGCATTTGAAAGACCAGGTGGAGACTTTAATTCGGCAAGGGAAGTTACAGAAGTACGTCAGAAAGACAGAGCCCTATAGGTATCAACGAAAGGACTATCAAGACAGAACGTCGGAGGTAGGAGATAGCAAACCCCCTGTAGGAGAGATAAAGATGATCTCGGGAGGATTAACGGTAGGCAGAACATTGAAGTCCCTAAAAAAAGCACATGGGAGAGAAATAAACAGCATCCATTCACGGCTCCCTCCAATGAAGATGCCAAATAATGACGAGCCTAATGTTATCTTCTTAGAGAAAGACAGTCGCGGCATCAAGCAACCTCATGACGATCCATTGGTAATCATGCTTAGGGTAAAAGAGTTCAACATCCACTAGGTGCTCATTGACAATGGAAACTCAGCAGATATCATTTACTTGCCCGCGTTTCGGCAGATGAAATTGGATAAGAAAAGGATCAGGCCTTTCACCTCGCCTCTAGTAAGCTTCACAGGAGATAGAATCGTCCTTAGGGGCATCGTCACCCTAACCGAAATTGCATGAACTTATCCATCACAGGTCACCAAAGAAATTGATTTCCTCATAGTTAATTGCCCTTCAACATATAACATCATCTTGGGAAAACTTGCACTCAACAGACTAAAAGCAGCAACGTCAACGTATTACTTAAGGTGAAGTTTCCAATAGCCCATGGGGTAGGAGAAATCAAAGGAGACCAAGTATTGGCAAGAGAATGCTACCAAGCTGCCTTAGCATCTAGAGAGAACCACACCTAGGTGATCAATGAACCAGAGCCCATTCCTGAACCGTCAGAAATACAACAAGAAGTGGAGATCGTCCTAAAAGGTTAGACAAAGGTATTGAAGATCAGAATAGCACTCCTAACGTTAGAGAAAGAGAAGATGATTTCCTTCTTATAGGCAGACCAAGATGTTTTCGCTTGGAAACACAAGGATATGCCCAGGATTACAGGAAGATCATATAGCATCGTCTCAATGTCAACCTAGAATGCAAACCTGTACAGTAAAAACGGAGAATATTTGCACCAAAACGCAACAAGGCTGTAACTGAAGAAGTAGAGAAGCTACTAGAAGTTAATTTCATCAGGGAGGTCTTCAATCCAGATTGGCTAGCAAATGTGGTAATGATAAGGAAGAGCAATGACAAATGGAGAATGTACGTAAACTTTACAAACCTGAACAAGGCCTGCCCAAAAGATAGCTTCCCCTTGCCGAGGATTGACCAGCTGGTAGACTCAATTGTTGGACACAAGCTTTTAAGTTTCATTGACGCATTTTCTGGATACAACTAGATTCCTATGGACGAAGACGATCAAGAGAAGACCTCGTTCGTTACCATCCAAGGGTTGTACTGCTACAAATTTATGCCATTTGGATTGAAGAACGTAGGAGCCACCTACCAAAGATTGGTGAACCGTATGTTCTCTCACCAGATTGGAAGGAATGTGGAGGTGTACGTAGATGATATGCTGGTGAAAAGCAAGGATGAAGCCAACCACTTAGACGATTTAAAAGAAACCTTCAGCATACTACGTAAGTACAATATGAAATTAAACCCTGCAAAGTGTGTTTTTGTTGTTGCTTCAGGAAAGTTCTTGGGAGTCATGGTGTCCCAACAAGGTATAAAGGAAAATCCAAACAAAATGAAAGCAATAATCGAGGTTAAATCACCAAAAACAGTGAAGGAGGTGCAGAGCTTGACAAGAAAAGTTGTAACCCTAAACAGATTCGTCTTTAGGGCAACTGACAAGTGCATGCCATTTTTCAAGGTATTGAAAAAAGCCTTTCAGTGGACTGATGAATGCGAGGAAGCCTTTGCAAAGTTAAAGGAGTATTTGATGAAGCCACCTCTGTTAAGCCCCTCGGTGATGGGAGAAAAGCTATACCTTTACTTAGCAGTATCCAACACAGCAATAAGTTCGGCACTAATCAGAGAAGAAGGAAACGTCCAGAAGCTAGTCTTTTATACTAGCTAGGCATTCCAGGGAGCAAAAGCAAGCTACCCAAGGATGGAAAAGATAGCTTTCGCATTATTGGTCGCCTCCAAAAACTTCGTCCTTACTTCCAAGCACACCCAACTGTTGTCATGATAGACCAACCCATAAGAAAGATGATGAACAAGATAGATGCAACAGAATGACTCATTCAATGGGTAATTGAATTAGGCCAATTTGACATCGAATATCGGCCTCGAGCAACAATCAAAGCCCAAGTGCCAGCGAACTTCATTGCAGAATTCACTTATCCCTGTAAGGAAGAAAAACCCCCTACAGAAACATGGATGGTCCAAACAGATGGGTCAGCCATGAAAAAACTAGGAGGAGCAGGAGTAGTTCTTATATCACCAGAAGGAGAAACGTTGAAATATGCAATTAGATTGCAATTCCCAGCAACAAATAACGAGGCAGAATACGAACCACTGCTAACAAGGCTAAGTCTAGCAAAAGCTCTAGGAGCA
This sequence comes from Quercus robur, assembly GCF_932294415.1. Classification (NCBI taxonomy): domain Eukaryota; kingdom Viridiplantae; phylum Streptophyta; class Magnoliopsida; order Fagales; family Fagaceae; genus Quercus; species Quercus robur. The sequence continues at coordinate 14,980,871 of NC_065539.1, forward strand.
AATAGTCTTATCGTCCAAGCTGATTCTCAGCTAATAATTGGACAAGTGAAGGGAGATTACAAAGCCAAAGAAGAAAGAATGCAGAAGTACTTGAAGATCATCCAACGACTATCACAGCATTTTGACAACCTAGACTATATGCAAATCCCTCGGGCCAAAAATGAAAAAGTTGACTTCCTAGCAAGATTGGCCTCATCAGACGACTACAATGTTTCGAACTATGTATAGAGATAAGGGGGCAACCAAGCAGAAAAGGTGAGTAGGTTCTAAAGATAAAAGAGCAGGACGAGTGGATGACTCCCATCATCTATTACTTGAAAGAAGGATGGCTCCCTGAAGATAAGGCGGAAGCAAGGAAGATACAGATCAGGGCAGCCCGCTTTGTCATCATTGACGACGTGTTGTACAGACGAGGATATTCACTCCCCTATCTAAGATGTGCCAGCTCAGAAGAAGTGGATTATGTGCTCCGTGAGATACATGAGAGAATCTATGGAAATCACACTGGAGCAAGATCTTTAGCAGGAAAGACGTTCAGAGCAGGATATTACTGGTTAACTTTACAAAAGAACACATACAACATCATCAGAGCATGCGATAAGTGTCAACGCTTCGCAAAAGTCCAGACGAGACCAGGAGAGACGATGACACCCATATCTTCACCATGGCCCTTTGCCCAATGGAGAATTGACATTATGGGCCCATTCCCTCTAGGGAAGGAGTAACTCAGATTTCTGATCGTTGCAATTGATTATTTCACAAAATAGGTAGAAGCAGAACTAGTGACAATGATAACAGAGGATAAAGTCACAAGTTTTGTGTGGAGAAACATCATCTGCAGGTTTGGAGTCCCACATGTCATAATATCAGACAATGGAAAGCAGTTTGACAATCCCAAGTTTTGAAAATTTTTTCAAGACTCAGGAGTTAAGAACCACTATTCTTCTCTAAGACACCCTCAGGCCAACGATCAGATAGAAGTAACGAATAGAAGCTTGCTCAAAATTATCAAAACTCAGCTTGAGGGGGCACGACCTGAGGAACTAAAAAATGTCCTTTGGGCATATAGGACAACCACAAGAGTTTCAACAGGAGAAACACCATTCAAATTGACATTTGGCACTAAGGCCGTCATACCAGTGGAAGTGGGATTGACAAGCTTCCGAGTCAAAACTTATGAAGACCAGAAGAACTAGCAGGAGATCAACGGTGACTTAGACCTAATTGATGAAGTTAGAGAAAAGGCTATGAAGCGAATGGCCAAACACAAGGAAGTGATGGCCAGATACTACAATAGAAAGGTTAAGGTAAGAAGGTTCAACACAAGAGACCTCGTCCTTAGGAAGGTATCACAGGCAATAAAGGATCCATCCCAAGGAAAACTAGGACTAGTTTGAGAAGGCCCCTACGAAGTAATCCGTCACTCAAGAGAAGGCTCCTACTACCTAAAATCTTTAGACGACTAGGAATTGCCTCAACCATGGAACATAGAACACTTGAAGAAATATTGCCAGTAAGGAATGCTTTACATTTTAAGCTGCATACTCTTTATATCAGTATGCACGACAGTTATTACTTTTGTCATTCACAATAATACATGAAAGCATTATCCATGCGTATTTATCATTGATTATCTATGAGTTATTTATCAATGAAAATGTGTACAACACCTAGGAGTTATCCTTGGGAGACATCCTAAGGATCTCCTTCATTAAAATTTCAAATCAAAAGCTGGCCACACACAGCCAACGGCGTAATTGCCATCAACGTTATTAATACACAACTACCAGAGTCGACTAAATCAGAGCTGTTTAAACACAGCTAATACGATCTTCATTCAAGCACGAATAAAAAAAAATGGTTAACCTAAAGACGCTCCAATACCACGACTTTAAGTCACGAGTATAGCGCAATATCATCATTCAAACATGACTCAATAATTGCTATTCAAACACAGCTAAAAAATATTAAGTTGTTCAAACACAACTAAGATCGTCATTCAAACATGATTCAATAAAAAGCTATTTAAACATGGCTAAAAATTACTAAGTTGTTCAAACACAACTAAGATCGTCATCCAAACATGACTCAAGAAAAAGCTATTCAAACACAGCTAAAAAATACTAAGTTGTTCAAATATAACTAAGATCGTCATCCAAACATGACTCAATAAAAAGTTGTTCAAACACAGCTAAAAAATGTTAAGTTGTTCAAATACAACCAACATCGTCATTCAAACATGATTCAATAAAAAGCTATTCAAACACAGCTAAAAAATACTAAGTTGTTCAAACACAACTAATATCGTCATTCAAACATGACTCAATAAAAAGCTGTTTAAACACAGCTGAAAAACGTTAAGTTGTTCAAACACAACCAACATCATCATTCAAACATGACTTAATAAAATGTTGTTCAAACACAGCTAAAAAATATTAAATTGTTCAAACACAACCAACATCGTCATACAAACATGACTCAACAAAAAGCTGTTCAAACACAGCTAAAATACTATATTGTTCCAAACACAACCAAAATTGCCATTCAAACATGACTGTTCCAACACAACTAAAGAAGAAGAGTTGTTCTAATACAAGCTTAGTATAAAAGAGTTGTTTCAGCACAACTAGCATCGTCATAAAAGGTTGTCCAAACATAACCTAGCATAAAAGGAGTTGTTTGCTATGACTAAAAGCACAAGGTCCCTAAACCTATCTGCCATTGTCAAAGAGATTGTTCAATTGCCCAAAACATCGGACCCAAAAAATGAAGAAATAAAGATTGAGGAGAGACAAGCTCGTCAAAATCCTTGATAGACTCCAAATATTCATTTACTTTCTCAGCACAACGTTGATACCTCTTCTTTAGACGAGGACATTGGGAAATTGCAAATGAAAACACAAGTATGTCACATACCAGTGTCACTCATAAAAGAAAAGAAAAACAACAGAAAAACGAGAAAGACGCACCAGAACATGAGAACTCCCCAACTATGAAAAAACTTGGGGGCTTCGTTCAGGTCCTCACCAGGGACGAACTCCCAACCACTTCTAGAAACAAAAAAGAAGTATGGCTTCCAATTTTGGAGAGATGACAGGTAATTGAGTGTCAACCTAGAAGCCCTATCCCATGGCTTAAAATCATAATAGTCGGGGTCCTTTGACTTTCTCAGACAATAAAAATGAAGGAATTCATCCTTCCTAATGACATCTCCATCATTGGCAGACATCCACACTACCATGCAAGAGATGATGATCTGCCAAGAGTTGGGCATTAATTGTGTCGGAGCAAGATGCAAATAGGAAAAAAGTTCCCCAATAAAGGGATGAGCAAGGAAATGAAGGCCAGTAGTAAAATCGGCCTCATAAAAACAAACCTCGTCAACATAAGAGTGACAAGCTCTCTATTCGTCATTCGGGATCCTAATCTTTACGAAATCAGGGAATTGAAACCTATCCCTGATCCATTTTTTGTCCTTTCCCGTGAGGGAACACAAAATTGTCCAGGCTTTATAGGGGGTGGAAAGAGAAGTAGCCTTCGAAATCACACGGTCATCAGACGAGGATAACCCCATCTCCAGGTCACTAGACCTGACCTCAGACATCTTTAACGACCTAGTTACCTTAGTAGAATGGGAAGCTAGAGGGAATAATGAAGAAAGGACAAATTTGTATGGACAGCCTTGCCCTACGAAGAGACTGACCCACTTGAGGCACTCTCCCTCTATAGACTCGAGTAAATAACCTAGGCGAGCAAAAAGAAAAGCTATTGAAGGAAAATCAACCCTAATAGCAGAGTAATCTACCATGGAAGAATAGGAAAAGAAGCAAGAGCACGAAGAACTTTCCAGGGAATGCAGGACAGAGAAAGGAAGCTTAAAGGAGAGACAAACCCTAGAATAAAAACTAAACAAGGAAAGATTGTAGAAGAAAGGAAACAGAAGGGAAAAATGTGAAATAAGTGGCTAAAGCATGCGCAGGAAAACTGAGAAACGTCTGCACGTCGAACGCATCCTAACCGTACACGTGGCACTCAACTACTCAAAAATTAACTTGTCATAAATGCGCAATACACGGAATATGAAGCGTCAAACGAATATGTTCTCATCTCGTCCAATAGACAAAGATTTGAACAATGGGGCAGCTGATGAGTTAGAAATTTACGATCATCATTAAGATGATACTATCATAAACTAAGAGACGATGTCAGGCATTTATTACGCTCATTGATGATAACACATAACGGATGGAGTAACGGTCACAAAATGAGCAGTGAATTTCAGACAAAGATTTTGTAATGCACTAGCTGTTGAACATAAATACAGCAATTCATTGCCCATTAATTAGGCATCGTTGAGGACCAAAATTTTACAAGAAAGCCCATTCCATGAAAGGTAAAGAAAGACCATGGGTCTTAATAAAAGAATGCCTAATTCATGAAGTTAAGAAGGACCATGAAGGCCCAAAGTCCCAAAAAGAAGGAAAAAAGAAAGAAATAATAATAATAATAAAGAAAAAAGAAAAGGATCTCGGTCAAGCTAAAGGACATGCCGCAAGGATCTCGGTTAGAGGATATGCTGCAAGAAAAGCATCAAGGCCCTAGGACCTTGACGTGTCCTTTTGAAGCCTTGAGAAGAGGACTTTGGCTAACACATGGGAAAACTAAGATGTATGCAAAAAGACATTAAAAATCCAACAAAAACCAAGTTCTAGAGGACATGGTTTTACCTAGTAGACCAAAGACGTCCTCGTTCGGGGTACCAAACCATGTCCACTATAAAAGGAACACTAAGGCATAGTAGAATGGGAGGAAGAAAGGGGATTCAGTGGGGAGAAAAATGGGGATTCACAGAGAGATTTCAGAGGTTCAAAAGATATATTCTTAGAGTTTTAAGAGCCCAGCAAGGGAGGGGAAAGAAAAGAGGGACAAAACAAGAGAGAGCCAAGGAGTGGGAATTCGTCCCATATCCTTGAGATCATTCAAAATACCACTTAGTCTCCAAAGAAACATATGCCAAAACATGCATACATCAAGTATCACTCTCTCCCATAAATCCTCCTCACCTAACTATCTTGGAAGGCAATACCCAAGCAAAGCCACTTGAACTTGAGTTCCAAATCCCACATGTCTTAAGCAAAATCATTAAGTCTGTGAGAATTGAGGCTAGGATTCTCGTGGTTGACTCATTCTCATGAAATTCATCTACATATATGTATATGTATTAAAATGTATATCCTAATCTAAGAAACTAACAATTATTTGAAGATATGTGTATTGTATAGTGTGTTATTATGCAAGACCTATAGAGGTAAAGGGAAAGGATAAACTCCATTCCATAATAAGCATGAAGAAAGATCGTATAGTTCAGAGAATCAGTATTCTGGGATTACAGGCCTAGTACGTCAAAGGTACCACGACAGTACATCCAGGGTACCAAGTGAAGGAATTCTTTTAAATGTTTACACAATAAAAGATAAGCCTTAAATACTCTATTTCAATCTCTTTCTTATTGTGAATATTATGAATAATTATTTTACTTGTCTTGTAACTAAAACACTTGAAAGTTCAAAAACATGTACAAAACACCTCTGAACGTTTAGACCCCAAAATTACAACTTAACCAATACAAGCAATATGTCAAACAACTAGTGTGCGGAAACTTAACACATGCTATAATACGAAATTGGTTAAAGACTATCTAAGCCATAACAACATAAAACCACATCAGATAATAAAAAGACAAAGATAGAGAGGAAGGAAGATGCAAACACAAAGACAACACGCGATGTGTTATCGAAGAGGAAACCGAAGTTCTCGGCGAAAAACCTCTCCGCCGCCCTCCAAGCGGTAAACAATCCACTAGAAAATACAGTTGGGATATAAGGACAGCAATAGACCCTCCAAGCCTAATCTACCCAGTGCACCTAAGCCCTCCAAGCTTCTTGCTCCAACGAGGTTGCGCCGAACCTTTTTCTTTTCTAGCTTCCCGGATTCCGCTACTAGACCGTAGCATCAACCAATGAAGATTGGTTCCTTCCTAACTGCTTCCCAGAAATCCAAACAACTGTCTCACAGTGATGATGATGGTGAGAACCAGGTTTGGTATAATGCCTCTCAAGGATTTGACAATGGAGAGGAAGAGAGTAGAGGAATTTGAAGAGACTCTAAGGTATAGATTGTGGGTGAAACAATCTTGTTTTTCTTTAGGGTTTCTCTCTTAAAATTCTCTCTGGAAGCCCCCTTTCAATCGTGGGTAAAAGGGGTATTTATACTGGAGTGGGAGAGGAATGTGAAACGTCAGGTTTTACAAAACAGGGGTGGCTCGCGGCTTGACCTCGCGGCTTGACTAAGTCGCGAGATCCAGTTGTGAGTTAACCGTATGGCCAGTTGTCCTGTTTTGTCCTGTAGTGCTCCAGCTAGCATGACTGTTCATCTTCCAGCATGCTTGGCACGTGTGCTGCTTCTAGCGGCTTGCAGCCGCGAGTCACCCGCGAGTCCCAGCCGCGAGTCTCTGTTTTCTTGCACACTCTTGAGCAATCTTCACTCTATTTCACTCACTACCCTTACAACAAACCCACCTAAATACAGGGTTACTAAATGCTGAATTACAAGCAAATTTGGCACGGAATAAAGCCAATTAGATGGTTGAATAAATTCAACCTTACAACACTTATAATGGTATTTTATTTCTTAGGAGGAATTACATTTTTGCCTTGAGGAGCTTTATGTGACTTATGCATAACTTGGTTTGTAATCAGCCATATTTAACTGCGGTGAACCAAGACCAGTCCACCAAACAACAAATAAAGGGCTCAGGATCTTTGTTTCTACTTGGGCCTAGGTATTGTCCAAAAAAAGGACCCACATAGGCACTCAATTATAAAAGAGAAGGTAACAAAAGTTAAAGGTACACACAAAATACTCTATGAAATCACTCTCTAGTTTGTTTCTCTCTAAAATCTTTCTCCCTTACTGACTTAAGCATTGGAGGCGGTTGGGCTAACACTACATCGGCGTGTTACTCTTCCACCCAGTTCATTTTGCAGGTTTTTCCTTCAACAGAGACGACCCCAATCACAGCTTTGTCCATTCATTAAGATGAAGAGCTTAACTATTGATTTTTTACATCATCACTTTCTATCAAGCTGAAAGATCCTCAACCGCCTTCCTTCATGGTCCATCTTCTTGGGTTCCCCAAGGTACCTGACCTTTTTTCATGAAGTTCTAGTTCCCAAGTCCTCTGCCTTTTTCAGCATCATTGGGTGCCTGATGGGACATATCTGCTTTCGTTCTTTATATTCATGGGCATGCTCCCTTGAGCTGTCTCAATCCCAGCTGGTCTCCTATTGCATATCCCGAGGATCCCAGGTTTCTGGGAATCCCCAGGTATCTTGGTTCAGCTTTCTCTTTGAGTTCCCCAGCAATTTTCTCTCTTAAGGGCTGGGCTAAGTTGAGTTTCCTTTTTTCTTTGTTTCATAAGGCCTAAAGCTTACCTGTTCATGGGTTTGGGCCCCTTCCTACTTATTTTAGTGAATTTGGGCCTTACCCTTTCCTTGAAAGCCCAAATGGTTCTTAAATTTCATAATTTTTTTTTTTTTTTGGGTATTGTTTTGGGCCTTGATACAATATTGTGATATTTTGGACCTCAACAGTGATCAAGCCAAATATCAAATGCGTAATCAAAATTTTAACTTGTGATTGGGCTTTGAAGTCATGCTATAGAAACATGTGGTTAATCCCAAGTAAAAGTGATAGTTGTAACTTTATATATGATGATTATAATCTAATCCAAGAGTACAATTCCAAAGAGGAAAAAAGTAGTATTATGTAAATATTTTCATAATCTAATCCAATATATGAATCATTAATAGATGAATAAATAATTTAAACACAAAATTGAATTTATTTTCTTATAAATCTAAAAAATACACTAATGAGATAAGGGAGATAAAGAGAAATATAAAATATTCTTGAACGCTTAAAACAATTACTTAAGTATCTAGGAACATCATATAACAAAGATATAACAATTTGTTGCTAATCTATTAAATAAAATATTTATAAACAGTGTGAGCGGACAAAAATTGGCCCCTGAGGTATTCTCCACGGATCACCACTATAATGTCTCACAAAACTAATTATAAGTAACAATAGGAAATAAACACACCACAATAGGAAACTCAAACAATTGATTTCTTTGACCACATGTGTTTCAATTTCTACTCAGATGTTACAACAGGAAATTCTTTCGTTCCCTTGGTGTTACACACACTTTCTCTCTATCTTTCTTTCAGATTGTTTTTTTTTTCCTTTCACCCAAATCCCCCTTTCATTTGCCTTTCTCCCCTCTTTTATAATGACATTCTTTGCTCTTATCTCTATAGCTATCTTGTTGCCAGCCAGATTCTCAGGGATATTTTCCTTTACATTATTGGTTTCCTCCCCACCTATCTCTTGGAATTCTGACTTTTGGGGGTTGTTTGTACTGTTCAGGCTGTTTCATATGCATTTAATGCGGTAGAGGTTAGGTAAGAACCCCATCATTAATGCAGAGGCAAAAATCTTCAACCTTCTTGCGTGTTCTGGAAGTTTCCTGTGGTTCCAAGCATCTCCTGGAATCCATACGTGGATCATCCGTGCACCATTCCTTTGGTAAGGCTAGTTCCTTACTATCTCCACTAGAATGACTTTCTTGCGTCGCTTTCTTCTTCCGTAGTACTTAGGATGGTCTAGCTTTCTTTCTTTCTTTCACAGCCTCTTGTCCCCTAGGCCTTCCTTCTATTATATAGGCTGGGCCCCATTCGTTCCTTGCGGCCCAGTTACTTCTTAGACTTAAGGCTTAGATGGGGACTCTTCCACTCCTCACAAACAGTGAAAGAAAACCGCATAAAGATCATCTTCTTCAACTACACAAATTGTTATTCATTATATTTTATTTATAACATGATTTTCCCCCAAATTTGATTGACAACAAACATCTTTCATTAAAAGCATTTAGTATTGTAAATAAAATGATAAAAAAAAAAAATAGTTGCATCAAGGAACACATATAATAAGTTAATAATAAGATAATAGGGGTACAAACCTCTAGTAGAAGATCTATAACGCACTTGATTCAGACTCTTCCTAGGTGGAAGTTGTTAGGTTGTATCTTTTATGCTATTAAGGATTAAATAGGATTTATAATTACTTTTTTAGAGACATTTTTATTATTATTCTTCATTGTTTTTAATCAATGAAAATGACTAAAGTGACCATTCACATACCCAAAATTTAGAGTTGCATTAAATGCATTAATTCATTCATTGCATATCATAAGAATGATCTTGAATTTCTAACAGTCACGACGATGTGTCCGATTTCCAAATCGGACCATGAAGGGTGATCTTGAAATCTGGTCTAGTGCCCTATTCATAGCATCACTTCCCAAACCCTTGTTGGATGGGCTCTCATACTTTCGTACAGGGCGAGACTCCTTCTCGCAAGAAAAGGTTTCACTTGGGGTGGGTTTTTGCAGACAAAGCGTACACTACTCCGAAGATAAGTTTGGTCAACGACCAAGCTCTCAACTACCTCCTCAAGTCCGAGATCTTTGTGAGCGAGGACGGGCAATTATGTGCTGCTCACCTCATCTTGGACAAAACGCCGTCATCTATGCTCAGGAGAATGCTGGAGAAGAAGATCCCAGAGATTTGCGCGCATATCGAGAGGCTAGTGAGCAAAGAGTTCGGTGATTGGCTCGTGGGATGTATTAAAAGGTGATTGGAGAGTGTGGGAACAATTGAGGAATCCGAAGGCGATATCAACATCCATAGGCGCCAAGGCTTAAACACTGTGTTCTTTCCCTTGATGGCTATCCTCGAGGGTGGGGTTAGGTTCCTCGTTGACCTTCTCATTATAAGCACCCTTAGATTCTGTTAGGTTCTAAAGACTTTCGAACCCGACCCGAGTTAGAAAATTCAAATATAAATGCAAAAAAATTTTAAAAAATTAAAAAACTTTATCCAAGCTTTTTCAATTATAAACATTTAAATTAAAATAGATGAACACGTAAGGACAAAATTATATCTAAAATTAAAACCACCTAGATGACTATGAATAGACAATATTTTTTTTGTTTTACTTTTTTTATTAATTTATTACTTAGTAATAACATTAGAATTAAAGTAGATGAATATTTAAAGTTAAAATCATACTAAATAAATTTGTAAAATTAATATATTTATAAATTTAATATTGTAAAATATTTAAAAATAAAAAATAAAAAGAATAATGATGTGACGGATAACCAGATGGGTAGGCAGCGGTTAGCAAATTTAAATGCAGCGTAGAATTCCGCTTTTAAATCCGCGCCACCCATTGTTTCTGATAGAGTGGTACACTATAAGGCTAGTTCTCTTGTCTTTCTCCATTGATAGTGTACTGGTCTCTGCCTACTGGTATTTCAATTATCTTCCAAGTTCCAACCTGGGTAGAAAAATCCGAAGCCATGGATGTGAGGGCCTCCACTTCGCCGTTCAGCCCAAATATCGCTGACACCCTCGGTGATGTTAACATTTTCACCGCTGCTGGTGACCCCGTCTTCTTCAAGGACCTCTGGGATCAGAACCAGGTGTGTGTGTGTGTTCATAATCTCACTCCCTTTCTTCGTTCCATTTTTGGGTTTCATTTCTCAAGATTGGAGCTTTATTTTTTTGCTTTCAGGGAATAGCTGTTGTTGCACTTTTGAGGCACTTTGGATGCCCTTGCAGGTAATTACAAATTAGTCTCCACACCTGCTGTTTTAAAAAAAAAAAAAAAAAAAAAATCCAAAAAGCTAGACTTTGTTTTGACTTGTTAGCTATTTTGGTTGTTTTTTAAAGTTGGGAACTTGCTTCTGCTCTGAAAGAAGCGAAACCAAAATTCGACGCAGCTGGTGTCAAATTGGTGGCAATTGGCGTTGGCACTCCTGACAAAGCTCGGATTCTTGCAGACCGGGTCTGTTTCTTTCTCTTCTCATGTTGCCTGAATGTATTTTCGGCACTAGTTTGATACACTTGTGATAAATAGTGGGGGAGGGCGGAGGCGGGGTTCGAACCACATACGTTGGCACCACAAAGGGTGCCAGGACCAATGGGCTATGGCTTGAACCTCTAATTGACACTTTTTTTTAGCACTTATTTTTACTTTTAATTTAGAAAATTGAAAGCTTTGTCGAGATAGCTCTGTTTTTGCTCTGAAAATTTTTGGTTAGATGAATTGAAACCCAGATCAACTACTCTGAGCAATAGCACATTCACTTGATAAAATTTGTCGAGATAGCCTTCATTTGATAAAATCATTTCCCATTTTTTAGTTGGATGGTGTCATCACTACTCTTCCCAATTGCACATTCACCATATTAAAGGGCTTGTATCGTTTAAATGTGCCTAGTATCTTGAGTGTTGGTGCAATGGAAGTGCTTAAAAAATGGTGCTAGCCTTGACAATCATAATTGGATAAAAGAAAAAAAAAAAAAATTATATGTTAGACTGGGGCTTAGATAAAGGTAAAAGTTAGTTGAAATAGTATATTGGGTTCAAGAATAGTATCAAAAAATACAGTGGGGTCATGAATAGTAGAAAAAATAAGCTGAATAGTAAAATAATTTTAATTTTTCATTGGTATCCAAACACACACTTAAAGTGCCTATGAATTGTGCTCAAAGATCAGGGTGGTTGTCTTGACTCTTTGATATTATTTCTGAGGTAGTGATTTTGTCCTGTTTTGGTATTCATTTAACTTTCTTGCAGTGAAAAAGAATGAAATTGTATATGGCCAGTCACTACCATGTCTTGTGGCTTGCTTATTTAATGAAAGAGCGACACTAAAAAATAAGCATGATTGATGACTATGACCATTGGTGTTGTTCATATGTTTGAAAGGTTTCTTTAAAACTTTAAAGAATTTTAGGCATAATGGGCTGAAAGTCATCTGGTTTCATCTCATCAAGCATGGCTATTATGGTGGACTCATATTTGTTTAAATAAGCATACCATGTGACATGACAGTGGCATACATCATTAATTGCTTTACTATTAAATGGAGGTTGTTTTGAGCTATTATTACCAACAAAGCTCAGTATTTACAGCTTCTTTGGATGGAAGGGAAGGAGAGGAATAGGGTTTAATGAACCTTGTTTGGTTCATCTGGTTTGTCTCATCAAGCATGGCTATTATGGTGGACTCATATTTGTTTAAATAAGCATACCATGTGACATGACTGTGGCATACATCATTAATTGCTTTACTATTAAATGGAGGTTGTTTTAAGCTATTATTACCAATAAAGTTCAGTATTTACAGCTTCTTTGGATGGAAGAGAAAGAGAGGAATAGGGTTTAATAAACCTTGTTTGGTTGGATGTTATTTAAGGGGGAAGGGGCCATAATTGTCAATTTATATAATTACTTCCTTCCCCGTCTTAAATTTTAAAACATCAAAATAAAGGGGAGGGAGATCTATTCCCAACTTAATTTTAAAACATCCAAACAATGGGAGGGCTAAGCATTCCCCTACTCTCTCTCCTCTCCTTCCCCCTCTTATCCTCTACTCTCCTCTCCCATACACTTCTAAATACACTATTAGACTGCTTAGTCTAGTTTATTATAAAGGACAGGTCCTAAAGTAAAGTTTTTTCTTTTGTTAATTGTCGCTAAACACTTGCATGTTTAATTTATCATAGTGAAATTTGTTACAGTTGTTCATTATTTTCATATAGTTGTATCTCGCATCATAATTCTTGGAAAGACGTGTCAAGTCACATTTGGACACTCGATTAAAAAACATCATTTTGCTGCACTTCAGAAGTTAATCTAGCATGTTTCATTTATCATATTGGGTAGTATGCCTGCCTCAATCCAACAAAAAATTGCTTTCCTCTTCCTGAAAAATGAAATGAGTTTGTCCTTAAAACAGATATTTGGTCAATCAATGTTGGATATATTGAAGTTTCAATGACATAGTTGAAATGCCAACATGGCTTTAGATTATAGAATAATGTTTCAGATTGGAGACATAATTGCCAATAGATTTTTAATACAATGGAAATGGCAATATTTCTGCTGACACTACTGGTGGGTCTGAAGCCATCATTGCATTTTGTTTCTTTTAAGGTAAAACAGTTTTACAATTGGCCTTTACTTGATCTTTGAAGCTGATTCTTCTCCCTGATATTCAGTTACCATTTCCAATGGATTGCCTCTATGCCGATCCTGAGCGCAAGGTAAAATGTTGCGTAGTAGTTCATATGATTTTCATTCATGATATCTCCTCATTAGCAATTGTAAAGTCTGACTGAAACGTAATTTATTTCAGGCTTATGACATTTTGGGCTTATACTATGGTTTTGGCCGTACATTTTTCACTCCGGCTATTGTAAGCATTTTTTCAAGGTTTTTGTAAAGTTGTCTTTTTGGGAGAGTAGGATTATACTCAGTTTCGCATGGTGTATAGGATGATTTTTCTGCCTTAACTCTGATGCATCAGGCCAAGGTGTTCTCAAGATTTGGGGCTCTGCAGAAGGCAGTAAAGAACTATACCATTAAAGCCATCGCAGATGATAAAAGTAGTGTACTGCAACAGGTTCGGTTTCTGTTCAATAATGAAACATTGACCAACTATTACCTCCTTCAATTTATTTAATCAAGGCATTTGCATGTATTTATTTCTCTGTTTTGTTTTTATTAGGGAGGGATGTTTGTCTTTAAAGGGAAGCAGTTGCTGTATGCACGGAAAGATGAAGGAACAGGTGATCATGCCCCTTTAGATGATATTTTTGATGTCTGCTGCAAAGTTCCAGTTGCATAAGGCAGTGCAAGCTTTTGCTTCATTTTTGATCTGGTGAAGCGTATTTTGAAATGCTGTTGATAAGTTTTTAGTGGGTGACACTTGCATAATCAAATAATTTCTGCCTAGTAGAATCATGGCAGCGAACATATAGTATCACCTCTATATAGGTCTGTATAGCTGGTCAAATGCATAGACTCTGTTGTGATTATATGTATCTTATTTTTATCTAGGTTGCTGACCAACTGAACAAATAAAACTGTAATTTAAGGGAATAAACGAATTGCATTAAATAGTGACCTTGTACTATTTAGTGTTGGTTGTTGCATCTTCAAGAATATCTGCCCTCTTACAACCCTTAGGGCTTACAACTCACTTAATATTTTGAGTACCCATAAATCCTTTCAAGAATATCTGCCCTCTTACAACCCTTAGGGCGTACAACTCACTTAATATTTTGAGTACCCATAAATCCTTTCGAGAATGTAACATGTATTAAACAAGGTACACAACTTGCAGAGTTGATCTCTTTGACAAGCTTAATAATATGGGATGAAGTGCTTATGGATCATAGATACGCATTTGAAGCAGTTGATAAATCCCTAGAAGATATCCAAGTCATCTGACAACCCAAGTAGATTGACGACCCTGAACATAGTCTCGCAAATATAAAACCCGCCTTCCACTAAAAGCTTGTGTATGTGGAAAGTCTAACACATGAGAGTCGTCATGTTGCTAATGAGTGGTCACATACCTATGGGTCGTCAAGTACCCTTCTTGACACCATGTGATACAATTTGCCCAAACAGTCATCATGTACTCAGGGGGTCGTCAGGTACCCTCTCTGACATTATGCGATACAATTCTCCTTGACAGTTGTCACATACCCAAGGGTTGTTAGGTATCCTTGTTGACACCATGCAATACAATTTGCCTTGACTGTTGTCACATACCCAGGGATCGTTAGATACCCTCCCTAACAGTCGTGACAATTATGTACTTTACCTTTTGAGTTCTTAAAGTCAAAGTACAATCAAAATCTAAGTTAGCTTCTAATTGTAATAATATAATTATACACCAATTATTCATTTTACTGCGAAATGACTCATTTATAATATTCAGTTCAAAAGTCGAGATGATTATCTTATCATTTCTAATATTGACTATTTCTAGTGCATAAGGACACGTTATATGCTAGTTCACCATCAACTACGGTAACATAACATTTGTAAAGCAATCTAAACAATAAAACTTCTATAATTAATATCTTAACTAGTCGCGGACCCACGCGTTGAGCTTGAAAATATTTTTAGGGTGATTTCATTAAATTTATTTTTTTACAATTTCGACTAATTTAATAAAGAATAATGTATTTTATAATTATATTTTCATTTATCAAACGAATAATCATAAATGTAATATATATTGTTATATATATATAAATATAATTTTTGTTGTACCGAAATGAAAATAATACAATCTTTTTTAAGAATCCAAAAGGTAAGTTAGCAAAAATATTTATTGTAGGGGCTAGGGCCCAAAATAATGTATTGGGTCTTGGGCTTTGTTCGAGGACACTAACAAGTCCAAGGAGGAGAATACGATCTAGATGATTCACATTACAAGTCTCATCAATGGGGGACAAAGGGAAGAAGGTCCGAGGAGGAACTCCTCCTCGGACACGGCAAACGTAGACCAGGTGTATACTCTAGCAATTGAGATGCGCCCCCTAAACACGTGAGACGGAAGAAAACTCAAAATATCTAAGGAAAAGTTGTCACCACCACATTAAATGCATTGCAGCTACTTTTCTAGCCGCATTAATGTGGAGAAGACCCCTGAACAGTGCTGTCTTGGCTGCCACAACTCACAGAGGGCTGAAAGGGGTGTCTGATGGTATGAGTACTCAAATGGGGATCCAGATGATCAACAAGTGTAAGGTCCAGATGATTAGAAAAGAGCTATATAATGTGGAAGAGCTCTTATGAAGAGGGGGGCAGAGAAAGAATGAGAGAGAATACTGTAGCATACTAAATAATCTTAATATTGTGATCTGTATACGTCAAATTTTGGTCTCCTCGGACCGAATGTCCTTTGGCAATAATGACTTTTATTTGTGTTTGATTGATTTTTAACTCCATGATAGCCGTTGTCCAACTCATCTAGACCTAGTTCTTTGACCCATACTCTACGAAATTCATTGTATTGGGCTTATTAGACCAGGATTCCATACGTTTGGGCTTGGGCTCCAAGTCTTGCCCCATAAATCCTCTGGAGAATGCAACATGTACATCAAACATGGTACACAACTTGCAGAGTTGATCTCTTTGACAAGCTTAAAAATATGAGATGAAGCACCTATGGATCATAGATGCACCGTTGAAGCGGTTGATAAATCCCGAAAAAATATCCTATCAATCAGTGATACAAGCCTAAAAAATACTCCATTTGGAGGAAATGCAATACTTGGAGGAGATTTCAGACAAATATTGCATGTTGTTTCAAATGGGAGAAGACAAGATATTGTATTGGGCTCCATCAATAGATCACATTTATGGAATTATTGTCAAGTTTTTCTCCTTACCAAAAACATGAGACTAATTGAAGAATTGACTACCACTGCATCAAGAAATAAAATCTTAGAATTTAAAAAATGGGTACTTAATATTGGATATGGGACTGTACCAGCCATTGCTAAAGATGGGGAAATTGAGGAGACATGGCCAATTTTACTTTGCTTTATCTCAAGTAACAAATCCGAAGAGTCAAAATATTTTAATAAAGAACAACAACAAAGAAAAACAACAATACACTAAAATAAAATATACAAAGAGGTATTCAATAATCTCTCAAAGGTAAAAACTACTTTTAACAATTTTTTTTTAAATTATTAATATTATCGTTAATGAAACTGCAAAATCACTTACAAAACTCTTTACTTATATTGCAGATCAATTTCATAAAAAATTTATATGCTAACAATTCAATACATATAACTACAAATGTCATTATAACACAATTGATATGTTAGAAGATAATTTTTTATTGAAGTGTCATTATTTTCTATTTGATGTTTGTTACACCAATGCAATTTATTCTCAAATAAAATATATATTTTATAAGTTTATGATAAAATAGTACTTAAATAGTATATTTTAAAACTAGGGTTTCTATCCTAATGAACACGTCATAGCATCAACATGACCTCATTTTCCTCGGCCGCAAAATGTATTATCTTACATCAAGTCTCATATTTTGCCTGGGCAAATTCCCATTGAGAAAACTTCTTAAAAGTTGTTCATAATATTTTACCTTCAGAGTAAGTTGAGTGCTATAAACATTTTTACAACTTTGTCATAACTTTGCTACGTGGTGAGTTGTAAGTAGTGGAAATAAGATAGTGGGTCCATGATTTTACCACTCACGAATTACCACCTAGCAAAGTTGTAGTAAAATTGTGAAAAAGTTTGTAGCACTAGACTTAATCTTTACCGTCCGCTCCCTTGTTGATTCCTTTGAAAACCAAAGTCAACTATACTACTATGGGTTATCTTTATTCCTTTACTCCATAATCTTTCATAGAGGCTGTTTGTGCAAGATAATTTTTGGGTAATTTTTGAAATTCAAGCAACGAAAATTGCCCAAAATTTTTATGCATGTGTGGAGAAGAGTTTCTTCAAATTTGAGGACTAATTTTAATATCTCTAAGAATTGGCTTAAAAGTCTGTTTGGTTGCTCAAAAATTAGAAGAAAATGAAGGAACCGTTAGAAATTTATATTATATTGATTTTTGTTTGGGAACAGAGTCTATTAGGTTATTTTGTTAAGACCTTCGTTTATGTTCATTATTATTATTATTATTTTTTTTGCATTTTCTTATATTTTGATATTTGCTTTTAATTTGCTTATTCTCTCAGGAGTTGGATAAAATTGTTAACGGATATATACAAAACGGTGTCGTTCCATATAATAACACAGTCACGTCTTATGTGACGGCAAACTAAAATTCTGTTTTAGTAGTCAGTTGAGTTACGATCTGTGATGATTATATATATATATATATATATATATATAGATAAAAACTGTTACACACACCCGCCTACAACACACAGCTTTGAACTCTTCAATGGCTTCCTCTACTTCAAATCCTCTCAATCTCATTCCAATTCTTCTAGACACTTCAAATTACATTCCGCGGAGGTATCAGATTACTTCCTATATAGATTGCTTGGGACAAATTCTTCAGGGATGAAACTGGAAAAGTAGTTACTGAGAGTCCAGAATACCCTAAATGGATTGCTTGGGACAAAAAAAAACTCCGCACTTTGATCGATCAAACCAATGTGTTGAATCTGGAGATGGAATTGTGATGAAAAGCAATGATTCAATTTGAAGTTTTCCTTCAACGGTTCAGGTTTGCGCCTATCACTCAGAAATGCCTCAATTGTGTCTCATACATTTGTTGAAATTTGCTTTGCTTTGCTTTGTTTTGTTTTAGGAGTTGGAATGGAGGTTACGGAGAATACAGAGTCTCTTACATTGGTAAATAGTAGTCATTCTGTAGGGAGATTAGGAAAATTGGCAATGGAAAATGTTGGTTGTTCGTTTCGTACCACTCCATCTAAGCCTAAGAGGCGTATGGTTTCTACTGTTCGCGATTTTCCACTAGGATGTGGACCTCTTGCTCATCGAATCCAGTCTTCCGAGGTTTTAGAAACTTTGGTTCCCGCAAAGGTGCTCGAGCAAAAACATGTGGTTCAATCTGAACCTGTTGAAATATGCTCACTAGTGTCGGAAGCTTTGAATAAGGTAGTGCTGAGTGAACCTGTGTCGAAGATATATGTGGTAGGTGCTTCTGCTTCGAAGGAGGAGATCGTTTCACCAAGTAGTTTAAAATCATGTTCACCATCTGATGTTTCCACTGGCGGCGGTTTGAAGAAGACTATGGCTAAAACTTTTGCTCCACGAAGAACAGTTTCAGCCATCAGAGACTTCCCGCCCTTGTGTGGAAGCAATGCTCCACGTCTTAGTAAGGAAGAAAGTCTGGAAGTGCGTGCTTCTATGAAGAACAAGAGTTTGTGTCAAGATGAGTCCGATATAGCTGACAGGCCCTTGGAAGAGATTAGAAAAGCTAATGTAAAGCAAATGGGAGAGGATGTTCAAGATGGAGATGCACAGAAGAGTGAATTATGGGGGAATGTTGCTTCTCTGAAGAACAAGAGTTTGTGTCAAGATAAGTCTGATATGTATGACAGGCCTGTAGAAGAGACTAGAAAAGCTGATTTAAGGCGAATGGTAGAGGATGTTCAAGATGGGGATGAACAGAATAGCGAATTATGGGGGCATGTTGCTTCTCTGAGGAACAAGATTTTGTGTCAAGATAAGTCTGATGTGTATGACAGGCCTGTGGAAGAGACTAGAAAAGCTGATTTAAGGCGAATGGTAGAGGATGTTCAAGATGGGGATGAACAGAATAGCGAATTATGGGGGAATGTTGCTTCTCTGAAGAGCAAGAGTTTGCTTCAAGATAAGTCTGATGTGTATGACAGGCCTGTGGAAGAGACTAGAAAAGCTGGTTTAAGGCGAATGGTAGAGGATGTTCAAGATGGGGATGAACAGAATAGCAAATTATGGGGGAATGTTGCTTCTCTGAAGAACAAGAGTTTGTGTCAAGATAAGTCTAATATGTATGACAGGCCTGTGGAAGAGACTAGAAAAGTTGATTTAAGGCGAATGGTAGAGAATGTTCAAGATGGGGATGAAAAGAATAGCGAATTATGGGGGAATGTTTCTATTATAACTGGAGACAAAATCAGGGCTAAATCTGATAGATGTGCTACTAAAGAAATCAGGAAGCAAGATGAATTTGGAATGGCTTATAAGGTGAAGGTGGAACAGGATGATACAAGAGAAAAGTGCACTAGGCCTTCTTCTCAAACTGAAAGTAATCAACATCAGTCTGACCACAAGTCCAAGACAGTTGTTAAAATAGAATCTAGGGACATTGGAGGATTGGAGGAAAAAAGGGGAAGGAGATTGTGGTTTATGAAAAGGATTCAAGTCTAAAGAGAAAGCTGTCTAATATATATGGTTATCAGATCCAATTGCAGGAGGATTTTGGCAGTTTGGAACCTGCGATGGAGAGTGCCATGGTGCAAGGTCTGATGGCTGTGCCACAGCGTTGTTGGAAGCAAGGTAAAGAGGTCTACAAACCATATACAGCTGGTGTTACAAGTCAAAGGATGGGAAACAAGCATAATTCTCTGCATCTTGGAAAATATAAGTCAGCTATCACAACAAAGGCTAAAGCTGAAGGTTCTGGAGTGAAGTTAAAAACAAGTAAGCCATCTATTATAGAAAACACTGCTAATCATGGTATAAGTAAAATGGTTAGTAGAGATAAGGGGGGTTCTCTTGAGGATGATGATGAATGTAAAGACTTTTATGTGGCTCCAAGACCATGTAGTTTTGGTGTAAACTTTCCACACTTTGAAAAGAGTGTTAAGTGTTAAACATCATGACAGTGATTGAATTACCCGAAGCAAAGTGAAGGAGACACTACGTCTGTTCCAAGCCATCTGTAGGAAGCTCTTGCAGGAGGATGAAGCAAATGGGAAGGAACGAGGACGTGGCAATAGGAGGTTCGATTTACAAGCATCAAAGATTCTTAAGGAGAATGGCAAATAAGTTAACACTGGAAAACAAATCTTGGGATCTGTCCCAGGAGTTGAAATTGGTCATGAGTTCCATTACAGGAGTGAGCTTAATATTATTGGCCTTCATCGCCAGATTCAAGGTGGTATTGATTATGTGAAGCATGATGGGTTGATCCTTGCAAGTAGCATTGTAGCATCTGGGGCCTATGCTGATGATTTGGACAATTCAGATTCCTTGATTTATACAGGTCAGGGAGGAAATGTGATGAGGTCATTTAAAGAACCTGAGGATCAGAAGCTTGCACGGGGAAATCTTGTTTTAAAGAGTAGCATGCAGGAAAAGAATCCTGTTAGGGTGATTCGTGGCTATGATTCAGAAGATGGAAAAACGTATGTTTATGATGGGCTATATTTGGTGGAGAAATGTTGGCAGGATTTGGGGCCGCATGGTAAGCTGGTTTTCAAGTTTCAGTTGGACAGAATTTCTGGTCAACCAGAGCTTGCTTGGAAAGAAGTCAAGAAGTCTAAAAAGTTCAAAATAAGGGAGGGTATCTGCGTAGATGATATCTCTCAAGGGAAAGAGTTGATTCCCATTTGTGCTGTGAACACCATAGATTATGAGAAACCTCCACCGTTTAAATACATAACTAGCATGATATATCCCAATTGGTGCCGCCCTCTCCCTCCTAAGGGTTGTGACTGTACCAATGGATGCTCAGATTCTGAGAAGTGTTTGTGTGCAGTCAAGAATGGAGGAGAAATCCCATATAATCGTAATGGGGCTATAGTTGAAGCAAAGCCCCTAGTCTATGAGTGTGGTCCTTCTTGCAAGTGCTCTTCTTCTTGCCACAATAGAGTTTGTCAACATGGTATCAAATTTCAGCTTGAAAATTTTAAAACAAAATCTAGGGGATGGGGAGTGAGATCCTTTAATTCCATCCCTTCAGGAAGTTTTATATGCGAGTATATAGGAGAACTCCTTGAAGAGGAGGCTGATCAAAGAACTGGTAACGATGAGTATCTATTTGACATTGGGAATAACTACAATGACAGCTCTCTTTGGGATGTACTCTCGTCCCTTATGCCTGATGCGCGCGCAAGTTCCTGTGAAGTTGTGGTGGGGGATAGTGGCTTCACTATTGATGCAGCGCAGTATGCCAATGTGGGGAGATTTGTCAACCATAGCATTTCTCCCAATTTGTATGCTCAAAATCTCCTTTATGATCATGAGGACAAAAGAGTTCCTCACATAATGTTCTTTTCTGCTGAGAACATTCCTCCCTTGCAAGAGCTGACATACTATTACAACTACACAATAGATCAGATTCGTGATTCGAATGGCAATATAAAGAAGAAAAGTTGCTTCTGTAGTGTTAGATTTATGGTTAAGTGATTAAATTCACCATTTCCTAACAGCTTAAACTTTTGGGACAATCGGTAATTTAACATGGTATCAGAGTAGGAGATCCCGAGTTCGATTCCTAGCTTTATTCTATCTCCCATTTAAAATGTTAAATTCCCATTTGTTGGGCCCCCACTTATTAAGGGGAAGTTTAGGCCCACAAGTGAGGGGGAGTGTTAGACTTATGATTAAGTGATTAAATTCACAATTTCCTAACAGCTTAAACTTTTGGGACAATCGGTAATTTAATATGTGGTTCCATAGAGTGTATTGATGCAGCGTAACTAGAGAAGGTTGGATTTATGAAGACCGTAAGTCATCAACAAGCTCCTGCCTCGACAAGGACTGTAAGTTACTTCTCTACCTCAAGGCTAAGGGTTGTGCCGCTGCTGATAAGGAAAATGTGACCAAGTTCACTGCTGAGGATATCATCCAGAATGTTGATTAAATCAGTGAAAACTAATAACCTTTGTCCTAGATTTCCTCTTTCTCGTTTGTATTTTTTGCTTTCAGATCCTATGTTTATTGGCCTTTTGAGTTTCTATCTATCTTTTATTTTCTTTTTTTAAAGTAAACTGACAGTTGTACAATGACAAAGCAGAAATGAGAAATGAATTCGCTCAGTATCATTTAGTTTTCATTGCTGTTATAGTGAAGCTTATGTCTTGAACAGTTTGCTTAAATTCATTTCGAAAATCAGGGGGAAAGGGGGAAATTTCACTCTCTTGAAATGATAAATTTATCATTTTTTTTTTTTTTGGTTTGGAATATTCCATGGAATATTGCATGATTTTTCATTACTGACATTGTAACTGTATTGTTTTTGGATGTTTGATCATTGGTTAGGACTACCATTACTACCTGAGAGCTTTTCTACTTTGTTTTTAAGAATAATTGCATTATAAAATTATGAGAAAGTCTAGGGATACAAATTTTTCTCAACGTTGCACCGCTGTCAGGCCAGCCTTCCATCGAGGTCCGGTTAAATTTTGATTTTGGGTCCTCCTTTTCAGTTTCTTTGATAAAATCTCTCTTTTCTTTTCTTTTTTTTTTTTTTTTTTTTTTTTTTTTTTGGTTTTTTATTTTAATTTGAACATTTGTGTTAGGTTCTAAGACTTTAGGAACTAATATATTAAAACTTCAATTTGTAATATGTTGGCAAACAATGATCAAAATATAGAGTCTAGGTTTAGGCTTGGTCAAAGTGTTGAACAAAATTTGCAAGGTTCGATCGATCGAAAATTAGATTCGATCGATCGAAATTCGTGCAGATTTTATTTTCTACAGAATTTCCAATTCAGTCCAAGTCCATATGATGTGTAGGGTTTTGTGTTTTGCTTCAAGAATAAAAGGAAAAATTCTAACTACGTTTTGTGAGTCTTTTGGAGACTTGTGTGTTGAATTTTTTGTGAGATCTAGAGATGTTTACCTTTATATACACACATAGAGTTGTTAAGATCAAGATTCACGTCAAGAACTTGATGACCTCTTCAGTTGCTGCATAAAGAACTTTTAATGAAGATCTGAAATCTTTGAGTGGAGTCTCAAAGTCACAAGTAGGAGAACTTATAGTTGCTATAGATCAAGGAAAGAAGTAGTCCGTAAACTCGGAGCTATCATGTGGTCGTGGTAGTAAGTTTTCTACTTGAGATAGCAATAGAATGTTAGTGGTCTAAGTTTTATTATAAAAACTTCAATTCTTTTATAGTGGATCTGTTTTACCATGAGTATAGTTAAGTTAAATCATTCCTAAGTTTTTTACCGGTTAGGTTTTCCTGGGTTATCATATTATTATGTTCTTTATATTTTAGCATTATTTACATGATATGATTTTATTGTGTTAACCTAGAATTGAATAATTTATTTAAGTAATCATTTGACTAAATAACTAGGTTAAACAACTTGTGTTAAGGGGTCTAAAAATGTACAATTTGTAATGATTATAAGAATATATTAATACAGGTATAGTGTGGGTTCAAAGTTATGTTGAAAGATTTGGAATTGTTGGTGGAAGTCTGTCCACGAAACAGTGCATCAAACAGAACCCGTATAGCTATTTGATTAAATTTTTGCAAATGAAAAATTTCAATTTTGAGCAAGCTATTAGCTTTATGGTTGTTTTTTCTTTTTATTTTTTTAAATGAATATAATTTGTCTTTTTAATATGGTGAGATAGAAGACATCAAACACAATGGAACTATGGAAGGACCGATATAAACCCACAAAGGCAGATCCAAGGAGAACAGCACCATCAAAAATGGCAGAGCCCATATATGGCCAAAAACCACCATCAACTGCTCCATCCTCTATTATAAACCTTTATTTTTATGTATGTCTTCCTCTTATTTTTGTGAGTTTAAATTGAGTTTATGAAATTTACTTTTTTAAATTAAGTGTTGTTACTGGTGCTTTGTCTCTTTCTTTTTATTATTTTCTTTAGAAGCATTTCAAGATGTTTTCTTGCCATTGCAATTGACTTTCTCTCGAAGTATGTCTTTTGATCAAATTACGTTGCAGTATATACCTGGATATATTCATTTGATACCACTAATTTTAGGTGATTTAAATGGAGGAACAATAATGTCTGGATCTCTTTTGAGACCGTAAGATCCTTAGGCCCCCCTTCTTTTGTTGATTAAGATTTGTTTTGTTTTTGCATTTTGGATGTCCGTGTACTTCAACCTGGCTTATGTATCATCATTTTTTATTTAGGAAGTTTGACATTTTAAGGATTGCTCCAAAAGCTGAAGGTTCCTTTACTGATACTTGAGATGTCCTATTTTCACATGACTACATCATTGTTACTTTTTCTTATGTAGCCTTTTAAATAACCACAAAAATACAAACATCTTTTCTTGACAAATACACAATTTAGCAGGACAGAATTTGATGCAAAGAGTGTCATGCCATTTATTTTTGATGGATTTGAGTTGGATTTACATACACCTGGTTAAGAATAATCAGTTTGATATCTTCTTGTCCTTTTGACTCTTCAAGACTACGCGTTTGAAAGCAATTGGAAGGATCAAGTTTCAGGGAAAGGTATTTTGTGGGCAAGAAATTGGCTTCAACAATATATTTATGTTTCCCTTCTACAATTATTACTTTGGAATGGGGATTTACAGTAGTCACAGTATTTACAGTTGTTACATCCATAATAATATATACATATGGTGTATCCCTAACTCTAAACATTTGAAATCTTCTATCATTCACTATGCTCCTTTTGAGGACTTTCATATACACATTAGAGATCTTCACTTGCGCTCATTAGAATTTTAAGATATAATGGAAAATTGATCTCAGTATCATTTCATTTCATTGCTAGATGCTTATTCAATCCAAAGTAGCATAGTCCTTTGACTTCTTTCTAACTCTGCTGGATTCCCACACTTTAAAAGGCATGAGAGAATTGTATTAATAATGGTTTATATTTTAAGCTTATCATTCAATGTTTATTATCCACCTATAAGAATTGACATATTGTTCTTTTTGGAAGAGTAGGCATAAATAATTGTTTTGTTATCATCGAGTGGATAGCATATCTCATTGATAACAGTTGGATTCTTTGAATTGCTTTGTTATTATTATTTTTTGTCTAAAACACTATTTTAATCTCTACATTTTGGTGTTACAGTCAATTTGATTTCTATATTTTGGTAATAATTAATTTGATTATTGTTATTTTCAACTTGCAATTAATTCGGTCTCTATCATTAACTTATTAATGGAAAATGCATAGGTGGCAAATGGTTTGCATTGTTGACATACACATGACTAAAATAATAATATAATATCAAATAACTAAACATTAAAAAAGTCATATAAGCATTTTAATAAAAATAAATAAAAATCCACGTCAGCCAAAAAAATTCTGAAAAAATTAATTGAAAGAAAACAAATAAAGAAAGTGAATTAAAAAAAAATCTTCAATTCCTTACAAGGTAAAACACTTAATTTGGAGAACTGCTAATGAACCCTTGCCAACTCTTCAAAACTTGCTGCGTAGAAACGTGGTTTGTAACGCTGATTGCCCAACTTGCAAATCTGCTTGTGAAGATACAAAACATCCCCTCTGGAATTGTCAACAGTCATGGGTTATTTGGGATGTTGATGAGGAATTGAAAAAATGCTTTAAGCACAGATTATCCCTCTTTGCTAATTTGTTGGAGATGATTTTCCTAAGAAAAGAACGTGTTGATGTTAACTTCTTTGCTATTATCATCTGGTTGATCTGGAATTTGCGTAACATTGACAGGTTAGGGGAGCCAACTACAAAGGCAAATATGATTCAGACTAAAGCTGGAATTTTTGTGCAAGATTTCCAGACCGCCCAATCCCATCATGTTCGGCCTCCAACAAAACTAATCAGAGCAGTTAGGTGGATCCCCCCGATCTCCCCTCATTATAAAATTAGCTTCGACGTGGCTATATTCAATGAGGTGGGAGCAGCTGGCTTAGGTGTGGTTGTTCGTGATTCTTATGGTTGTGTTATAATTGTAGCTTTGTCTGAACGAATTCCCATCCTTACTTTTGCTGCAACTGTGGAAGTTCTAGCTTGTAGAAGGGCTTTGATATTTGCAAAGGAATAAAGCATCTTTGAGACAATAGTGGAGGGAGATGCAGAAGTAATTGTCAAAACAATTCTGGCTGACGACGTTAGTCATCCAGAGTATGGTCTAATGATAAGTGATATACTAATCCTAGCTGCCGATTTTCGTTCTTGTAGTTTTACTCATGTTAAATGTATTGGCAACTCTGTTGCCCATTTTCTTGCCAGACGTTTCAAGCATGGTAATGTGCTAGAGGTTTGGACTTTGGATCGAGTCTCTTGTTGCATGGGACAACGTGGCGGAATGGTTTGGATTCTCCAAAAAAAAGAAAAAGGGATAATGCTTGTCGTTAAGGCTTAAGCTAAACCTCAAGGGTGTTTTCGTAATATTGTTCCAAACTATAAATTAACGAGAATAACCTTTTCCCACGCATTTTGAGCTCTCGCGTTTTCTCTCAGAGAAAATTTTCACTACAAGAAAGGACTAAATTGTGTTCTATCTTTTTCTTCTCCGATCAATCTCTTTACTTATGCTTGGCTAGCCATTTGGTGCCGATTGCTCATTTGGGTTTCTTTGATTTCATCCTCATTTTTTTTTTCCAAGAAAAATAATGAAAGAGGTACTCATTGATTTCTCTCTCCGTAAATATTCAATCTTTGTGTTCTATTTGATTCTTTATAAATTTTCTTTCAATGTTTTAGTTTTTGAATACTATCTTGGACTACATACATGCGCTAGATAGTCCCTGAGATAAGTATTTTCTAAATTCCAAATATTGTTCTTGCTTAATTGTGCATTCTTATTTTCTTTCTGGGTTGGTTGTAATTTTTATATATGGTATAGGGCTCTCTGTTTTTGGTTCTTTAAGCATTG
The DNA here is from genome assembly GCF_932294415.1 of Quercus robur. Taxonomy (NCBI): domain Eukaryota; kingdom Viridiplantae; phylum Streptophyta; class Magnoliopsida; order Fagales; family Fagaceae; genus Quercus; species Quercus robur. The sequence goes on from NC_065539.1 coordinate 15,008,160, forward strand.
TTCTTCATTCGATTTTGTTTTAAACCATAATATAATGTTCCTCGTGTTTTCTTTCATTCCCAGTTGGGTTTTTGAAAGTGTTTCTGGGGTGTGTTTTCCATGGAATCGATTAAGGGAAGGTTGAGTGAAGATACTTTGTGGAAACACTTCAGCAACTATGGGGAAGTGGAGGAGGCTTTGATTCTCTCTGACGAAGATAGGGGCGATGGAAGAGGGTTTGGTTATGTTACCTTTAAAGATCCAGCTGGGCCTAATAACGCCCTTAATCGGAAACATTTCATTTGAAAAGTTTTTTTTTTTTTGGTTCTTTCTGCATTAATTGTTTTTATGCTTTTGTCCTGGTTTTGATTTCTTTTTCTTTTATTATTTGTGAATTTCTTTTCTTTTCATTTTGTCTTTTGTTTCATTGAGTGTATATATATTCTACTCCCATCTGATTTTACAGGTAGATGTGAAACCAGCCTTGTGGATAAGTAGTGTGAAGAACCAAAATAAGAATAATAAGAAGATTTTTGTCGGAGGTCTTCCATATGATCTGACAGAGCTGGAATTGAAAAACTAATGCTAAGGTGGTATATGATGAAAATAAAAAATCGAGCGGCTTTGGATTTGTTACTTTTGATTCCGAGGATGTTGTGCATAATGTGTTGCCGAGAAGTGATCTCAAGATGGAAAATAGGCTTCTAATGGTTGAGAGGGCTGACTCTGACAGTAATCAAAAGCTGATATACACTTATGATTGTAACAACACATGCTTGGGTTCTGGTCGTTTTGATTCTGTGACTTATGCATACTGCTGGGAATTATGCTAGTTTGCATCCTTGTGAATGCGAGGCTCCTGATGAGAGTCATGCTAGTTTGCATCCTTATGAATACAAGGCTCCTGATAAGAATGATGCTAGTTTGCATCCTTATGAATACAAGGCTCCTGATGAGAGTGCGGCGTGGAATTATTCTAGTTTGGACTCTTATGAATACAAGGAACCCAATTCAGGGCCTAGTGGAGTTGGTTTTGGGGCATTGCCAGGTGTAGGAGATTGGGATGGGCTTGAACCTAGTGGAGGTCTGTTGCCTAATGCTAACCCTGCACTCCATCACAATTCAACTAAGAATGACAATCCATCTCAGATGTAGGATAAGCAGAGTATGGGAAACAATGATGTAAATGACAAATAGAAAGCGTTTGACAATCAAAGTAATGTGATACTTGTCAATGACCCATTGGTTCAATTGGCACACTACAAAAAACGAGGTCTATAGCCACGTTTTTCGCCGCATTTGAAAAACGCAACTATAGACCTTAAAAACGCAATTATAGGCTATGAGCCATGTTTCTATAGCCGCGTTTTCAAATGCGGCCTATCCTATTTTTGATCTATGAGATTAATTCAAAAGGTCTTGAGTCAGAGTCTAAAGGTCAATTTTATAATAATTTTTGTTTTTTATTAGGACATAGGAATAAACAAGGTGATTCATCATAAGACAATTTTCTGAAGATTCCTAAAATATAAGGAAATTTCTAAGTTAAGCCTATCACTTAATAAATCACAATGGCCAAATATTAGCTCTAAACTTGTTTGAAGGAATCTCCTCTAATGTACTATGTGATGATTTATAAAATTATTTATGTGTATTGTTTAAACAAGTCATATAACTCATTAAAAAAGTCATGTGATTAAAACTACACGTAAATAATCACTTTAATCGCCACATAATGAGTCGGAGGATGATAACTCCAAATTTGGAGCTAAACTTTTTTCAATCACAATACCCTATAGGTTGACCCCTTTGTCCAATACTATTTTCTTTTTCCAGTAGGAGTGATCATAATAGGATGCCCATGTAAACTAATCATTTGGGTTAGGGCTGTAAACGATCCGAAATTTGTTGAGTAATGCATGTTCAAGCTTGGCTCGTCAAGAAAAATAAAAAACTCGAGCTTGCCTTAAGCTTTTGACAAGCCTAAAAATAGTGTTTAAGCTTGAGCTCATGGAAAAGCCAAAAAATTTGAGCTTGGCTTGGCTTGATTAATTAGTCAAGTCAAACTCAAGTTTAATATCAAGCTCAAACTCGAGCTTAGGTCAAGTTTTTGAGTTTGAGATCTAAAAAAATTACATTATTAAATGCTTAAATCTCTAAAATTAAGAAAAAAGAAAAAGAAAATAGTATACTCATTTTATCATGCATCTAGTCTTGCTTATGATTAGCTATTATTCAAATCAATAATTTACATAATTAAATTCATTCATTCATCATTTCTTATCTATAGTTTCAGCAATTGTTCAAAACACAATTTTTACATTCATGTTAGATGGTGAAGGACTAGAAAAATGCCTGTTTGTAACTATTATAAATGAGAAAATACTAACATGTTTCATAACTTTACTTTAGATAATTGATAGGGAAGGATCATATGTGGCCTATTTAATTATTTGTATTTTTATTTTTAAATGTAACTATAGTCTAAAGTAGTTCTTGATTAGTTTAAAGAGAAGGAAAAAATTGAGGTACTATAGGTAGTGGTCTAATGTTGGCCATGTCATTATTAAGTTATGTGTAATGAGTATATTTAGCTAACACATATAAACTTATAAATGAGTCTATACTTGAATTGTTGTGTATCAAGTTTAATAGCTCACGAGCTTGTTCGTGAACAAATTTTTTTTCTTGGGCTTGGCTTGTTTATTAAACGAGTCTAATGTTATGTTTGGATTGGGCTGAAAACCCACGTCTGCGTCTGCATTTTTCCTTTTTTTTTTTTTTTTTTTTTTTTTTCACGCGTTTGTGAGACTTGTGGCTACTGTTCGTGCACTGTTCAATGAACAATAGCCGCAAAGTTTGACTTTTCTCACTTTTTTCGGCCAATCAGTGCACATCGTGTATTGTTCACGGACCCACAAATTTCACTTTTCAGCAACTTTTTCATTAAAAATGAGTCCCACGGTACTATTCATACATTTAAAAATTATTTTGCTACAGTGTTTTGCAGTTTTAGTTTTCAGTTTTCAGCTGTATCCAAACGTATCCTAAAGGTAAAGCTTAAGCTTGGCTTATTTATAAACAAACAAATATGAACAAGCTTTTTATCGAGCTGAGCCCGAGTTGTTCATGATCGGCTTAATTCATTTAAAGCCCTAGTTTTGGGTAGTCCCCCCACCCCACCCCCCAAATTTAAGCTCTAGTAAAATACAAATTATATTTCTTGTGAAAAAAAAAAATTGTAATTTATATTAATGTAATGTGCAACACCAACTTGAATAAATCCCTATAATTTGAGAACACCCTCATGGTTGTGTGATCAAACCAAATGAATGCCCTCGAGTTTGATTTTGTTTTAAACCCCACTCAGACAAAATGTTATAATAATTTTCTAAATTGCATTCCTTTTATTTTGGAATGCTATGCCAAAAGAATAGAAGGATTTGAAAAGAATAACTACATGTGCCTAATTAACTCAAATATATGCAGAAATAATTATATATGTATGTGGACCTGCTTTCTCAAAAAAAAAAAAAAAAAAAAAAAAAAAGTATATGGAGCTGGCTTTGTAACTAAAACTTGATTAAATTGGATTTAAAAAAGCAAAAACCAAAAATAAATAAAAGGAAGTGCTTGCCACTTAGGTTAATAAACTTCAAGGGCGTTTTCGTAATATTAACCCTAACAATAAATTAACGATAAAACCTTTTCCCTCGCATTTTGAGCTCTCCCTCACTTTCTCTCTCTTTCTCTTCCCATAATCTGATTCTTTGTGCTTGTGCCGGCGATCTTTCGTAGACTCTTTCGATGATTTCAATTTCCCTCAACTTCTTAGGATTAAATTTGCTCAATTGGGTTTCTTTGAATCCATCGTCATCCTTTTTTTTCCAAGAAAAATAATCAAATACGCACAGGTACTCATTGATTTTTCATTCCTTCTCTCTTTCTCTCTGTCTACGTAACTAGTCAATCTTTATGTTCTATTTAATTGTTTGTAAATTTTATTTTAATGTTTGAGTTTTTGAATACTATGTTGGACTACATACGCACTTATTTTCTTTCTTGGTTAATTGTAATTTTTATATACAGTACAGGGCTCTCTGTTTTTGGTTCTTTTAGTATTGTTCTTCATTTGATTTTGTTTTAAGTCCCTATTCTAATGTTCCTTGCGTTTTCTTTCATTCTCAGTTTGGATTTTGAAAATGTTTCTGGGGTGGGCTTTCCATGGAATCGGCGAACGGAAGGTTGAGTGAGGATACTCTGAGAAAACACTTCAGCAACTATGGTGAAGTGGAGGAGGCTTTGATTCTCTCTAACAACGATAGGGGTAATGAAAGAGGGTTTGGCTATGTTACCTTTAAAGACCCAGCTGGGCCTATTCACGCCCTTAATCAGCAACATTACATTCTTGATACAAAGGTTCGTTTCTTTTTTCTTTTTTGGTTTCTTTCTGCGTTAATTGTTTATATTTTTATCCCGGTTTTGATTTCTTTTTTCTATTATTATTGGCTCTTTTCTTTTTGTGTTTCGTTTCATTGAATGTATATATATATCACATAGCTACGCCCATTTGATTTTACAGTTAGATGTGAAACCAGCCTTGTGGATAGACATGGCAAAACGGGCGGGGCGGGGCGGGTTCGGGTCCGGTCAATCGGGTCACGGGTCAAACGGGTCACTGGTCAAAAACGGGTCATTTTTAGCGGGTTGAAAACGGGTTCGGGTCAATCTGGTTGCGGGTCGGGTCAGGTTGGGTCGGGTTGACCCGTGTTTTTCACATGAAATTTTTTATTTTTTTTTATTTTTTTATTTTTTTTATAAAGAAAACAATATGTATTTGCCATTTGGATAGTTATACAACATATTACTTGATGTAAAATGCATTATTTTGAATTCACTACTTATATCAGGAATAAACTCAGTTAAACTTATTAATACTTATTCAATAATTTTAAAATTATATAAATCCTAACATTGCTATCTAAAACAAAACAACATAAAAATAAGTAAAACAAATATACAAGTTTTATTTTTACACAATATCAACATTCCAACAAAAAAAAATTACAAATGACTTATTGGATAACTCATTTGATAAAGAATAAAAACATATAAGAAAGTTACAATTTTAAAAATTAATTTTATAATCTATTATCAATTGTGGTTGACACTCTATTTCAATTTGAGATATACATTAAAGTTTGATTGCTTACTTATTTATATCTAGTCTCTTTTATAAAGATCATATCATTGTTAAGCAACACACATTCTAGGAAATATCATAATTTATTTTAAAAAGCTGTTTATTTTGAACATAAATTGTTAAAAAATAGATCTAAGCATTCATAATTTATGCTAATTTGATACTTTGGCTTTACTATTTTCACACTTGTGAATGTGTCTCACACATATCTACAATTTTAAATCTGTTTTTAACTTTACTGTAACCAGATTATCTTGGCATGTACTTTGCTATTTGATATCTAAAAATCTTTACTCATTACAGAATGCTCAACCATTTATTTTTCAATTAATTTGCATGTAGTTATGTAAATGTATCAATTGTTTGCTTAAAGCTCACAATAAACAATTAAACCAATATTGTCTTAATTTCACTATTTTTTTTACCAAAAAAAAAAAAGTTTTAAAAAAATGGTTCGGGTTCGGGTCTGGTTGCGGGTCGACCTGCAAAAAACACGGGTCGGGTCACGGGTCAACCCGTTTTTGCTTCGGGTCAAAAAAATCGAGTTCGGGTCGGGTCAGAAAATTCTGACCCGTTTTGCCATGTCTACTTGTGGATAAGTAGTGTGACGAGCCTAAATAGGAATACACCTCCAACGGTTGAGATTGCTGGATCTAGTGATAATAATAAGAAGATTTATGTAGGAGGTCTTCTATTACATTTGACATATCGGGAATTGAAGGAGCACTTTGAGAGTATTGGCGCGGTTACTAATGCTAGGGTGGTATATGATGAAGAAAATAAAAAATCGAGGGGCTTTGGATTTGTTACTTTTGATTCCGAGGATGTTGTGCATAATGTGTTGCAGAAAAGTGATCTCGAGATGGAAAATAGGCTTCTAATGGTTGGGAGGGCTGACTCTGACAGGAATCAAGGGCTGATATACCCTTATGATTGTAACAACACATGCTTGGGTTCTGGTCGTTCTGATTCTGAGACTTATGGCCCTTATCCTCCACCTGCTCCTTAGCCTCCTTATGCACCACCTTATGGGAATTATTCATGGCCTAGTGGGACATTCCCAAATGTAGTTTCTTGGAATGGACTTCAATCTAGTGGAGGTCTGTTGCCTTTTGCAAACCCTGCACCCCATGACAATTCAACTAAGGATGACAATCAACCTCAGATGGAGGATAAGTCAAGCATGGGAAACAGTGATGTAAATGACAAATAGAAAGAGAGTGACAATCAAAGTAATGTGATTCTTGTCCATGACCCATTGGTACAATTGGCACCTCCTGTTTTTTTTGGTAGTGGATTTACCATTGCCAGTGTTAATGTAGGAAAGGAAAAAGCAATGTGATGCATAGCATTTGAGACTTGTGATGATTGTAAATGGAAGTTTGTAATTTTTCTACTTGTTCAGTCTCTTCAATTCATTAATCCAACTTTCAATTTTGTTACATTTTTGAGCCCTGCTCATCGTCATTCACTTTCTTCAAGTCATTAATTTATCTTGCAATTTTATAACATTCATGTTGATCTCCAATTATTGTTTAGTTCCTAACATTATTTATAACTAGCTGATGTGCGAGTATGTTACACTTGTATATTCATTTTGAAATATTTATAAGAAATTATCTTTTACGACACATGAATAGGCCAATTTTGCTTAATAATACATTTTTAAATATTATTTGGCAAACCCTGCAACCTAGACCTGCTCCACCATCCAGATTTTCCTCAAATTCAACCTCTCCTAGGCTTATAACAGGTTTGAGGTTTGAATCTAAGAACATGAATCAAAGGCTGATATACACTCATGATTGTAACCATGGCAGCAATCATATAGTATATACATCTGTATAGCTGGTCCAATGCATGTACTCTATTGTGATGATGGGGATCTTAATTTTATCTAGGTTTCAGACCAATAGAACAAATCAAACTGTAATTAAAGGGAGTAATTGAATTGTATAAAATAGTGACCTCATGTTTGTGCACTGTTGACTACCTTCAGAAATATTTTGCTTTTTTAGCTGCACTAAAGTTCCACAAACATCCATAGATTTGTTGGAGTGAGAGGATTTAATTGCCAGAAAAATTGTGACACCATTTTGACAACTTGGAGTAATTGACAGGGTTCTTTAGTTTGTTTAAAAGTCTATTCCATTGTAAAATTGTTCAAAGCCTTCAAGCTTTTTTTGATTTTTGATTTTGACTTGGTTTTTTGTTTTTGTTATTGCTTATTGTGATGTCTTATACTCTTTTATATAAATTTTTATTGAGTAAAAGAGTATATATTTTAAAATATTGGGAAGTCGACTTCACTTGCTCGTGTCTGCTTCAACTTCACCTTAGCCTTGTCAGATGAATTTATGAACGAACGAGCAACTAAATCAGTCATAACTTTCTATTTTCTTATTCTTCCTCCATAGGTGAATGAAGTCTACTATACTGCTCTGTTTGTTTCAACATTAACATTTTCTGGAAAATTGTTCATTTTCTAGAGAGCATTTTCTGGTAAACTATCTCATTTTCTGGTGTTTGGTAACAACCTTGAAATGGGCTTGAGAACGTTTTCTGGTGTTTGGTATCCACAATTTTATAACATTTCTTGTATAATTTAAAACATGTATAATATGTGTATTGTGTAAACCCACCTAATGTAATCAATATAAATAAATAAAAAAATAAAAAAACCAAGAATGAATTTGGTTTTCAAACTAAAATTTTGATAATGGATACAATCAAAATTAGCTATCCAATTTTCATGATCTCAAATGCTCATCTTGTTCCTGTATATGAGCAGTATTTTTGATAAGTAATGTGAGGGTCTGTCAACCAACAGGCCCATTAAGGTCAGGATCGTTGGGCCTTTGGCCCATCCGAGGATGCATATCCGTCCGAGGAGGCCATGTCAGGTCACAAGGCAATTGCCGAAGGGGGGTGGTGGTCAATATCACGAGGGTAGAGTTCTGTATTCGTCCGAGGACGCTATACTCCTCGGCAGTATGCGTCCGAGGACGATCAGGACGCGGTCTTGTTGCAACCAGACCCCAGAATTATGTCACCACTGAAGATAGGATAGCAGACCAAGGGTAAAAGAGAAAAGGTAAACAAATATCTATAACTACAGCTGCCTCCGCATTAATTACCTCTCAACCAACTCTCTGGCCGCATTAATGTGGACGTGATACCTAAACAGTAAGGAGGCAACCTTACAGCTGCCCATAGGAAGTTCCAGGAAGTGCTAGATGGGACAGAAAGAAATCCTCCGAACCCAACCTACACGTGTGTCACAGGGTTAAATTTTTCTTTCAAATTTTTTGCCTGTGATGGCACTAAGCCCACTGACTTAGTCTCAGCCAACACACCACACACACGCACTGTAGGAACACTATGAACATAATTATCAAGAGAATGCACACACACACAGCACACACAGTATTTACAGGGCACCAACCCCAACCTTCATTACTCAATATCAAGTACAAAGGAAGCCTGAGAATCCACACGAATTTCTCAAAGCAAAACAATACACTCTCTATGTTGTTGACAACCCCAACAGCCTAGGATAATATACAGAATAAACTGCCATGGCAGTTACTACCAAGTAACTGCCCCATTTCCTGGACTTGCTGCCACATGTAGTCTGACTTAGGACACCTTCACTGCTGCCATCTGGGTCTGCCTTACACATTTCCAGCCTTTGCACTGCATGTCTGAAGCACCCACAATGCTAGGAAACGTTGGTAACTGCCACCAACTGCTGTTGCACACACAGCACATGCCAGCCCAATACTCAGCATCTCATCATGGGTCTTCTGCCCACGTTCCAGCAGCCCACACATGATGCCCATCACGTTTTAGAAGCCTTGGCCCTCTACCCAAGCCTTTCCTATCAGCATCACAGCACACTAAGTAACTGCCATCAGCCCACTCACATCAATCCATACATTAAGCCAGCACCAACCAGCCCAATGTCTTGCACAGCATATCATCAACATCAGCAGCCCAGCATTGCCTTGCACACAAGCCACCAAGCCCACATACGAAGCAACCAATAACCAAGCCATCATGCCATGCACTACCACGTAGGGTCAGCACCACCTGCTGCTACCCATCATCAACAAACCGTTGCTGCCCACCATGGCCCTCCTCTACCATGGCCTTGGGGCATCGTGTGGAGCAAGGTGCCTCCACATGCTACCCCTCATCATGCTCATCAAACTGATCCCAGCAGGAGGACTGGGCTTGTTCCCCTCAAAGAGCACTTAGGAGCTTCACTAGATAGGCATGAGGAGCCATTGGTGTCTTGAGAAAACATTGAGCCATGTGACTGGCCTGATGTTGTCCAAGCACTCCACTTCCTCATGCCATCATCAGCAACTTGCAAAGCTCCTAACAAACCACCCCCACCAGAAGAAGCCGACGTCCTCGTCGGGAGGGTATCCTCAAATGCCTTCACCTCTTTCTCAAACTGCCACAATGTTGATGCTTTCTCCCAACTTGCCTCTGATTCAGCCACCCCTTTCCACTTCACTAAGTAGTAGGTTATCATATTTCCTCCCTTTCGATAACCTGTCACCTTCTTATCAAGAATTCTGTCCACTTCTTTGTCAAACTGAACCATGACAGTAGGCGGGGCACGCCTTGCCTCATTCCTGGCAGGCTCTTCTGCATCACCATGATAAGGCTTCAAGAAGCTAACATGGATTGTTGGGTGAATTTGCAACCTTTCTGGCAGCTTTAACTTGTAAGCCACAGCACCAACTCTTTTTACTATCTCAAATGGACCATCATATTTCGGGATTAAACCTCTGTGAATTTGCTCATTTCGAAACTTCCTCCAAATCTGTGGTGTCAATTTCAACAGCACTTTGTCCCCCACTTGGAACTCAAGAGGTCTTCTCCTTTTATCAGCATACTTCTTCATTCTTCTTTGTGCTTTCAACAAGCTGTCTTGTGCCTCTTGCATCAGCTCTTGCTTGTTTACAGCAAATCTGTATGCTGCAGGACATTTGCCCCCTGATCGCTGCTTAGCAATTTCGTGAGGTGTGAGAGGCTGCTGCCCTATAGCCAACTCAAAGGGACTCATCCCCGTTGATGCAGACTTGTGCAGATTATAAGCAAACTGCGCAGAATCCAGCAAGTCTAGCCAATTCCTCTGGCTGGCAGTCACATAATGCCTCAAATAATCCTCCAACACAGCATTTATCCTTTATGTTTGCCCATCTATTTGTGGGTGATTTGCAGTAGAAAACTTCAATTCAGAACCCATCAAACCAAACAGAACAATCCAAAATCGACCAGTAAACCTAGAGTCTCGATCACTTACAATATCTTCAGGCAACCCAAAGTATTTCACCACATTCTTATAGAACAAATCAGCAGCCACCTCTGTTGTACATGTACTCGGTGCAGCCATAAAAACAGCATACTTTGAGAATCTATCAACCACTACAAACACTGAACCCATCCCCTTAGCTTTTGGCAAACCAGTAATAAAATCCATTGAAACTGAAACCCATGGACTTTTTGGTATAGGAAGAGGTTGTAGCAAACCTGCTTCCTTTTGAGTTAAACCTTTGTCTTGTTGACAAACTAGACAGGTTTTCACATACAACTCGACATCTAACTCCATTTTAGGCCAAAAATAAGAACAGGACAACAAAGCATACATCCTATCCTTACCCGGATGTCCTGCCCACTGTGGATCATGAGTTTCTTTCAGCAACTCCCTTAGGATCTTTCCACTTGGTACAAACAGCTTGCCACCCTTGGCATACAGCAACCCATCTTCCAGCCAATAACGCCTTACAAGGCCTGCAGTCACATCCTGCACTAGCTTTTGATAGGTAGCATCAAGCTTAGCACTCTCCCTGATCCTATCCACAAAATCTGACTCCACTCTAGTCAAGGCAGCCACATACTCTTGCACTTGTTTTCGACTAAGTGCATCGGCTACTTCATTGTGCTTGCTGGTTTGTGCTCCCACATAAAATCATATTCTTGCAGTAACTCTTGCCACCTAGCTTGCTTTGGTGACAACTTCTTTTGTGTGCTAAAGAAGGTATTAGCCACATTGTCTGTCTTCACCACAAACTTTGGTCCTAGCAGATACACCCGCCATGCCAACAAACAATGGATCACTGCAATCATCTCCTTTTCATGGGCTGAACACTTCTGTTCTGCCTCATTTAACTTCCTGCTCTCATATGCAACAGGATGCTTTTCTTGCACTAGAACACCGCCAATTGCTTTGTCAGAAGCATCAGTATGGACTTCAAAGGGTAACCCAAAGTCTGGTAGACGCAGCACAGGTTCACTAGATACAGCCACCTTCAACTTGTCAAACGCTTCTTGACATGCATCTGTCCACACCCATTTCTTGTCCTTCTTCAACAAATCTGTGAGAGGAGCAACCTTCTTGGAATATCCTTGTATGAACTTTCTATAATAATTAGCCAAACCAAGGAAAGATCTCAATTCCATCACTTTGCTTGGTGAAGGCCAATCAAGGATAGCTTGCACCTTCCCCTCATCCATCATCACCATGCCTTTGCTGATTCTATGCCCCAGAAACATAATCTCTTGTTGGGCAAACTCACACTTCTCTTTCTTAACAAACAACTGATGTTCTCTCAATTTGGACAGCACCTTCCTAAGGTGTTCTAAGTGATCCTCCAAGGATTCACTATAAATCACTATGTCATCCAAATAAACCACAACAAAGCGATCCACATACTCATAAAAGACATCATTCATCAAATTACAGAATGTAGCAGGGGCATTTGTTAAACCAAAAGACATAACTAAAAACTCATAAGAACCATACCGGGTCATACAAGTAGTCTTAGGCTCATCCCCTTCAGCAATCCTCACTTGCCAATATCCTGATCTCAAGTCCAGCTTTGTAAAGTACACAGCTTTGCTCAATCTGTCAAAGAGGTCTTGAATCAAAGGAACTGGATACTTATTCTTCACAGTCACTTTGTTCAAGGCTCTATAATCCACACACATCCGCAATGAGCCATCATGCTTCTTCTGGAACAGCATAGGGGCACCATAAGGAGCCTTGGAGGGCTGAATGTAACCTGCATCAAGCAGTTCTGTCAACTGTTTCCTCATTTCAGCCAACTCCATTGGGGACATTCTATAAGGAGCCTTCGAGGGAGGCTTTGATCCAGGAACCAATTTGATTCTATGATCAACAGCACGCCTTGGTGGAAGGGTCTTAGGTAGTTCTAGGGGCATCACATCGACAAACTCCCCCAACAATCCAGCCACAGCATCTGGAACTTCAACATACTTGTCCTGCTTCATCTCAATCAATGCAGCCAAGTAAGTTATCTCACCCTTCTTCAGCCCATGCTCAACCTGCATGGCTAAAACCATAGGTCCTTTCCCCTTGCTAGTCTTGCTATTTCCTGCCCCACGCCTCACAGGAACATAGCATGGCTGCTTCTCATCAAGGATCAACAAAACTCCGATGAAAGGCAACAAGGCAGCCTTTGCAGCCACTAAAAATTCGTCACCCAGAATAACGTCGAAGTCATCCAATTCCATGACTAGGAAATTCACCTTTCCTGTCCACTCGCCCACCTTAAGCTTCACTCCATAAGTAATTCCCAACACAGGTTTTGCTTCTGAGTTTACAGCCTTGATCTTACTTGGGCTCTTGCTTACTTTAAGACCAAGCCTTTGGACCATTCGATCAGCCACAAAGTTGTGGGTAGCACCAGAATCAAGCATACCCTCAGCCCCATTCTCATTCATCTCCACTTGAATATAAGACAAACCCCTAGAATCACCTCCTGCACTCAATGCATTCAGTAATTGCAAAGGGTTCATTCTGCTGGGAACTTCTTCATCGGACTGCCCACTACCATCTTCAGTAACTATGGCATTAAGCTTCTCACGCTTTGGACAGTCTCTTGCACGATGAGGGCCATTGCAAATGAAGCAACCAGCATTAAGCTTAGGCTGTTCTTTGCTTGGTTGAGAGGTAGAACTCTCCCCCTTGTTCTTGTTACCCCACGTTTTCTTTTGCTTATCTTTCTTCTTGCCATCCTTCTTCTGCTTGTCCTTGCCTTTATCCTTGGACTTTCGTTTCTCTTCATCCCCGCTGGGCTTGCTAAACTTGTAGTCCACTAAGGCATCTGCAGCAGACATAGCAGTAGGCAGATCACGCACTGCCTGCCTCTTTAATTCCATCTGTGCCCAAGGCTGCAAGCCGGACATGAAATTGAACAGTTTGTCCTCCTTCGACATGTTCTTGATATCCAGCATCAAAGAACTGAACGTCTTGACATACTCTCTCACTGTACCAGTCTGTCTCAATTTCTTCAAAGCATCTCTTGCAACCCAAGCAGTGTTGGTAGGCAAGAATTGATCCTTCAATTCCTTCTTTAAGGCTTCCCACGAGTCAATTTTCCCTTTACCAGCATCTGCATCATCTTCCACACGGGTTCTCCACCATAACTTGGCATCCCCTGAAAGATACATGCTAGTAATTGTAACCATCTCTTGGCTAGGCACCCTGGCAGCCTTGAAGTACTGCTCCATATCCCACAGGAAATTCTCCAAATCCTTGGCATTCCTGGCACCATCAAAGGGCTTTGGTTCCGGGACCTTTACTTTGGTGGCCACTTCCCCCTCCCTAGGCAGGCCACTTATTGCTCTCTTCAGCAGAGCAATTTCTACTTCAAGTTCACGTTGAGTCTCTCTTGCTGCCTGGTTCTGGGCGTCCATTGCAGCCGCCAACTCTTCAACACGATTCAACACCAATTCTCTCTGTTCTGCAAGATCATTCCTCACTACAACGGTTTCTGCAGAGACAGCCCCCAGCCTGTCACACACAGAGACTTCTTCCCCATCCGCAAGAACTCCCAATATGTTCTCCACAACTGTCAACCTTGCCTTCGTGTCTGAAGACATTGCGACTTAGGACAAACCTGGCTCTGGTACCAATTGTCACAGGGTTAAATTTTTCTTTCAAATTTTCTGCCTGTGATGGCACTAAGCCCACTGACTTAGTCTCAGCTAACACACCACACACACGCACTGTAGGAACACTATGAACAGAATTATCAAGAAAATGCACACACACACAGCACACACAGTATTTACAGGGCACCAACCCCAACTTTCATTACTCAATATCAAGTACAAAGGAAGCCTGAGAATCCACACGAATTTCTCAAAGCAAAACAATACACTCTCTATGCTGTTGACAACCCCAACAGCCTAGGATAATATACAGAATAAACTGCCATGGCAGTTACTACCAAGTAACTGCCCCATTTCCTGGACTTGTTGCCACATGTAGTCTGACTTAGGACACCTTCACTACTGCCATCTGGGTCTGCCTTACACGTTTCCAGCCTTTGCACTGCATGTCTGAAGCACCCACAATGCTAGGAAACGTTGGTAACTGCCACCAACTGCTGCTGCACACACAGCACATGCCAGCCCAATACTCAGCATCTCATCATGGGTCTTCTGCCCATGTTCCAGCAGCCCACACGTGATGCCCATCACGTTTTAGAAGCCTTGGCCTTCTACCCAAGCCTTTCCTATCAGCATCACAGCCCACGTATCATGTCCATCAGCAGCACACTAAGTAACTGCCATCAGCCCACTCACATCAATCCATACATTAAGCCAGCACCAACCAGCCCAATGTCTTGCACAGCATATCATCAACATCAGCAGCCCAGCATTGCCTTGCACACAAGCCACCAAGCTCACATATGAAGCAACCAATAACCAAGCCATCATGCCATGCACTACCACGTAGGGTCAGCACCACCTGCTGCTGCCCATTATCAACAAACCGTTGCTGCCCACCATGGCCCTCCTCTACCATGGCCTTGGGGCATCGTGTGGAGCAAGGTGCCTCCACATGCTGCCCCTCATCATGCTCATCAAACTGATCCCAGCAGGAGGACTGGGCTTGTCCCCCTCAAAGAGCACTTAGGAGCTTCACTAGATAGGCATGAGGAGCCATTGGTGTCTGTCACATGGCTCAATGTTTTCTCAAGACACCAATGGCTCCTCATGCCTATCTAGTGAAGCTCATAAGTGCTCTTTGAGGGGGACAAGCCCAGTCCTCCTGCTAGGATCAGTTTGATGAGCATGATGAGGGGCAGCATGTGGAGGCACCTTGCTCCACATGATGCCCCAAGGCCATGGCAGAGGAGGGCCATGGTGGGCAGCAACGGTTTGTTGATGATGGGCAGCAGCATGTGGTGCTGACCCTATGTGGTAGTGCATGGTGAGGATGGAACACAAAGGGTGGTATATAAACTGAAAGAAGAACATGCAAAAGGGGATCGGAACAAAAAAGAAAAGAAAGAAAGACACAGACAAAAGAAGAAGAACAAAAAGAGAGAAAAAGAATTGTATCGATTACCCAAGAAAACGATCGTTGTGCCAACTCTGGGCCTTCAATATACGTGAAGGTGAATCTTTTTATTATACAAAAGTTAACCTAGTTCTCTACACCCACGCTCTACAAATCATATTGTTTAGGCCTATTTACATGCGAACCCAGTATCGTGTTGGGTCGTTACAAATCGTGTCCTTACAAGTAACATAAGAAATTTTATTAGAAAAAAACCAACGAAGTACATTGGAAGTGTACTATAGTTGCACAAATCAACAACACAATATATATATATATATATATATATTTATATTAACCATACTTCTCATAATTCAAAATAACCATTATACCCATAAGTTCTATTTTAAATAGTTCAAAAATGCCACATAGGCCAAATGGTTTGATAAATACCAAAAATTGTTATAGAACTGTTGACGGATTTGTGAGGAGAAAAAAAAAATCTTATTAAAAAACGGTGTTATAGAGGGGAGAATAAATAGAGAGAAAAAAAGAGAAGAGAGGCAGATAGAGAGAGAAATTTGTAGGAAGAGAAGAGGCCAGAGGGGTTGATAGTGTGGGCATGAGAAGAGAGAAAAAACAAAGGGAAGAGAAGAAATGAGAGAGTTTATTGCGAGAAAAGCTGAATAAAATATTTCCTAAGTCAGAAGAAGTAATATTTATATGAATTATGCGCCGAATGAGAGAGAGATTGTTTTCCATTTTTTTTTTTTTTTATTGGAAAACAATCTATAGAAAATAAGCCTTATTTTTATAAGAGTTCTCCGTTGACCAATTTTTTTTTATATTACCAAACACTGGAAAATATGGAAAACTATCTTTATAGAAGGTTTTCCAGCAAAACAAACAGAGCAACAAGTTTGCTGGCTTTTTAATTATTCTTTACTTTAGTTATAAACCCAATGGGCCTTCAATTTTTTTTGGGGGGGGGGGGGGGGGGTTGTTAATTTAAATTAAAACTCAAAATATAGAAGAGAAGAATAGATATTTCAAGTAATTCAACCACTTCTCTACAATTCTTGTCAAGTGTAGAAGGTCATTTTGTATATAGTAGGCATATAACTGCGAAAGTTGTAAATGTTGAGAACTAAATATCAAGCACCCTTCGTTAATGAATCACAATATCCAAAGACCAACTCTAAACCAATTTAAAAGAATCTCTTTTGATCCATTACGTGACGATTTATAAGACTATCTAAGTGTATTATTTAAATAAATCACATGCATGAATGGTCTCTTTAATCATCACAAAATGGGTTAGAGGACGATAAAATTTTTACAATCACAATACCTTATGGCTTGATCCCTTTTTCCAACTCTATTTTTTTCCTAGTAGGAACGATCCTAATCACACAATTCTCTCTCTCTCTCTCTCTCTCTCTCTCTCTCTCTCTCTCTCTCTCTCTCTCTCATGAAATGCAAATTATATTGATGTAATTTGCAATGATGTCATGGAAGTTAGAAGAAAGCACACACGATGCTCTATTTGATGAACAGAAACTAAACTATTAGTTTTCTAGTAGTGATGTAGGATACGGTTTAATATTTAAATTTTATAATTATTTAATTATTTTTTTTATGTAATTTTTGTTATTTTTGGTTTCAGGTTATTATTTCCTTATTTTTAGGTGCTTTTAATGTTTTTTAGGTCAAATTTGGTTCCTATTATGGTTAGGTATCAATTAGGAGTTATTTTAGAATATATTTTCTTGTCTGTCAAAAATATATATCTCGCATCAGTTGATATCAAAGCCTTAATTTACCCCAGTCTGATGGCTAACCGACAAGACAGTGACCACCACAACAATGACGGTGGCGATGATGTCAACAACCCAATCCACACTAGGACTAAGTTCCTTAATTTTTGTGATGAGAATCACCAATTTTGTGAAAAGAGTCAGCAAATTATAGGTGAAATCGAGCAAAAGATTGCTACTCTTCTTGCTAGGAAATCATCTCACAATAACAATAATCAATCTATTCAAAGACGCACTCCTAACTACAAGAAAAATCTATTCTTTGATGGAGATATGTGTAAGTTGGATTTTATTGACTGGCTTCTTGATTTGGAAGAGTATTTTAATTTTTGGAAGATTTGTGATGAAGAAAAAGTGTGGCTTGCATCTAATAAATTGGATGATGAAGCAGAGGAATGGTGGGAAGAGATTCAAATCGATGGAAAGCAACGAGGTAAGCATCCAATCTACTCTTGGCAAAGAATGAAAATGGTATTAGTTGATTTGTGGTTTCCTAATGACTATTATGATATACTTTATTATACAAGTGTTGATTACAAATCTATATATTCATATGAAAAGCAATATATTCAAAACATGAAAGGTTAAAAGCAAAATTATCACAGCCAAGTCTATGTGTCAAATAAAGGAAATGGTTTGCTGGTTGAGAAGAAGCAGCCTATTTCTAAAGAAAATTTTGAAGTGGTTAAAGAAGATCAAGACTTACAACAAATTA
Source organism: Quercus robur (assembly GCF_932294415.1). Lineage (NCBI taxonomy): Eukaryota > Viridiplantae > Streptophyta > Magnoliopsida > Fagales > Fagaceae > Quercus > Quercus robur. The sequence continues at coordinate 15,026,204 of NC_065539.1, forward strand.
TTGAATTGAAGATTGAGGATACCACTTGTCAAAAGTTTGATGAAGATGTCAAAGAAAAGAAGGTTGTGTTGGTTGTGGGTAATGATAGAAATCAAGAGATGGTAATTATTGAGAATATTGTGGAAGATCCAATTGAGGTTAAATATGATGATAAGTCCATCATCCGCAACCCTCAAGTTCCGGTTGATTTGTTAAAGATCTGCACAATATGTTGATTTTCTTGGAGTAGAAAATTTTAATTTTAATATCAACCATTTGTTGATTGATGTTGCAAATAAATTGAAGGTAGATGAAAAGAAATTTTATGCTACATTTTATGAAAAATTCAAATTTCAAAACCGGATCAAGTTATTGAAGCATTCAAAGTATTTGTTTATTTGGAGTAGAAGATTTCAAATTTCGACCATCAACTCAAGCACGAGTTTGTTTCAAGTGGAAGGGTCTGATGTATGACATGGTTTAATGAAAAGGCACATGTGGAAAGTTAGTTACTTTTTCATAAAGCGGTTAACAAATATTGAAACCTCTTTAATCTTTCTCAATAGTCACCAGAAAATTCTAGAAAATTTTAGAAAATTCTAGAAAATTTCAAAAAATTCAGATTTCAAATTTTCACTTAGAAAATTCTAGAACTTGAATTTTCACTTTATGAAACCATATTCTCTAAACTCAAACATTATTATTACAACATATCCTTTTATATACCTATATATACAACAATCCCCCACTAGGTTGTAATAATATATGTCTCACTTGATTGATATCCTATCATGCATAATAGAAGGTGTCTTTCAACTTAAACCTCCCTTTAGTGTAATTGCTCAAAAAATCATCAAAGTTAATGGTGGCTTGGTGCTTAAACCAAAACTCTTATGTGTTGAAATCGGAAACAACACACACATGAGAACATCCACAACACATTTAGAAATCCACTGTTGTTAGCACTGTTATGGCCTTGTGCTCTTCCCGTTTTAGTGAACATGTACAAAAGAAAACCCTTTTACTCTTGCTAGAAGCGGCACCACTTCTATGTTCACAAAGGTGAAGTTCCTTCTTATGTCCCTGTTACACAGACATTTATAATTTATGAACTTCATTAAGAGTGTAAAACTCATCCTCAATTTCATCATAATAGTCTGCACTAATCCATCTTGAATGAGACACAAATTTAGTACTCTTACTAACCACGTATCAATAACTTGTTATTACCCTTTAAACCTCTTTAGATTAAATCAATTCAAGTTTGGGTTTCCACTATTGGTGATTCTCTTAAAAGAAGGGTTTTAGTCCCATTCCAATGGATGTTACCCCAACCATATCCCAAGACACTGCTTTGGTTAAAGGGTCTGCAAAATTATTATTTGACTTTATATAGAAAATTGAAATGGTACCAGATTCTATTAATTGTCTTATGTAATCATGTCTTAGACCTATATGTCTAGACTTACCATTATACATTTTACTGTATGCTCTGCCCAAGGTGGCTTCACTATCGCAGTACACCGAAATGACTGGTATTGGTTGTGGCCACAACTCTATGTCTAACAACATATTTCTTAGCCATTCCGCTTCCTTGCCTGTTGCCACCAAGGTTATAAATTCTGATTCCATGATGGAGTGAGAAATACACGTTTGTTTCTTTGATGCCTAAGAGATGGCACCTCCACCAAGAGTGAATATCCAACCAGACGTGGATTTGTTATCACTTACACTAGTAATCCAACTAGCATCTAAATAACCTTCCAACACAGCTGGAAATTCAGAAAAAAAGAGTTCCAAACTTATGGTTTTCTTTAAATAACCAAAAACTCAACCAATTGCTTTCCAGTGATCCACACTTGGATTACTTGTAAATCTAGAAAGTTTGCCCACTGAAAATGATATGTGTGGTCTTGTACAATGCATAGCATACATCATGCTACCAATAGCACTAGCATACTTAAGCTGTGTTATTGCTCTTCCAGTGTTTTCAGCTAACTTTATACTCCAATCAAAAGGTGTATTTGCTTCCTTTATATTAAGATGTTCAAATCTTTGAAGCACTTTCTCAACATAATGAGATTGACATAGTGCAAAACCCTCACTATGTCTTTTAATTTTGATTCCCAAAATAGTATCTACTTCATTTAAATATTTCATTTGAAACATAGAAGAAAGATACTTTTTGGTTTCACATACACCTTTCATATTTGTACCAAATATGAGCATATCATCCACATAAAGGCATACAATGACTCCATATTTCTTTACGAATTTGGAATACGTACATTTGTCAGAACTATTATGCACAAAGCCATCCAACAAAATTACTGAGTCAAACTTCTCATGCCATTGTTTTGGAGCTTGTTTTAAGCCATACAAAGACTTGACTAACTTGCAAACTTTCTTTTCATTTCTAGGAAGTACAAAACCAGGTTGTTCCATGTAAACTTCCTTATCAAGATCACCATTTAGGAAAGCTGTCTTAACATCCATTTGATGTACAATCAACTTATATATGGATGCAAGTGCTAACAACACACGAATAGACGTGACTCTAGCCACCGATGCGTAGGTATCAAAATAGTCTACTCCTTCCCTTTGTTTAAAGCCTTTTGCCACTAACCTTGCTTTAAAGGTTTGAATTAATCCATTAGTATTATATTTTCTTCTAAATACCCATTTACAACCAATTAGTTTAGAACCAGTAGGTAGATCTACTAGGACCCAAGTATTATTGGATAATATTGAGTCCATTTCATCATTTACAGCTTCTTTCCAGAAAGCTGAATCTCTAGAAGCCATAGCTTCCTCAAATGTTTTAAGATCGTCCTCTGTGTTAAACACTAGGGGTCTTTTATTTAGGACCACTTGTCTATTACCTTCAATTAGGTACAATTGAACTTGATAAGAAATGAAATTTGGACCAAAACCCTTTACTTTTCTTATCCTTTGACTCTTTCTTTGTTCACTTAGTGAACCACTTTCAATCCTTTTAGTACCACTCAAAATAGTATTAGGATTAGAGTCACCTTGATGTGTTTGAGTAGGTATCAAAATATCCATGGAATCTTTACTGAATTTATCGTTAATAAACTTAACATCTCTTGATTTCACCACTGTATTAGAGTTTAAGTCTAATAATCTATATGCCTTTGAATTTTCAGCATAACCTACAAACACACTTTTCATAGCTCTTGGTCCTAATTTTGTTCTTTTAGGATCAACAACTCTATAAAAGGCTAAACACCCCCACACTTTGATATAATTAAGGTTTGGTTTCCTTCCATTCCATAACTCATATGGAGATACTTTGATTTTCTTGGAAGCTCTATGTGCACATGACATGCTGTAAGCAATGCCTCTCCTCATAAATTAAATAGGAGCTCTACACTTAAGATCATGGCATTTACCATGTCTACAAGAGTCCTATTTTTCCTTTCAGCCAAACCATTTTGTTGGGGTGTAGAAGGGGCTGAACTTTGGTGTATTATACCATGTTCCTCACAAAATGTAGAAAAATCATTAGGAAAATATTCACCACCTCTATCACTTTGTAGGATTTTAATTGTCCTATCCTTTTGATTTTCTACTTCAGTTTTATAGCGTTTGAACATGTCAAAGGATTCATCTTTATTTCTCATTAAATACACATATGTAAATCTAGAGAAATCATCAATGAATGTAATGAAGTATCTTTTACCTCCTCTAGTTAATACACCATTCAATTCACATACATCAGAATGTACAAGTTCAAGCATAATAGAATTTCTATCTAACTTAGAAAAAGGTTTCTTTGTCATCTTTGCTTGAATACAAATCTCACATTTCTTTTCATCATCATGCTTATATGAAATTATACCATACTTTGACATAAACTTCAAGTATTTGAAATTTAAATGTCCTAATTTAACATGCCACAAATATGAAGAATCAACAATATAAGCACAACTATAAATTTCTTTATTAATAATACTTAGTTTGTACATACCATCAGTAACATATCCCTTTCCTACAAATATCCCATTCTTGGACAAGATTAACTTGTCCGATTCAAGTACAGCTTTTACACCACTCTTACATAACAAATTGGCAGACACAAGATTCTTTTTTATTTCGGGTACATGAAAAACATTGGTCAAGATCATCATCTTGTCGGAACTCATCTTCACTTCAACGGAGCCTTTTCCAAGAACCTTTGCTTTATCATGGTTTCCCATTAGCACTTGTTGTTTTATGGAAGACTCATCATAAGTCTTGTATTGCTCCTTGTTGTTGCACACATGCACCGTTGCACCTGAATCGAACCACCAATCAAAAGGATTTGCAATCACAGTCATATGAACTTCAGTGATCGTATCAATATGTATGCCACTTACCATAGCAACAATGTCCTCAATGACATTCGTTTCAATGGCATTGCCTTCTTCATCCTTTTTCTTGTTCTTTAAGAGTTTACATTCGCAAATGTAATGGCCTTTCTTTCCACAATGGAAACATGCTCAATTCTTTTTGTCCTTGTTGGGATTCTTGGAGTTGTTCTTCTTGAAATTACTCTCACTTTTGTTCGCTTTCAAGTGCTTATTGGTCTTACTCAAACTCCCACTTTGAACATTGCTCACATTGTTCACATTCACTTTAGAATCGGTGTTAGTCACATCTCTAACCCGACTTTCCTCTTCAATTCAAAGATGTTGTCCGAATTGTTCTAAAGTGAGATCTTCCGACATATGCAGAAGTTTCTTCCTAAAATTATTCCAATTTGGTGGGAGTTTTGCAATGATTGCACCCATTTGGAATGATTCAAGAATATTGATTGACAAATCACGGAGTTTATTGACCAAAATCTGTAACTCATGTACTTGATCTAAAACTGAGACATTATCAAGCATTTTATAATCAAAATACTTTTGAATAATAAACTTACTCGTACCTATTTTCTCAGTTTTGTACTTTGCCTCCAAAGTATTCCAAATCTCCTTCGGTGATTTCATTGATGTGTAGAGATCATAGAGACGATCTGAAAGAGTATTGAGAATGTGCCATCTGCATATCAATTCATCTTCCTCCCATTTCTTTCTTTGTGCCTTAATCTCATCAGTATCTTCATCACTCACAGGAGGAAAAGGCATCAAATTCGGGTCCAAGACATAGAAAAGTTTTAGTGCAGTAAGTAGGAATTTCATCTTGTCTTTCCATCGAGAGAAATTGGTTCTATCAAAATGATCCAATTTCACTAACTCATGATTCAACATCTTTAACGCTGAAACATCACTTGCTCCTTCCATCGTAGGAAATATTGTCTAAGATTGTGGGAATATTACACAAAGTAATAATGGAAGAATAAGATTAACGAAAAAAATAAAAGAAAATAGATAACTTGAAGGCACTATATCATTTTCCTTAGACAATATTTGTCTCCACACTTTTCTTGCTAAAGGGTTATCGCAAATTTGTCTTCAGGATACAACCAAGTTATTGGGTTCTACAGATAACAATTCTGGAGAATGACCACAGGGTTTCTTGTGTTTCTTGTGTTTCTCCCCAACTTTTGATTTTTTGAAGTTACTTTTTTTCAAGAGAGCATAAGCCTCTATTTATACCCATAGGGTTATGTTTCATGAAAAGGCACGTATGAAGAGTTAGTTTTTTCATGAAACCTCGTTATGTTTCATGAAAAAGCACATATGGAGAGTTAGTTATTTCATGAAACCTCGTTATGTTTCATGAAAAGTCATGTGTGGAGAGTTAGTTACTTTTTCATAAAGCGGTTAACAAAGATTGAAACCTCTTCAATCTTTCTCAATAGTCACCAAAAAATTCTAGAAAATTTCAGAAAAATTCTAGAAAATTTCAGAAAATTCAGATTTCAAATATTCACTTAGAAAATTCCAGAACTTGAATTTTCACTTTATGAAACCATATTCTCCAAACTCAACCATCATTATTACAACCTATCCTTGTATATACCTATATATACAACACTATATGCCTTGTATTCTCCTAATAGTTGCTATATTCCCTTATTTAGTTATTTAGATAGTTGAGATAAGGATGAGTTAGTAATTAAGCACATGTAGCTCATTTAACACATGACTTAATTCTTAGAGCACATGCTGAATTAACTAGCCAATTATCTTAAGCCATGTGGGCCAGTGAGATTAAGGTAATCTCCTATAAATACATGATTGTAATTTCAACATTATATCATTGAAGAATAAACCAATTGATTGTTTAGTGCATTCCCTCTCTCTCTCTCTCTCAATATTTCTCTATGTAAGATGACTACCTTAAATTAAGTCAATTTTTCTATAATTCTCATACATTCCCCTACAATTCCCATCCATCTCGATTAGGAACCACATTGGATCTTCAAAAACATGGGAGCAAATGAATTTAGATATGTTTGGTTGGTAAGAAAGGGCTAGAAAAATTAAAAGAAAAAAGAAAAGAAAATTTTGATTTTGATTTTTTTTATTCATTTTAAATGCTGATGTGAAAATTTATTATGTCAATTAGAATTTATTGTTATTATTATTTTAGTTGCCACATAAGCTTCAAGGGTGCCAGCGGTGAGATTAATTCAAAAAGTCAATGTCTAAAGGTCAAATCATATATTATATAGTAAAAATTGGGCTATAACTATAAGTAATGGTTGTGCCAAATAGCTGCACTAAAATTGCAATTTTTTAGTGGGTTCCAGTTAGCTCAACTGATAAAGTTTCTAATGGTTGAATAAGAGATTTGGGATTTAATCCCCACTTACATCAAAAACTGATTGGTGTCTTAGTCTAATGATAAAGAGCTATCATCAAGAGCGGATGTCATAGGTTGAAACTCTTTAAAAAAAAAATTCAATTTTTTAGATAAAAACTAACAACTTATTTGTTCTTATCAACTACTGTTAATGTTTTCTCCCAAAAAACAATCTATAGCTAGTTTTTCAATAAAACATGCAACTTACATTCATATCAACATTTTTCATTTTTTACATTTTCTATGGCTTAATTTTTTATTAATAATTTTTTTTTTTTTGTTGGTTCTATCCTATTTGATTTTACATTTGATTGATAATATTTTCATACACACAATAAAGTATTTACGTTTTTTTTTTTTTAAATTATAAATTCTATCCTATTTGATTTTAGGTTTTGTTGATATGTTATTAATATTTTAAAATTAATAAATAAATATAGGAAATTTTTGTTTTTATCCAACCTACATTCTAGGATTTGAAATGAAACAGCCACATTAGCATCAACTCAAAATCTATTTTGTGTCTAAATAACAAAACCACATAAGTGGTAAAATATCTTTTATGATTCTCACCTACAATTATATTGGAAAAACCGTTACCAAATGTAATTTTTTTTAATGAATTCGGACTTATTAAAGGTACTCTCAACAATGGTTTTACAAATTGGATCAAACCAATCAATTCAATCAAGAACTGGACCCTAGTTTGGTTCGATAAAGATAGGGAAAACCGATGGTTCAACTCGTAAAAACTAGGAATTGGACCCTTTTTTGACTCTTTGACCATTTCAGTTTTTAAAATCACACTCTTAACCATAGTTTTAAAAACCGGACCGGCCCGACCGGTTCAATCAGGAATCGGGAGCCAGTCCAGTCCTGTTAAAACCCCCAACAACCAGTCAAAAACCAGGGTTGAACCGGAAATTTTTTTAAAAATGGTTTGATGTCCAGTTCGGTTTTTAAAACCATACTCTTAACTCAAACTTGTCTTTTCAAATTCTTAAGTGCATTAAATGGATTGAAAGGATCAAAATGGACCAAAGCAGACAAAATGGAGTGAATTGGACCAAATTGGACCGAACGATTGAGTAGACCGAATGGACTAAATTGGACAGAACATACCAAATGCACCAAACTGGACCAATTTGAAACAAATGAACCGAAATAGACCCAATGGATCGAAGTGGACCAAATAGACCTATTGGACCGAATTGGACCAAAATCATGCAACACATTAGACTGGTACTAGTTTATCCTCTCTTTTTTTATTATTATAACTTAGGGATAAACCAGGTAATTCATCATAAGACAACTTTTGATGATTCCTAAAATATAGGGAAATCTCCAAGTTAAGCTTATCGCTTAACAAATCATAATGACCAAAGATTAGCTCTAAATCTGTTTGAAAGAATTTCCTCCAACCCACTAAGTGGCAATTTATAAGATTATTTATGTGTATTATTTAAACAAGTTATATGACTCATTAAAAAAGACATATGACTAAAACTACACATAAATAGTCTTTTAAATCACCACATAATGAGTTAGAGGTCGATTGCTCCAAATTTGGAGCTAAACTTTTTTCAATCACAATACCATATAGGTTGTCCCTCTCCAACTTATGAGAGTGCTGCGTGGAATTATTCTAGTTTGCCTACTTATTAACCCAATTCAAGGCCTAGTGGAATTGTTTATGGGGCATTCTTGAGTGTAGGAGATTAGAATGGGCTTGAACCTAGTAGAGGTTTCTTGCCCTATGTTTGCACTCCATCACAATTAAACTAAGGATGATAATCCACCTCAGATGAAGGATAAGCAGAGTATGGGAAACAATGATGTAAATGACAAGTAGAAAGAGGCTGACAATCAAAGTAATGTGATATTTGTCAATGACCCATTGATTCAATTGTCACTTCCTAGTATATTTTTCGCTGACGTCCATAGTTCGATTTCCCATCCCATGTAAAAAAGGAGAAGTAATGTGATACATAGCATTTGAGACTTGTGATGATTATAATGAAAGATTATAATTTTTCTAATTATTCAGTTTCTTCTGTTCATTAATTCAACATTCAATTTTTTTACATTTTTTAGTCCTCTCATCATTCAATTTCTTTAAGTCATTAATTTATCTTACAATTTTATAACATTTGAAAGGATTTCAAAAGAATTTACGAAGTGTTGCTTAATTAACTCCATTAAATATGTATGGAAAATGCTTGCTGTTAAAGCTTAAGCTAAACCTCAAGGGTGTTTTCGTAATATAATCCCTGACTATAAATTAACGAGAATAACCTTTTCCCTCGCATTTTGAGATCTCGCACTTTCTGACACAGAAAATTTTCACTTCAAGAAACGACTAAATTGCGTTCTATCTTTTTCTTCTCCGATCAATCTCTTTATTTATGCATGTGCTAGCCTTTTGGTGCCGATTGCTCATTTGGGTTTCTTTGATTTCAAAGAGGTACTCGTTGATTTCTCTCTCCGTAAATACTCAATCTTTGTGTTCTATTTGATTCTTTATAAAATTTTCTTTCAATGTTTGAGTTTTTGAATACTATCTTGGACTACATACATTCGCTAGAGAGTCCCTGAGATAAGTATTTTCTAAATTCCAAATATTGTTCTTGCGTAATACATACTCTCTGTTTTTTTGTTCTTTCGGTATTGTTCTTCATTTGATTTTGTTTTAAACCCCTTTTCTAATGTTTCTTGTTGTTTCTTTCATTCCCAGTTGGGATTTTGATAGGATTTCTATTGTGGGTTTTCCATGGAATCGACGAGTGGAATGTTGAGTGAGGATGATTTGAGAGGACACTTCGGCAACTATGGGGAAGTGGAGCATGCTGTGGTTCTCTCTGACGAAGATGGAAGAGGGTTTGGCTGTGTTACTTTCACAGACCAAGATATTTTTAATGTAGTCCTTCAAGGAAAATTTTCGGTACGTACTCGTTTGAGAGGACACTTCGGCGAATATGAGGTTTGTTTCTTTGTTCTTGTATAATATTCTATCTTGTTATTGTGGTTCTTTCTGCATTAATTTTATCATGCTTATATCCAGATTTTGATTTCTTCATTCTTTTGTTATTGTTAAAAGCAAGGAAGAATGCACTCAAGCTATTAACAGATACAAGACCAGAGATGGAGAACAGGGCAGAGAACAGGGCAGCACTCAAGGAACTGAAATACAGAGAGATTGGATTAGTCCAGAACTGTTAGAAGTAATTGAATCGGTCCCTTATCATGAACACTTTATTCACATGCATGAAGGAGCCTTGCCACGTGGATAGGAGGATGACACGTGGATAGAAGGATGACATAAGCAGAAATACAGCTTGCACAAGTGGGACTGTTGTAACCATTTTTCCTCTTTTTACGGAATTAGTTACTTTCCTTTACTTCCACAGATTGTATATATAGATAGCTACAGTGTACAGATTAAGTTGTATTCTCATATTCAATCAATAAAGCTCATTCATTCTATTTAGAGAGAGAGAGTTCCCAAATTCTTTATATGGTATCAGAGCTTCGGTGAAGCACAACAATGGCATCCTCTGAATCCAATAATCCCTCTGATCCTCAACCATCACAGTCTGCCTTGAATTCCAATAACGATCCTCCTAATTCTACTCTTCCTAACCCTAATTCCATTCCTCCCAATCCCTATTTTCTTAGCTCGAGTGAAGATCCAAGCAGTATCTTGGTTACGTAACCATTGCTTGGAATGAGGAATTACCAATCATGGTCAAGGGCGATGATTCTTGCTCTTACAGCCAAGAAGAAGATTGGTTTTGTCAATGGCAAGATCATCAAACCAGATTTGGATTCACCTCTGTATGAAGATTGGGAGAGCTGCAATATTATGGTATCATCTTAGATGATCAATTCGATGCATGTGGATGTATCAAGCAGTATTATGTACTGTGAGACTGCGAGGGAGATATGGATTGAGTTGCAGAACCAGTTTTCACAAGGGAATGGTCCTAAAATCTACAATTTACAGAAGCAGATTTCACACCTCTGCCAAAATTAGATGTCAGTTTCTGAATATTACACTAAATTCAAGAGACTTTGGGATCAATTGCTCAATTTTGAGCCACTTCCACAATGTTCGTGTGGTGCTATGAAGCTGCTAAGCACTTCACACAACAAGGCATATGTGATGAGGTTTTTAATGGGGCTTAATGAGAACTATGAGACTCTTCGTAGTCAAATTCTCACATATGATCCGTTTCCTTCAATGAACAAGGTTTACTCTTTGGTTCTACAAGAAGAATCACATAAAAATCTTGGTCATGAAGGATCAAGCTCATCATAGGGAGATGTAGTAGCAATGTATGCTAATTCAAAGAACAATTCAGGAGGTTATTCTTCTTGGAACAAAGGAAATGGGAAGAAAGAAAGGCCATTTTGCACACATTGTAACATGTCTGGGCATACTATTGAAAAGTGTTATAAACTTCATGGTTACCCGACAGGATACAAGCCAAAAGGGAAAAATAATGCTAGTGCAAATCAGGTCTCTTCACATTTGAGCAATGGAACTGAGAATTTCACATCAGGAAGCAATTTGTGTCCTATTTCCAAGGCACAATGTGAGCAGTTATTGGCTTTTCTCAATTCTGGTTCAGGATCTGCTTCTGGAGGTGATGGATCACACCATGTAGCTAATGTACGAGCTTCTTCAAGTATGGCTGGTGTGGAAGGACATTCTGGTGGCACTTTTGATGTGTTTTCTTCACAATCACAAGTTAATTCCTCAGCCAATCCTTGTTCTGACCTCATGTCAGGTACTTCCTTTAATTTTCTTTTTAGTCCTAATTTGTCACACTCTATATTTTCTGCTAAAAATGTCAATAGAGATGCCTTTAGGAATTCTGATTGGGTCATAGACACAGGAGCTACAGACCACATGGTTCATTCTATTACTGTTTTTACCTCTATCACTGCCACTCTAAACACATTTGTGAATCTTCCAAATGGTGAATCTGCCTTAGTGACTCACATAGGAACAGTTAAAGTCTCAGAAAATCTTGTTCTTTCTAATGTGCTTTGTGTTCCTTCCTTCAATTTTAATCTGATTTCTGTCAGTCAATTGGCAAAATCCATTCTCTGTTGTCTCATATTTATTGGCAATCTATGCTTTATTCAGGACCTAGCTCATTGGAGCACGATTGGTCTAGGTAAGGAGATCAATGGTCTCTATTTGCTGTTAAAGGGAGAATCAGCATCAACTTCAAATTCTGTTTCTTTGTCTGTTTCTGCTAATAAAGTTCTGCCACACATATGGCATGCTAGATTAGGACACATATCAGATGCCAAATTGGCTTTATTGAATAAGAACAATGTACATTGTATCAATTCTAATGCAAATTTTCATTGTGACATTTGTCCACTTGCTAAACAGAAGAGATTACCCTTCAATATCAATACAACTATTTCCAATGAATGTTTTGATTTGCTTCATTGTGATATATGGGGACCTTTCTCTGTTCCCACCATTCATGGTTGTAGATTTTTTCTAACCATTGTAGATGATTGTTCAAGATGTACATGGGTATATCTGTTGAAGCATAAATCCCAAACTGCATCTTATTTAGACCAATTTTGTACAATGGTTGAAACACAATTTGCAAGGAAAGTGAAATGCATTAGATCAGACAATGGTACTGAGTTTTTCCTTAAAGATTTCTTTACTAAAAGAGGCATCTTACATCAATTAAGTTGTGTTGAAACTCCACAACAAAATGTTGTTGTGGAGAGAAAACATCAACACATCTTAAATGTTGCAAGAGCTCTTAAATTCCAATCCAATGTACCTTTACACCTTTGGGGTTATTGCATCTTAACTGCTGTTTACTTGATAAACAGACTCCCTTCCTCTGTTTTAAACCATAAAACTCCTTATGAAGTTTTATTTGGTCATTCCCCCACTTATTCTCATTTAAGGTCCTTTGGATGTCTTTGTTATGCTTTCACTCTCTCTCATAATAGGACCAAGTTTGATCCAAGAGCTAAAAAATGCATTTTTTTGGGCTATCCTTTTGGGGTTAAAGGCTATAGAGTTTTGGATTTGTCTACCAAAACTGTGTTTACATCTAGAGATGTTGTTTTTCATGAAAATCATTTTCCTTTTGTTCAAGGCAATACTGATTTCAATGATCCTTTTGTTACAACTGATGTTGGTTCTCATTCTCCTACATACAGCAATTTAGATTCTTTTGTCACTCCTATTAGTATTTCAGAGGTCCATATTCCATCTCATACTTCAGATGTCATTGGTCTTCCACCTCATACTTCAAATATTCCAATTACATTGTCTCCATCTGTCAATGATACTGACAGCTCTACATCCATTCCCCATGACACTGTTTTGTCTAATTCAAATTCTTTAGAAATTACTTCTATTTCACCTACTGTTCCTATACCTGTTACTGCACTTCCACACACCAGAAAATCCACCAGGGTCCATAAAACACTTGCCTACCTGCAAGAGTATGCTTGCAATTCAGCTGCAATAGTTGTTGATCCGGGTTGCACTTCAGCTGCAAAAGTTCCTACTTCAGGTTGCCCATATGATATGGCTGATTTTCTCTGTTATTCACACATGAATCCTTCCTATCAGTCTTATCTCATGACTGTCAATGCCTGTCATCCAGAACCTGCTACTTTCCCCCCAGCCGTTCAAATTCCTGTTTGGAAAGAGGCAATGGATAAGGAAATTCAGGCTTTGGAGAAGACTGGGACTTGGATTCTTACTCCTCTACCTGCTGGAAAGACCCCCATTAGCTGTAAATGGGTGTATAGGGTGAAGTTCAACTTAGATGGTAGTGTTGAGAGATACAAGGCCAGACTTGTGGCCAAAGGTTATAACCAAAGAAAAGGTTTAGATTTTCTGGAAACCTTTTCTCCAGTTGCAAAAACTGTATCTGTCAGAGTTCTTCTTGCACTTGCTTCAGCCAAAGGTTGGCCTCTTCATCAACTAGACATTAACAATGCCTTTTTGCATGGAGACTTAGATGAAGAAGTATATATGAGTTTGCCCCCTGGTTTTCACAGTAAGGGGGAGTGTTCTTCACCACATTCTTCTGCCCCTTTGGTTTGTAAACTTGTGAAATCTCTTTATGGATTGAAGCAAGCATCAAGGCAATGGAATGCAAAGTTGTCTACCACCATCCTACAACTTGGTTTCATTCAATCCGAGGCAGTTCATTCTTTGTTTATTCATTCCAATGGTGATTTGTTCATTGCATTATTGGTATATGTGGATGATATGGTTCTAACAGGTAATAATCCAGGTTGTATTGCCTCAGTTAAAGCTGTCCTAGACCAAAAGTTTGGAATTAAGGACCTAGGTTCTCTCAAATACTTCTTGGGCTTAGAAATTGCGAGTGATAAGGGTATTAGCCTAAATCAGAGAAAATATGTTCTTGAAGTACTTAAAGAGGCTGGCATGGTTGGTTGTAAACCTGCCAAAACACCTATGGAACAACAGTTAAAATTGTCCAAGGGTGATGGTAAGTTACTTAAGGAGCCAGGTCAGTTCAGAAGGTTAATAGGGAAGCTAATGTATCTTACACTTAGCAGGCCTGATATTACCTACTCTGTTCACAGACTTAGTCAGTTTTTATCACAGCCTAGAGTCCCTCACATGAAGGCAGCAACAAGAATATTGCAATACCTCAAAGGCACGCCAGGGCAAGGAGTTTTCTTTCCTGTGGAGTCAGATTTGCAGCTTAAAACTTACTGTGATGCTGACTGGGCAGGCTGCCCTGATACCAGAAAGTCATTAACTGGATATTGTGTGTTTCTTGGCAATGCATTGATCTCTTGGAAGTCAAAAAAACAAGCTGTGGTGTCAAGGTCTTCAGCAGAGGCAGAGTATAGGTCAATGGCTTCAACTACATGTGAAATTCTCTGGCTGATGTACCTATTGAAGGACCTTCATGTCACACATAACAAACCTGCCTTGATGTACTGTGACAACCAGGCTGCGTTACATATTGCTGCAAACCCAGTCTTCCACGAAAGGTCCAAGCACATAGAAGCAGACTGTCACATTGTGAGGAATAGGGTTTTAGATGGTACAATTAAGACCTTCCATGTTAATTCAAGGAATCAATTGGCAGATATCTTTACTAAAGCTCTAGGTGTGGATAATTTTCTAAGGTTGCAAAAAAGGTTGGGAGTTATCAATATTTTTGCACAAACCATTCAATATCCTAAGTATCCATCCTTGAATCAAGAAGCAAGAGCTTTGCTCTTGAGGGGGAGTGTTAAAAGCAAGGAAGAATGCACTCAAGCTATTAACAGATACAAGACCAAAGATGGAGAACAGGGCAGCACTCAAGGAACTGAAATACAGAGAGATTGGATTAGTCCAGAACTATTAGAAGTAATTGAATCGGTCCCTTATCATGAACACTTTATTCACATGCATGAAGGAGCCTTGCCACGTGGATAGGAGGATGACACGTGGATAGAAGGATGACATAAGCAGAAATACAGCTTGCACAAGTGGGACTGTTGTAACCATTTTTCCTCTTTTTACGGAATTAGTTACTTTCCTTTACTTCCACAAATTGTATATATAGATAGCTACAGTGTACAGATTAAGTTGTATTCTCATATTCAATCAATAAAGCTCATTCATTCTATTTAGAGAGAGAGAGTTCCCAAATTCTTTATAGTTATCAGTGTGTTTTTTTTTTTTTTGTTTTTCGTTTCATTATGTGTACAAGGTACGCCAATATGATTTTACAGGTATGTGGAAGCAGCCCTGTGCATTAGTGAGAGTAACCAGATCAGAATAACCACTCAGAACAACTGCACAATAATGGAACTAGAATTAATAAGAAGATTTTTGTAGGTCGTCTTCCAAGTGATCTGACTGAGCTGGAATTCAAGGACTACTTTGAGAGTTTTGGCACGGTTACTGATGCTAGCTTTGTGTATGACAAGAAAAACCACAAACCGAGGGGCTTTGGATTTGTTAGTTTTGATTCAGAAAAAGCTGTGGATAATGTGCTGCAGAAAGGGTTTCACAAACTGAAAAATCTGACTGTGGAGGTTAAGAGAGCAAAATCTAAGGAGGACAGGAATCAGGAACTGTACAATAATGGAACTAGTATTCATAAGATTTTTGGAAAAGGTATTCCAAATGATCTGACAGAGCCGGAATTCAAGAAATACTTTGATAGTTTTGGCACGGTTACTGAGGCTTTCTTTATGTATAACCCACAAACCAACAAACGGAGGGGTTTTGGATTTGTTAGTTTCGATTCAGAGGAAGCTGTGGAAATGGCATTGCAGAATAGGAGTCACAAAATGGAAAATTGGACTTTGGAGGTTGAGAGGGCTGAACCTTGTAAGTATGGGAAACGATTATGTAAATGACAAATGGAAAGAGAGTGACAATCAAAGTAGTCTAATACTTATCAATGATCCATTGGTACAATTGGCACCTCCTGGCGGGTGTACTTTATGGTGACAATCCAAAGTTCAATTTAATATTGATAAAGTTAATGTAGTGCGAGAGCATCTCCAATTGAGCATGCATGCATAGCTAAAATATAGAGAGTGAAACTGGAAAAAAGAGGAAAACTGTGCTCTAACAGACTCTCTAAAACCGGTTATTTTTTTTTGCTCATGGACAGTAGCTCATCAAGTCTGATGAGTTACTGTTCATTCTTCAAATCCTTTTTTTCTATTATAATAATTAGGTGTTAAATAAAAAAAATGTTGGAAGATGTGTAGTTGTAAAAAAAAGAATAAATAATGAATGAAGAAATAATATTTAAATGAGATAGAGAGTCTGTTGGAAAGTATATTTGAAAAAGTTGGTAGATAAAGGTAAAAGTCACTGTTCATTCTCCAAATAGTACAAAAATTTGTTGATTCTGTTAGAGATACTTTGATACATAGCATTTGAGACTTGTGATGATTGTAAATGGAAGTTTGTAATATTTCTACTTATACAGTTTCTTCAATTCATTAATTCAGCATTCAAATTTTGAATCCTGCTAATCATCATTCACTTTCTTCAAGTCATTAATTTATCTTGCAATTTTATTAATTTAATATTCAATTTTGTTTTCAAATAGCTGTCTCATTCACATCTCAATCCTTCAAAAGACATTTGAAGTCACATCTAAACACTTGGTTAATTGAATTAATTAACTGATGTCAATCTATAACCCAACACTTTGACCGTTTCGGTTTTTAAAATCATATTTTCAACTCAAACTTGTCTTTTCCCATTCTTACCGAATGGATTGAAAGGACCAAAATGGACCAATGCAGACAAAATGGAGTGAATTGGACCGATGTGGATTGAATGGACCAAATTGGACTAAAGTGGACTACATTGGACCTAAGTGGACCCAATGGACCGAGTAGACTGAATGAACAAAATTAGACTAAATTAACTGAATTGGACCAAACATATCGAATGTACCAAAGTAGATCAATTTGGACTACATGGACCGAAATAGACCTAATGGACAAAAGTGGGCCGAATTGACCAAATAGACCTAATGGACTGAATTAGACCAAAACTGTGCAACACATGGGACTAGTACTAGTTTATAATAATTCCTTATTTTTATTAGACCTTAGGGATAGACCAGGTGATTCATCATAAGACAACTTTCTAATGATTCCAAAAAATTTGGGAAATCTTCAAGCTAAGCCTATTGTTTACTTAACAAATCACAATGGCCAAAGATTAGCTCTAAACCTGTTTGAAAGAATTTCCTCCAATCCACTACGTGGTGATTTATATGATTATTCATGTGTATTATTTAAACAAGTCATATGACTCATTAAAAAAAGTCGTGTGACTAAAATTACACATAAATAGTATCTTTAATCGCCACGTAATGAGTTAGGGGACGATAGCTCCAAATTTGGAGCTAAAATTGTTTCAGTCACAATACCATATAGGTTGACCCCTCTCCAAGTTATGAGGGCGTTGCATGGAATTATTCCAATTTGCTCACTTATTAACCCTATTCAGGGCTTAGTGGAGTTGGTTATAGGGCATTCCCATGTATAGGAGATTAGAATGGGATTGAACCTAGTGGAGCTCTGTTGCCTTATGCAAACCCTGCACTCCATCAAAATTCAACTAAGGATGATAATCCACCTCAGATGTAGGATAAGTTGAGTATGGAAACAATGATGTATATGACAAATAGAAAGAGGTTGACAATCAAAGTAATGTGATACTTGTCAATGACCCATCTGATTCAATTGGCACCTCGCATCTTTTGTTGACATTCATAGTTTGATTTCCCATTCCCCAATTATTATATAAAAAATAAAAATAAAAAGAAGAAGAAGGAGAGAGAGAGAGAGAGAGAGAAAGTAATGTGATACATAGCAATAGCATTTGAGACTTGTGATGATTGTAATGGAAGATTGTAATTTTTCTACTTATTCAGTTTCTTCTGTTCATTAATTTAACATTCAATTTTGTTACATTTTTGAGTCCTGCTCACCATTCAATTTCTTCAAGTCATTAATTTATTGGTAAATTACAACTTACCCACATGTGACTTGGTCAAAATTTAAGTTATCTACATGTGGTTTGAAATTTGACACTTTACCCAGCTTAACTTAGTTAAAGTTCCGTAACCCACCTCCATTAAAAACAGGGCTAAACATGTACTTTGTTCCACTTTTATGTCTTTCATTTCCAAAAACACAAAATACATCAAAATACAAGAGAAAATAAGATCAAAAGCTGGTCGGTAAAATTTTTTATTCAATATCTTAGCATTTCAAACTTGCTTTTACATTCACTGCTTCAAATGCACAAAAATCCTAAACTAGAAACTTCCAAATCAACCTTAGACCCAAGCACACCTAATGTCTTTGCCATTGCTCAAAAGGAATGTGTGGATTCTTTCTTTTCGAAGAATTCTTTTATTGGCTATGAAAATTTGCATAAACTTGGAATTTCCCAGCCTGTTCAATTCATGCAGATATCCTGAATGTATACCTTTAGTCTCTATGTTTGTTCACCCTTCAATGATTGAGATGTTGGATGTCGCTACTGAGGATGCTCTTAAGCGTGGTAGTTGGATTGATGCTCTTTTTGTATCACTAGCATCATTTGAACCCCAGGACGCTTTTAAAATTATTTTCCTCTGTCCATCTGTTCAACTGGCTCTCAAGTCTAATAAAGTACTCGTTTTTGGGGAGTCTTATGTATTTAGCAATGGCTTTGTCAAGGCTGTGTATGATTGAATGGAGAAAGAGATGGAACACTTTAGTGTTTCAGGGTCTTCTGGTATTATACTATCTGATGATTCACAATTTCTCAACGCAGATAAAGTTGGACATGATCTAAGCAGGTCAATTGAGTTATATGACACTGGTAGTGAGACTGGTAATAGTAAACAGGTTGTCGAGAAAGGACCAAAAAAAAGCACCATCAACTCACAATTTACAACCCAAATTTGCAAAAACCTAGCAACTTCTTGTTCATAAGAAAACCAAACCCATCATTCTCATCTTAAAAAGGATTTCTTCCCCATATATAGCTTTTGATACATGGACCATCACGATTCAATAGCTTTTGATTTGCTTGTAGGAAGTTTGTTTATGGACTGAATTGAAGAATGATAGTCCATAATCAGTTGAGTTGGTTGATGAATTTAGTTTAGGCAAATGAAGCTTCTTCTTTTATCTTTACCAATATCCTTTTCATCTTATTTTATCTTGTATTTTTATGTTTTTTGTGTTTGTAGGGGAGAGAGACATAAAAATTAAGCAAAATTATATATTTAACCATGTTTTTAACGAATGTGGGTTATAGAACTCTAACTGAGCGTCTCAGGTGGGTAAAATGTCAAATTTCAAATCACAAGTAAGTAACTTAAATTTCAGTTAAACTACAAGTGGATAAGTTGTAATTTGTGCTTAATTTATCTTGCAATTTGTGCTTAATTTCAACCTGTTTATCCAAGAGTTAAACCTTTTTAGATATACACCACTGTTAGTTTCTTTAAAATTTTCTCCCTTCTCCCCTTGTGTATTTGTTAAAATACTTAGTATTACAAAAATAAAATAAAAAGGACTTCAAAAGAATTTACAAAGTGTTGCCTAATTAACTCCATTAAATATGTATGGAAAGATTTTTTTTTTTTTTTTTTTTTTTAAATAGATCTGGCTTTTTCACTAAAATTTGGTTTAAAAGAAATAAAATGAAAATGGAAAAGGGGGGCCTTGCCGTTAAGGCTTAAGCCAAACCTCAAGGGTGTTTTGGTAATATATTCCCTAACTATATATTAACGAGAATAACCTTTTCCCTCGCATTTTCTCTCAGAGAAAATTTTCACTTCAAGAAAGGACTAAATTGCGTTCTATCTTTTTCTTCTCCAATCAATCTCTTTATAATATACTTTTGCTAGCCATTTGGTGCCGATTGCTCATTTGGGTTTCTTTGATTTCATCCTCATTTTTTTCTTTCCAAGAAAAATAATGAAAGAGGTACTCATTGATTTCTCTCTCCGTAAATATTCAATCTTTGTGTTCTATTTGATTCTTTATAAAATTTTCTTTCAATGTTTGAGTTTTTTAATACTATCTTGGACTACATACATACGCTAGATAGTCCCTGAGATAAGTATTTTCTAAATTCCAAATACTGTTCTTGCGTAATTGTGCATTCTTTGTTCTCCTAATGTTAATCTTTGTACTCTTCTGTATCATTTTATATATAATTTTTTTTTAATGTTTGAGTTTTTGCTTACTATCTTGGACTAGAAGATAATCTAGATTGTCCATCCCTGTCTCTCAGATATTTTGTAAAGGATTCAAAATATTGTTCTTGCTTAATTGTGCATTAGTATAGGCCTCTTTGTTTTTTTGTTCTTTTAGTATTGTTCTTCATTTGATTTTGGGGTTTCTTTCATTCCCAGCTGGGATTTTGATAGGATTTCTACTGTATGTTTTCCATGGAATCGACGAGTGGAAGGTTGAGTGAGGCTGATTTGAGAGGATACTTCGGCAAGTATGGGGAAGTGATGCATGCTTTGGTTCTCTCAGACAAAGATCGAAGAGGGTTTGGCTGTATTACTTACAAAGACCTAGAAACTATTAATATAGTCATTCGAGAAGAATCTTCCGTACGTACTTGTTTGAGAGGACACTTCGGCGAATATGAGCTTTGTTTCTTTGTTCTTGTATAATATTCTATCTTGTTATATTGTGGTTCTTTCTGCATTAATTTTATCACGCTTTTATCCAGATTTTGATTTCTCCATTCTTTTGTTATCAGTGTGTTTCTTTCTACTTTTCGTTTCATTATGTGTATAAGGTACGCCAATCTGATTTTACAGGTAGATGTGAAACCAGCCCTGTGCATTAGTGAGAGTATCCAAGAACAGAATAACCACTCAGAACAACTGCACAATAATGGAACTAGTATTAATAAGAAGATTTTTGTAGGTCGTCTTCCAAGTGATCTGACAGAGCTGGAATTCAAGGACTACTTTGAGAGTTTTGGCACGGTTACTGATGCTAGCTTTGTGTATGACAAGAAAAACCACAAACCGAGGGGCTTAGGATTTGTTAGTTTTGATTCAGAAGAAGCTGTGGATAATGTGCTGCAGAAAGGGTTTCACAAACTGAAAAATCGGACTGTGGAGGTTAAGAGGGCAAAATCTGAGGAGGACCGGAATCAGGAACTGCACAATAATGGAACTAGTATTCATAAGATTTTTGTAAAAGGTATTCCAAATGATCTGACAGAGCCGGAATTCAAGAAATACTTGATAGTTTTGGCACGGTTACTAAGGCTTTCTTTATGTATAACTAACAAACCAACAAACAGAGGGGCTTTGGATTTGTTAGTTTCGATACAGAGGAAGCTGTGGAGAGGGCATTGCAGAATAGGAGTCACAAACTGGAAAGTTGGACTTTGGAGGTTGAGAGGGCTGAACCTTACAAGTATGGGAAACGATAATGTAAATGACAAATGGAAAGAGAGTGACAATCAAAGTAGTCTAATACTTGACATGATCCATTGGTACAATTGGCACCTCCTGGCGGGTGTTCTTTATGGTGACATCCAAACTTCGATTTACCATTGCCAAAGTAATGTAATGTGATACATAGCATTTGAGACTTGTGATGATTGTAAATAGAAGTTTGTAATATTTCTACTTATTCAGTTTCTTCCATTCATTAATTCAACATTCAGTTTTATTAGAAATTTTTTAGTCGCTAATCATCATTCACTTTCTTCAAATCATTAATTTATCTTGCAATTTTATTAATTTAACATTCAACTAGGTTCTAATCCTGCCCACACAAAAAATTAATTGGTATTTTGGCTTAATGGAAAAAGTGATCATCAAAGATACGTTGTTTACTATATATAGAAAAAGAATATGTTAATCGAGTATTTCATGAACAAACTTGAACTTGTTCAATGAGAAAATGAATTAAGTTAGAACATATAATCTATATTATTGATATACTTGAGCTCAATCTATATTGCAAATTTTAATAGTCGGATTGGAGTAATCACATTATGTGGTTTATCCTAGCAAAATTGTAAGCAAGTCTTAGTATGTTACCAAATATTGCTTTGCCCCTAAAAGAAACAGGGTTGATTGCTAACAAGCCGTTGGGCTATGGGCTTCTAGTTCAAGCCCATCTCCCAAGCTTTCTAATTTAAGCTTGAGACCGAGCCCATCACATCAATGAGGACCAGATCCTCTATTAGTTTTATTAAGATTTTGATTCGGGTCGACAAAAATTTATTATGCTCGAAATTTTTAGAGCATCTGATTAAATCAGGATGACTTTAGTCTCTCTATTTCACACCCATCGTAATTATAAGGAGGAATTCTTCGGAATAGCCTAAAGATGATGAAGCAATATATAAATCTTCATACGCATGAGCAAAAGAATGTTTATGGTAAGTAATCATGTTAACTTTGCTTCGTTTTTGTCTGAATACAATACATGAAAGCTTGTAAATAGTGTACATATTTTAATCAAACAAAATAAATCTAATATATTTTCATAAAAATATAAGGAAGATCAACTGATAAATGCGAGTGTAAGATAATTCTAAACGTACATATAGTCCAGTTAAAAGCATTTTCGGAAAATTATTATATATCTTTTATTTCATTAAAATGTGTGTCATCTCACAAAATTCCATCGGATTAAACTTTTCTTTTATAGAGGTTTTTTGGTTAACTCCACCTTCTAAAATATTATCCATTGAAATAAGTAGATTTCATTTTTTTTTCACATTATCAATAATTTAAAAATAAATATTGAAATGGTAATAGTTAATATTTATATTTTTTGTTTTTGATAATTTAATAGTTGGAAGTAGAGGATTTGAACTCTAGATATTTTCATTAAAAAAACTAAAGAAGTGCTTATTAAGCTACAAAGGTCTTAAAAATAGACAACATTTGTTTAAATATAAATAATATAGCAAAATTTAATCAATCGTATATTAGGAAGGTTTGTTAGAAGAACGATGGCAAGAAATAATCTTGACCACTAGTATTATAAAAGAAATGTAAAGATTAAAATAATCTTATATTTGTATCCTTAAATCCTAAAAAACAAATTAAATGAATAGGTTGAAAACTACACTCCTAAAATTTAGGGGTGTTTGGATTTTACCCTATGAAATTCTATTTCATTTACATCAATAGTCCCTCTATCCATATTTCTTTGGGATGATTTTACCCAATGAAATAATGGGAAATGTCATTTTATTGAATACACTAAACATGCGTGTAAAATAAAATTATAGATGAAGAGACTTTTAATACAAATAAAATAAAATTTCATAGGGTAAAATCTAAATTCTAAAATTTCAGATGTAAAATCCAAATAACTCTAAACTTTGGGGATGTAGTTTAAGAGTGTAATTTTCAACTTATTCATTTTTTTTTTTTTTTTTTAGGATTTAAGGATACATATTATAAGATTATTTTAATCTTTACATTTTTTTTATAATCAATAAAATGATGTCACGTCATTTTAAACCCCATTAATATCATCCTGATTTTAGGTGAAATAATGGAAAATGTCAAGTTGGCTACGATTTCTTCTTTTTTTTTTTTTTAATTAAAGAAAACGATAGCAGCTACCATGTCATTAAGTTAAGCCAATTGGATAGCTGTCATTTTCAATTCAATATATCCTCCTAACAAAAAACAGATTTGATTAAAGGAATATTGATATCTTTAAATTATTTGTTAATGGATTATTTTTTTAAAATTCTAATACTAAAATATTAAAAACTGTCAAAAAAAAAAGAAAATTACTTTTTTCATTTCTCATACAAAATTTTTAAAAATATCTCTTCAACCACAGGTTAACCTTTTTTATTTATTTATATAAAGCCCCAATTAAAGGCCACAAATAAACATATTAATTCCGTGTGCTGTGAATGATGAAGACAGAGCAAAAGCGGAAAGTAAATTAATCCATTTTTCCGGGACCTTGTAGCTGACACGAAAGACACCAGTTGAACTTGAAATCAAGGCTTAATTGGATTCTTCTTTGAAAGAAACTAGAGAAACCCCACCAGCCCCCTCTTGTTGGCTATATTCAAAACTTTGTACAAAACTTTCTCTGTTTATAATCTTATAGACCCTGCAGAATGTGGATATTTTTGTGATTGGGCTCTAATGACTTCAGTAAGTGAATGGAAAAATGGGTTTGGCTATTGCCTGCTTTCCTCCTATATCTTTCGGTTTTCTCTGTCCATGAAAGGAAATCTAGTGGGTCTCTTTGATTAAGGCTGCAAGTCTAATATGTGTAATTGTGTATCATCTATAGGGGTAGTCCCAGTCTACCAGCCTTTTCCAACCTCAATGACCTCGTAACCATGCGAACAAATAAATAATCCTATATGCATTTTTCTTGAAAAGGAAAAAAGAAAAAGGAAATTACTGGATGATGCATTGACCATAGTAGGGCTAGAGAGAGAGACAGAGTGTATAATTTTGAACGTGACATGTCACATTTGAGAGAGAGAGAGAGAGGTGTAAAATAGAATAGGTAAAGTCAAGTTAATGGGACTGAGTTGCAGAAAAATGGCATTGGATCCATGGACGAGGCACTTAAAGGTAAGAAAGGTGCTCTCTCTCTCAAAAAGGAAAGAGTAGACCTCGTAGACCTTTTTAGTCCCCATGCATACAGTATGGCACAAATAAGGCTATGTGGTCGCTCTTAGTTAGGTTGATATTGATGTTTACTTTTTCTGTTGACCCGTTGGCCATTTCTATGATTTTGTTTATAATGTGTATATATGGATATGATATTGTTTCTAATATTTATAACTTTATATACGTATCTCAGCCAAAAAGAAAAAAAAAAGTTTATATACGTACGTGGGTATTATGGCTTAATGGCAACGCTTAGTTTTCTCTTTGAAGAGAAGCCAGGTTTGAATAAAATAAAAAAAGAGAAGTTAGGTTTGAATCCCCTCCTTCCTCTCAGCCAAAAAAAAAAAATCCCCTCCTTCCCTCGCTTGTTATAAACAAAGATATATATATATATATATATATACACACATATAGCCACTTTCAACTTAAATCTTGACTTCATCGTTACTATCAAGACTCATTCTAAGTAGACTATGTAATATAATTACAAGTTGGAGCTCGTCTTAGCATCATTCGTGCTAAGATTGTTGATACTCTAATCAAATTTAATATCTGACTCCTTTCTTTGGAGAACCATTACATGATTACACTCATTACTGGCAATTGGTTGTCAACCTAGTATATTTCTTAGTCACTTGTGCATGCGTGCATCTCCTAAACCATTCATCAAATAAGTTAGTTCATATCTGCTCCACAATTGACTCATTGACTCATTATGTTGTAGTTTTGCGCATACTTCAATATCTTAAGACTCTATTTTCCTTGACCTACACTTCTCTGCTCGGGTTACCCACCGATTGACAGTCCATCATTGCCTACTACTTCCTCCTTGGCTCTTTTTGATCTCCTAGCGAAGTAAGAACCAAACGGTTGCGGCCCGTTCTAGTACCATGGTTGAATATCATGCCTGACTGAGGTCACATCTAAATCTTTTGATTACATTGATTACTAAAGGATTTAGGCGTGCCTACCTTCTTTGCCACTCCTACCTATTGCCACAACTAGAATGTCATTTAGATTGATGTCTTCCATGTACGGACCAAGCACATAATATATTGATCATCATTTTATTCGACATCACTTATTTCAGGGTTCTCTCCAATTGATCTATTTTCCATCTCAAGATCGACTTGTAAACATCTTTATCGAGTCACATCCCTCGACATGCTTTCAAATTCAAGTTAGTCTTTCATGGGCCAAATTGGGGATATATCCCTTTCAACTAAACTTTCCAGCAAAATGTCCCATGTCTGGAACTATTTAGGGATATGCCCCTATTTTAAACTTGATTATCTAAAAATCGAGTTTCAAAATAGGGACATATCCCTAAATAATTTCAGACAAGGGGCATTTTGCTAAAAAGTTTGGTTGAAAAGGGTAAAACTCAATTTTGGCCATCTTTCATGCTCCTTGAGTTTGAGAAGGGGTGTTGTTGTACAAGCCCAAGGGGCTTTAGGCCCATTGAGCTTTATTTTCTTGAACTTGTATTACTTGTGCTACGCAAATAGTGTAGCACTCATACTTGTACTCTACTTATATATTGGTCTATAAAAAGCAGGGTCTTATATTGTTTTATTAATTGAATACAATAGAACTGTTTACAGTGCTAACAATCTCTAATAGACCGCATTAAAATTTGAGTTATGTAATGTGAACTCTAGTATTTCTTCATAAACCAAAACTGATAAATTTGACTCCATCTGCCTGCCTTCCTTCCCAAAAAAAGAAGAGATAAATGATAAATCTGATATTCTTGAACAAGATTTGGTTGAAAACAATTTCCAACCTAGCTTTTGAAGGGCTTGGATTGCATTAATTGGACCTCATCTCTCTTACTTGTGAGAGAGACCACACTTCTTGAGAGGTTGCTCTCAAAAAAAGAGATTTTGGTACTTTTAAGAGTACCTCTCTTTTTGGATAAGTGGTGTGGAGTCGCCACTTATTTTTTATACAAAAAAAATATAAAAAAATAATTGCAAATTACATTATCAAAATACTTTATTGTCATTGATTGGATAAAGAAAAGTACGACTTTGGTAAATTAAACCTTACAACGCTTTGGGTCCTAGTTACCATCTATGTAAAAGAATACAAAACTTTTGGTCCTAGTTACGATCTATCAAAAATAAAGAAAGACAAAACACTAATCTACCTATCCAAAAATCCTAAGCTCAGGGGCTAGGTTACAAAATGGGAAAGTGTTAGGCACCCATGCCACCCAAACAAAGTCTGGTCTTCTAAACTGTAATGACCAATATACCATTTTTTGTATGATATTGAATAATATGTTGACCATACATGACAGACACGTGACTAAAATTAATTCAAATAAATTTACCTTATGGATGTGTCCTCTCTTTTTTGAAAATTCAAATCTGTTTTGTGTATAAAAGAAAATTTAATTTGTAAAGAAAGATCAGATTTGTTTTTATCAATAAAAGGAATAAGATTTTGCAAAAGAAGTATCATATCTGTTTTTGTGTAAAAGTTATTTAAAAAAAAAAGTGGTTTTATCAAGAAAAATCATATCTGTTTTTATGTAAAAGAAAGAATGAGATTTTTGCTAAAAAGTATTAGATCTATTTTGTGTAAAGTTAAAAAATAAAAATAAAATAAAATAAAATAAAAAAAAAGATTTTATCAAGAAAATCATATCAAGAAAATCATATCTTTTTTTATGTAAAAGAAAAAAAAAATACTTTTTGAAAGAGGATCCACATTCATATGATGAATTTATTACACTGGCATCACATTCATAAAAAAATAAAATAAAATAATACAACCTAATTTTCAGTCCTTTCATTGAATTTCAAAATCTGCAATTTTGTGTCAAAGAAAACTTTTTCTAAAAAAATCAGATCTATATTTAATGAAAATGCAGATCAATTTTGTGCTTTAAAAAAAAAACCAAATATGTATTTAATGAAAATATAGATCAGTTTTATGTTAAAAAATCAGATCTGAAAAATTCAAATTAGTTTTTGATTTAGAAAAATCAGATCTGAAAGATCAGATTAGTTTTTGGTTTAGAAAAAAATCAGATCTGAAAGATCATATCAATTTTTGGTTTTTAAAGATATCATTGACAGACATTAGCAGACTTTGAAATTTAAGAAAGAAAACCACAATAAACAACCATCTAAGAATATGTTAAAGAAAAAGTCAAGTAGAACATGGTAATTATACATTAAGAGCAAGAAATAATAAAACATGTTAAACATATTCATGCATCATCAACAAAACTAAGGGAGAAGAAAAGAAAAGAAATAAAATAAAATAAAATACCTCTTGCATGAGCGTGCTCTTCTAGTTGAAAGAATATTTTAGGATTCAAAGAAATTTATTCAACTCTTTGAAGCCTAAAATACTTTACTTAAAAAAATAAATAAATAAATAAAAAATAAAATTCATAAGGCAAGAGCCTCCAGAACGTCTTTAACGTAAGGGGATTTGAAAAATCAGAAAAGAAGGGTCAGAAAGAGGGGGGGTCAGAGAGTGTAAAAAGTCTGCTGAATTTTGAGAGGCATCCTCTCTTTATAGAGGTTGGAAGACTTCGAAAAATTAGCTGAATGATCAAAGACGAATTGGAAGGCATCCTCATCTCTAAAAAATCGAAAAGAGTAGGGCTTATCTCAATCTAGGAATCCTCGGGCTAAGCCGACGATTTGGGCCAATCGGCACTTTTCTTGTGCCGATCGGCTCTCCAAGAGGGCCATCTTGGGTGCCGAACCCACGTTTGAATTTTGGTCCAATTTGGACTCCTTAAGGATTTTTGAGCCGGGAATTGCACTTAGACTTATTTTTAATCCGTATTCTAAAAAATAATCCCCTTTTCTGGAAATTCAGGTTTTTAAAATGATAATTATCTTTTAAATAAACACTCCAAAAAAGTCTTGATTATCCACAATTTCTTTGTTATCTAATTATCCACTTTGTTCCCATGCAAGCAAGTTTATTTTTGACACTAACTAACAACCAATCACAAAATTATTTAATTAATTTTAATTGTACAATCAATCATAATTAATTTAAATTAATCATGTGTGGTTGGTTCCACCCAAACAAAATGCATGCAGATCATGCAAACTTGATCATACGATATCTTTCAATCCGACTGTCCGATTTGGAAATCGGACATACCGTCACAACCATTAGAACTTCAAGATCATTTTTATGATATGCAATGAATGAATTAATGCATGTAATGAAACTATAAATTTTGGGTATATGAATGGCCACTCTAGCCATCTTTCTTGATTAAATTATGGGTGCAAAATCGAGTGTCTACGTTATTAAATCTAAACCATCCAAAATGGCTCCCATTGGCCATAGGCCCATACTCTTATGCAAAGGGAAACGAAGCTATAGAGATGCATCAAATATTGTAAATTCCAAAGCTGAAATCGTTTGCGACACTAATGACCATAGCATACAAGCCACAACTATAGCCGGCTAATCTTGATGGATAAAGTATATTCTTTGGAGCATATTCAACAGGCTAGATTGAAATCCGTAAACAAGAAATACCTTGGCGGATATATCATAATTCCTTTCCGAACCTATATAAGAATGAGAAACAAACTATCCAAGGCCAAAATTAGGAATTAACATTGGTTTTCAAATAATATAATTAGTAGGCACTGTTTTTAAACTATATTTTTTACTAGCATCTCGAGTCTAAAAGACTCTATTTAGGGCCTATAAATCGAGTCTCAAAGACTTGATTTTCATGGTCTAATCACGTCTGATGTGGCATTTTTTCCACGTGGCAGCATCTACCTAGAAATCAAGTCTCTAAAACTCGATTTACAAGCCCTTTACAAAACAAGAATAATGCACACCCTTTACACCTTCTCATCTTATCAGAGAGAGAGAGAGAGAGAGAGAGAGAGAGAAAAACCCAACATCTCATCAGAGAAGAAAGAGAGAGAAAAAAAAAAACCCAGATTGGAGTGGGTGGCTTCAGATCACCGTGGGACCATGGGTGGGTGGGTTTCAAGTCGACGTGGGTGGCTTCAGCTCGGCGTGGGACCATGGGTGGGTGGGGCGTCGGTGCTCGTGGCTAGCCGTGGGTCGAGTTCAGATTGCCGTGGGTTGAAAAAGCTAAGTTGAAAAAGCCAGAGGCGGCGTATCCGGCGGACTGTTCGTTGTGGAAAGCGATGAAACGAATTATGAGAGATACAGCGCAGTTGGCGAATGAGGTTACAGGAATTCCAACCACGCCGAACATGTGCTCCACGCCGAAGTGGGCGAGGGACTTGGCTACTAACAGGTTTCCATCGATGATTTGGTCTGCTTCTGCCATTGGAGATTAGTTGAAGTTTTTTTGGTATTGTTTTGTATATATTGTGTGTAATGGCAACGGTGGGTTATGGTGTATTTATAAGTAGAGCTAGCTGTGAATTTTGTCACTAAAATATTAGTATTTGCTAATTGAGATCCAAGTAATTTTGAAGAAGGGAGTCAAATTTATGGCAAAGGTTTGTCAGTCAAACATTTTAGTGGTTGAACGGCCAAAATGGAGTAGGTCAATAGAGTAGGTCCCACATAAAAGTTACAAAATTTGAGGGAAAATGAAAACTCCACTAAATCGAGTCTCTAAGACCCAATTTATAGGTGGAAGCCACGTGGAAAAAGTGTCAACTCAGACTCGATCAGAATATGAAAACCGACCCTCAAAGACTCGATTTATGGTCCAAAATCGAGCTTCTTAAACTCGAGATGCTAGTAAAAAATATAGCTTAAAAACGTGGTCTACTAATTATAATGTTTGAAAATCAGGGTTAATTTCCCATTTTGGCCAACTATCCAATTACAAGAAAAACAAATGGGTGACAATAGGGTTGTTTTGGTCACTGGCTGTGCTAAAGGTGGCATTGGTTATGAGTATTGCAAGGCATTTGCCGAGCAAAATTGCCATGTCTTTGCCTCCGACATCTCCCAACGTATGCATGACATGTTAGACCTCTCATCAGACAATATTGAAACACTTGAGCTCGATGTTACTTCTGATGAGAGTGTAGCAACAGCAGTCAACAATATTATATCCAAGTGTGGCCGCATTGACATTCTAATCAATAATGTTGTAATTGGAAGTACAAGCCCTTTAGCTGAGCTTCCACTTGACACAATTACGAAGGCGCTTATGAAATTAACACATTGGGGCAACTAAGACTGGTGCAACAAGTAGTGCCTTACATGGCTTCAAGGCAAAGTGGGAGCATTGTAAATGTTGGGAGCGTTGTGGGGAGAGTGCCAACTCCATGGGCAGGGTCCTATTGTGCTAGCAAGGCTGCAATGCATGCAATGTCAAACACTTTGTGGGTTGAATTAAGGCCATTTGGTGTAAATGTTGTGCTAGTAGTGCCCGGAGCCGTGAGATCAAACCTTGGTCGTGCTAACACGGACAGAGTGGGGAACTATGATTGGAAACTTTATGAGGAATTCAAGGAGGCCATTGCAGAGCGAGCTAGGGCTTCACAAGGTGGTAAGGCAACGGACGCTACAATATTTGCAAGACATGTAGTGAAGAAAGTTTTGAGTCTTAGACCACCAAAGCAAATTATATTTGGGCACATGACAGGTTTGTTTGCCATGCTTTCATGGTCTCCACTTTGGGTGAGAGATCACTTTTTTGCAACTCGTTTCAACCTAAAGAAGGTCTAAGAATTCATCCTTATAACGTTTGTTATATCTTTATCTTGATTTAAAGTGTGTGATGTAAGAATTTGAAATATTATGTAACATAAAGAGAAAATAAGAAAGAATCAGACATTAACATGGTTCGGCTACTAATTAAGATCTATGTCCACAACACCAAAAACTTAAGAGTTACCTTTTTAATTCACCTTGATTGATAACACATTACAAGGGAACTTATGCTTATAATGAGATTTATGGAATTTGAAATAGATCAAGTTATTACTTGTATATTTTGATTTTGAATTTTGTATCAACATAATTGTTTGCTCAAATCTCTTGGTTGACTCCAAGCAATCAATCCTTTAATTGTGTCTTCAATTTGTGGAAAGTGTTTTCAACACTCTCTCTTGAGTTGTGTATTAATCTTTGATGAAATGCTCAACTTGCAAAAATTAAGTCTAAAGCTTAAAAAGTTGTGTTGGGAAATTTAGACCTCGGTTGATAGAATTAACAAGTTTTAAACCTAAGTTATTAATTAGATTTATTATGAATAAAACTTGTTAAAACAAATAAACATCAATATCATGTCAAAATCATGCACAATAGAAAATTAAATAAGACAAGATATGATGACCCAAGAAAACCAATGAAACAAACTAGTTTTACAGTAAAAAATCTGAGGGGAAACCTTCCCGAAAAGCAATCCACTATAGTAAAGAGAAATTTCAGATCTAGTACAAAACCTTTGTTCATAGACTCTACAATCCTCGTAGATGAACTTACAGCAGAAACCTTCTATCGCTTCAAAACCTCTAAACTCTTCAATTTATGAACATCACCCTTTTGCACGGATCCCAATACATGACTAGCCAATGATGCACGGCTCCCAGTATGTGATTAACACACCAACTTGAAGAAGATTTTTGGTTGCAAAGTTCTTTACTTCATAAACAATGAAGATTAAGAAGCACTTGGTTACAAAACCCCAAGGCGTAAAAACGCAGTAACTTCTTTTAGAGAGAATAAGGCTTCAGTCACCTTTTGCATGCATTCTCCTTGTATTCTCTTGTGTGGCGGCCTTTAAAATAAGTCTTATAAATGTTTAGGGTTATAAGAAAAGACACCCTATACAAATACATAAGCATGGGCCGAAAATTAGATCTGAAAATCTGAATTTCGTATCTATTGCGGGTTATTAGGCTAGCTATCGAGATTTAATGAATCAGCACTTCTTCACTTGTGAGCTATCAAGAGCTATCAAGAGCTATCAAGCTATAATGAATCGGCACTTCTTCACTTGTTTCTTGAACGGATTTGCATGGCTTCAATACTAGACTTGAACTCTTGTTCCTTGAAGTACTAAACCCATCCTAGATCTACCCAAATACAAGTAAAGTGTATTTTGTTAAAGGATTAGCCAATTCCATAATGACATATGTTCCTAACATGATTTACATATGTCCTAACAAGTTGAAATTTATCTTCCAAAATTTTTATACTTCATCTTTTTATAGTTTGAATTAAAACAAACCAATTTTGATGTTCCAAGATCGCATAAAAATATCGATGTTAGACTATAGAGGAAGAAGAAAAGAAATTAATATGAGATCAATTACTCAAATTTAAGTCCACAACACCGAAAGCTAAAAGGGTTATATCTTTCATTCACTTAATTTATTAACATATTACAAGGGAATTCATATTTAAAATGAGATCACTACAAGGAAAAATATTTATTACTACAAAAAAAAAAATGTTGCAATAACATCTATGTCAAATCAATATTTGATGCAAGGTGTTGCAATAGAATTTGAGGTAATAAATTTGTATAACAAGTTTGTGGAAGGATTTACACTCAAATTCTCCTTATGTAGAGAATCGAATAATACTACTCAAATATAAGATTCTTGACTCATGTATTAACTGTTAGGTTCTAAGAAATTAGGAACTAATGTATTAAAACTTCAATTTGTAGTATGTTGGCAAACCATGATCAAAACATAGAGTCTAGGTTTAAGCTTGCTCAAAGTATGTTTATTTGTGAAATTGAAATCGAGTGATTGCAGAATTTATTGGACTAAATCTGCAAGGTTCGATCGATCGAACCACGTGCAGATTTATTTTTCTGCAGAGTTCCAGTTCAATCCAAACTCTACTTAAACGTATTAGGGTTCAAGTAAAACTCTCCTATATATAAGGGAAACCCTAGAACGTTTTTTAGTGTTGTTTTTAGAGAGATTAGAGTGCCTCCTGTGCCTCTTTTTATTTTTAGGGTTTTGTACCAAAAGGCTCTCTAAAGGCTCTCTAAAGGCTGCTTATATTGCGATTTGTGTAAATCTCTTGTGAAATCTAGAGGAGCTTTCCTTTACACAAACTTAGGGTTTTCAAGGAGGAGATATTTTTCTACACCTTAATGATCAATTCAGTTGCTGCCATTAAAGTTTAAAGAATACACAAGCGGGGGTGCTTGTAGCTGGTGGGAATCCAAGAAAGAAGGAGTTCGTGGATTCGGAGTTTGCACGTGGTCGTGTCAGTAAGTTCTACTGGTTGGTAGCATTAGGAAGTCAAGCGGGGGTGCTTGTAAGTCCTTTTGTATGAACTTCGATTCTTTCAAGATAGTGGATTCAAGTTTACCTTGAGGATAGCTAGGTCAAATCCTCCTCAGGTTTTTACCGGTTTGGTTTCTTGGGTGATCATATCGTGTGTTATTTATTTTCCGCTGCTTTGCATGATTTGATCTTTATTATTGCGATAACCTAGATTTGTTTAATTGGACTAAGTAACAAGTTGGCTAATTACCTAGATTTAATCAATTGTTTAAGGGGTCTAAAAACTGACATTAACTTTTTGAATGACCAAAAAATAAAAAAAAAACATGAAATTCTATAATAAGTTGCTATAGCATTAGAACAATATATGGATCTATTGTGGTATTTGTGTATAGGAGTTTGAAACCATCAGCTTCTTTCCCCATTTATATATTTTTATTCCTTATTTATGTATTGCATTAAGAGTGCTTGAGGTGTACTTTTGTGTTATAGATTGGTGTAATGCATAGCTAGTTAGGGTGCCCTCCACATCCATTATTTATAAAGAATGAAATAAATAAATATAAATAAAAATAAAAAGATTTAAAAAATAAATAAATAAAAGCGAGTAAGACAGTCCCAAAGTTGGACCTCTGCTTTGATGCGCTAGAAGAGGATATTTCACATACAGACAGAGAGTAACGCAGCCTGGAGCATCTGCTTTCGTGCACTAGAAAAGGAAATTCAATAGGCAATAAGAGCTTGGAAATATCCCATTTCTTCAAGCATCTGACCGACCAAAAGCCACAGGATCGAACTATTACTTGAACTTTAGGAACAAACCATGCATTTGATTTGAAAATTTACTAGATTCTGGAGGAATATTTTCAATTTGACGTTGGACGGTGCCATGTCTCAAATCTCAAGTTTGAGTATTAGACCCTAGCTGTAATTTGTAAACAAACCAATTAAGCTGTAGATAGCATAGAACCATGCAAGTTTGACAAAATATAAGGAAACAGTGTAACGTAATTGTGAATTTGTCATCAAAATTAAAAAATTAAAAAAAAAAAAAAAAAAACATAATCAATAGAAATTTATTAAATGATAAAATATTTCACAGTAAAAAAAAAATATTGAAAAAATCTGGGTCAAAATGCAAAATCATCCTTGGGATATGGGTTTATTGTAAAAACACCCCTTGAGATTTCAATTATTTCTTATAACTCAATGAGGTTTATATATTCTCCGAATTAACCACTAATACTTACTTACGTTAGCTTTTTGTGGATGGAAAAATGGACATAATTACCACATGACCACATTAAGAAAACTTACCAATTAATTCACATATATTATTAATCACATGATGGTCATGTGATTTTTCTATCCATAAAGGCTAATGGAAGTTTGTCTCATTAGTTAATTTGACAGATATAAAAATATCATGAAGTTATAAGAAATAATTAAAATCTTATGCGGTGTTTTTGCAATTAACCCAAACTCCAAGGGGTGCTTTTTGCATTTAGACTTGAAAAGTTCTATCAAATGTAATTGGAACTCAACCCAACCATGTCACCCTCATAAAATATAATCTATCATACTTTATCTAAATAGTAAATATTTGAGTAAAGTACGTTTTTTCCCCATTAAAGTTTGAGATTGTTTTCATTTTGATCATTTATGTTTTAAAATTTATGTTTTGATCTTTTACATTTGATTCCATTTCATGGTGCCTACTTCTGCTAATAATTTGACCATTAAATGTCATTCATGTTTATCTATTTATAACAAAAATAGACAACGTGGTCAACTTGATAACGAAATCAAACATGAAGCATCAAAGTAACAATTTGGAAATATAAAGGACTGAAATAAAAATAACCCCCAACTTTAATAACAAAAATTGTACTTTAATTTAAATATTCAATATTCGCCTTGGTTTAAAACTTTGAAGTTGGATGACACCTATGTTTTTTCTCTGAATCCAAAGTCCCAAAGGGCATAACGGTCTGTGCCTGAAGACAAAAGGGTTAAGCACATTGCTAATAAAGGATTAGTGACATCAAAAGCAGACAGTGCAGAGTTAAAAGGCATCACCAACACTTCCCCATCTGCTTCCCACCAAAAAATATTAAAGAAAGCAAATTTTCCCGAGGGAGTACGGAGCACTTTTATTAGGTCAGTCATGCAACTATTTGTAGCAAAATCTTTTTGGCCTCAGTGCTATGGTGGGTGGATTTACTCATCATTACTTCAATCACAAAAGAGTCTCTCCACAATCCACATATATTCTCTACCTCTTTCACTCCCAAACACTTTCAACCAAATCATTCCCTTCAGAAAATCTGTCTCCATGAACTTGGTCATGCATATTTGCATGCAAAACTATGATGAGTTTAGTTTATCAAGGTCAGTCTGGATTGAAAATTGAAGCTCCCTACAATATAAATAATTAAGGGAAACTCGCACTGATTGCATGGCCCAAGTTTAATTTTCTGCATCCCTCAAAATAATTATAATAATAATAATAATAAATTCTGCACTTATAAGCTAAAAGAGATTAATTTGAAGAATATTGTTAATGAGGGGATCCACCTTGGATGCTATTTTTCATCATAGAAAATATATTCTAGGAGGAAAATTAAATCCAAATTTTAAATACTATATATTCATATATTAAATCTTAGAGAGGAAGAAATTAAGAAAAACTTATATTTAAAATAATAATAATAATAATAATAAACTGAAAATTTGGACTTTTTTTTTATTAATAACCTCATAATTCAACCGGCATCTTTTATTTCCAAAGAGAAACATTTATAGTTCAAATCCCTCCTATATCTATCAAATGATAAAAAAAAAATATTTCCCTTTTTTCTTTAACATTTGTCAACAATTAAATGTTTCCATGTATTCTCGAATACAGCACTAAAATATGCTGCCTACTTTGGGTTAGTCTTGAAATGTAACAACATTCAGCAAAACTAATTCGGCTTTTTAGGACTTCCCCAGAAGTGTGCTAACTAATTTTAGTGGCATCACAAAAATTTTGTGGAGTCTGTGTTTTTTAATTAAAAAAAAAAAAAAAAAAAAAAAAACGTTTATGTTTGTTATTCTGTCAATCCTTCTGAGGGTTTGTTAAAAGCGTTTAATTGTTCAGTCACAACTTAGAACAGTTGAAGCGTTTACAACTTGAACAGATATATAAATATCGTGGGTTTTAATTTAGTTCAATTAATAAAATTTCTTGTATTCGAACAAGAAATATGAATTTTAAATTTGTGTTTTAACTTGATAATAAAAAACAATCATCAACATCATAGAACGAACGCAATAAATTTAAACTTCTATTATATCTATCAAAAGTAACCTAAATTTTGACCCAAAAAAAAAAAAAAAAAACACATTATGGCCTAATCTCAAGAGAGACATAAACTTTTAGTAAATTAAAATGTTAAATAATTAAGTATCCGTTTGAAATCATTATCACTGTCATTAGACCTTTTCCACTGAGCAAGCCATTTTCTTGAACGAAGAGGAAGCAAATTCCAGCGAGTTGGAAATAAAATGCGTTTCCACGTACAATGTTCTTATTTGGGCCATTAACTAATCATTCAGCAACATTCTTTATGCAATAGGATCGAGATTGTCTCAACTTTGCATTCTTGTAGCGAAGTATGATTTTTTTTTTTTTTTTTTTAAATGAACTTAATAAATTTGTCCAATTTATGCACAAAATTTTCTAAAAATTTATCAATTTTGTTTTCTTTAAGAAGTATTCTAAGTATCTCAACCAAAAAAAAAGTATATGCTAAAACCCAATAATGCAATGGATTTTTATTTATTTATTAAAAAAAAAGAGTGCAATGGATTTGTACAATTTAAGCACCCAAAAAAATAATAACAATAATTATATATAATGGCATAGTACCTTTTGAGAGGTTAGCTTAGTGACTTTATAGGATGAGGATTACTACTATTATCAGAATCTCTTATTACAAGTTGTATGTCACAACTCACAATGACCCACCTCTCACTTTTTGTCTCTCACCAGGCGTTGACTATATGAAAGGCTAGGCAAATCGAATAGAAACTCCCCCCCCCCACCCCCAGTTATTCATTTTAACTCATAGATGGCTGCGATCCACTTGATTTGGGTCGAAGTATTAAAATTTAAAAACCTATTAATATGTTTACTTTTATTTGACTCGAACTCATTATCTAAGTAAATTTTATATCAAAACTGGATTCATTAATTTTTCAAACAAGTTCAAATTTGTTCAGATTCTACTTAACTCTCAAGTCGAGTCAAATCAAGTAGTAAAATTTAAATGTTGATTAATTTATTTAAATTTCTTTGGGTCAACCAAGTAGATTATATATTTATATTTATTTCATTTATTTTTCAAAATACATATAAGTTTTTTCATGAGTTGTTACATTTACTTCTTCTCAAAAAAAATAAAATAAAATTGTCACATTTACTTGTCAGTAAATACCATGACTTATATTTTGCACTCTCTTGAAAATCCATGGAAATGATAATTTACTTAATTATAATTTATATTTTATAGTTGTATTAAATTTAATTGACTTAGCTCACAAGATACTAATTAAATTCAAACACATAGTTATACTAAATTAAATGGTTATTTATTGTTATATTGAATTCAATACAAATATCACTGCCCACTTATATTCATAACACTCATTTTTCGATGATAACTCACTTAGTATTGTACCTAAGTTGTCCATTGAATTCATTATATCATGTGTTAATGCATTTATTTCTTATGAATTAATCATCTATAGGTTATACACATCTATAGGAGACACGCTAATTATTTATATCCAAGGAATTATGGGGCATGCATATCAAAAACACTGAGAACATGTAACCCAATGATGGGTTTAAAATATTAATCCAATAAAAAGTTATTAAGTGAGGTAATATTATTACTACACTGGGTGTAACTTGATCTTGACTCAATATACATGTGTGTAGACAAAATTAAGTTACACCAAATGTAACTTTTTGTTAATATTACGACACTCAATAACTTTTGATTAGTTTAATATATTCAAAATCGCATGGTTAGATTGCAAATTTTCAATGTCTTTAACACGTATGTTGAATTTCATATTACTTGGATGTTCTTTACTATTTGTTCCATAAACTCATTGTTTATCATTTTTAAAATATATAAGAAAAAAAAAAACTTAAAGTATAAGGAGGCACTATATATAATGGTTGTCTTGACCAATGAAGCACAAAGAGTAAGGCACAATACATCAAGCTCTACAATTAAATTCAAAGACATAATGTTATTGAATTTAATTATTTTTGGAAAAGATAACACTCTTTGTGTATCATTAATTGGTTAACGCAACCATGTGTCTGAATTTAATTAAAAAACCTAATGTACATATCTAAGTCACTATAGTTAGTAGTTACTATATCTAAAATTTTCCCATATATATAAAGCATGAACAAGGTTGTAGACTTGTAGTAGCCAAAATTTGTGTTATGCTATTAAAAAAAATTTAATGAGGTAAATGAATTTATTTACTATGAAAATTATTTCATATCTTACAAGAACATAATACTAATAATTACGGCCGTTTGAAATATTAGGAACCAAATTTGACACACAAAACAAACATTAGGCACTAAAATAATAATTAAACCTTTAATATATCACGTTGGGACTATTTTATTTTGGTAATTGAGGCTAAATATATTAAACAATGATCACGTTTGGGACATGGTTGCATAAAGAATACTTCAATAAGCGTTTTTTTGAGAAGAATACTTCAATAATTAAGTTCGGTGTAAAAGTAGGACTAAGATACACCATTTTGTTCCTTTTTTTCTATTTTACTGTCTTTTATGCTGGACTTTCCTTTTTTTTCTTTCTTTTCTGGTGCACTTGTTACAAACAACTTCGATCCCCTCCCTTTTCCTTTTTGTCTCGACTAAGGCCACCACATGCATGCCCCAAAGTACATTCATTAAATCGCAAACGTACAGAATGGTTATTTTTGAGAAGAGAATTGAAGTTTACGTTGCAGAATTGCTCTACTAGTCTACTCCAAAAGCAAAAAAACAAAAAAACAAAAACAAAACAAAAAACAAAACAAATATTAGTGTGATTGCATTGATAGATTATGTCAGGATTTTTTGAGTAACCCTTTCATATAGAGCCTTGCTTTTCTTCTGATTATTGAGCATATACACACAGAGAAAGCACTTTTAGGGTAATGACCACACAATATATAGACTGTAGAGCCCAAGGAATGAAATACATGGACATAAGTTCTGATGGTTGCAATTCATACAAGAAAGGATTCTGATAGCAATTTTTATTTTTTATTTTTCTTAGAGCATTCCTAGCAGCCTAGTCAAATGCTATTAATTTTTAACTAAACATGTTAGTTAACTAGCATTCCTAGCAGCCTAGTCAAATCAAATGCTATTAATATTTAACTAAACATGTTAGTTAACTAACCAAAAAACACCCCATGTCAGGGTCAACAAATTATTTACAAAAATATTAAGCAATGAACAGTACCTAAATAACAGTATTGAAATATAAATACAAATATATAATAAAATAAAATAAACACACACACACACACACATATATATATATATATATATGTAGGGGTGAAATTTACAAGTCAACAGTGGGCTTTGGGCCCCGCGCGGAGTCTAACCATGACAAGAAGGGAAAACGGGGCCAGAAGATTTCCAGCCCAATCCTGTTGGCCCGAACTTATTTAAGGGGCGTCCGAGGAGGAGTGCTTCCTCGGACACACCAAATGGGAGTCCGACGTACACCCTGCACACAGTGAGGAACCATCCCAAGCAAGAGGAAAATGTTAGACGTCCAGGAGGCAACCACAGCTGCCGCATTAAATGCAAGGAAGCTACTTTTCCAGCCGCATTAATGTAGAGAAGACAGGTGAATAGTGTTATCTTGGCCAGTGCAACTCACAGAAAGATAAGGTGGATGTCCGATGGGACAGGCACTCAAGTGAAAGTCCAGATGGTTAACAAGTGTAAGGCCCTTATCAATTTGAGGGTGCTATATAAGAGAAGGAAATCCCTATGAAGATGGATCGAAGAATTGAGGAAAAAGAGAGAGAGAGAGGTGAAAGAATTCTGTAGTCTGTAAACAGAGCAAGAGGAACACTTATACGTCTCCTCGGACCGATATCATATTGAACGTAAATGGAATATTCTCATGTTCAATATGTTGCATGGTTAACAAGTATAAGGCCCTTATCAATTTGAGGGTGCTATATAAGAGAAAGAAATCCCCATGAAGATGGATCGAAGAATTGAGGAAAAAGAGAGAGAGAGAGGTGAAAGAATTCCGTAGTCTGTAAACAGAGCAAGAGGAACACTTATACGTCTCCTCGGACCGATATCATATTGAACGTAAATGGAATATTCTCATGTTCAATATGTTGCATGGCATACATCTAACTGACATTCACTGCGTCTAGCCCTAGTTCTGTAACCCACTCTTTACAAATTCATTGTCTGGGGACTTTTGGGCCAAAACCACTTACTTGCTGGGCCTGGGCCCCAAAAACCGCCCCTACAATATATATATATATATATATCTATATCATGTGTGTATTTACACATGGACAATTACACTAGTCGTCCCCCCCCCCCCCCCTCTTTTTATCTCATATCCATCTAGCCAATGTCTGATTCACCTCTCAAGAATTGCAAAATATCTCCCTTCTACCTCAACCCAATTTGTCATGCTCCTATCTTACATGAGATTTTCCCGTCTTGAAGCAATAATGGAGGTTGTGTTTGGCTCTATGTAAAATGTTTTATGAGTGTAAAATATTTATCAAGTGAAAATATTTTACGTAAAGGAAAATATTTTCTGCTGTTTGACTGCGTTGTGGAAATTACGTTGGAAAATTATTTCTTGTGTTTGGTCTCACATGTAAAAAAACTATTTCCAGAAAATGTAAGCACAAGCCAGCCACCACTACTAAGGACAAGCATAACCCACCACCAACCACTCAAAATCTAGACCAGGAAGAGGAAAAAAACCGCCACCTCTACTTCATTGCCACCAAAACACCACCACAACAACAACAACAAAATTAGAGATCAAAGAAAAAGAAAATCAGACAGAGAAGAGTGGGGGGTTTGGCTTGGGTTAGAGAGAAAAAAGTGAGATAAGAGAAGACCATCGTGGAATGGTGTTGCTTGGGGCTTGTTGCAGAGGAGACATGGAGGCTCCACCTTGTCGGATTAAAGAGAAGAAGAGAGGGAGGGTGAGACTGATCCAGATCGAGAGACATTATGGGTTTTGGTTTTAGAGAGAAGTTGAGGTTGAGATGTAAGGCCACTGCCAGTGGTGGTAAGGTGATCGGAGTTAGGGCCACGGACGATGCCTGAGCCTCTCTCTCTCTCTCTGGGTAGTTGTTGTGAGTGAGACTGGAAATGACTTGAAAGTAAAATGAGTATGTAAAACATTTTACGAGTCTAAGGGCTCTATTTTACGATTAACTAAAATTTATTTTCAGTTTGACCGTATTTTCATGTGTACCCAAACATTCTCAAGGGTGTAAAATGTTTCCCAAATTTCCTTTACACCTGAAACAAACACAACCAAAGTAGAGATGGGCACCGATGATTGACCTTGCCCTGATGTTGTCCCTACCACTCCACATTTTAAAAATAAGTGGGATAAATAATGTAAAATTGGAACACAAACATTTCAGCGGAAAAATAATTCAAAATAGTTTACTTGCATTATTGGTTGAAGGATTAAATGAATGGTCCAATGGGAGGAATTGATAATTTTTTCATAAGCCTTGTGGTTCAATGATGTTCTTTGTTTCTTTACATAGGTAAAACTTATGTTTGAATCCCCCTAGCCCGTCCTTAAAAAAATAAAAATCACTTAGAGTGTACTAGCATAATACTCTCTCTCTCTCTCTCTCTCTCTCTCTCTCTCTCTCTCTCTCTCTCTCTCTCTCTCTCTCTATATATATATATATATATATGTTAACGTGGGTATCCAGAACTTTTCGAGTATTTAACTATTTATCAAGTGTGTGTACTCTTGTTTCACACAATAAGTTTGATCTCTTTGCACTCGTTCATAAATCTTAGGATGATGAAAAGTGGTTAATATTTAATAATAATAATATCGTTTAATTATAATTTTGGTCCATGAAAGTTGCTTTATGTGTCAAAATGGTCCCTAATGTTTGAAAAATGAAAATTTAGACCCTAACATTTTAGTATTGTTTCAAAATAGTCTATGGGGGTCAGAAACTCAATAAAATAAACATCAACTAGTCTAGGAACGGTTTAATTCTTAGGTAACTTACTTGCATAATTCATTTATCACAAGAGCAGGATGGAAATTCCATAGTGGGAAGATCAAACAACTGATTTTGCAAAGCAAGATTCAAGAATGAGAAGATAAGTAATACAATTTCTTTCCCGAGGTGAAGGGATTTAACAAGAAAAGAAAAATCTCATTATATCTCTCTTCTCTAGGCTATTTTCTTGATATTTCTCAACCTCCTTTCTGTGGTAGCCTTCACCCTTTTTATAAGCATTTTTCATTCCCTTATCTTTCTAGTTGGCCTGCCTCCAGCCAGATTTTTTTCAAGATAATTGTCACATCCTCCCTTGGTTCTCCCCCAATTTTCATCTTGAAACATTACTTTTGGGGGTTGTTTGCACTATTCAGGTTGTCCTATACGTATTTAATATGGAAGAGATTAAGTAGAGAACCTCTCATTAATGCGGAGGTGACGACCTTTGTGATTCTTATCCTTTTAGGAGGTTTTCCTAGGTAGTCATGGTAAGAGTGTCACCCCGACCAAAAAAATAAAAAGGGTGGGGTCAATCTCCTGTGGTACTTCTTTTGTTCATCAAGGAATCACCCGTGCTTATGATCTCGAAAAGGCATCTCAAGGTTGGTGGCATGCTTGGGACTTCGCAGAAATAGTCTTGGGAGATTTCCCTTTACTACTCATGCATGTTTTTTTGAGCATCTAAGCTTTTAACATAGTATCAGAGTAGGAGTATTAAAAGTACGTGATTAAACGATTAAATTCTCACGACTTAGGCATCACCACATGAGGGGGAGTGTTAGACGTATGTGGTACTTCTTTTGTTCACCAATGAACCACCCGTGCTTATGATCTCGAAAAGGCATCTCAAGTTTGTGGCATGCTTTGGACTTCGCAGGAATAGTTTTGGGAGATTTCCTTTTACTACTCAAGCATGATTTTATGATCATATGGGCTTTTAACATAGTATCAGAGTAGGAGTGTTAGAAGTATGTGATTAAACGATTAAATTCTCACGTGTTGGGCATCACCACATGGGGGGAAGTGTTAGAAGTATGTGGTTAAATGATTAAATTTACCATATCCTAATAGCTTAAACTTTTAGAACAATTTAACATTAACCATGTTAGGTACTATTT
This sequence comes from Quercus robur, assembly GCF_932294415.1. Lineage (NCBI taxonomy): Eukaryota > Viridiplantae > Streptophyta > Magnoliopsida > Fagales > Fagaceae > Quercus > Quercus robur. The sequence goes on from NC_065539.1 coordinate 15,070,757, forward strand.
CGAACAGTATCAAAATATTAGGGACTAAAGAAGAAGAAGAATTTGGGACCAAGATTCAATAGAATTTTGTACAGAAATAACTCTCCAATTTATTGTAAAACAAACCTTGATGTTTATTACACATTTGGCTAGGACCAAGATTCAATAGAATTTTGTACAGAAATAACTCTCCAATTTATTGTTAAACAAACCTTGATGCTTATTACACATTTGGCAATGAAATAAACTTGTTCTCTTTATTTATTTTTATTTTTATTTTATTTTTAGAATAATGCTATAAACACAAACTATTTTACAATATTTTTACAAATGGTCATATGATCAATTTCTTCATGGTTTTTATCTAGACCCACCATTAATATTACTTTTTCATCTACTACTAATCACTCACTACATCTACCATTTGTAATTTTTTTTTTTTTTTTGGTAAAATTGTTGGGACATTATTCTTTTTTTTAAATGGAATTTAGCAAGCTTTGTCGTTATCACTTACAGAAAACACAAGAGCCTGGCATGAAAAAAGGGGAAAAATCAAAATCAAAATCAAAATCGAAGTTAAACAAAATCGAGCTTAAATGGTCCTGTCTTCTTCATTTTTAGGCTGGTATTAATGTCATCACCTCATTTTGCAAAGAAGAATAGTAGTAGACGCTCGCTGCACTGCAGGTGCAGGCCAAGGAAGGACAGTCAACTCAAAGCGTGGTGACTTTGCCTTAGTCACAACAACACTTGTCGTGGTATCCAAGCAGGGTTTTGAAAACGGTGTCGTGGAGCCTTGTCTTATATGCATATATCTGTATCACAGATATTAGATAGCTATCCTCTTGCTGCTGCATAGTTGTAGGTCAGTACAGATGCTACGTACAGTTGTGAAGTGGACTGGAGGGACAGTTTGTCTCTGCCCGTGAATCTAATTTAAGATTTGAAGGTCCTCACTCCTCACTCCTCAGACCCACGAGGCTGAGAGAGACCATCACAGCAAAAACCAGTACTACGTACATACCATTAATATGGTGCATTCACTAAACCCATTTACTAAAATATATATATATATATATATATATATTCAGAGAGACTTTGGTTATGACTGCAGGGTTTTTTTGGGTATCGAACAGCCTATCCAAATGAGAAAATGAGGTATCTTGGGTTAGGGTGCAGGTTTTTCATTTTTTTTTCGTTTATTTTGTTTGTATTTTGTATTTGGGATATTGATATTTAATGAGGCTTTAACTTTTGAGAGAGGGGGGGGGGGGGGGGCCCTTAAATTAAATAAATAAATAAAAATAAAAAGTAAAAGAAAGACCAAAGGAGCGTAGGGTAGTAAAGCAAAAGAAGAGGTCTTTCTCATACACAGATCCCTATGAATTACGGGAAGGTTGCCAAGGCATTGCTTGCTGGAACTCATTCTTTTTGTTCAGTTTAAAGGAAGTAGCTTTGTTCTCTTTAGAAATCTTTTCAGAGAGAGGGAGAGAGACAGAGCTTGCAGGTGTTGGATTTGTTCAGATGAGCGGTTAGATTTTGTCCAACCAATCTGTAGGTAGCAAACAAAAAAAAAAACCAGTTTTAAAAATGGAGGGAAGCAATAGATGTTGCTATGATTAGTTTATTTGTTTCCCAATCATTGAGTTGCCTTGTCTTAAGAGAAACTTGCTAAGAATCTCTACTTAGAACTTGGTGGGAAAAGGAGCAACACTGAGAGAAGATGAAATCCATGGAAAATGATGATAACAACAACAATAATAATAAGTGGTTGGGTTTTTCTCTCTCTCCTCACATGACCATGGAGGTTTCTTCTGGCCCTTCTAACCAGCACCAAACACACCCCTCTACTGGTGCAGTCCCAGCGAACTTCTTCAATTCCTCACCTCACCTTAACTATGGTATTTACTATGGAGCTGAAGGAGAAAATGCTAGCTTTTATTCTCCCTTGTCTATGATGCCACTTAAGTCTGATGGGTCTCTTTGTATAATGGAAGCTCTCAACAGGTCACAACAACCACAAGGTTAGTTCATAGTCCAAACCTCTATTATTCTTTTCTTTTAAAGCTTTGGTTTTTGCCTTGGGAAATATGTTATTCTTAAACTTCTGGACTCTTCTGTGTTTGACTTTTTTTTTTTGTGAAGCAATGGTATCAACTTCAACTCCAAAGCTAGAGGACTTCTTTGGCGGTGCAACCATGGGGACCCATCATTTTGACAACAATGACAGAGAAGCTATGGTTCTTAGCTTAGATAGTATGTTCTACAGTCAAAACCCAGACCAACAGCCTAACAACCAAAATTGCTTGGATCATTTTCAACCGAACTCTAGGCACCAAGAACAGCCACAGCAGATTCAGGAGCAACAGTATTCATATTACTCTGGCTTTAGAAGCCATGATATGATGTTAGGTGAGGCTAGGGAGAACCAGTTTGCAGATTGCAGTCTCCAGCTTCCAACAGTGGCAGATGATGGGGTTCCTGGCATGAAGAACTGGATCTCGAGGAACTATTCAGCTAATCATTCAGTGGAGCAGAAGATGATCGGTTGCATGGGTGACAATGGAGGTGAATCTGGGACCATTAGTGCTGTGGCATATGGGGATTTACAGTCTCTGAGCCTTTCCATGAGTCCTGGCTCCCAATCAAGCAGTGTTACAGGTTCACAGCATGTCTCACCCACTGTGACTGATTGTACAGCCATGGATACAAAGAAACGAGGGCCTGAAAAGGTGGATCAAAAGCCAATTGTTCATAGGAAGTCCTTGGATACATTTGGGCAGAGAACCTCCCAATATAGAGGTGTTACAAGGTTAGTTCTTTCCTGTTTCTTTGATCCCTTTGATATCTTAGTATGTCATATCTATTTTTTATTGTTCCAATTGAAAAGCTTCCCTTGCTTTGCATATTGCTCTGCTCTTTCTTTAATAAACTTTGCTGCCTAATTCTCTAACTGTGTCATCTTCAAATTAAAAAAAAAAATATATATATATATATATATATTTTAAATTATGTCCTTATTTTCTTCTGATTTTTAATTCTGTTTCATTAGGCATAGATGGACTGGTAGATATGAAGCCCATTTGTGGGACAACAGTTGCAAGAAAGAAGGCCAGAGCAGGAAAGGAAGACAAGGTTAGGAAAGAAAACACAACCTATCTATATCCATGTCTATCTTACTTTCAATGCCTCCGCAATTTTTGGTCACCTTGTGCTGTTTACCTGACACATTCCACATGTGACTGATTTTTTGTGTTTCTTGTTGGGTTGGGGATGTCATTTCCAATGAAACGATGATTCTTAGTTTACCTGGGTAAGCCTTATTACTCATGTACAATGACTAAGTGAATTAACATATTCTGTCATTTTATTGTTTCGTCAAGTCATTCCAAAAATTCAATTTCAGGGGGTTATGACTTGGAAGAGAAAGCAGCAAGAGCTTATGATCTTGCGGCACTCAAGTATTGGGGACCCTCCACTCATATTAATTTCCCTGTAATGATTCTTTTCTCTTTATCTTCCACTCTGTTTATATTGAGGTAGTCTATTCTTTATTTTACTAATTGAAACCATGTTGTTTTGGTAGTTGGAAAATTATGAAAAAGAACTTGAAGAAATGAAGAACATGACCAGACAGGAGTATGTTGCTCATCTAAGAAGGTAATTACTTTTTTGATTGTACTACCAGTGCATGCACTAGTTTTTTTATTTTTTTTCTTTTTTACCCTTATTCATTAATGTATTCAACTTTATCCTATGCAGGAAAAGCAGTGGATTCTCTAGGGGAGCTTCAATGTACAGAGGAGTAACAAGGTTCTACTAGCCTGCTTTTATGTAGTAGTATTGTAATTTTTGTATTATGCTTACCTTATATTATATCTAAGATGAATTCCTTTTCCCTGAAATCTCTGTTTTTGCTTTCATATTTGGCAGACACCATCAACATGGACGATGGCAGGCTCGTATTGGCAGGGTTGCGGGGAACAAGGATCTTTATCTGGGGACATTTAGTGAGTTCCTTTGAATCTTGAATTTCCAAAAGTAAAATATATAATCATTTATTGAATTATTCGAGTGAGCTATGCAATTGTGTAATATTCAGAGTATAAAACCAAGAGATTTTAGCCATTTGAACCCATATCCTGTGAAAGTAGAAAGCCAATCTTTGAGGCACTCTCAGCGACAATAAAGCTGATCAAGAGCCACTTTAATGTTTGTACAGGATTTCTGGTCAGTGGGACTAAGCCTTTGCTAAGGCTGTTCTTAAAGACAAACACAAAGAAACCTTTATCTCAGTGCTATATCCTCATCTACTGTATTAGAGCATAAAGTCCTGTGTATCTCTTATAAATCCAAGTTACAAAAAAACTAATTCTAGTCCTTAATGATCTGAAATTTTAGGCACCCAAGAGGAGGCAGCCGAAGCCTACGACATTGCAGCTATTAAGTTTCGGGGGGTTAATGCTGTTACTAACTTTGACATAACACGGTACAATGTGGAACGCATCATGGCAAGCAGTACCCTCCTTGCTGGAGAACAAGCTAAACGAAACAAAGAGACAGGATCGACAATTGAGGTTTTGAACAATCCTTCTATTGATAGTAGCAACGGGGAAGCCTTTCTATCACAGAAGAACAATGAATGTGAATCAGATTGGAAAACGGTTATCAATCAGTCCTCCCAGGAACTTAATTACAAGCCACTAAAATTTGAAAATTACAGAACTCAATCTTTCTCAATGTCCTCACACAATATGATTCAGCAAGAGGTAGAAGACTCAACGAAGATGGGAGCTCATGTGTCAAATGCTTCATCTTTGGTGACTAGTGTAAGCAGCTCAAGAGAAGGCAGCCCTGATAAAACTAGTCTACCAGTGCTCCTTGGATTGCCTCCAACTGCGTCCAAGTTGTTCACTAGTCCAACTGGTGCTGTCAATTCTTGGATCCCATCAGCTCAACTAAGGCCTGCACACTCGGTGCCTCACATGCCAGTTTTTGCTGCTTGGACAGACACATAGGCTGTTGATAAAACTAGCATATGTTTTTGCATGACACAACGAGAGAGAGGTTTCATGAGGGTTATCTTAGTGGAGATAATTGGGTTTAATGGAGGTTTAGCCTTCTTTTCGGAACAAGAATTTTAAAATATTCAAAGTCATCTTTTTAGTCTTATCTTATGTAGTAGGTCTATAAAAAGGAAAATGGTGGAGGGAAAGTTTTAAAGATATTATGATGAAGTCTATATGGAATGATTGTAGCAATATGGGATGGATGACCTACACACCCATAATTTGGTCCAGCTTTATTGATCATATTAAGTACAGAACCCGCTCAGATCGTGTCCCAGCAATGCATAGATTTGATCTTTTGCTTTGAGCCTTTGACCATATAATCTCTCTCATCTCATCACCATATAGTTTCTTCACGTTCATAACATCATCATTGCTTATATTCCCTTTATTATCTAATCTTTCTCAAAAGGTAACAGATATTCCATTCTTATGGTTCAGGGAAAAGTGAGTTGGTGGTGGAAATGCATTCATACAGGACTTTTGGTGGTTTAATTTATGATAACATGGCCCATCATGGCCCATGGTTACTAGGAATTGTCTGCATTTTGTGGAAAAGTACCGCTTGTTGGAAACCATTCAGGTCTTTTAAAGCCAACCTACTCTTAAATAATGATGCTGGGCAAAAAAGCATTCTCATGTCCTAATGTGGGCTGCTATGACCAATCAAACTCCACCATGGATGTGTTCACACGTGATTTGTGATCTGCCCCTTTCACGTAAATGGGCGGGCTCAATTTCATGATTTATTCATTATGTGCTAGCTTCACTATAATGAGCCGCATGAATGAAAATTGGTGAGATAGTAGAAGCCTAAATACTTATTGTGACTTGACTTTATGAGAGAGTGAGAAAAAATAGTGAGTTTATGCAAAATAAAAATAGAAAATTAGAAGAAACAATTTCATGAGAAAGATAAAGATTATTGTGAAATTTAGACTTCAATTGTTACTAATAATTAATTAATCAATTTTATGTGAAGTTTCATACAACCATATTGTAAATATAACTTTTTTATAAACTAAATAAATCTATTTTTGGAAAATTAAGGCCAAGAAACCCTAGGGTATACGTACGCATACATGCGTATGTGCATGCATGTCCTCAAGCTGCGTACATAGCTCTTATGCATGTGTACGCATACACGTGCTTGCGCACAGATGCTAGAGTTCCAGAAACTTTGAAAGATAAGTTTTTCAGCATTAAGTGTGAGGTTTAGAATGAATTTCACATCATTTGGGAGCCATTCCAAATCCCCATTTTTCAACTATATAAAGCCATACATAGTAGCTTTTCAAAAAACACAGAAAATCCTAAGGGAAAATACAAGATTTACTAGAAATAGTGAATCAAAAAGGGAGTTTTTAACAAAATATCCTCAAATCAATATTTTCTTATTGGGGTCTTTTCTGGCATTGATTTTCGATTTTTAAGATTACTAATTACTTTTGTATTTGATTATGAATAGATTTGATTGAGGGGAATAGTCAAAATCAAGCTAAGGAGCTTTTGTTTTTTAGGTAATATTCTAAGTCCTTTTTCTTTTCTTTTTCAGTTTTGATCTCCATTTCCTTGTTTCTTTTGTTTGTTTTTGCTATAATATGTTTGTTTAGTTTAGGTTTACATAGTTTTTCTATCCTTAAGTATGTTAGGTTGTTAGATTTGATAGTTTTAGTCTCTGCTCTGATTTGTGTTCTTGTTGTTTCTGGGTTAGCGTTTTCAGGGCGTATATGTGTACGCATGCTTTCTGCATGCATATGCATACTCGTAGTATGCGTACGCATATAGCTTGGCTACATATATAATCCATGTGTATGTGCACGCATAGTCGTGCCCAAAAACCCTAATTCAACTTTTTTTTTTTTCTCTTTCATTGTTTCTTTTATTTAACATGCTTCTCCCTTGTCTGGTTTTGTGCTTTTAAGTCTCTACTTCCATGCTGTTTGCCTTGTTTGTTCCTCACATGCTAGATTAGTGTTTTATCTGTTAGGACATATGTGATTCACTTGTTAGAAACATATGTCACTATTTTGTGTAATTGGCTAATCCTTTGACAAAACGCACTTTACTTGTAATTGAGTAGATCTAGGTGTTTTTAATACTTCAAGAAACAAGGTTTCAAGATCAAGTGTTGAAATCATCAAGTCTGTCCAAGAAACAAGCTGAATAGTGCAAATTCATTAAAGCTTGACAGGTGGCTCGACAGCTGCATCTATCGAGCTTAAGAAAGCTATTTCAGCCCATGTTCTTGACACCTGCTCAATAGTTGGTTGACACCTCCTATCTGTCGAGGTTTAAGAAAGAAATAGAAATTCTTATATGTTTTCTTGGAATCCGTGAATATGTCTTTGGGCTTTCTTTTCTCCTAAACCTAGACATATAAAAGGATTATTTTAAGGGCCGTCAAAGTGTTCACAAGTTGCACAAGTGTTGAGCAAAATTTGTTCAAGCAAATTGTGACTAGAGACAGAATTTGCTCTAGTTCATCGTTCTTGAAGAAGTTGTTGTGTATGTGTACCATAGGATTTTGTGACCAAGCATCTTCTTGATCTTCATTATTGGGATGAACTGAAGAACTTTACAGCTAACAACCTTCTCTAGTTGGTGATTGAAGTCGCATACTGGGATCCACACATTGGTTAGTCACATACTTGGGAGCCGTGCATCGAAAGGAAAAATTGTTACTACAGAACAAGTCCAATTGGGTATTGGGGTAAGGGTTCAACTATAGGTTGATATAAGGTACTGAGATTCCTTTACTTGTAACCGCTTGTTGTGATAATAGTGAAATTTCGAGAGTGGTGACCTGAAAATCACCCGATGGGGTTTTTGTAGTTAGGTTTTCCCCATTCATAAACAAATTACCGTATCAGATTTATTTTCAGCTGCATACTTAGTTTATTAGTGATTTGTTTGTGCTACCACGCGTTTGCATGTTAATTAACTTAATTAATTTACTTGGCTAAATTAATTGGTTAATTTATCACAAGGGGTCAATTTTTTTTTGGCCTATCATTATCTTCCAATTTTGTTTCTTCGCCATGAACATGCATATGATCTGACCACGTATTAATATATAGGTGCTATGATGCAGTGAGGTAAGATATGCGTTCACATGAACATGCATTGATTTGAATATGTTCTTGTTTTCGATGATGAACATGGATAATGTTTGCTTGTTTGTCTTTTCCTTAATAGTGAGATGCAATAACATGTTTGTATGATTCTGCCATGATGTGCTTCTGCCTTGAGGGTTTATGATGTGATGAGAAGCATGATAGATGTATGTTAGGGTTTGGGATGAGAATGCCATGTTATATGCTTAAATGTATGCTAGTGTGTGTGTGAGTTTATGATGCAATATTGAACATGCCTTTAATAGAATTAAGACGTATGATACAATGAGTGAAAGTCGACCCACGAGTCAGGCGCTCTTGGGTGCCCAATACTTTCCCAAGCTGTACCTAAATTCCGAACACATACTCTAGTAGTAAGATCAGTCCTTCCACAAAAGGGCGCTATATATATGATTCTTAGACCTAAACTAGGTGGTGACTCCAATTATCTTTTCTCCACCCCGATCCACTCGGCCGATGCATACTTCCCCTTTCCATTGTGCCCACAGTTGGTAAAATAGTTTTTTTGCTAAAATACAATCACCATTGTGAATGTTTTTACTATTTTTATTAAGTTTTTGAGTTGGACAGTGGCTTATTGGGTTAGGCTGGCTAGGCTGATTAATGAGGAGAGGGCCTAAGGTTTTGGAAGAGTGGGGTCCAACTGTAAAAAGGAAAAATATAATAAGTAGAAAAAAAATTTTGGGCCAAGGGGGCTCGGACCCCCTTGAGTCCATCCTTGTTCCTTACAAAAGACCCACGGAAGGATGGAAGAGTTGGGTTGGGGTCCCTAATTTGGAGAAATACACACCCAATGGGCTAAATGATGAGCAAGCTCATTACATGATCAATAACAAAAAGAGAATTTCTTATACTTAAATGATAGAAGAAAAGAATTGATAGTATTTTAACCCTAATTTCCGTCCTTATTTAATGGTACATTTTTACCCTATGAAAAATTGGGGGACAGGAAAGGTTGTCAATTTGGGACATAGCATTTCAATATTAGAATGAGCAAAGAAGTGATCCAGAGCAGGATCCATCAACAAGATTTGCCTAAAAACAGCACATAGTCAATGCGGCAACAAACTGGCTGGCAAATGCTTTATATACCCACTGTTTCTTTTCACTAATAGTTACTGTTCTTTTGACTCGCTGACATGAAACCACAATTTTTTTTGGCTAATGAAACCACATAATTGAATTTGGTATTTTGAGCAATGAACATGGCGGGAAAATGAGGTGGTTAGTTAGAGCATCCACCATGGCATTTGATTCTTATGATCAGGACACGATCATGACAAAAGAATAACCATGGTTTTTGAGTGAGACAAGTGCTCCATCATGAACTCCACCATTACTTCAACACATTTTTGGTTGATTTAGCAACGTCACATCTTTTAATCATATAATCTAATTTTTACATTGTTTTTAGCTAGCTACGGAGGTTTCATCAAATGAGCATGCTTTTCAGTGAATTTAATGCTTTTGAATGAAAAGAAGGTAATTGAGTAGATAGAGTTTGCATTGACATGATTGTGAGTTTGTTCTCAGAATTATGATGCACATACAAAGCTCACTAGTCGCTACTATGATCAATAGGTCACAACTTTACAACTTGGTGAGTTGCTCTACAGCTTGGACAATGAGAAGAATCCATTTATGGAATTTAATGTCAAAAGGGAAATCTTATAGACCCATATAGGCACACTAATTTTGACAGACATAAAACCCTTGCCTGGTGGGGAAATCTTGAAAGCATTGTCCTTATTCATTAAAGTCATTTTCATTTAATTTGAATGCCTTTAATCAAGTGGGATATGCCATAGTGCCATGTTCTCTGAAAAGGAAAGGTAGTCTCCAAATCAATGTCCCAATCAGTTCAAAAAAACAAGGAGGTATTCTCTAATTGATGGATTGGATTATGTTTAATTTTGGTCTCATGTATTCCTCTTTTAAGTTGGGAGTAATTGGAAAAATAAAAATAAATAAATAAAATGTACCCGGCGGATGATAAAAATTTGAGAGGTAGAACACTGAAATTGTATAAAGAAAAAATTAAACACAAAAAAAAAAAAAGGACAGTTAATTATAGCATATTAGGATCATCTAAAGCTCTTAAGGTAACTCTACCATGAAGTTCTTAAAATCTTATTCATCCTATTAGGTTCTAAAAGTTTAGAACAATTGGTAAACTATGAGCACAAACTTGTCTAGATATAGATTCCTAAATCTATAGGTATAATTAGACAATACTCAAGATGCTGTAAGTCAGAGAAAAAAAAAAAAAGAAAAAGAAAAAAAAGAGCTGCAAGTTCAAGAATTCAAAACATGCTAGGTTCAACCAATCGAGAAGAAGGCTCGACCAATCGAGAAGCATTTCTGCATAATTTAATTTTGGCCCAACAATCTATTAATCTCATTAAGTGATTAGGGTTTCAAATCTAATTCTCCTAGTATTTAAAGGAAACTCTAAGGCACGTTTTGAAGAGACTTTGGAGCTTCTCTTTTGAGATCTAAAATGTACTGTGCCTTCTTTTTTAAAAGTCACTATCAGAATTCCATCTATACATCTTTAGAACCGATAGATCTGAAGTTGCTGCAACAAGATCATACATAGTTGATGATTTAAAGCTTTGAGTGGGATTTCAAAGTCACAAACGTGGGTGTTTGTGTGCGACAAATTCAGATAGAAGAGTCCATGAATTTTGAGCTGCACGTGGTCGTGTGAGTAAGTACTACAAGAGGTAGCTTTAGATTTAGGGAAGAAAAAAAAATCTATTGTAAACTTCCATTCTATCATAGTGAATTTGTTGTCTTGAGGATAGATTAGGTTAAATTCTCCCCAGGTTTTTTCCTTTGAAACTGTTGGTTTTATTGGTTTTCCTAGGTAATCATATTGGTTGTCTTCTTTACTTTTCCACACTTTGTGATATGATTATTTGTATTTAACCTAGATCTCATAATAAACCTAAGTATCAACTTGGTTAATTAATTAGGTTAAACAATCTAAGTGTACAGGGGTCTAAATGAACAAACACATCCATTTTAAAATGAGTGGATTAGATTTTGCCACATTATTAATAACTTAAATAATACAAAAATAATAATAGTTAATGCTATTTAAAATATTAACTACGAGATAAAATCTAATTCACTTTTTTTTTATATAATCTAATCCACATTTTTAAATAAATAGATAGGATTTTAGGAACTCCATGATGGAGTTACCCTAAGAACTTTAAAGGTTCTTCTAATTACAACTATCCACCCAAAATTATGGGATCATGTCTTAAGCCTATCATAAACTACATTTTTTTGTAATTAATATCTTAATTCGAGAATAATTTTTAATGTCACTTCACCATTCAAAATTAATGTCACAATTAACAAATGAGTAGGCCAATCAGATGGAACCATGTATTAATATGTCAATTTTTTTCTTCTTCTAATTTTTTGATTATTTGACAATGGACAAAAGGAGATTTGAACACTGAACGTCTCTATTGGAAATGCCTAAAGGTGCCAATTAATCCATGAGGGTCTTAGCATATGTCAAAATTATTAGATTAGTTCTATAACAACAACAACCGAGCTTATTCCCAAAATTTTGGAGTTGACTAGCTATAGATATTCATTAGACTAGTAGTCCAAAGTTAACCACATGTATTCAAAATTATTTGATTAGTTCTCAATAATTTATAATATTCACCTTAATCATTGCACTAATATGTTAATTATAATAATAATTTTGGATGATATTGTGCATACTGACTTTGAGTAAGAGTTTATAAAAATTTGTAATTTAAAATAATTATAACCCCTAATATACTTTTTTTCTCTCTCATCCATATTTTGAGTACGTTTATAATATTGTTATTATTTCAATATATTAAGCTAATCCCTGATTTGTTAAATATAATATTACTAAATCTAACTAATATTCTCAAGAACTAGCATGATTTATTCTTAATACTTACTGTAATATAGTATGTAAACAAATTTTAATCATCACATTTAATTTGATTCCCTTAAAGATAAATTATTGGTTTCTCCATTAATAAAATGTGCACTAGAGGCTCATGGTATAATTTAAGATTATAGCTAAAATTAAACGGAACAGAAGATAAATGAGAAGAAAAAACAGCAAGAATCGCAAGGTCAAAACTCAAAAGGAACCAAAGTGGCCGTGGAATGATTGTGAAAGTTAAGAGAAAATTGTCCTTAACATAATAAAGATGTACGGGTTTAGTGGAGGTTCTTGAAGATTTAGTGAGTCACGTCAAAAAACAAAAACAAAAAAAAAAAAAAGCCTCTATTATGGCATTATTTACTTTATTCGAATTACTCAATATGAAGTTCGTGCAAATGCAATAGGAAGGATTTTGGTAATATTATGATAGTGCTTGATGTAAAAGCTAACAACATTGCATGCCATTATTCAAAAGCATTAATCATGAGATGTCGGTAGAAACTTTTCTTGGACGATTATAAGACTAGCAATCAGAAAGATGAGAGAGGAAGGATACTTCATTTTGTCATCACCGTTTTGATGTGATTTGCCTTTTACAAATTTCTCCACTGTTTAAAAGCTTGTTACTGTCATAGCAGCTTTACAGGTTGCCTATAAATCTCAAGCCATTATTGCCGTAATAGTAACAGTATTGTGTTTCAGAAGTTAATTAATCCAACCAAGTTCTACTATGTAATTTGAAAATCTAAATTTTAAATTACATATTTTTTTTATGTTTCTAACACGTGTTAAATTTCATGTTAATCGAACGTTAATTACTGTTCGATTCATAAACTTTTTTTTCTTACATAATTTTAAATTAAAAAAACTTGAAATTTAAACATTTGATTGATGATAAAATAAAAATATATATATTGAGTAGAGTTATAATCCTTCTCGGTTAAAATCATAAAATGTGTGCAGACAACAACTTGTCACAAACCCTCCTGTTCATTTTTGTTGATTCTCCCATGCTACGTTCTATCGAGTTCACTAGTAACATCACCTCCAACTCCAACTAATAGTAAGAAGACTTAACTATAAAGATTCAACGCATTCCTTTATGTCCTCATCTCAATCAATCAAAGGGTCCACTGGGATCTTTGTTACATAAGGCCCTCAAAGGACTTACAAATTCATGCAAGGCCTAACTCTTTTGGGTCATCCCATTCCCATTCTCACTAATGTGTTTTCTTCTTCTTATATAATGGCAGCACATGCATTAGCAGTTTAAGCACACACCGTCAACACTAATCATTATCATTTTTTGGTAGATTAAATCATGATTGGATTGTGGATTAACAGTAGAAAGGACTAGTAATAAAAAAACATGACGCTATTTAATGACGATCGTAGTCTCTTCAAAACAGCACATATTTAACTAATCGATGTATGCATGCATGATCATTTTCCTTCATGTAATAATGATATTGCTTTGCAGATATTTTCATAATATAAAAAAAGTACATTTAATTAAACGAGCTTTCTTAAGTATATAATATGATCTTTGTAGCTAATTGTCATGATGTTAACAACAAGGAGAATAAAATAAATAATTCAATCCCAAGTTCCCAACAAGCTATGATGCAACGCGCTTACCAGCTAACCCAAATAAATAAGAGTAATGCTAAGAATTCTTTTTCACAACTGCTAATATAAACTGTTATGATTAGAGACGAGTGAATGACTTTCTCTATTGAGTTTATTACTGACATTATTTTTATCATACAATATCAATAATTGTGAACAAAATTGTAAAAAATATTGTGTCCTTAAGCTTATTGAATAAATAATTGATTGTCCTTACCATAAATTTCTTTCTTCTTCTTCTTACTTATTTATTTATTTATTTTTGTCTCAAGCCCTTTCCATAAATTTCATAATCCTTTTACATGTGCTTAATAAATGTTAGTAACAACGTGGGTCAAAGAGCAAGAGCTAGAAAGGAAGAACCAGCCAAACAGAGATTGAAGAGAGAAAAAAAAAATCAATATTATTTCGAGTTTTTTTTTTTTTTTTTTTTTTTTTTTTGGGGTGGGATCATCATAGAATTAACAGGAATTTTTACTTGAAAGTGAACGGGCCGTGACTAAAATTCAAATCCGAAAGAGATGAAGTTGTTTTCCCACAAAGAGGACCACGAGACAAGGGGTTGGGCCCAAGGATAAAGTGTGAGTTTGACCTTGTTGGTCTGGCCCTAAACTTTTCACCTGAAACCCAACCACCACAACTGGAAGCAGTATAAGGACAAGTACCCATTATTTAAAATGGCCGTATAATGTGAGCAATGTTGTAGGTTGGGATCTTTTAAAGTTTTTAGTATATGTTAGTTTTTTACTTTTTATTTTATTTCTTTTATATTCGTAGAATTCTTAAAATCTTAATTATCTATTAGAAAATTATTGTATTGGATTTTATTACATCATTAACGATTTAAATAGATATAAAATAGGTGACAATTATTAATTAACCTCTATTTAAATATTAATGATATGATAAAATCTAATCAATCATTTTAAAAATTGATGGAAAATTTTTTAGGATTTCCATGGAGTAGTTACTGTAATAACTCTAGAAGATTCTCATACATGTTGTAGCAATTCCAAAATCGCTTCTACAATAGAAAGTTCTTCATATACAGAGGATTGTGATTGTGGTCATTAATGACTCTACAGTGACAAAGGCTGCTCAGCAGCCCCACCTGTCCCAATGAAAATTTTGAGTTTAAATTGCTGAATTCATGGTCAGTTCAATAACTTAACAAATTGGTGAAGGCTGACTTTTACTCATCAGTATGCAGCAAATTCTTGCCTCTATTTTACTACCGTTTTAGCAAATGATGTATTCCATATTTGAAGAAATTATAAGATTCACATTGTGGACAAGTGATGTGATCCATCATTATTCTCACTTATTTAAAATTGTGGAATTTTAAATAAAAACTAAATATTGACTTAGCAATTTTAAATAGGTGAAAGTCTTTTACTGGAATAATGGACAAATGACGTGGCCTACCATGAGGACTATATAATTTCTCCCATATTTGATTATCTTAATAAAATTTTCTAACTTTTTTTTAAAAAAGAAAATAATTATTTAATTAAAAAAAAAAAAAAAAACTAAACTAAACTTTTTTTTAAAGCCATTTTGGGCCTATACCATAAAAGTTCCAAAATCTAATCCCCCAAGATAATTATTGTTTTTGAAATAAATACATGCAAGTCAGACATTTTGAAACAAGAAATCCATTAACAGTACGATCCAAGGCCACAGGACAAAGCTGGTAGAGTCGAAGAGATGAAGGGCTCCCACGTTGTTCAAAACACATATGAGTCCCTTGATGTGCACTTTGGGCAATGCTTTGAGGTTTTTGACATAGGCTCATAGCTAATAAAGAGCTCGTTTTCATTGCATGCTGTTCAACCAAGCCATTTTTGTTGGAGATGCGGCTCCAAGTGGTGGATGGTGGTTAGGTTTGTTGCAACAAGGCAGGGCCGGCTGAAGGCCTAGGCCTAAGGCCCCATTAAAATACAAAATTTTTCTTGGGAAAAAATGCCCCATTTTTTATAGTTAAAGGTCCAAATTTTTATAAAATTATATATATTTTCTAAAGGTTGTACATTTTTTTTATTAGTAATGTACAAATTTTACTATTAGCTTACAAATTGCCATGTTATTAATCACAAAAAATGTGATATAAACATTCATTGGTTAAATTGATGAAATTCATCAATGAGAAACAATATCACATTATATTTTGAACATTTTATAGTACTTTTAATTAGCGCATTTTTCTTTTTCATTTCTATTAAGACTCTCAAAGTATGAGACAACCTTAACTCAATTGAAACCCTAAAGTATTTCAAAAAGATGTTGCAAATGTGTTAAATCATCAATTATAGATTAATCTCCCCTAATAGTTTGAGACTTTAATTTTTGTAAACTAATATCCTACAAAACCATACACCAAATAATATCTATCTCTCTCTCTCTCTTAAAATCAAAATATAAAATTAAAAATTAGATTACAACTTTATTTAACTATGCATCGTCTTATATCCAAAATAAAGTATCTTTTCCAATCGCAATATATTTTTATTTCTTTTTATTAATATTTATAATTCAACTATGATATTCAATTCTCTATATGAAATTAACATTAGTCTAGTTGGTATTATTTATGTATTTAATGTATCAAATTAACCTTAATTTGATTAGTATTAAATAATTTTATTTAATTAATATTTATATATTAAAGGCCCCGCATAAATTTTTCGCCTTAGGCCCCAAATTATGTTGGGCCGCCTCTGCAACAAGGTTCAATGGAGAGAGAGAGAGAGAGAGATTTCCGAAGAAAAAAAAATAGTGAAGTGAAATGTATAAGTAAATCTCGACTCTTTAAGAGTCAAAATCCAACTTTCAAGTGGATCATTTTTTTTTCCTTCCAAAAACGCTACATTAGTCACAACTGTAGCCATATCAGCAAATGTGGCATGAAACTCGTCTCTTGAAAAGCCCAGTTTCAAGTGGATCTCTTTCTAAAAAAAGCTATTTTTTAATATATGTTTGAAACAATACTGTTTGGCCAAATAATTCAAAATATAGTATTATTCATCAAATATGTTTGGACACAGTTGATATTGTATCTTTACGCATCACCCTATAATTCGTCTTTGGTTATACCATTTGCAAAATTGTTAGGATTGTACAAATTAGGTCTACTATTTGTAGAAATTTGTGATTAAGGGTCTGTTTGGATAGAACTTATTTTGCTGAAACTGAAAATTGAAAACTGAAAATACTGTAGCAAAATAATTTTTAAATGTGTGAATAGTATTTTGGGACCCATTTTTAATGAAAAAGTTGATGAAAAATATAATTTGTGGAACCCATGAACAGTGCACGAGTGCACTGTTCACTGCTGACTTTAGTCAAAAAGTGTGGCTGAAGCAAAAAAAAGAAAAAAAAGGAAAATGCGCATGGCCAGAAAACGCAACGTAGAAACGTGGGATCCAAACTGCCCCTGAGTGGTAGCCAAAAAATGAATAGAGGTTACGTAATTCAGCCTTATAGCTTAGATCCATGGGATATTAGCCCAAAGGGTTAGAATTTCTCATACAATTTATTTGAGAATACATTACAATGAAATTCACATTATAATTGACGTTTACACAAAAAAGTATATGAAAATTTTAATTTAAATTGAATATTGATGGCTTCAATCCCAC
Organism: Quercus robur; assembly: GCF_932294415.1. Taxonomy (NCBI): domain Eukaryota; kingdom Viridiplantae; phylum Streptophyta; class Magnoliopsida; order Fagales; family Fagaceae; genus Quercus; species Quercus robur. Next base: position 15,088,161 of record NC_065539.1, read on the forward strand.
GATTTTCTCTAGCAATCAATCAATTAATTTATTAACCAATCCCATAATTTTATCTAGCAATGAATATCTCGATGATTTAGTCTTCAATGATATGAAAAGTAAATTATACTTTAAAAGAATCCCTCTCAAATTGGCATTAATCTTTGATGAAATGCACAGCTTGCAAATATTGAATCCAAATGTCCTTTAAAAAAAAAAAAAGAAGAAGAATCATTGAATCCAGAGTTTGATTTGTCTTCCAAAGCTCTCTACCTTTTTCTAGTACAATAAAATTGGCTAACAAAAGTGAAACTAGGTATGACCCAATATAGTGCTTCAATGGCACAAGAAAATAACAACTCCATTAAAATGATGAGTGATGACTCCCCTTTAATGAGAAATCCTCCTATAAAGATGTCACAATGATATTTATGTGATGAAATATTTTGCAATGAAAATGTATAGGAGTGAGAATTGCATTGGCAAAATTACCAATACGCATGAAGAAATGGTAAATTCTCTGTTAAAATAAAAAAAAAATAAAAAAATAAAAATGAGGTAAACAATAAAAGATGATTGACAATGTGATTATATTAGATATGACCAATAAGAGAAAACAAAAACATGTGAACGCCCTGATAACATTTAGAAATTTGTGATTGAATGATAGAGAAAATAGAAGAGAAAAAACATAAGATAATATGTGGTTTGACATTGGGACCTACATTCACCGTCCACGGGATAAAAACAAATAACTATATTTTCTCATACACTTTCTCAATACATTACAATGAAATCTGTAATTAATGGGGGATTAAACACAAAAGTCATTGGCAATTTGAATTTGAATTACATGTTGATTGCTTTGCTCCCATGATTTTCTCTAGCAACCAATTCTTTGATATATTAACCAATCCCGTGATTTATTCTAGCCATCAATATCTTGGTTTGGTCTTCAATTATATGAAAAGTGAATTTGGAATTTAGAAAGGAAAGACCAATCCAGAATAAATAATTTCATCTAATATACATTTGTTGGTAAGTATCCAATAGTATGTAAAAGGGCCTAGGTGCTCGCAGTCACATACACCAAACCTGGTTGGTCAGGCATGAAAGCAACTAGAATTGTCTTGACATGATCATAAGCTTTGATTACTCAAGAAAAGACAAAAAACCAAGTCCACAAATGGGGGGCATAAATCCAACTATCCGTGTGGCCATAGGCCCAGCTGATATATGGGTCAATATGTGACTATCCAACAGGCCAATCCTGGCAAGTTAAAGCAGTCTTAATAAGACCAAGGCTGAAATATGAGAGAAGAAATTAAAGATGGTGAAATCCCACTATCTTAGCTATCTTTTCCATGCCAACACGAAATTGCTTGTAGTTGTAGTTGCGGACAAACCAGGTCTACATTATGAGAGTCAATTCTTTGAGCTGGCTAGATCAGTAGTTAAAGCCGCACGTTGGGTGACTACGAAGACAAACCAACGAATGCCACGTACATGCATATGGGAACCATCATTATTCCCCATTATATTCAACAAAAACCAGTCATTTCGTTGCCACTTGCCAAGTAGCTATTTGTTTTCTTTAAGCCAAGAAATGTCAGTTATTAAATCATAATAGAAGTCTAATAATTTTCGAATTCATATTGAATTTGCATTTTAGTTCTTTCTCCATTTGAAAGTGTGTGCGGGTTAAGGATAACGGAGGCACACTCACATTCACACTCTTACGAATAAGACAATTATATGCCAATCAAACGTTATTATAAATGATATATAGTATAATCGCACTCAGTAAATCTCACAAATCAAATTTGCGTACTCTTATAAACAACACTCATATATCTCAAAAACACAACATAAACAAAATTTCCCACAAACACAAACTAATTCACAAATTCCACATACACCAACTCACTAATTCACACATGTCATATCTTTCAATCCCAAATATTGTATCACACCACTCCTCTCACAAGTCACAATACTATCATAGACAATGAAAACCTAATTATGTCATAAATAAAAAACTTTTTCCTTCTATCCTAAGAAAATCTTTTTTCTTCGTACTAAGAAATTTCTTTGTCTTCCATGTCGATGAAACTAGATCTAAATAGTAATTTGAGACGATCTTTAATAATAAAAAAATGCTTATTACCTATTTGGACACAAAGACAAGTATGTTAGGGTCATATTTTCTATGTAATTAGTTAATCATTTGACAAAACGCACTTTACTTATAATTGGTTAGATCTAAGTTGGGTTTAATGTATCAAGAAGTATGTTGTTCAGACATATCAAGTGGTTTCATTAAAGACATGGAGATTGATCTAAGAAACAAGTGAAGAAAAGTTGTTTCATTAAGTTTCGACACAAGCTCGACAGATACTACTATCGAGGATTAATGGAGAAGCTCGACACAAGCTTGGTCTATCGAGATCTACAATTTCAGAACTTCTAGATTTGAAATTTGGCTCATGATGATTTGTTTGATTAGGGATTCTTTTCTCACAACCCTAGTCATATATAAGGCTTATTTTAAAAGTCATCAAGTACAAAAATAGAGACCTAAAACTCATATACTCTGTGTGAAGCTACTGTATTTGTACGCCTTAGGGTTTTGTAACCAAATACTTTATGATCTTCATCGTTTATGAAATGAAGAATTTTGCAGCCAATAACAATCATTCAAGTTGTTAAAGTTAGTTCGTACTAGGATCCGTGCAAAGAAGTTAGTTACATACTGGGATTCATGCAAATAAGTTAGTCACAGATTGAAAATTTTTGTAACAAAGGAAAGAATGCTGCTACAAGATCAAGTCCAATTGGGTATTGGAGTGAAGGTTCAACTGTAGGTTGGTATTTTAGGATAGGCCAGGGTAATGGTAAGATACCTCATACTCGTACGCCTTAGAGTTTTGTAACCAAGTACTTCATAATCTTCATCGTTTATGAAGTGAAGAACTTTGCAGTCAATAACAATCATTCAAGTTGCCGGAGTTAGTAACATACACGGATCCGTGCAAAAGAGTTAGTCACAGATTGGAGATTGGAAAAAATGTTGCTACAAGATCAAGTTCAATTAGGTATTAGAGTGAAGGTTCAACTGTAGGTTGGTATTTTGGGATAGGCAAGGGTAGTGGTAAGATAATTATACTTGTAATTGCTTGATTATTGATTAGTGGATTCTTGAGAGTAGTGTGACCTTAAATTCATCCAGTAGAATTTTTGCCTTACGAGAGGTTTTCCTCATTTGTCAATGAATCACCGTATCAATTTAATTTCTGCTGTATTTAGTTTATTTGGTACTTTATTAGTACCTCAACGATTTACATGTAATTTAATTTAATTAATCAATTTGGATAATTGAATTAATTATCTGAGTTCAATCTATCTTAACCCAAAAGAGTAAGTTGCAAAGTAGCTAAATATTATGGCCTGCTAATAATATCTTGCTGTTTGCCCACCAAATTTTCAATGCACAGAAGAAAACACACAAAGACTCACAAAAGATTACGTACTTATCTTAAGGAGGGGCCTAAAATGTCTTAAATGACAACTGCCACAATGAAGCTTTTGGTTGTTAGCCCTTTTGGACATTCTCTCTTACTTATGTAGAAAAAGGTGGGTATGTGTCTTTGCTTCATCTACAAATCACCGTCATAACAGACCAAAAAGAAAAGGTTTGTCGAGCATAATTCCACCAAAGTCCAATTCAAACACACTGTAGATTTTGAAAGCATAAATCAAAAGCTGAATAAGACTTTGTCCCACCCACGCTTAAAAAATCTCATATTGTTCTTTGTCTGAGGGCCCATATGATAAAAAAAAAAAAGTTGTGCCTTTATTTAAATTGCTTAAATAGAAAGACAGAATATAAGTAAAAATTCACAACAAATTCATAATATTTTTAAATTAGCTTATCACATCACATATGAGCCTACCGCAATTTGAGATTTAAGATTTTTTAATATCAATTTGTGAGTGTCATGAAATGTTGTTATGTTCCAAGCTATACTCAACACAAATTTGCTACACAAAATGTGTATGAAATGTTGTTATGTCCCTAGCGTTACTTAACACAAATTTGCTGCACAAAATTTGTACTTTCATGACGCTCTATTTTTTTTTTCTTTTTAACAATCTCACGTGGCTTAATTTATTTGCCAGATGAACCGCACCAACCACCTTTCACTAAAACAAGACTAAAAAGCAAATTATTGAATTAACAAGATAGAGATCGGGATGATGCCCACGTCCACTTTGTTATCTCACGGATTTATCAAGTCAAGTATTTAACCATTTTCTTTCTGATCATGGAAGATATTTGACCCATATAATATTGTTTTTGTTGTTAGCCAAAGGTATCAAGTAAAATCAAAATTTAATAATAATAAATAAATAAATAAACCTTTTTAAATATCTAATAGATTGATATTGAGTATTTTAATTGTATGATCATATAAATCAAATTTCTGTTCATGCATATGTTCTTCAAATGGTATCTGATTGGAATAATTTTGTCTCATCTTGTTAGGAGGATTTTTATTTTTGGCTGAATAAGTCAAGATAAATTTAGACTCATTTGAATTTTTTTTTTTTTAATTACAATTATTAGAGAGAGGATGAATTTGAATCTAAATTCTCCTTCTCCAAAGAACCCAACAATACCACTTAATATTATACTATTTGGAATTCTTATCTTGATTATTTGTGACGTGGCATCTTAATAAGATAGCTAAAAATTCGAGTTTAGTCATGTCCATTTTATCTACAGTAGTTGGGTGAAAGGAATTTAATAAAATCCTGTACGTGTTGTTCTTAAATGATATCCATAACACGTGCCACTTAAATTATTGAAGTTGCTGTCTGCCAGTGCCAGCACTCTCTTAACAAGTCAATTATGATCACCATTATTTTAAGAAAGGCCTGGACTCTAGATAATAAAGCCATAAAGGTACTAAATTTAAATAAACATAAATTACACATCAAAATTGTCACGTTCCAAATCATGTTAAAGCCACATTTCCCCCCAAATTATTGTGCTTACGCCCACCATATAAACACAATTAATAAAGCTATAATATTTCAACCTAAGTACCTCCAAAGTGCTGAAACACGTGTCACATCCATCTCTCTCTCTCTCTCTCTCTCTCTCTCAAATGCAATATATATATATATATATATATAATTGTCTAGTACATACCCAGAAAGGTTGTATTGAATTGACTAGTTAGGACCAATATGCTATCAACCATAGCATTGATATTAATTTGTCTGAGGGGCCAGGTTTGGGCTAAGTTGTTTGTGAACTGAGTGAGAGGTGGAAAAGCCACAAGAATATATAGAAGGGCCTCAACATTTGTTTATGCGCTAAGGCTTTCGTTTGTGCCACTCAAAGTTAATGGGCCCTTTTAAATTCATTGAAGATCCTTTCCGCTTTCACTTTCTGCATTTTTAGTCTCTTCTACGAAGCTTTGGATTTTACATCCCAACAATATGTTGGTGTGTAGGCTTGTGCAGAGGCAGCCAAGGAACCGAAGGTCGAAACTATAATGGGACCACCGTATAGTCCTTAAATGAAGCCAATTCTACAGAGATGTATGAACTATGAAGGTCATTACTGAAAGTTAACAATTTTGTTCTGTGGGGAAGCATTGTTTTTTTCGAACTACAGATTGCATAAAAGAAGATAGAACCCCTTAGAGAATTGAATTCCTGTACACATCTTGGGCCTTTGCGCAACACCTAGATATCTCAGCCCATTTATACCATATCCAACTCTAGTTTTTTATTCGAGTTTATGGGAAAAAAAAAAATTTTGTTAAAATTGTTACAAAAAAAACTTACAAATTGATACAACAAGAGTATAATTTGTGCCATTTAATAACAAATAAATAAATATTTATATAACTTTTTTTGGAATTGTAACACATCAATTCGTAAGGTCTATGTAATGGTTTTTTACTTTTATTTATTTATTATTAATTATTGTCCATACCATCACTCAAAAACATTGGCAACACTATCCATTTAGTCCGCAATTTGAAACCTAGAAGTTAGGATGAGAAGATTCATGCACCCAATATATGAATACTAAAATAAATAAATAAATCTTTAATAGAAAACGTTTTGGGATAATTTGTCCTCCCATTTAAACCCTACAATTTCCTCCCATTTTTAGAAGTTGTAAGACACGTAACTTTTTTTTTTTTTATTTGTATACAAAACTTTTCTTATTTTTATTTTTATTTTTAATAGAAAACTTTTTTTATTTATATTTTTTAAACTCCGGCCCTTACCCCCCACACCCCATTAGAACTTATACTTGTGAAGTGATTATCGCGCCAAGGATCCGCGGTGGTGAGACACATGACATTTATTTGATTTCATGTCACGTGGTTTACGTTGTTTAAGAATATAAGATTTTCTTGTACCACATGTCTCACATTTAGATAAATATGTATGATTGGTTCAATTTTTTTTTTAATTATAAAATAATAAAATATATACTTATAGGCCTCCTAATCCCGGTTAAAGTTGTTATACATCAATAAATAAATTTAATTCTTTTAACTGTATAATTTTTATAAGAAATTCTAAGGTTCATTATATTCATTTAGATAAAGTCACAATCTCATCAGTGATGAATTATAATATACTAATTATTTAGAAATTTGAATGTTCATAAAATTATAATAAACCCAAATATTATAGCAATTAGCCAATTATCTAAAATTAGAGTGAAAACAATTTTTTTTTTCTTTTATTCCCTAATAAAAATGATAGTTGAAGAACGATAAGTTAGAGTTTTTTTTTTTTTGATCAATGTTCTTGACTCAAGTTTGTTGAAGTATATTTTTGTAGTTTTCATTGGCTTATAAAAAATTTAGCTTGCATCTTTAATTGTATTTATAATACTATTTTTATTTGATGCCCCAAAGATATATTCATAGTTTCGCAACTAATACTGTGATGTTTACCCACACCAACCCCCCCCCCCCCCCCAAAAAAAAAAAACTAATACTGTGAGAAGAGGTATTAATATATTTGATGTATAATATAATTTTTGGATTGGAGGGATAGATATCACTTTTTTTATGGATTATATTAGTTTAATGGGCTCTAAGTAAGTCATGGCCGAAGAATAAACCGTCACTTAATCATCAAGGGGCCGTTTGGTATGGGATTTTGAGCAGTTTTTAAAAACCATTAAACGTATTTTCACTTATACATATTTCTAAAAACTACAAACAACGTTATTAAAACAACATTAACAAACTGACCCTAAATTTCAAAATGTGCTAGAGGTCAAATTGCAAATTTGTGAAGACCATTAAAAATGGAAAAAGGAAAAAGCAGTTCTTATTTCTATGGCCAAAAATGAATCTTGCTCAAATAATGACATAGGTTGAAACCGAATGGACTTCTTTAATCATTATTATGTGGAGAGCAACGGCAAATGTTGTTTCCAACAAAATATATATATATATATAAATATATATATAATGATTTAATTTATGAGTGAGTTTCAGTTAGTTCAACTGATAAAGTCTCTGATGATTGAATAAGAGTTTTGGGGTTCAATCCTCGCCTACACCAAAAACTGATTGGTGTCTTGATCTGATAATAAAAAGCTACCATCAGAAGCGGACGCCATAGGTTGAAACTATCTAAAAAAAAAATTATGAGCAACTTTTATGTTCATAATATTTGTCACAACAAAACTCAGGTGACAATATGTTACTAGTTTTTATCCGAATCCACCATTAACATCATTTTTTTACATACCTTTAATAACTTGCCACATTAATTTATTAAAAGAAAGCCCCATGTCAAGACAACATCATTCCATAAATCCATCTCCAACCACAAACTACACGAATAACAGCAGAGATAAGAATGGATCCCTAAATATCTTCGCTGTTATTATTTAATTTATATATCTTGTTGACTATTCTCTTGGATGAGTGTAATTCCCCTGTTCTACACAATGGGTGTGACCCCAAAACGTTGGCTATAAGTTTTGAACCCAACATCTCATAGATCTCATAAGTCTTTAGGTAAAATTAGGCCACCTCATTGGAATTGCATGCCAGTACATCTTGGTGACGCACCAAGGTGGAATCAATTTAACATCTCCAGCCTTAGTACCTAATTAAGATAATCATAAACAATGGAAAATCTCATCTCGATCTGTGTTAATTGGTATGGGAAACTATAAATCTATTTCTTCGAACAAGGTAGTCTGATTGCATCCAATGCCACATGACATATGACGTCATTTTATTTGTTGAGAAAATGACATGTGTCATTGTTGTATACATCCTCAAATTTGCTATCTAAATTTTAAAATATATTAGTATTTTACCTGTATAATGTACCTAAAAAGTAATATGTACCCTTCAAAAAAAAAAAAAAAAAAGTAATATGTAGTTTAAAAAAATTCAAAATAATATAAGTGAAATTGAACAATAAACAGATCTAGTCTGTGTGTTAAGCAAGTTTACAATCATATTATGCAAAACTAAGTTTTTATTACAAAAACAACAATGAATATTTTAAAATAAATAATAAACTCTTTTTGAATTTCTTGAAACTTTTGGTTATTTTTTTTGAGAAACTTTTGGTTATTGAGTGTTAATCAAAATAGCATTTTTTTTTATGGGGACAAAAAAATAAAATAAATTATCTTAATAATTTTTAAACTTATGGTCCATTATATGGCAAAAGCACAATGTACTACGTGTAAAATAATATTGAATAAAATAAATAATAATTTTTTTTTAAATTATCAAAATTTTAATTAAAGACATATTTTTAAATTTCTTGAAATTTTGATAATAGAAATTCACTTAAAAGAAACTATATTAATAACTTAAATGTTCTTGTAATACAACACACGATTATTTTATATATATATATATATTTATTTATATATATTTATATGGTGCAACTTCAATGATTATAGAATATAATATACTAATATGATAGGATGAGCCTCTACTTACCAGGGGAAAAAAATACTCCAAGGAATTTTTTTTTAAGGGACAAAAGTATATTTTTTTTTTTCATTTGTTGACAATATATATCTAGTACATAAACACTTTAGGAGTGTGCATTAAGAATAATAAAAGGATGATTTAAGAAAAAAAAAAAAAGAGAGAGAGAGAGATAAGATGTTTTAAGAGGAAAAAAAAGAGAGAGAGAGAGAGAGAGAGAAAAGAAAAGAAAAGGCCCATCCATAAAAATAAAAAATTGTGTAAACGGATGATTTTAACTTTTTTTGGGAGTGGGCTCTGTGTCAATCAAGAAGAGTCTATGTTTGACTTAAAAAAGAAAAAGAAAAAAAAAGAATAATGAATGAAAAGCAATCAACACGAATTAGGACAAATCCCACCAATATTGTTTTCATTCGCTTGGACTTTTCAATCTAACAAAATTTGGCCATCTGTAATCTGATTTGATGATGATTAAAACAAAATTAGTCATCTTCCAAGCACGCCAACTTGGATGTTACCAGATTGCCACGCCAAAGAATAAAAAAAAATGTTTGCACAAACTTCTTTTTTTTTTTTTCTAAGTTTTTTGTGAGGGTGATATATAATTTTTTTGGTCATTTTTATATTAAATTTATAGCTTTAAAAATAAAAAATCAGAATCTTTTCCGATTTTTTTACCATTTCGATTTTTATAACCATGATTAAATATGCAACAAAAATTTAAAAATTAGCTTCTCAAAGAGTTAAAAATTAGATTATTTGAAAATAAAAACTGAGACAAGTGGGTGAGATATGAGTGTGAATTTGATGACGCCCAAATAGGAAGTCTCTGAGTACGGGAGGTTTGTGAGCCTCAGAGCAATTCTAAGTTATAATAAGCACTTCAGAAAGACATGTGACGGATTCAATTATTCATCTTTGCAAATTACAAGTCAAGCACCAATGTCTATACGGAGTTACGGTACGGCCCGCTTTTGTGTCCATTAAAATTTAATGCCTTTTAATGCCAAAATCACTAGATCAGATAGAAGTTGTGTGTTAGTTGAATGCACTTGTCGTACGTCTTTTTTTTTTTTTTTTTCTCTTCTTTTTAATTAGAAAATCATCATTTACATTTAAAAAAAAAAAATTTGTTGCAGCTTCTTGGTCATTCATAAGCTTTAATTAGCTTATGTGCCTTGGATTATCAAAAACAAGAAAAAAGAAAGAGAAAGCTACATATAGCATCTGTTTAGAAACAGCTTATTTAGCTGAAATTAAAATTTTTTTGCTGAAAAATATTGTAAATAAAACTAAAAGTTAGCTGAAATAATACAGTAAGACCAATGAATAGTATCAAAAAGTACAGTGAGATCCATAAATAGTAGTAAAAATAAACTGAATAGTAAAAAAAATTGAATTTTTTAAGTCATGCCAAACACACAAATAATCTAATACTTTTTTTTTTTTTTGGGAATAAAAATGAGATATTCGGTATAGACTCATTGTGCCTATGTCATGTGACGGTGTAGTCTAATATCTTCTTAAAACATTTTTTCTTCAATCTATGCAACATAACCATGCGTGTGAGGGGGTAAGGATAGGGATAGTGAAGTGAAACAACTTTTTTTATTTTAAATTAAAAGTTAGAAAGTGAAAACGCATTTGAAAATGTAATAAACTAATTTTCTTCCGAATTCATCATAGTTTTGACATTCAAACTAGTAACGATTAATTGAAAGGAGCTGCTTGACATTAGGACGGATTAATGGATGCAGTATTCGTCAATTATTGATTAAATATAGAATTTTGTGCATGTGTAAATGTCTTGATAGGATGATAACAAAGACGAACTCCACTGATTCAAAGTTTATTCAAAAAAGAGACCTGCCTTTGTCAATTTCTTACCAGCATGTGGACTTGTTTCATAAGTGGGTAATAGCCCAAATAATTAGGTTTCGGAGTCTCCTACTCATGCCAATTTACTCTAGAAAAGTACTAACTTGGAAAAAGAAGGGAAAAGTTTTTCTTTTATTTATTTATTTATTTTTGTTTGTAAATCACTCTAATTATACAATTAGATATACTAATAAATCCTAGTAACATACCCAAAAATACTACATCATTGAACATTCCCAACACTCCCATTGGACGTAATTCAACGCACGTCATCATTTTTGTTTTCATTGTGCTTGAGTTTACTGTATGAATAGTGTTAATTTGACTGGATAGTTGAGAAATGTAAAAATTCTTAGAGCGTTCACATTATCTTTTTTTCTTAAAATAAGATTTTTTTTAATTGGTCACTAATATGGCTGAAAAAAAAAATCCCACACATAGTTCAATGTTAAGGGGAGTGGTGTGCGGAAAAAAAAACTATTTTAATATGATATATTGTAAAATAAAGAGTGATATGTAGGGTATATTACAAAAGTATATAAATTAAGTAAAAAATTCGAATTTTTAAATAGGCAGTAGAGATTAAAAAAAAAAAAAAATAGTGGGAATGCTCTACATTCGAAAACTTCTATCTACATTGGTTGGGGTTTTTACAAGCTTAACACCGATGGTTCAGCTTATCTGAATCTGGGTTATGCAAGTACTGGTGGTATCATTCAGGATTCTAATAGCTCTTAAATAGAAAGTTTTTCTCGGAATATTGGCTCTATTCACCCCATGGCAACTGAGTTATGGGGTCTTTAGGATGGCCTTGCTCTTGCATTAAAAATGTATTAGACTATGATGCAACAATTATATAGGGATTATTATTATTTTATTTTATTGGTTGAAAGGAAATGCATTAAAAACTAGAAAAAGCCTATTATAGAACACATCATTCAAATCTGAATGATAAAAACCTAACTATCATAAAACACAAAATCAGAGAGGTTTGATCGACTCCCAAACTATTATCACATCAATTGGTAATGGCATTTTTGTGATACTTTATATTATTATATATGTAGATATCATATCATATACTATATAATAAAAGTTAGGCTTAGAAATCGTGGTTATGCCAAGTTGCTTCACCAAAATGCAAAAAAAAATTTAGATTTTTAAGAAAATAGATATAATTTTCTTTGTTCTTATCTTCTTCTCCTATAATTTCTAAGTTGATAAAAATCTTAATTTGATTACAATCCAAATTCTTCATCTTATCATTTTATTATTAATTTATTATTTACTTTTTTTTTACTTAAATTATATTACGACACAGTCAAGAAAAACAGCGTCGTTATTTCACTTATTTGTTCATATTTTTTAGAAAAAAAAAAATAGATATTGTGAGAACACAATTTGTAATGACCCAAAAAAAAATATTGGGTTCGTATGTTTAAAGGCCCAAACAATATAATTTGTAAAGCGTGGGCTTGAAAGGCTAGGCCTTGGTCATCGGACAGCAGTTAGTCATGGTTTCTATGGAAATTTACACGAGGGTGAACCTAGCGTGTCTAGCAAGGTCTTCTTCCGGTGCAACCTGGGTGGCTCCGGTCCTTAAGCCTCGTCCGAGGAGCTTAGTGTGCTTATTATTCTCCATCTTTTAGACTTTTTGGTCTAGGAGACGACCTCTTTTCCATTGGTTCTTTTTCCCTTTTATACTAACATTTACCCTCCTTCCAATGTCCACGTGTAAGCTCCACTTTCTGGGGTTGAGACTTGTCCTATCAGCCCATACCTAGAGTGGTTGGGGGTAGTTGTAAAAGTTGAATAGCATGGTGAAGGGCATGGACCTGTCAGACGTAGAGTTCTTTATTGCAGTATTGGCAGCTTTTTCACTTGGCCTGTTCCTGCACTGAGCTCGTCCTTTCCTTTAGGGGCTCTATGGGGTGCCGAGCATAAGATCGTCCTCGGCCATATCCTTAGGCCTTTTTGGGACTTTCATTATGCGTCCTCGGCAATAGTTCTCCTCGGCTCAAGTCTTGGGCCCTAATGTAAAGTGGGCCAAGGCCACAAATTCTCTGGCCCCACAGATATAATAGTTTTTTTTTTTTTTTTTTTTCTATCTTCTTCTCCTATAATTTATTAAGTTTAACATATTATTTTTTTCCCTTAATTGTTAATATCAACTTCTTTTTCTTTCTTTTTTTATCTTTCCTCTTCAATTTATGAATTATCTAGAAATCAAATTTTGCAGTAATTTAGATTCTTATCTTCAGTCAGTTTCACATTTTTTCCGTGTTTAAATTATCAAAAAAAAAAATTTCATATTTATCTTCAAGTATATCTACAACTTGAGATTAGATCATAGGGAATAAAATCAATCAGAAAAAAAAAATTAAATTATAAATATTTTTGCTTTGCCTCCCTCAAACTCCTTATTTGGACTATGCTCTCTTCGGCATAGGTTATATTTTTTGTATTCTTAGTTTTTTTGTGTATATGTTTAGTTGGATGGTTTTGTTCTATAATGGGTTTTATTGATTTGTAAGTTTCAAGGTGTATTTGCGGCATGAGCATCCTAATCCAATGGAAGCTATAGTGGAAGCCGTGGGACCAATGGCTTCTTTCACCGTCTTTTTTTTTTTTTTTAGAATATTTTTCACATTAAATTTCTATTGGTTATACGTTCTACCTCTTCTTTTGATAAACAAATTATATGTTCTACCTTTAATCATGTTATGGTATTCACTTTAATTAAAATTATTTTTATGTTACAGATTATTCTAAAGCTTTGAAGCTCATGTTATGAAATTTCAAGATCTTAAAATTTTACCCTTTCTGAGGGGGTGGGCCATGCTAGTGGTATTGGGCTGTCTCCTGCTGCACTAAACCCAAGTTTTCTGGATAAGAGAGTCGGGACCGGCCCAGTTTCAGCTTAAGTTGGTCCGGCTTGTGCGCAAACTAGGCCAAATCTACCAGGAACGTGTTCACGGCAGGCGAAACTATTTCAGACAAATCGTGGCAGACAGACATAACAATAATAAAATAAACAGAAAATATCTAGCCACTTTAGTGGGGAATTGACCAAATAGCCCTTAAAATCAATTACAATAACAATACTATTTGTTTTCTTTTTTTACTGAAGAGAAAAAAAGGCATAGCAGAGGACATCAAATGTTTATAAGCATGGGTTAGTCGGAATATTAGAGGAAATCGATCGGAAATTCAATCCGTAGGGGCAGAACCACAAAGGGAAGAACGTCCCTTCTCAAAGCAGTCAACCTCTTAGGAAATAGACCTGCCGTAGAGATTAGCTGCCCTGAGGGAAACAGGTCTGAGTGGTTTTCTGCGTAGGTACTTTCGTGCTTTTCTTACAGAGGGCCGGATTTCATGAGAGAAAGAAGGGATTAATCTACCGGTGCATGCTCACCTTTCTAATTCTCACTATTTTCTTTCTTTCTTCTCACTTCGTTTTCTTTGCTATTTCTTTTATGTTTTCTATTTCTTTTCCAAAGTTCCGTTGTTCCTCCCCCCTCTGTTCACGGCAAGACCCTCTTTTTATAGTGACTGCTATGACCCGATTTTACTCTATTAACCCTTAACTCCCTTTGTCTGGTCTGGGTGTACTGGCCGACCATCACTGTTCTGTCGCCCTCCCATCACCAGACAAGGAAGAGTATTTTGTTTGCTAGTCTGTCGTGGCACCCTTTCCTACTATGGTCTGGGTTATTTCTCTCTCCCTATCCCTCGTGGCACACACCTAATGGTTCTAACTCAGCTTACCTCTTTTGGGTAGTAAGCCATTCCAGCAGGACACCTCCTCGAAAGAGCCTGAGCCGGAACCATAAAAATAGATTCTTCCCCTCTTCCCACCACCAAACCATGCCCTCTGATCCTCTGACCCCTCGACCTCACCATGCTTTGTATTGGCTGGGTACAGGCTGATGGTGCCTGGGCCTTGCGCGTGCCTTCATTCCATATATGTCCAAAACTTGCCTGCTGCCCATTCGTCTGCCGTGGTCCAGAGGCTTGCCGTCCATGTTTTTTGACCTCTTATGTGGGCTGCTCTTTGTTTTCCAGCTCCACTCAAGAGCTGGGCTTTATTTGATGATGGGTCTCACATTTCCTTGGTTTCTTTTATTTCTTGCAATGTCGTTCTGTTATTCCTGCTGTAATAACTTAATCCTGCTGGACCTCTTTTAGGCCAGCCGTTTATTCCTTCTCTTAGTGGCTTGGCATGGCCACTGTTTTGCTTTTATTTATGGGCTCCTATGTCCCTTTTGGCTTTCCTTTGGACATCCTCGGCCCGTTTTGCTTTCTTTGGGCTTCCTCGGCCCTTTTGCTAATTCTACACTCCCATGGGCTTTTTACTAATTTCATTGGGCTTCCACGGCCCAATAACCTTATTCTCATCCTTGGGGTTTATGGGCCTGCCATAAACCCCTTACTTTATTAGTTTACATTATTTTGGGTCTACGGCGGCCATTTCTTACTTTTCTACCTCATACATTGCCCATGGGATGCTATTTCTCTCTTTCCGGTCTTCTTTGAGCCCACTTGTCTCTTCAAGACCCATTCGTTTATTTCTTGGGCTTGTGATCCATTATTCCTGCTACTTGAGCCTAATGGTTTTTGCTGTCTGCTTTCAATTCTTTGTTGTCCTTATTATTGGGCTTTCTTTTTTTCCGCCTGGATTCTCACAAATGGCCTTCAACACCCTTCAACATGTTATCCTGAGTGCAAAGTCCACACAAATGCTATTATATGATTATATCTTTTTCATTGAAGATTATATCTATTCTATTGAAACTTCAAGTCACTCCAGGTTTGGATGCTATTTTTTTTTTTTTTTTTTTTTACATGTGGATCTCATATTTATGCCACAAATTTTGAGTATTATTTTTTTTTTTTCATTTATTTAGTTGATCATTTGTTTTATTGATATTCGTAAATATTTAATTTTGTAAATTATTTATAAAAGGGCTGTACGAAACCAAACATGCATAAAGGCTTTTCTCCATTTTTATGGAGTAAAAAATGTTGCCAATACGGCGACACCCATACGGCATGACAATGATTTCTTAGAATTATATATGTTAGTAGGATTGTAGAGAATGGAAGATAGAATTTAAGGTGAAAAAAACTTCTATATGAACATTATAATTTATGTAGATAACTTCTACATGAACCTTAAAATTTTGTTAGATTGGCAAAATAACACTTTAATTATTAGGAATCTAAATGATATATTGGTATTAATAATGTTTGATATTTTATAGTAATTGTTGTGGAATGCAGATGATTTTTTTTTTTTTTTTTTACTAAAGCATGTGAAGATCTCATATTTAGTCATCTCAATCAACTTCACTTCACACATAAGGTTATCACTTATTCCTTTTTTTGCTTACATGATGGGTCAAGAAAATAGTGCTCATAATCCTCTAATGATGATTGATGTGTTCTATCTCCTTGAAATGCTTATTTCTTTTTTCAATTTTTTCACTTCAAAATAAAGTATTTTGGTCATAGGTGTCATTGATATAGTTCATTTTAAGTAATTTTTTTTTTCTCTCTCTCTACTCACTAGCCCTCAAACCCAAGGCTTGGTACTTGTAATAAGTAGTCAAACCATTGAGCTACTATGAGGGCCGGTGATTTTAAGTAATTATTCAATACTCTCAACATACAATTATAATACTAGGTCATACTTCTATATGCATAAAAATAGTTTACACTCATTAATTATTAAAATAATTATCGTAAATCAAACTTTTTCACCAAGAATTTACTATAAATAAATATATATTTCCTAAATTATAAAAAAATTAAAATTTTACTTCACTTAAAATTAGATTAGTAAGAGTTTCAAATAATATTTATTTTGATTATATATCATTATTTTATGTTTTAATATGTAGATTTATATATTATCAAAAAAAAAAATGTAGAATTTATATATTATAGACCATGTTTATACAAAGTGACTTAACATATGTTTATATGTATTATATGTCGTAATATTAATGGGTTTTATCATGTGGCTTACTAATTATTAATATAATTTTAATTTTGTACATATATCTTTTTAATTAAGCTGTGCATCACATGTGTATAATACTGGTTATTATATATGTAGTTTGAATCTCACATTCTTCTCACTTTCTCTTCTTTTTATCTTTTTTCGCTATCTACTTTACTAATGACATATAGTGTGCTCTCAAAAAATTGAAAAAAAGAAAAAGAAAAAAAAGTTTGTATCATTGTATGGTCACAAAAAATAAACGTGGTTGAGGTGAGAGCAATAATAATGGGAATAGAGAGAGTTGTATTTATTCCTGTCACGGAAATACGGGAGATTTGGTATTAAAACTTAAAACCCGTTTTATATATCCTCGAACGCATCAATCAATCCCAGTGCGTGTGACGGGACAACAATGCCCGGCGGTGGTTCCCTAGAAATGGAATTATCAATTATATGAAATTTGAAGCATACATATATATATATATATATTAGAAAATGACGAAAACACCCTTTAACGTATTGTCACTATCCTAAACCCTTATACGTGCAGGTCACCGCCCCACCAGCTAGCCCCACTCTCAGGCCCCAAACCCTCTCAGGCCCCCCCCCCCCCCCTTCATCACTCCTCTCAATATGACTTTTTCATTCCCCCCACCCCCTTTTCTCCCTTCTCCTCCTACTACTATTACTATTTATCATACTTCTAGTGCTCTCCCATTAAAGTTTACTAACACACCTACACCTCTGCCTCCAAAACTTAGAATTTGGTGACACTAGTCTCTCTCTCTCTCATTCTTGCTAGCATAGCAGAAGTTACAGAAACACTAGTCAAAATAAACCAACCCCTCTCTTAGTTTTCTTTCTTGCTACAATTGATTTTTTATCCATAGGGATTTTTATATGTATTAAACAAAAAAAAACAGATGCCCCTTGGCAACAGAATATTAAAGAAAAATAGTCAGTAGATTCCAATCTCTCTCTCTTGCTTGCTCTCTCCCGCAACTGTCTGCCTTTCCCAGAAGACCAAACAAGACTTAAACAAACCAAAAAAAAAAAAAAAATTTGACAAAAGCAAAAACAAAAACAAAACAGAAACAGTCTTTTTAGAATTAGACGAACCCCTCTCTCTTTCTCTTTCTCTTTCTCTTTCTCTCTTTTTGTGTCTGTGTCTGTCTCTGTCTCTCTCTCATTTCTTACCAAACTAGCAATAGCATAGCTAGATGGGTCTTTGGACTCGGCATCATCTTCTTCTTCTCCTCCTGTCTCTCCTTGTCTGCACTTGCTTCTCAGATCCAAGCGACGAGCTTTGCCTGACCCACCTAAGCGAGTCCTTATTAGACCCCACAAAATCGCTTCAAAACTGGACCAAGACCACCTTCTCCAACCCTTGTTCTGGCTTCACCTCATATCTCCAAGGCGCAACTTGCAACAATGGTCGAATCTACAAGCTCTCTCTCTCAAACCTCTCTCTCAGAGGCTCTATCTCTCCTTTCCTCGCTAACTGCACTAACCTCCAAGCCCTTGACCTCTCCTCCAACGCTCTCACTGGTCCAATCCCCCCAGACCTTCAATACTTAGTCAACCTTGCTGTACTCAACCTCTCCTCTAACCAGCTCACCGGTCAGATCCCACCTCAGCTCACATTGTGTGCTTACCTTAACGTTATTGATCTTCACGATAACCTTCTCACAGGCCAAATTCCACAGCAATTGGGTATTCTCGCTCGTCTCAGCGCTTTTGATGTTTCTAATAACAAACTCTCTGGTTCCATACCCACCTCGCTGGTGAACAGGAGTGGGAACTTGCCGAGATTCAATGCTACATCGTTTGATGGAAACAAGGATCTTTATGGGTACCCTTTACCGCCTTTGAAGAACAAAGGGTTGTCAGTGATGGCCATTGTTGGGATCGGATTGGGAAGTGGCTTCGCTAGCTTGGTACTCAGTTTTACTGGGGTGTGTATATGGCTCAAAGTTACAGAGCACAAGATGGCTCTTGAGGAAGGCAAAATTAATCACCTTATGCCCGATTATTGAGCTTAATATTCTGAGAAAATTGATCGCAGATGAGATTATTGAGCTGAAAGTGATGAGTTTAAAAAAAATTTCAGGTATGTTTTTGATACAGGTGAGGTTTGGGCTTAGTCTTAATATTACTATTATTTTTTCTTCTTCTTTCTAATGGGGTTTTATTATTAGATACTCTTTTACTAATTTGTGGAGGGATTTTTCTTTTTTCTTTTTTCTTTTTCACCTTCTGTCTTTAACCAATTTGGCTTTGTTTTCTTTTTTGGGGAATCTCTATTTCTTTTGGGGATTGATTATCTATATTTAGTAATTGCTTAACAATCAACATTGTATAAATCCAATTCAAACATGAGGCATATGATCAGTGAAATAGTGCAGTTATAATTGTCATTTTTCCTCTCTTTGATGTAATGTAAGCATACAGTAATGTAATGCTTTTGTTGTTTCTTTCTCTCTCGCTGTCCGTCTATGTCTGTGAGCGTGTGTGGTAGGGTAGGTTGAGACTTTGGTGGGTCTGTTGGGTGAAGAACTCTGCATCGTGCAATTTTGTCTGGCAGCGTAGTATGATACATATACATACAAACAACTGGCTTGCAAATTTTTATATATCCGAAACTGCTGTTATTTAATATTAACGCACTTTTACATATTTGTAGTTTTAGTGTTTGCTAAATGTAAGACCAAGTCCAACTCGTGGTTTATCGGTCTGGAAAAAAATGTCGATCTCTGATCGATGCATTAAATAAGTTGGAGGTTTGCGCTGCTTAGGCCAACATTCCGGGCACTTTGCTAGCAACTTGTTTTACTTGGGCTTCATGTTCAATGCTCTCTCTATATAGGTGCATGTTAAGACTACAAAATTCAGTAATTTTTACATCAAGTTACAGTTTTCTAAACCTTGAATTTGAAGTTCAATTCTGTCAATTATGCTCGAGAATAATACCCCACAATAATAATGTTAACAAAACCCATAATGTTATGCCCAGCAAAAAGAAAAAAAAAAAAATTTACACAAGCTTTCATTAATTAATGGTTAGTCAACATGGGGTGTTTACATTATTGTTCTATTGCAATTACTTACTGGGTTTAGGTTGTTTTAGGCTGGCTTGCTTTCCGCTCAGTGTATTATTTACTAGTAATCTCTCTTTCGGTAAACGTGGGCCTAGGCTACTAGCCCTGGATTTTTTGGAGTTCTCTAGGGTTAACTTTGATTTGCTTTACTATTACTTTTAGATGAGTGATATTAAGAAACTAATATATTTGTTTTCACTTACAAGTCACAACTTGGCATCTATCGGCGTGCCTGGCTTCCTCTCCTCGCTCAATCAGACTTTTGGAGTTTAATATGGAAGCAAAGTTCCTATCAAAAAAATAATAATATGGGAGCAAAGTTTGGAATTCGAGTGTAAATTACTAAATTCTTTTACAAAAGAAATGGATGACCATAGTTTGAACTTAGAATGGCATCTCTTGGCACAATTATTTTATAGTAAAATTTCAAAATAGTTCGTTTGACACCAATTTATTTGATTATTTTTTGTGCTAAAAGTTGGTCGTTTGATGGGCAAATTTCAAAATAATCTTTGAGGAAATCCAAAACTAGAATAATAACTTAAAAATTTACTCCACAGTGATACAAAGTACAAACAGCTTTTTCTCCTAAGAAAAAAAAAGGTTGACAGTTTCTACCTCGTCCGCTAATGACTCAGTGAGCATCAAACCTTGGGTTTACTGTTCTATAAAGGAAAGTTATCTGATTATCAAAAAAGAAAAGGGAAAGGTATCTAAATAAAAATATTTTAACCCTTGCTAACAAAGTGAGACCATCATCTGTGTTAAGATCTTTTGCTTTTAAAATATTTTTTAAAAATTGCTATTCATTCAAATAAATAAATAAATAAATATTTGATAACGCTTGCATTAAGACCTGGGTCTTTTTATGGCCTGTGTGTGGAGTGTGGCACTGTGGTGTGGGTTCCCCCACTCTCCAATCAAAAGCCAAAATGCGATAAAATAGCTTACAGAATGTGAGGTCACCTCCTTACGAAAAATATTTAGTCTCGCCCAAGTTCTTTAACTTTGTTAGCAAATGTTAACCAGCACTGTGTTAAAAGTTGCACTAATAATGTGGGTCTTATTAAAAAAAAAAAAAGATAAAATTGACTCTAAAATTTTTTTTTTTTTTTTTTCTCTCTATAAAACTGGTTTCACAATCTAAAAGCTATAGAAATATAATATAAAGCTGTAATAAAGGTGCAAAAAGGTACAATAGACTGCGATTAATGGGTGGTGTTCATTAACACAACTCTTTATTTTATGGACCGAATCCAAAACCCATTAACAAAGAAATAAATACTATCACTTTTTTTTTTTATATATATATATAAGATAAAATCTCTACTCTAATCTAATTTAAGTGTATATCTATGAGAAGCTTCCTCTTGGAGACTTGAACCCCAGTCTTTAACCCTTCACACCTCACAAGCATTTATACTTGTGAAGTGACCACCACACCTTACCACTTTAAAATGACAAAGTTGGATCAGTCTTAAACCAACGTAATAAATACAAGAAATCAATTCAGTTGAGAGAGAGAGATGGAAATATTAAAAACAAAAAACAAATTGTGTTCCAAAAATATTGGGAAAAAAAAAACGAATAAACATGTTTAACTCAAACCAAATTAGACAAAGATCTGGTGCTATGGAGTTGGCTAAGAAATGGTCGGACATATCTATGATGAAAATTTGTCGATGACAATCAAAGAGGGTATAGCGTTTAAATTCATCAACACACACAGCAGGCCCCCATGCTTGTCTTTGTCTAATCAAAACACATTGCCTCTTCTAATGGCTGTGAATAGCAAAAAAATTCAACACACGCCGAAAGTGAAGATGGTCAAATGTGCTTTCATTCCCGTCATTAGTGTGTCCTCCAAGAATGGCATGTATACCATCATGGGGCTTGGGGCCCATACCCCACCCATGTTCATTGTTGTGTTCGATCTTCTTGGCTCTCATAATAAAAGTTCCAAGCAACTTTTGAGTGATTTTTATTATTTGGTTTCTTTCTCTCTGAACCCCATATTGATATTTAAAACTACTGTTTCCTGCTTTCTCAGCGCCCTGTTACACTCTTACTTCTGCAGTCACAAGGCATGAGTTTCTGCCTTTAGCACTGTGATATGGCAGATATACCCTATGGCTACATCAGCCGTGGACCATAACTGGGACCATTTATTCATATTCATAATTTGTTTGATGAAAAATTTGGAATGCAACAAGTTTACAACAATGATATGCTACTTAGAAAAAAAAAATTAAACATTGAAATGTATGTGCATAAATAAATAAATTTTTAATTAATCAGATTATGGCTTAGTTCATGACATGAGAGGGTGCATCAGACTCTCATCCTTAATTGCTAGGAAGTCATTTGATGATTGATTACGTCCAAATAGAGCTGGCGGCAATTCCTACCAACACACACACACACACACAAGCGACAATGACTGATCACCCCCATACACTTTTTTATTAGGGTCAAATTTCACATGTCATCCAAATATATTATATAATATTACAAATTTTCAAGCTTTACAATTAGCATCAATAGAGGAGGTAAAATAATCAATTGCAAGATACAAACTGTCTAACTTTTTATAGGTAACATAGTTAATTGCAAGTTGCAATTTACAAAACTTTGGTCTCAATGGACCAAGTACAAATCCTTCATCTAGTTACAATTTTACATGCATAAAAATGAATTTAAGAAGTTGTGTTAAACCATGATTGTTTTCAAATGAATTCTTTTTTACTAATAAGTTTCTTGCACAAACTATTTCACATGATAACATTCAAAATATTAGGATTTTGCACCAAGTAAAATTATTCACTCTTTGCGCTTGTTGACCTAATATGAATGGTACATAATGACCTCATATAAATGGAAGACTATAAAATATTTTGCCTGCACCATCCTATTCACAAACCTAGGTACATATTAATAAACAAGTTCAATGGTTTATTCAAAAATTTGTATTTTTTTTTTTTTTTTGGTAAAGCAATTATCAAAATGTGGTGAGCATTTGATGGGCATTTCAAAGAGTTGAACAGAATTACATACTTCTTTGTAATAAGCTCTGGGAGATAGAGAGATACGGAGAGAGCTTTGGGAGATATAGAGATAGAGAGAGAGAACACAATACCTTTTCACTCTTGCTTTTTTGTTTGAGAAAGGACTAAGAAAATTTTCTTCGCACATAAAAGAAGGTGGATGTCACAATAATGACTGTAGAAGTTTTGGTGAGTCTCTGACCAATGCCAAATTCTAGTTGGTTCATAAGTCCAATTGTGCGTCACATATTTTTCCAAAATTAATATTAGGATTTCCAGAATTTCTTGAATCAGTTTTAGTTTTTTCATTAGTCATACTCATGTGTTTTTAATAATAATAATATACACAATTTTTCAAAGAATATATAAAATTTAAAAGAATATATATAACTTTGTATATTTAAAGTATTTTTTTTTCAAATAATGTACATAATTATGTATATTCAACATTGTTAAGGGGAAAATTTTGATGTTCCCAAATAGAATATGGGGTAGCCAAGTCGAAACTCAACGATGGGCCCTTGAAATAAAGCCCAAAGGCTATCGGTGTGGTGTAAGTCCGCCCAAGCAAGAGATAGATGCTACCCCTTAACAAGAAGACAACAATAAAGCCCAATATGATTATGGCGTGTATCAAGAACAAATCCTAATGCTGCAAATTGAGATTTGGTCCCCCAAGAAGTAAGATTCAACACCCCAAGCCAAGTGTGAAGCTTTAGTCTGCTTCAGGGGGTTTCGTTGGAGATCCCTTTATGCCCTCCAAACCACATATTCCCAATTTTTCCCTTTTAGGATTAATGGGCTTGATACATGAATCATGTCTTAATCATTTTTAACATTTATAGCATCAATTTGTTGAAATTTAGATAATTTGGTTTCAGCTCCCCTTCCGCTGGAGGTGCAATCTTGAGGAAGATGATGGAGTTCCTTCATCCTTTTGACTTTAGCTGATATGACAGCCCTTGGACATTGTTCACGTCAGGCAGAGGGTGACAGAAAACTGATGGGATAGCCCTTAGTCCATTCTCAAAGGTTTGGTTCCCTTGTATGAGTCTCTAGTTGCCTTTTGGTTAGTTGTTTGTGTTTTTTGCTTGGGCTTGCTCACATGTGCTGGGTTGTGTGCATGTGTTGCCATGAGTTTTCATTCCTCATAGACTTTTATTAGTAAATATTTTTGGGTTTTTCATAAATACTTGCAATGGGCCTTTGAGCAATTAGTTCTAATTTTGAAACAATAGGACAAGTTTCAAAATACTTTTGTAAATACTATTTACTTTGATGAATTCCATGTGGCAATAATGTTCATGGTTTCTAATAATCACATCATAACTTAAATGATGAGCTTGTGGGTTTGAATGTTTACCATGAGTGTCAAAGGCGTATATTATGGATGTCGCAATGCAAATGATGTCCATGTATTTCATGAGTTTATAACAATAAATATATGTCATGGGTCTAACAATTATAACTTTCCATGGGCTTTTACAAGATGATTGCCATGGGTTTTGAGAATAGATAATTCATAAATTTCATGAGCTTGTAATACTGTAATAATATGTTTAAAAATTTAAAGTATTGTTTATTATCGGACTTTTAAGTGAAATAATTATGATATAGTATTTTGCCAAGTATTTAATAACCTTAGGTTTTTGATAGAATAGTGTCAAGTAGTTAGCTTGGGTTTTTAATAGTGCCAACGCAAGTTGGGCTTTTGATATTGCCAATGAGAATTGAGTTTTAAATAGTGTCAACGTAAGTTGGGTTTTTGATGTTGCCAATGAGAATTGGGTTTTGATGTTGCCAATGAAATTGGGCTTTAAATAGTGCCAACGTAAGTTGGGTTTTTGATATTGCTAATGAGAATTGGACTTTGATGTTGCCAATGAAAATTGGGTTTTGGATAAATAAATTGCCATGGGTTTAAATCATGGGCTTTGATCATGGATTTGAATTCTATTGATAAAATTGTTTTGCTATGGACTTGAATCATGGGCTTCTCAAATATTGCCAAGTATAAGTATTCTTGGGCTTTAAATAGAATATGATAATAAAATTGGATAAAATATGAGTGTTGGGGCTTTTTGTGATAGTTTATATCATAACCCAATTTAGATAATGAGATATGAAATATTTATAATTAACATAATAATGGAGCAAAAAATATTTAGGAAAACCCAATAACTTATTACTGGTGTTTGAAAATAAATAGATAGTACCCAAATAAAATTAGGTGTAAAAAAAAAGTACCCTAACAAACATAAACAAATTTTTTAATAGAGTTTACACAATTTATCAAAGAATGTACACAATTTTATACATTCAACCTCCACAAGTTTTTGATTATGGACATTTTCCTTCACAAATTACAACGAGTGTAGGGTTTATACATTAAATATCATAACATTCTAGAAATGTACATAACTTTGTATATTCAACATACAAAATATTTAAAAGAATGTACACAATTCTATAAATTCTATGTACACAATTTTTTAAATAATGTACACAACTCTATTAATTCAAAGTACATAATTTTAAAAAAATTATACACAATTTGGTCCATTCAACGAATACAATTTCTTCAAAGAATCTACACAGTTTTGTATATTCAATGTACACAATTTTTCAAAGATAGTATAAAATTATATATATATATATATATATATAATGTACACAATTTCAAAGAATGTATACAATTATGTACATTCAACATACACACTTTTCAAATAATACACACAATTCAATAGATTCAACATACATAATTTTTCAATGATTGTATTCAATTGTGTATATTCAACATACACAATTTTTTGACACATGGATATATATATTTTTTCACAAATTACTTAAAGAGTGTAAGGTTTATACATTAAATATCCAAACCTTCATAGAATTCACACAATCCTGTACATTCAATATACATAAATTTTCAAATAATGTTCATAATTCTATACATTCAATGTAAACAATTTTTTGAAAGAATGTACACTATATATATTCCATGTACATAATTTATCAAAAAATTTACACAATTATGTACATAAGTGTAGACAATTGTAGGGAGTTGGTTTGAGCGCTCCTTCTATTGGACGAAAGGTCTCAAGCCCAACTGGCCCAATACAATGAATTTTTAGAGAATGAGTTTAAGAACTAGGTCTTAGTTTGAACCACAATCACTAGACATGGTTAGGTGTGAACTGACCAATAAGGAAATGGGTTAAAGTATGGAATGATGTCCTCAGGCGTTTCGTCCAAGGAACTTAATATTCTTCTTCTTCTACTTTTAGTACTAGGTTACAGTGGCTTTCAAGACCATGCAGACTGCTACAGTTTTCTCATTTTTCTCTCTTCCTGCTCTTTTTTCGCGATCCCCCATTCTTGGAGGGTCTCTCACATTATATACTTCTTTCCAATCGATCTTGGCCCTCCACCTGTTGATCATACAGGCCACTACTCGAGTGCTCGTCCCATCAGCCACCTTCCCAAACCCTTTTTGAGTTGCGGCAACAAATGCTGCACTGTTCAGGGGTCATTTCCTCATTAATGCGGCCAGAACGTTAGTTGGGTGCATTCAATGCGGAGGTGACAGTTTCTCCTTGGATTGCTCCTCCACCATACGCTTATGGATATCCTACTGTACTTATCCTTCTTTTGGGGGCGCCCTGAGAGGCTACCTTTACCGGTGTGCTGTTCTCTCCTCTTAGGATTTGGGATGCCGAGAGCAGGATCGTCCTCAGCAACGTTTCTAGGCCCTTTCGGCTTTCTTTATCCGTCCTCAGCCATTTCTCCCTCCTCGGCGCGGGCCTTGGGCCCAGTACAAAGTGGGCCAGGGTTGTCAAATTCCTTGGCCCCATAATAGCCCCTCAAAATCCTGCTGTCCGGCTCCTCGGACGGAGAGGAAGGTTTTGGTGACATTAGGCCTCTGTCATGGCTTGTCAAGTTTTGTCCTCCATCAATGCCAGAGCCTCTTCGTTTGCCTGAGACACATTTCTGGCACCTTGGTATACGAAGCGTGTCTTCATTAAATGCTGATGGCTCTGTGCTCCCCACGTTCAACGGTGCAATGGTGATCTAACGGTGGAGATTTCCTCACCTTTATGGGCGGCAAAACCCACACAGTTATTTTTAATGGGGGGTATAAATACCCATTTGAACGGACTTGTCTCTTTACCTTTGCACTTAAGAGTTCTTGCACACATATCCTGAGTTTAGTCAAACTTCCAGCCAAACTCAAGTCTTTTTCCAGCATAAACAGCCTGTCCGAGGAGCTTTTCCTCATTTCTGTAAGTTTTCTTTTCTCTCCAACTTGCGTTTTCTCTCTTCTAAGTTTATCTTTCTCTTGTTCCTCTCCTTCTTTCATCATCCCCTGAGTCTGTTTAGCGGTTTCTAGAGATGGGTAAATTAAAAAAGTTGGTTGAGACTGAAGAGGTGATGGAAAAATTCATCGCCGATTATAGGATACCCCCCAATGTAGGTTTGAGGTACTGTGAGGAAGGGGAATGACACTTTAGAAGAAAAGCGGGTGAGGTGGTGATTCCCCTACTCGTCTTTATAGAAGGGGGTATGAGAATGCCCATGGGGCCGGTAATGAGGGATTACCTTAGGCACTTCTGATTAGCTCCCACCCAGTGCGCTATTAATGTGTTTAAGATCCTGGGTTGTGTGGATGCCTTAAACGAGAAAACGGGGTTACGATTAACCCACCACGACGTAAACTGGTGCTACAACCTCCAACTCCTGAAGGGCAAATCCTACTATATGAAGACAAGGGACGATAAGGTTCGGCTTATTCAGTGGCTCCCCGAGTCCAGCAAAGGGTTAAACAAGGACTTTCTCATTGTGTTTGGGGAGTGGCACGATGGCCTTCCTTGCCCAACGGTGGACGAGGAGCTAGGTGGGGTCTCGAGAGTAGGAGAGGGATGATCTTTTTTTGCCATCATGATTCGCACGGTTTGGTTACTAATATGAACATGTCTTCTTTTTGCATATCCACATGCCTTTCAACAGCACTTCCATTTGACCAACAGGGAAGATTTGGAGACTATTCTCAAGACGACGGTTTTTGTAAACGAGGCGGACAACCAAGTCAGAGCTGCTCACAAGATCTTGGGGTACAATCCTATCCAGAGGTCATTCGCCGCCCCGAAGCACATGATAAGAGTTAACGATCCTCGGCTTCAGAAAATTACTGTAGTAGAGCACGGATTTCTGATCCCTGAAGGATCTCCTGTTCCAGAGGACATCCTGTTGGTCGGCTCTTTTTCGTCCCACCAAGCAACGGAAGCCGAGAGTGATTCAGGTTTGCCCGAAGAAGGATTCGGTGTGTTTGACCAAGCTAATCCATCCAAGGATCCTTCTGGTGACTTGGGTGACCCCAACCTATCTGAGGCGGATCTCTTGTCAGCAGGGACATTTTCTTAGGCAGAGATGGGTATTAAGAGGAAGCCCCAGACAAGCCTGTTCGACCTGATTGAGGGCCAGCTGGGGAAGGAGGCACCAGGGAAGTCGCAATCCAAGCCTCCCTCTCCTCCGCCACAGCCTCAACCTGTTCAGACCAGGTCTTCCCCCACTCGATCGCGGCCGCGATCTCCCAAATCCAAACTTCCTACTCCTCCCCAATCGACTCTACCTCCTCGGCCTGAGCCCACCGACTTAAAGAGGAAGAGGAGTTTTAAGGGCAAAGAGCCAATGGATGAGGGGAAGTCTCGCACGTCTCAAGAGAAGGGCGAAGCCCCACGAGCTCAAAAGCAGCTAAAGATTGGGCATCAAGGCCAGGGCAAAGAGGTCGATGCTCAATCTGCGCTCGAGGCTTAGCTTCCTACCCCAATGCTCCACGGGGAGCCCTTGATGGGAAATTCCTTCCTGAGGGACTTTCGAAGCGGCGAAGGCGCTTATGTGGCCGACGCGTTGGAGAGGACCTTGCTACTCCTCACTGACATGGACGAGTTGAAGAATATGAGGAGGCAGGAGGTTTTCCTCAGCATGAAGAGGTACTTGGGCATGGTAAGGCTTCTAATACTTGTGACTCCGTCGATTTTTGCTCCTTAATTTCCCATTCATAGTGTGTTTGTTCCAATTGGTAGGCCGTCCAGGCCACTTATAGGCTAGAGGATGAGGCTAAGGAGCAGAGTAAGTTATTGGAGCTTGAACGTAACAAGCGCGTGGACACGGCGCGGACCCTTAAGAACTTTGAGGTTGACCTTTTTAAGACCAGGGAGGATCTAAAGTAGATGACCAGGGCCAGGGATAGTGCTGAAGCAGGCCTGGCTGGTGCCCAAAAACAGGCTGAGGACCAGACAAGGTGCTTGCTCGAAGCTGAGGGACAATTGAAGATTGCCAAGGAGCAGATCGATGATTTCAAGAAAAAGTTGTCCGAGGCAGAGAAGGCCAGGGGCGTTGCAGAATGGGCCAGGGATGAAGCCTTGAGGGCCAAGACGGAGGCAGAATTTGCTAAGACGGAGGCCGAGAGCTCCAAGGACAAGGCCGAGGAGGAGGCCTATGACACAGGGGTGGCTGATACCCAGGCCATCCTCAAGGCTCAAATCCTTGGGGTATGCCGGCTCTACTACTCCCAGGTCTGGAATGAAGCCCTCAAACAAGCTGGGGTGGAGGCTTCATCCGAACTGTGGAAGGCGGAGAAGGTATATTATCCTCCGGCCATTCGCGAGACCGCCCCTGCTAACTCCGAGACTGTGAGTGCTCTAGAGGAGGCTAAGGCTGCTTGGCCTGAGGCTGCCCTGGCCGTGTCCACCACTAATGAGCCAACCAAGGGAGGTGAGCTTCTTGGGGTGACAGAAACATGTGGAAGTCCTAATCTTGTAGCGCCCCAGGAGGCTGCCGGATCTATAGTCAGTGCTCAGGACTCTCACACCGAGGAGCCACCTCTCCTAGTTCAGCCCTTTCAGGTTATATCCCCAGCTGATGTCTCCTAGGGTCTTGAGGCCAATCCTGCTCAGCTTCCCAAGGAAGGGGATCTCTCCCAGGGTCCTGAGGCCAATCCTGCCCAGCTCCCTAAGAAAGGGGCCAAAATAAAGTTGAAGGAGTAGGGGTCCCGACCAACTTTTGTATTGGTTCTATTTTAATTTCTAGTTAGTTTTCTTTTGTTTTAAGGACCTTGGAATGGTTTGTAACTAAATTTTCCGACTACATGTATGAAATTCTTTTCTTCCTTTTTCTTTGAATTATGCGTTTATTGTCATCACCGCGGTTGTCATTACTGTGAACCTCATGTCTTGTGAATTGGTTATCCTAACGGGTATGAATGGTTGCGTACATAATACATTCGAAATTAAATCCCTAAATTCTAACTTACTGTCATCAAGGGGACGCTTAGTTTATGTCTACCCATATTTCTAGGGGGCTAAGTGTATGATTCGAGGTGCCGAGCGTGCATTTAGGTCATATCCACAGCTTTTACAAATCTTGAAGTAGCTAGTTTCCCCATAAGTTTGAGTCCGAGGACTATGCAAAATCTTGGTTCTATCTACCACTTAGACTTTTGGAGTGACTAGTTTCCCCATAGGTTTGAGTCTGAAGACCATGCAAGACCTTAGTTCTATCTAGCATTTAGGCTTTTGGAGTGACTAGTTTCCCCATAGGTTTGAGTCCGAGGACCATGCAAGACCTTGGTTTTGTCTAGCACTTAGGCTTTTAGAGTGACTAGTTTCCCCATAAGTTTGAGTCCAAGGACCATACAAGACCTTGGTTCTGTCTAGTACTTAGACAATTGCCAGAATGCGAGACGTGTAATCAAGATGGACTTAAAATTTGAACTAGATAAATGCTTTTATTAATAATAATACCCTCTCAGGTTATTTACATTCCATGGATGAGGTACAACTTTTTCATTTAAGTCTTTTAGGTAGTATGCTCCTATTCCCGCAACTGAAGTAATTCGGTATGACCCTTTCCAGTTAGGTCCAAGTTTTCCCCATGATGGGTTTTTGGTAGCACCCACAACTTTCCTCAGCACTAAGTCCCCTGGTGCTAGCAGTCTAAGCTTCACATTGGCATCATATCCCTGTTTGAGCTTCTGGTGGTAATAGGCCAACTGGACCATTGCCTTTTCTCTTCATTCATCGATCAGATCTAGTTTCTTCCCCAGCAGTTCGTCATTACTGTCTGGGGTGAAGGAGCTCGTCCTCAGCGTTGGGAAGTTTGCCTCTAGAGGGATAACAGCCTTGGCCCCATAGGTCATGGCAAAAGGTGTCTCCCCTGTTGACTGCCGTGGTGTAGTCCGATAAGTCCATAAGACGTGCGGTAGCTCTTCCACCTATCTTCCCTTGGCATTATCCAGCCTCTTCTTAAGCCCGTTAACTATGACCTTGTTGACAGCCTCGGCTTACCCGTTTCCCTGAGGATAGGCTGGAGTTGAGTACCTGTTAGTGATCCCCAGCTCGCAGCAGTATCTTCTAAAGGCCTTGCTGTCAAATTGTAGTCCATTGTCTGAAATAAAGGTGCGAGGGACCCTGAATCGTGTAACAATGTTTCTCCAGATGAACTTCTTAGCATCCACATCCCTGATGTTGGCCAAGGGCTCAGCTTTGACTTATTTGATGAAGTAATCTGTGTCGACCAGTAGATATCTCTTATTTCTTGCTGCCTTTGGGAAATGTCCCACAATATCTAGGCCCCACTGGGTGAATGGCCATGAATTGGACAGAGGGTTAAGGATCCCGCCTAGATGATGAATATTCAGGGCGAACCTTTGGCACTAGTCACACGTTTTAACGTATTCCAGGGCCTGCTTCTGCATCCCCGGCCACTAGTATCCATGGGTAATG
The DNA here is from genome assembly GCF_932294415.1 of Quercus robur. NCBI lineage: Eukaryota > Viridiplantae > Streptophyta > Magnoliopsida > Fagales > Fagaceae > Quercus > Quercus robur. Next base: position 15,119,961 of record NC_065539.1, read on the forward strand.
GCTCGGTGTGACAGAGATCTTCCTCCTGTGTGACTCCCGCAGATCCCTTCATGCAGCTCTTCAAGCAGCAGTTCTGATGCCTCAGGGTGGACACACAGTAAATATGGCTTGGAATATGAGCGTCTGTACAATTTGTGGTCCTCGGACAACCAGAACCGAGGAGTTTTTCTTCGTATTTTCTCTGCCTTCGACTTTTCCTCGGGCAAGACGTCATCTTTGAGGAACCTCACTACAGAGTCCATCTAGCTAGGGCCCGCTCTAACCTCATGAACGTGGACCATGCCTTTGGCTACTTCATTCGCTCTGTCCAGATGCTCGACGAGAATAATTCGGGGCAGATCCCCTGCCGAGGAGGTGGCAAGCGTGGCCAGCGAATCTGCATGAGTGTTTCCACTTCTGGGGACGTGCGACAAGCTGAAAGAGTTGAAGCCCGGCTATAAGCATTTGACCCGGCTTAAGTACTCTTGCATCCTTGCATCTCTGGCCTCTGATTCTCCCTTTACTTGGCCCACTACCAGTCTCGAGCCCGAGAACATCTCCACTGCTTTTCCTCCAATTTTCAATACCATGGCAATTCCTTGTAGCAGGGCCTCATACTCGGCCTCGTTGTTTGTGGTCGAGAACCCAAGTCTCAGGGACTTCTCTATGATGGTTTCCTCGGGAGATATTACGACTAGCCCCACTCCGAATCCCTTTTGGTTTGCTGCGTTGTCAACGTACATCTTCCAACATAGGGGTCCTGGTGTAGAGATTACTCCAACTAATTTTCCATCCGTGTTCTGCTCCTTTGCCATTATTTCTACTGGTGGCTCAGCAAATTCGGCTACTAAGTCAGCTAGGACCTAGCTCTTTATAGAGGTCCAAGGCATGTACTTAATATCAAAAGCTCCCAGAATTGTGCTCCATATGGCAATCCTTCCGGTGTAATCAGCGGTTCGAAGTACAGACTTCAAGGGTAGTTGGGTTAGAATAACCACCATGTGGGCTTGGAAGTAATGGGGAAGCTTTTGCGTAGCGTGGACCACAGCCAGTATGGCCTTCTCCAGGGGTAGGTATCTGACCTCAACTTCATGTAGCAACTTACTCACATAATAGACTGGCTTTTGGATGCCATTGTCATCCCGTATTAGCACCAAGCTCACAGCATGGGGGGCCACAACGATATATGCATATAGAACTTCATTGGCCTCGGGACTGGACATGATAGGTGGCCGGGATAGATAATCCTTGAGTTGTTGGAAGGACATAACGCAGTCCTCGAACCACTCAAACCCCTTCCACTTGTTGATCAAGAGATAGAACGGTTTACATCTATTCGCCGACCTGGAAATGAATCGATTGAGGGCTGTGATCATCCCAGTAAGCTTTTGGACCTCTTTTGCGTTTCGTGGTGGTTTCAGTCGTTTATAGCCTTGATCTGGTCGGGGTTAACCTTGATTCCCCTATGAGTAACCATGAGGCCAAAAACTTGCCTGACCCCACGCCAAATGAGCACTTGGAAGCATTCAGGCACAGCTTATGCTTCCTTAAGATGCCAAAGGTGCTGCCGAGGTCCCCTAAATGCTCGGACACCACTTTATTCTTCACCACCATGTCATCGACATAGATTTCGATGCTCTTGCCCAACTGTGGTTCGAACATTCTTGTCATCATCCTTTGATAAGTGGATCCAGCATTCTTCAGACCAAACAGCATTACCTTGTAGTGGTAATTCCCAGTTGGTGTCACGAAGGCCGTTTTCTCCTGATTCTCCAACGTTAGTGGTATTTGATGATAGCCTTGAAAGGCATCTAAGAAGCTCATCCGAGGATGGCTTGCTGTCGCATCCACTAACTGGTCTATCCGAGGCATTGGGAACAGGTCCTTAGGGCACGCCTTATTTAGGTCTGTGAAGTTCACCCAAACTCGTCATTTCCCACTTTTCTTCTTGACCACCACAGTGTTGCCCAGCCATTCCGGGGTAAAAGACTTCTTTGATAGCCCTAACACACTTAAGCTTCACCACTTTGTCCTTAATCGCATCAGCATGCTCTTTTGACGGGCGACGAGGTGGTTGCTTCTTGGGGGTGATGGCCGGGTTGACATTGAGGTGATGACAAATGAAGGCTGGGTCGATCCCGGGGACATCGCAGGCATCCCATACAAATACATCAATATTTATTTTAAGGAACTCAATCAGCTCCTCCTTCTCCTGAAGAGGTAGTTGAGCCCCTACTCGAAAGAATTTCTCTGGGTCGCCGCCAATAACCACCTCCTCTAGATCTTCGCATTTCGCCTCCTCGGCAGTTGCGTCGGGGGGCGAAACTAGAGTCTTTAGTTGCTATAAATTCTTCTCAGCGGAGGTCGAGGACTCTGTGTCAAGCCGATGTGAGACAGCCGCTACCATGCATTACCTCTCCGTGGGTTGGCAACCACGGATTTCAAGGACTTGGTCCCCTGACGGGAATTTCACCTTCTGGTGCAACGAGGAAGCAACAGCCCCTAAGGTATGGAGCCAGGGCCTACCGATGATGGCCGTATAGGGGGAGTAGGAGTCCACCACGATGAAGTTCATCTCCACTATTTCTGGGCTGGTCTGAATGGGCAGGCTAATCATGCCCATCGAAATGACAAGCTTCGCGTCGAAGCTCATTAGAGGGGAGTTGTAGGGCATCAAATCTTCTGGTTTTAACCCCAGCCCCTTGTAGAGGTTGGGGTACATGACCTCGGCCGCACTGCCGCCATCCACCATCACTCTTTTCACATCGTAGTCCCCGATTTTGAGGGTAATCAGCAGCGCATCGTCATGGGGTTGGATGGTCCCGACCTTGTCCTCCTTTGAAAAACTCAAGACGGGACGAAAGTTCATCCTAGCTCTCTTCGGCCTTGGCTGGGACACCTCGACAGACGGTTGAGCCACTGATAACACTCGTGCAGGGCGCGTGCCTGTTCTCCCTCGTGTGGCCACGATTACGTTGATCGTTCCTGCGGGTGGCCTTAGGGCAGCATCCCTACTGGCTTCTTGATGGCCTTGATGACCACTAGAATGATGTAGAAGGTACTTCAGCTTTCCTTCCAAGACTAGCTGGTCTAGGTAGTTCCAGAGGTTCTTACAGTTCTCCGTGGTATGCCCGTGGTCTTGGTGGTATTGGCAATAAAAGTTCTGATCGCGCCTCGAGGGTTCTCCCGTCATCTTATTCGGCCACCTAAAGTATGGTTCGTTCTTGATTTTCTCCAACACCTGATGTATTGGTTCTCGAAATACAACATTGACAGCTTGTGCGTTGGTTGTTCCGGGTTGCCCTACGAAGTCCCTCCTTGGGCGGCTGTTGTAATACCGATCCGACCTTAAATCTCTCCTCTCCTGAGGGATAACCTTCTCTTTTCCTCTTCCTTGCAACTGGTCTTCTTCCACTCGCTTGTACCTGTCGATCTGATCTATCAGTTGGCGCATATTGGTGGCCGGTTTGCCAGTCAGCAACTTCCTCAGGCCGTGATCGGCTGGGAGACTATTTTTGAAAGTGATAATGGCGACGTCGTCAAAGTTGTCTTTCATTTCATTGTACGTCTCCCAATATCTGTCCGAGTAGACCTTTAAGGTTTCTCCGTCATGCATAGATAACGACAACAAAGCACTTAAAGGCCGAGGGGCTCTGCGGTTCGTAACGAAGCGGGAGCCAAAAGCTTGGGTCAGCTGCCTATACGAATCTATGGAGTTCGTCTTTAGACCATTAAACCACCTCATCGCCACTGGTCCCAAGCTGGACGGGAAAACCTTGCATATCAGCGCCTCGTTCCTAGAATGGACAACCATCCTTTAGTTAAATTGACTCACATGCTCCACAGGGTCTGTTCTACCGTTGTAAATGGCGAAGGTTGGCTGCTGGAACAGTCGGGGAAGTATGGCCCCTTCTATGTGATGCGTGAAAGGCGACTTGGAGAGTTGATCCAGTGCCCTGCTCATGGCATCGTTTCCCAAGCCCCTAGGAGATGGGCTTCTGCGCCTACGCCTCCGGTAGTGTTCTTCTTCATGGGAGAAGGTCTCACTTGGGGGAGTCCTCGATCTTCGTCTATAGTCGTCGTCACTTTCATCGTTGGAGGGCGCGTCAAGCCTGGAACGAGATTGCCTTTGCTATGCTTGGTGCAGATTTCTCTTCAAATAGTCTATTTCTCGCTGCATGGACAGGTTATCATTCTGTTTCTGAGACATATGGCTCCTAACTTCTTCTGGTTACGGGGCTCGGTTATTATTTTGCCTATGAAGCACGTGGCTGCTTGCGCGAGAGTGGCTCCTGCTGGTTTGAGTGGTGTTTACGCTTCCCTCTCGAAACCTTCCATTCTCTTCATTTCGATCACGCTCGAGGTTAGGGAAGTTACCCTGTTGTTGGGATTTGGCTGGTTCAAATTGATGGGAGCCTGCTTGATGAGGGCCTGATCCTACCATACTGGATTGTTGTCCTTACTAACACACAAGTTCTTCCCACAGATGGCGCCAATTGTAGGGAGTGGGTTTGAGCGCTCCTTCTATTGAATGAAAGGTCTCAAGCCCAACTGGCTCAATACAATGAATTTTTAGAGAATGAGTTTAAGAATTAGGTCTTAGTCTGAACCACAATCATTAGACAAGGTTAGGTGCGGACTGACCAATAAGGAAATGGGTTAAAGTATGGAATGATGACCTCGGGTGTTTCGTCCGAGGAACTTAGTATTCTTCTTCTTCTACTTTTAGTACTAGGTTACAGTGGCTTTCAAGACCATGCAGACTGCTACAGTTTTCTCATTTTTCTCTCTTCCTGCTCTTTTTTCGCGATCCCCCATTCTTGGAGGGTCTCTCACATTATATACTTCTTTCTAGTCGATCTTGGCCCTCCACCTGTTGATCATACAGGCCACTACTCGAGTGCTCGTCCCATCAGCCACCTTCCCAAACCCTCTATGAGTTGCGGCAACTAAGGCTGCACTGTTCAGGGGTCATTTCCTCATTAATGCGGCCAGAACATTAGTTGGGTGCATTCAATGCGGAGGTGACAGTTTCTCCTTGGATTGCTCCTGCACCATACGCCTATGGATATCCTACTGTACTTATCCTTCTCCTGGGGGCGCCCTAGGAGGCTGCCTTTGCCGGTGTGCTGTTCTCTCCTCTTGGGATTTGGGATGCCGAGAATAGGATTGTCCTCGGCAACGTTTCTAGGCCCTTTGGGCTTTCTTTATCCGTCCTCGGCTATTTCTCCCTTCTCGGCGCGGGCCTTGAGCCCAGTACAAAGTGGGCCGGAGTTGTCGAATTCCTTGGCCCCACAACAATTTTTCAAAGATTGCGGCATTCAATATTCATATTTTTCTTATATGTACACAATTCTATATATTTAATGTAAACAATTATTTAATGAATGTAAACAATTCTCTTTACATTTAGTATACATAATTTTGTAAGAATGTACACAATTTTTATATATTTAATATACACAAATTTTCAAAAAAAATGTACACAATTCAATACAATTCAATGCAAACAATTTTTTTAAATACTGTTCACAATTTTTTACATTCAATGTGCACAATTTTTTAAAGAATGTACTTAATTTTGTACATTCAATGTATATAATTTTTTTAAAAATGTCCATAATTCTATATATTCACTATATAAATATTTTTAATGAATGCACAAAATTTTGTACATTAAATGTGTATAATTTTTTTTTTAAAATGTACATAATTCTGTACATTTAATATATACAAATTTTCAAAGAATCTATACAATTTTATACATTTAATATTCACAAATTTTTAAAGAATGTACAAATTCTGTACATTCAATGAATATGAAAAATCTTGTTATATACTTACTATTGTACACTCCTCACCGTACACACATTAACACATTTTACAATTTACTATGGAAGTTTCTCCAAAAAAAAAAAAATACTATGGTCATACTCTACTTGTTTGTCATGTATCATGTTCACTGCTAGCCCAACTGAAAAAAAAATTGCTAGCCCAACTCAAAAGCAAAATGGATTCTTAAACCCAGACCAGTGCAATTCTCAATAGATATATATATACCTCTCAACTCAAAAGCAAAATGGTACAGTTCAGTTAATGGACCTTTTGGGCTGCACAGATTGGATCCTATTAACTGAGTGGGATTCTTAAACCCACACCAAATTTCTCAAACTAGAAAACCCGACCCACCCGATACGTGGATCCCCTTTGACCCCTAAACCCTAATTTTGGGTTTATCGATCACAAAGAGAAATCAACATTTTGAGACAGCCAAAAAGTGGGACTTCAATGGCTGAAACAATGGAAAAACCAGCAAAGGTGATTGAGAGCAAGGAAGAAGAAGAAGAAAAAGAAGAAGAAGAAGAGAAAAGCTTCGAAGAGTTAGGATTGGACCCTCGTCTTATTCGTGCCCTAATCAAGAAGGGGATTGATAAGCCCACGCCGATTCAGCAAGTCGCTATTCCTCTAATATTAGTGAGTATTTTATTAATTCTTAAATTTCTATGCTTTCTTGTTCTTTAAATTCGTCTATACTCTGTTTGGCTGCTCAGAAAATTTTGGGAAAGTTTTGAATTTACCAGACTTTTTTTTAACAAATACTTTAGCTTTCTAGTTTATTCTTAGCTGTCATAGCTGATAGTGATAACATGACCCTCTGTTGAGCTGTTGAGAAAACTGGGTGAAAAAGAAAAGAAAAGAAAAATGAATAACATTCCTAAAGTTTTGAATCCTAAATAGTTAAATGGTGCATTCAAATTTAAATTTTTTTTTATTGGTGAAGGGTATATCAGTGTCAAAATTTGATTTTTGTTTTTGTTTGTTGCTCTTGCTTGGGAACCAAATGGTGGGTCAAATGTCAATTATCATTGTTTTTTTTTTTTGGGCATTGGTTGATTGTTGTATTTTGTCGTGCTTTTAGGAAGGTAAGGATGTGGTTGCTCGTGCAAAGACTGGTTCCGGGAAGACCTTTGCATACCTCCTTCCGTTGCTTCAGAAGCTGTTTACTGATTCTGTTTCAAAGAACAAGCTTGCTCCAAGTGCATTTGTTCTTGTCCCAACTCGAGAGCTGTCTCAGCAGGTACAATTAATTATCTCCAGTTTGATTTGTAATGATTTCCCTTATTGTTTCTTCAGTGAACTAAAATGTATCATGTATTGCCAGGTTTATACAGAGGTTTCATCTCTCATTGAATTATGTAGAGTTCAATTGAAAGTTGTACAGTTGACGAGCAGTATGACTGCTTCTGATTTGGTTTGTTCAATCCTCCATTTACTTTTATTTCTGAAAAAGTATAAGTACATGTACACATACTTCCACAAGGATGCACCCTCATACATGCCTATCTCGTTACCATTTGTTATTTTAGGCCATACAATACCAAGATGTTTTGCTAATTCTTACCTTGCTGACTCTTTTCTGATTTTAAATACTGATTGCAGCGGGCTGCATTAGTAGGACCTCCTAATATTCTGGTTTGTACCCCTGCTTGTATACCAAAATGCTTTTCAGCTGATGTACTTCAATCTGCATCCATCAATAGCTCACTTGAAATTCTTGTACTTGATGAGGTAAGAACACTGAAATTTATTATGAAGTTTTATTTCTTGAGCTTTGATTTAATTTCATGGCATGTAATTTCAATTTTAACAACCTACCTATTAGTGTGTAATCCTGTGCATCTTACACAACTTACTGCAGCTTAACTAATTCTGTTTGCAGAATTTATGTCTCAGTTAAGAATGTAAATGACAAATATTTTCTTGCTTCTATAGATTTTTAGTAATTGGAACTTGAAACATCCATTAAATAGTTCTTTCAACTGGCTTTAACATGCTATGACTTTCAAAATTGACTCTGTAGATGATCAGAGTCTTTTGTTAATTGACATTCTCTCTTGACCATTGAGACACAATATCTTAGTATTATCTTGTGGGGAGTTGATTAACTTATTTTTATTTTCAGGCAGATCTTCTGTTGTCATATGGCTATGAAGATGATATAAAAGCCTTTACAGCTCACATCCCTAGACGCTGTCAATGCCTTCTTATGTCTGCTACATCAAGGTTTTTATTTTTTATTTTATTTTTATATATACTAGTGTGACCTCAATTATTTTGGTGATGAAAGGTAGTTTGTGTTTATTATAGCACATTGTTTCTTGCCACTACCTTCCTCCCTGACCACTCATGGGTGGTGTTCCAGTGAGTTGACTTCAGGGTTTTATTTATGTATCCTTTTACATCGTTCTCATTCTTAAGCAGATAATAGTATTATACTCCCTTCAATACACACAAAAGAAAAAAAGAAAAAGAAAATCTTAGTCAGATGCCTTTGGGGCAGCATATTTATGAGCAAATAAAAAGATAAAACAATAGGTCTTGAGACTGCCTTCCACTAATGATTCTAAGAGGAAACCTTTGTGGGGTTGATGCTGAGTATTAGTTGTTCCTTATGCTATCTTTTTTGGTTTTTCTGATATTTGGCAGTGCTGATGTTGAGAAACTGAAGAAGCTGATTTTACACAACCCCTTCATTTTGACTTTGCCAGAAGTGGGAAATATTAAGGATGAGGTTATTCCCAAAAATGTTCAGCAATTTTGGGTAAGATTTTCTGTGCCCAATGTATGAAAATTATGAAAACTATCAAGCCTTTCTTATAATTTCCTCTAGCCATTTATCTATTTGTCCCACATTAGAATCATATCATTTGTATGAATAAGGGGAACACTTAATATAACTTTTAGGGTAAATGAAAAAAATACCTTCTTGTAGTTAGGACTATTACCCTTCTGACTTTTCAAATGTTACACTTTACCTCCTTGTACCTTGGACTAAATTGCAACATCATGTTTTTCATCCAAGTTGATCGAAAATGATTAAATGAATGACCAATATACCCATTTCTTTATGTTATGGGTGTTTTTGTCATTTTATTTGAATCATTTTCCATCAATTTGGATGGAAAACATGATGTTGCAGTTTAGTCACATTCAAAAAGTCAAGGGGGTTTACTAATAAATGATCCTGACAACAGGGAGGCGTTTTATCATTTGCTAACTTTTATTGCATTACTCAGCACATTGGCATAGATGCATGTTGGGGTAGTTTTCTTTTGGTGATCCAGCCATAATTAACATATTTTAGGACTGCTGCCCTCTTGTCCCCCCCACCCCCCCCCCCCCCCCCAAAAAAAAAAAAAAAAAAACCCCAGTTTTCTTAACACAATTGAGAGATTGCAGGCAAGATTATTTCAGTCAGCCATGACTGACTGACTGTGTGACCATCCAATCATGAAATTCCTCATTGAAAACTAATTTGTCTGGTCATATATAGTAAATGGATGCATAACTTGTCATTTCCCTCTTTTTATTTTTTTTTATGTTATCAATGAGTTCTAAACGACACACTTGCCTCCTTAAGAACATTCCAAAGAGTAAGGGCATGGGTTCAATACCACTGGGTGCATGTATAACTAATAGAAAGGAAAGAAGTTGTCATCATTATTGTCGTTATTATTGTTATTTTTATCATTATGCCTCATTTTTTTAAATTTCAAGGTGAATTTGCTGTCTTAACTTTTAACATGACATTGTGCGTATATTACTTCTTGGTTGCTTCATTGATCTATCTGGATTTGTGTTATGTTCATTAATGAAGTTATGTTTTGAGTAATGAGTTTGATGTCATTCTTTCTTATGTTTCTAGATATCGTGCAGTGATCGTGATAAATTACTTTACATCCTTTCCCTCTTGAAGTTGGATTTGGTTCAAAAGAAAGTTCTAGTATTCACTAATACCATTGACATGGGTTATAGATTAAAATTATTTCTGGAAAAGGTATGCAGACTCCTTTTGATACATCCTTTAATTATTATATGTTCCCCCTCCCCTCCCCTCCCCTCCCCTCCCCTTTATTTCTCAAGAAAATACTTACCTTCTCACACACAGGCAGCTGTTTCTGTCTTAGATGTTAGATATTGTCTGGAAGAGTGGACCCTCTAATACCTAGAATTTATTCAGTCTTGGCTAATAATGATTTTATCTTAATGTTTATTTATTTCTCTTTTCAATAATTTACTGTCTAAAATGCTGTTGCTCACTTTGTTTTGTTTGCTGCACTTTTCTCACTGTTTATATCTGCACCAAAAAAAAAATTTTGGAAGAGAGATCTGACTGATTTTGCTTCCCCTTCAAGTTGATCCGCTAATACTTACATGTTCTATTTTAGCTATCAGTATGTCAAACCTCAGTCTTTTTCTGTGTTTCAATTCTTGCCTTCCGTAACCCATTTATATTTTTTGCTACAGTTTGGAATCAAGTCTGCTGTTTTAAATGCTGAGTTGCCACAAAATTCTCGTCTCCATATTCTTGAGGTCTGCTTTTATACTCATTTATAATGCAACATCGTAATTAAAAAAAAAAAAATTATGGTACTGCTTCTAGGTTATCACTAGCCTAGCAATCAATTTGAGAATGATGGTTTACGTTATCCTTGGTGATGGGTTTAATGATTATAATTACTAAAAAATTATTGAATTTTGCTGGCTTTGTAATCAGGAATTCAATGCTGGGCTTTTTGATTATTTAATTGCAACTGATGATAGCCAAACAAAAGAGAAGGAAGAAACCAATAGGGAGGGTAATGCTGAACGAAGAAAGTCTAGAAAGCATGCCAAGCAAAAATTGGACTCAGAATTTGGAGTAGTGAGGGGTATTGATTTCAAAAATGTACACACGGTATGTGAATGATTTGTTGCATGTATGCATGTTTATCTGAAGTCTTGGTGTTTTATTGCTGTCGTTATTCTGGCTGTAATTTTGTAATTGAGATTGGACCTTGCAGTTTATGGGATTTCATACCTGTGAGCTTAATTTAATGTTCTCTTGCAACTCTAAACACTATTAAGGCTTTGATTTTGTCTACAACTCTACATGTAAAATATATGAATATCTGTGGTGAGATATGCTTCTTTAAAAAATCAAAGCACATGAAACCAGATATTAAACTAGTTTGAAGTTATGTATTTAAAAAAAGAAAAATCATATTGGCACATTCTTTTATTAATGAGTCCTAGTAAGTTTCATACTTCAAATGAGTTACCCTTGGAGTGGTTATATTTGTTGAATTGGAGTTGCAAGCATATGAAATTTTACCATCCCCATTAAGTATTATGAAATACCCAGAGGCTTTCTGTTCCTAACTCATGGTTAGCCCTCCTGTCCATTTTTCTCGAAATCATATAACCAATTTGTATCCTTCTGAATAATCTGGCAGAAAGGAGGTCTGATTATTCAATTACCTCAGCTTGAGAATGGATGTTGTTATGAACTTTTGAGGTTTAATATACAAAGGTCCTTGTTTTATGTTTTTGCTTGCTTTTCTATTGGGTATGGTGTTTGTTGTTTCTAATTGTGCTTAAGCTGTTCCTTCTTGTTGTATCCTCTTATGATTCACTTGGGAAATTCTTTGAATAAAATTACCTTTCGTTACAAAAAGATTATTTACTTGGGAGATGTTGTGTTTGGTTAGTATGCCATTCTTTTTGAAGGTTAATTAGTATGCCATTTATCAACACTGGCACTGCCTCATTTTTCTTTTTCTTCTTTATCTTCTTTTATCAGGTTATAAATTTTGAAATGCCTGAAAGTGCTGCTGGATATGTTCATCGAATTGGACGCACTGGAAGAGCATATAGTACTGGTGCTTCTGTCTCTCTTGTGAGTTTTTATCAAGCAATTTCATGCAGGATATTCCAAGCATAATTACTATCTGTCTCCTTGTATGATCATATTACGTATACTTGATAATTGGATCATGCATGACATTCCCCCGCCCCCCCTCAAAGTATATGTAAATTAGGGATGGTGTTCTAGTCTTCTAGGTTGGTAATGTGAAGCTTGAACACCTAAGGTACAACCACAACCAAGTTGTGAGGGTTTGCTATTGAACCTGAGGCCATCTTCTGTTACTCCCACTGGAGATGAAGATGATTAGATTAGAATCTCTTTGTTGGTAACAGTGCCTGTGCCTCAGTAGTTCTAATATTTGTTCTTTTTACAGGTTTCTCCAGATGAGATGGAAATTTTTGAAGAAATAAAATCTGTTTTGGGAGATGATGAAAACAAAGACTCAAACTTAATTTCTCCATTTTCTTTACTCTCAAAAAATGCAGTGGAATCTTTACGATACCGAGCTGAGGTGATTGTTCAACTATTTTTTCTTTCTCACAGATTATTTAATAAAAATACTTGGTTGACAGTCTTACAAAAATGCTTAATGCCTTAATCTGTTTTTTAGTATATACATTTTTTGTAGCAATATTAGCTTTCCAGTCTTGACATGATAAATTTTGCAGCACCAATTTCAACTTTGGAATTTTTCTTTGCTCCCCCCCCCTCCCCACCCACACCAAAAAAAAAAAAAAAAAAGATCATGAGAAATGGACAATAATGATGCTTTTCTAATGAAAGAGACAGTAAATATACCCTGTTGTAGGCGGTTACTTGTTCTGCACATGAAAATTGAGTTGCTAGCTCATCTTCTACTGTCATGGACATTGTTTTCTCTTTTGTTTTTCTTTTTACGAATTCTGCGAACAAGCATAGTTTTCTGGTTGTATTTCTTTTCTGTGAGTGTGTGTGTTTTGGGACAGTTCCATGGATAACTTGATGTTCTATTCCTTGTGGAGGAAGTATGTAGAGATTCTAGTCATACTCTTGTAGATGAGTGTATTTTTTTATTTATTTAATTTTTAAAAATTCCTTATCCAATGGGAGGGAGTTAGGGAATGTGTGGCAAATTTGGCTAAATGGTTGCTAAAGGAAAACAAAAATGATTGATTGGAAATGGTGACTTTTACAGGACATTGCAAAGAGTGTGACAAAAGTTGCTGTGAAGGAGGCAAGATTTCAGGATTTGAAGAAGGAAATTCTTAACTCGGAAAAGTGAGTACATACCAATTATTGCTCTTCTTGAGACTAGGATTTCTGCTTTCACCAAATCTTTTTGCTAAATAATTCTACATGTTAAAATAATCAAATCTAGTCTTTGACAACCGTGAGGCTTGTATCTTGCATCTGACTTCAATCTTTGTTCTTCAAATATTTCTGGTTTTTATGATGGCACAGTAGTTTAACTTGTATCTTTTGTTCAAGCTTTCAAGCCTTGTCTTAATTGTACATTAACCTCTTTTTTCACATATATTATTCTGATTTTCTTTCTGATGATCTGCTTCTGTGTTTTTAGATTAAAAGCTCATTTTGAAGTTAATCCAAGGGACTTAGGTAATGAAAGTTATTGGTTGGATGTCTACATTGCTTATTTAATATTTCCCGTTTGCGTGACTAAATTTCAAGAATTCAAATTCAATTTTGAGCAGATCTATTGAAACATGACAAAGCTCTCAGTAAGAAGCCCCCTGCTCCTCACCTACGTGATGTGCCTGACTACCTATTGGACCCAAAAACCCAAGAAGCCAGCAAACTTGTTAAGCTTTCTAGGGCTGCAATGGGAAATAACAAATCTATGCGTCGTGAGGGATCTAGGAAAAAATTCAGAAAAAGTAAAGACCCTCTCAAGACATTCTCTGCTGAGGTATTTTCACTTCTTTTACTTAGTTGATACCTAGCTTATGCCAATTTTAATATTTGATTAACTATTGACAGTAATACTAAGAAATCAAGAATGATATCTTGCCAAATTTTTTAAATTTATTTTAGCTAGGTATGGTAATTAATTAGTACTACCAAAAGTTACTATATGGATGGGCATTGTGGAAATAGTTGCTAAAGGATTTGCATTAATTTTGTCTCAGGCACCAAAAAGAGATCGTAAAGGTGGGATTAAGAGTGAGGGCAAAGATGGTGATGACAGCCATAAACACAAAAAGAAAAAATCTATTTGATTTATATGTTTAGCTGCGGCTTTAGATCCATACATAACCTGGGGTTAGCAATCAAAGCCCCACAATTTTGTATTAAATTATGTGTTAAATTGCAGTTTCCTTTCAAATGACTATATCCAGAAGTCGTATGTTTTACAAAAATTCCTTGTATAATTCTAATTTATTCTTTATTCTAGTCTGGCTCAAACAAGTTGCATGGTGTGTTGATGCTTTTTAATGCGAAATACCAAAAACTCTATAATTGTTTGTTGCATGATGTTGGTTTTGCTTATGCTTAAAATCAGACAAGTCTTCTTGCCTCTTCTCCAACAAAAAAAAGAAAAAGAAAAAAAAGAAGGAATCAGATAAGCAAAAGTAGGACTCCCTAATAGGTCAAATTATTGGTCACGTTTGGGTTTGAAATGTGCCAAACCAAATATATGGGATCTTTTTACAAACATCAATGATTCTGGCATACTGGGTTGGTTTGGTTTGAGGGGAGGGAGGAAATGGGTATTCACTCTTGACTTGAAAACTATGTAGTAAAATACTCATGTTTTGAGATTATTTAGCAAAATATCTCTGTTTTAGAACTCGATTTTAACAAAATCGAGTCCTCTATAAAACTTGATATTCTCAAAATCGAGTTCTCTGTGTATTTTTAAATAGAACTTGACATTAGCAATGTCGAGTTTCACTTAAATTTTCAAAAAAATTGAAGTGGTAAAATATGCATAGGATTTTATATTGCTAATGTCGAATTTTACCTGTAACTTGATTTTAACAAAATTAAGTTCCAAAAAATAGGAACATTTTGCTAAATAGTTTCAAAACAGGGGTAATTTGCTACATAATTTTCAAATTAGGAGTAAATACTCATTTTGGCATAAGTAAGTGGGTAACAATGTAACATGCATATCCAACCCATTTAGTAAACTGGTTTACAACCTAACCCAACTTGTACTGATAAGTTATTTTAGGGCCACAACATTTACCAAATCATTTTCTATAACTATTTTATATAATAGATTGCGACTGGTTGACTTTCACTTTCACAAGAACCCACAACTTATAGTTTGTTACATATAATAGTTATAATAGTTGTATGTTGACAAATAATGTGAGAAATGTGGGTTTCAGTTAGTTTAACTAGTAAAATCTTTGATAGTTGAATAAGAGATTTGGGGTTCAATCTCCACTTACACCAAAAACTGATTGGTGTCTTAGTTTGATGATAAAGAACTATCATCAGAAGTAGACGCCATAGGTTGAAACTCTCTTAAAAAAAAAAAATGAGAAAGGACGCCCTCTTTAAAATTTTTGCATACTAATTATATCAAATTGTCAATCCAATTGGAAAAGTCATATACTTTGTAATTTTTTTAATAAAAAAATGGAAATATATTAATCTTTATATATTAAGAGGATTTAAAAAGTTAAATATTACCCTTTTTACTTCCAAAAATACCCTTAATTTAATTAACTTATCATTATTCTTAAAACATAAAAAATGAGGTTACAACCGTAAATACTAGATAGTAGATACTAAATAGACCACACATCTTTCTTATATATATATATATATATATATATAAAAGTAGATACTAAATAGGCAAAAATTAAAAACAAAAAACCTATAAGGTAAAAACTCCTCACTAGATAGTATAGATAGATTTTCCCTAAAAAACAAGTAGATAGATACAAAAAAAAAAAAAAAAAAAAAACCTACCCCATATTCTATATATATATATAAACTATCTCACATTCTATTAAAAAAATAAAAAATAAAAAACCCACACAACTAATTATACCGCCTGAAAAAACTTCTCCTTTATTTGTTCCCCCTCTTCCCCATCCCAATGGTGTGGAATGCATAAGGATAAATTATAATAATGTTAAATCCCTCAAAATTCAAACCCACAATATTTCTTCTTCACTCATTTATCATATTTCTAACTGACACTATCTTCTTCCGCACTATCTGTTTAATATACTAAATTTTTCTCAATGCTCACGCGTTTTCTTGTTAAAATTGGTAAGCCTAAACAAAATTTATATACTATTTTTTAATAGAATTATATTGTTTATTATACTTTATCAACTACACATACTATAAATTGATAACTCTATGACCTTATGTGATGTGTGAACTATATGAAATGTGTTATAAAAAAAATTTAATTATCAATTACAGAAAATTTAATTATTAATGAAAATCTTTATTATATTAGAAATGGCCCTTGAATACCTACAAGTTCTCATTCTGAGTAGAAGTTGAATTGTCTGCCTTGAAAAGAAGTTGGGGAAAAAAAAAAAAGAACTCTTAACATTGGATTTTTGTGTTTGCTAAAATTCCTATCCTTGGAAAGCTTGAAAGTAATTTTGTTTCTATCCGTGTTTTAGAAAATGAAGGAAAAAACAAAAAAAGTCCGACCTGCCGGATTCGAACCAGCGACCTAAGGATTATCTGACAGGTGTTACCTACTACAGTCCTCCGCTCTACCAACTGAGCTAAGGTCGGCTTGTACATAGATTTTCCTACCTTTTTATAAATCGATAAGAATAAACTTCATCAATTTACCAAATACCTAAGAGAACTTTATTTGGTGAAGAACGTTTGCATCTAGCTTATAACTCACAGTACGTACGAGTACTTAAAAAAAAAAAAATTTATTATAGACTTCTATTAAGGACATAACTTAAAATGTGCACATATAGAAAAGCACAAAAATATTTTATTATAGACTTCTATTTGTTATTTACTATTCGATCAGTAAATTTATTTTTCATGCATAATTTTAGATCACAAAAGTTTAAAATTTAAACATTTTATTAATAACATAACTAATGATTTTTGATATTCTTGAAATTTTGCAAACATGAATGATATAATAAAAATCTATAATCCAACGGTTAGATTTTCAAAATTTACATCAACTAAAAATTATCGGCGGAGTTCAAAGGATTTCTTTTTAAACTAGCTTAGAGAGAAACATTTTTTGTATCAGTGCTGGCTCAAGGTCTAGGCCTAAGGCCCCACAACAAATAAAAAATTTCCCTACTAAAAAAAAGGCCCCATCTCTCTTAGTAAAAGGCCCAAAATTTTATAAAAATATAACATTTTTTAAATAATTGGTACTTTTTTTTAAGAATGATGCTAAAAATACCACAAATTTTATTATAGATTTAACTGACATATCACCAATCACATAAAAAAGTAATTCAAACACAAATAAATTAAGTTGTTGAAATTCATCAATTACAGTCATAATCACATTTATTGTGAACATTTTGTAGTATTTTTAGTATTTTTCTTTTTCATTTTTAACAAGGCTTTTAAAATAGGAGACCAATAAAAATTTAACCCAATTGAAACCCTAAGATGTTTCAAATAAAATGCTGCAAATGTGATAAATCACCAATGATGACTAATCTCCTACTAAGCCACACACCAAATAATATCTCTCTATCTCTTTCTCTTAAAAAGAATATATTAAATTAAAATTTAGATTACAACTGTACTTAACTATATATAGTCATATATCCAAGTTAAAGTAAATTCCTTTTGATTCAACTATAATATTTAATTTTCTATTTGAAATTAACCTTAGTTTAGCTAGTATTATTCATCCATTTCTGTATTTACATCAAATTAGTCTTAATTTAATTAGTATTATATAACGCGGCCTAAGGTTGAACCTTAGGCCTAAGGTTAAAACGCGGCTTAAATGAGTGTAACAGGCCATCACAATGGGACGTATGGCCGCACTTTTTAAACGCGGCCTAAGGTTGAAAGGCTTAGGCCGCGTTTAAAACGCGGCCTAAGGGTACGGTCTTAGGCCGCGTTTTAAACGGGGCTATAGGACCCGGGCTTGGGCCGCGGTTAAAAAGTGCGGCCATAGGACCATCAGTCCTATAGTCACGGGTTTTAGGCCACATTAGGAGCCGTGGCCTAAAAAAACGTGGCTATAGGCTATAGCCACGGTTTTTTGTCATGTAGCCGCGTTTTAAAAACGCGGCCGGAGGTCCGTTTTTTTGTAGTGATATAAAAGAACTGCGAGATAATGTTACGTATTCAGTAAAAGATGTGTGCCTTGCCTTGATATTTCCGGCTTCTTTGATAGCAGCAATAATCTTCACCTGATCAGCTATCTGTTTTGATCCAACTGCTGAGATCACTATATCAACTTGCTTGATTGCCTTCACCATGCTCTCATGATGATAGATGTCTCCCTGTGAAAAAATTAGCATGACTAGTTAAATTAGCTTAACTCGTAAGCGTATGTGGAAAAAATTCTACAAGGTTAATCAAAAATCAAACTTTTCCAGTATTATATATATTATATAGTATCCATTTTCGTCTAGTCTAACACATCAAATGCTTCTTATGCTTTTGTGCTTGGCAATTGCTTTGAATCCGAAACTCGATTTATCAAAAGAATTATAAAAGAGATATCAAGTGCCACATAGAATCGGACACAACTAGTTGTCGCTAAATATTCAGTTGGAATAGATTCTCAAGTGGAGGAGATATAATTGCTTTTGGAGACAAAGTCAAATGGTGTTCGCATGCTAGGGATTCATGGTCTTGGGGGAGTAGGTAAAACTACAATTGCAAAACCTATTTATAATAGAATTTTTGATCATTTTATTTGGAGCTGCTT
Organism: Quercus robur; assembly: GCF_932294415.1. Classification (NCBI taxonomy): domain Eukaryota; kingdom Viridiplantae; phylum Streptophyta; class Magnoliopsida; order Fagales; family Fagaceae; genus Quercus; species Quercus robur. The sequence goes on from NC_065539.1 coordinate 15,138,488, forward strand.
TCTAGTGAATGTTAGAGAAAAGTTAGGGACAACGAATGGCATAATCCAACTACAAGACACATACTTAAAGGTGGACAATGTTCCCAAAGGAATTGAACTGATAACAGATAGGCTTTGCCACATAAGGCTTCTTTTAATTCTTGATGACGTGGATGAATGGAACTAGATAGAAAATTTGCTTGGAAGATGTGATTGTTTAGTTCAGGAAGTAGAATTATTATAACAATGAGGGACAAAATAGTGGTAACCACTTTTGGAAAAGATCATCTAGTTTATGAGGTTAAGGAATTGAATCAATGTGAAGCTCATGAACTCTTCAACTTGCACACCTTCCAAATGAATAAAACTAGGGGAAGACTATTCAAAGTTGCAAAGCAAATTATACATTATGCCAATGGTCTTCCATTAGCACTAAAAATAATAGGTTCTAATTTGTTTGGAAAAAGTATACATGAATGGAAAAATGCATTAGAAAAGTACAAAAACATTCTTCAAGAAAAGCTCAAAATAAGTTACGATGGATTGGAAAGAACTGAAAAGGATATTTTTCTCAATGTTGCTTGCTTTTTCAAGGGATTTAAGAAGGATTATGTTACAAATATACTAGAAACTTGTAATTTATATCCTTGTGATGGTATTTGCAAACTTATCAATAAATGTCTCATAACTGTTAATCAATATGGCATATTGTTGATGCATGACTTGTTACAACAAGTGGGCAAGGAAATCATTCAACAAGAATTTGAACAACCTGAAAATCGTAGCAGGATATGGTGTTATGAGGATGCTTATGAAGTGCTAACCAAGAAATATGGTACAAGTTCTTTTACTTCACTTTTCCTTTTTCCAAATATTTTTTTGTTTAAAATTTCAAAAATTTTAAGCTTTTTAAAAAATTATATAATTGAACTTATTTGTTTTATTCTTTGTTCAATTAGGGGTCTGATAAAATTCAAGCAATGATATTACACTCACCTGAATCGGTAATCGTGAAATTGCAGGATGAACCTTTTGAAAGGATGAAAAATCTTAAATTTCTTTTAGTTAAAACTGTACACATTTGTGAAGAGTTTAAATATTTCCCTAATGGGTTACGGTTACTTTAATGGCATGATTTTCCTTTTTCCTGGCCATCTAAATATTGTCCACAAAAGCTCTTTGCACTCAATATGAGAGGGAGTAATTGCATTAGAATGGAGATTGTAAGGACACAATTTGGCTCCCAAGCCCAAAGGATGTATGAACTTAGGCCCAAAGAGCCCAATACAATTAATTTCTAGAGAGTGGGTTGGAAAACTGGGCTTTAATGAGCCAGACAACAAGTAAAGTGGATCCAAATTACAAGAAAATGAAGATAGACTGGTTTAATCTAAAGAGAATCGTCCTCGGCTCAATCTGAGGAAATCAATTCTTATATATTTCTTCTTTTGTTTGATTACAAGTTCAATTCTTGATTGCTACAGTGTTTTTCTCTTCATTTCTCCCTCTCTTCTCTCATTGCCTTCTCCCTATTTCATACTATCCCTTTGCTTTCATCTCTGCCCTCCATGTGTAGGTTAGATTGTTGATGTTGATCCCTGCCACATCAGCATCTTCCTGAAGTCTTGGGAGAGTAGCTGTAAGGCTGAAAACTATTGTTCAGATATTACTTTCTTATTAATGTGGCCAGAGAGTTGGTTATAGAGTTTAATGCGGTGGTAGCAGCTTTCCCTTAAATATTTCCTAGCTCCGATTTGTCCTGTACGTTCACAAAGCTTATCCTCATCAATAGAATTTCCTGGAACGTCACCTTGGACGACAGAACACACTTTCTGGCCTCCACTTCATTGGTTGAGGAGATACTCCTCCTCGGTATACTTCCCTCATCTTTCACAGTCATAGCTTGCTCGTGAAGTTCAAAGTTTTACATCTTCCTTACTGTTGATCTGGTCTCGGACCACTGAGCCTCCTCAGCCAAGCCCAAGGCCCAACATATATTTTTGGGCCCCTTGCCCCTATAGAGACAATATTCAAGCAGGTATGATTATTAGTATTTATGAATTATAATTTCTTAAAACTATTTTGAATGTGGGCCAAAACTAAATTTTGATTTTTTTTTTTTAATCTACAGGGTATCCAATTTAAAATTTTAAAACATATCAAACTTGAGAGCGTGGCACTATTACATAATTACCTGAATTGTGTGCCCCCAAACCTAGAGACATTGAACCTTTTTTCTTGTAAAAAATTAGTTATGGTTCATGAGTTTGTTGGATTTCTTGATAAGCTATGGAAATGGGACCTCACATTCTGTGATAGTCTTCAAAATCTTCCAAACAACCTCAGGTTGAAATCGCTTGAAAAGTTATATGATCTCTGTGGATGCTTTATGCTTGAGAAATTCCCTAATATTCATCAAGAAATGAAACGTAATGCAACACCAACACATGTGATAAAAACAATAAAATGTGTGAACTGAATATAAGCCTTACTAAATAAAAAAAAAAAAAAAAATTTACAAAACACAACAAAAAATAAATTATTTTTGGTTAAAGTTCTGAACGAAGAACATATTCTTTCTAGTAATTCATTTGTGAGCTATCTTTTATTTTTGTAAATTGAATAATACTATAAGGATTGGTTTGGTATAGCTTAATTTTTGTTGTTTGATTTTGCAGAAAAATAAGTTATAAAATATGACTGCATCTATGTAAAAGAAAAAAGAAAAAAGGAAAAAGAAAAAAGAAAAAAGAAAAAAGAAAAAAGAAAAAAGAGCAATTTATTAAGAATGTAGTAAAAAATTGCTAAAATAATTCATTACATCTAGTAATCCCCATTGTTTTTTATTTTTGGAGAATTTTGATAATTTGGCAGCTTTTGAGAGTTTTTTTTTTCTTGTGGTCATTTCAGGAGGTTTGGATAGTTTAATGATTTCAGCCAGAGGGATATGATTTTCCTGGTTAACAAAAATAAAATAGTAAAAATTTTCAACCCCAAAACACCTAAAATAAAGAAAAAATATTAAAAAATTATTTTATACCCAAAGAAGTAAAATGCCATCCCTAATTAAACCAAACACTTCTTATTTATTTACAATGGTAAAATGCAATTATGCTTTTGAGTTTTGAGCACAATACCTTTTCCAGCCCACATCCTCCATATAATCTTTGAAAAAAAAAATGAAATTGAACCAAAGTCTAGTCCTGGTTGGTAACTTGCAGATTACTCCCAATGGTCAACTGTGTTTTTCTTTTTCCAAGTCAATATGAATATGATGGAAATATAGTAGTTTCGAAGAAATTGGTTTTGGCCAATTCTTCTTCTAGACTTTTACTTAAAAGTCGCTTTCTTTGAACTTTTTTTTTGGTAAAAAGGGAATATCATTAAACACTAAACAACCAACAGAGAATCAGGACAAAGCCTTTGGACAAACAGACCAGTGGCATCAGTCTCCAAAAAACTAAGTCCACAGGCGGACTAGAAAATATAGCAAAGTCACTATCAAGCAAAAAGCCTATTCTAGCCAAGCAGTCAGCACACTTGTTAGCCTCCCTATAGATATGTCTAAACCTCTTCTGGGGAATACGGGTAGCCAAGCATATACAATCATCCATTAAAGAGGAGACAATAGAATTGGAAGAGGACGGAGAGTTAAAGGCATCCATAATGGCTTTAGCATCTAACTCAATAACAACAGATTGAGCATTGATTTGTAAACACAGCTGCAACCCATCTTGGAGAGCCCGTAATTCAGCCAAGTAGCTCGATGTATTCCTAATCCTCCTTGCAAAACCTATAACCCAATCACCATTTTCATCTTTGACTAGCCCACCTCCCCCGACTGGACCCAAGTTGCTTGTTGCAGAACCATCAGTGTTCAAGGTGATCCAACCAGCCCTCGGTTTCTCCCATCTAATGTTCTTCACAATCATCCTTTTGGTGGCCAAGGCTTTGCTTGCACAAAAGAAAAACTCAACAGCCCTATCCATAATTTCTCTACTCAAGTTAGGATTAGGATTTTTATGCTTGAAGACGCATAAATTCCTACCTTTCCAAATCAGCCAAAGACTAAATAAAAACACTTGGTTCCAAGGAGGACCCGAATAGTGATGAAGTTTAGATGTGGCATTAGAGAAAAGCCATTCCTGGAGACTCAGGGAAAAAAAATTGGAACTATTTACCTGCCTTCCGAGTTGATGCCACACGTTCTTGCTTAAGGGGCAATCCCGTAACAAGTGAAGAATAGACTCAACCTCGCAATGACACCGAGGGCAGCAGGCATCCATACTCACTCCTCTAGCCACCAAGCACTGATTTACCCCAAGACTAAGGTGCATACACTTCCAAACAAACATTTGAATACTGGGCAGAATTTTCAGCTTCCAAATCCATTGCCCATTAAAAGGAGCATCCCCCAAAACATCCGTAGCAAGCAAATATGCACTTTTAAGATCAAACACCCCCTTGGCCGAATGCTTCCAGGCCAGCCTATCCTCAATTCTGGTAGAAAAGGGGATTGGAGTGGCCATAATGTCTCTAAGTACCTCATCTGGGAAGAGTATTTGAATTGAAGACTAGCCCGTAAAATCCACTACATCTTTAATCTTCAAGCTGGCTGCTTCTCTAGACAACGGACCCTGAATAGTACTTCTTAACGGACCGAAACTAGTCCAATTATCATTCCAAAAGTCCAGGCTACTTTCAAAACCCGGAATCCATTTAATTCCTTTATTGAAAGTATATTCACCTCGCATCATCCCCTTTCAAGTTCTAGAGCTAGGAAGCTTACTTAAATTTCTTGAATTCAATCTTCGAGGGCTGCAATATTTCAATCTAAGAACCTTAGCCCAAGGTTCCTTTTCTTCGGTATGGAACCTCCAGTTAAGCTTTGCTAAAAGCACTGTATTTCTTCCTTTAGCTGTTTGAAGCCCCAAACCCCCTTCATCTTTAGGTCTGGAAACCTTTTTCCAGCCCACCCAATGCATTTTCCCCTTGCTCTCGGTCGAACCCCACAAGAAATTTCTATTAACCCAGTCAATACCATCCAACACCTTACTAGGCAGCAAATGACTCTGCATTATGTATGTCGGAACAGCTGAGGATGAAGCTTGAATCAGAACTGCTCTCCCAGCCATGGAAAGAAGATTGGCCTTCCACCCCGCAAGCTTACTCTTAACTCTATCCAAAACAAAACCAAAGTCCTGGTTATTATTTCCTTGGTGATTGATAGGAAAGCCTAAATATTTCCCCAAGTGCTCCGTTTGATGGAAACCAAGAATATCACTGAAAGCCTCCCTATCATCCTGATCAATATTCGGCGAGAAGTAAACCCTTGACTTAGAATCACTCACTGTTTGCCCGAAGCAACTACAAAAGGTATCAAGAACCTCTCTAATGGCATTACAATTGACTGCATTAGCCTTGGCAAAGAGCACTAGATCATCCGCAGAAAAAAGATGGGAAAAGGAAGGACCACTCCTAGACGCCTTAACCGGACACCACACTTTGGCTTCTAACTTCTCTTGAATGAGCTGGCCCAAGAAGTCCATACAGAGGATAAAAATGTAAGGGGATAGCAGATCCCGCTGCCTTATACCTCTTGAAGGCTTGAAGGGGTCGAGGCTCCCTCCATAGAGACGTCGAAACAGAAGAAATGCAACTCATAATGGTCTCAATGAGGTTATTAGGGAAATTATATCTAATCAACATGCTCCTTATGAATCCCCATTCGAGTTTATCATAAGCCTTCTCCAAGTCAATTTTGAGAGCCATATATCCACATTTTCCCTTGGCTCTCCCCATAGTGTGAATAATCTCCTGGACGACAATCGCATTATCAACTCCCTTCCGCCCTGGAACAAATGCTGTTTGGCATGGGGAAATTAGATGCTCCAACAAGGGTCTAATTCTTCCAACCAAAATCTTGGACACTATCTTATACACTGAGTTGCACAAACTTATGGGGTGATAACCACCAATGGTTTCAGGTCCTTGGGTCTTCGGAATAAGCACAATGTTGGTGCTATTAAGGTACTTTGGCATTTTTTTCTCTTTAAACACAGCCATCACCTCCTCTGTAACTGATCTACCCACCACAAGACAGAATCTTTGGAAGAATCCGGCATGCAACCCGTCCGGACCAGGGGCTTTAAAGGCTTTTAAAGACCACAGAGCAGCTCTAATTTCCTCCTCTGTCACCTCTTGGCTAAGGCTGTCTTTCTCTTCACAAGAAAGTTTAGGTTGCCACTGCACATTGTACTCAAAATCACGGGTTACAACCTCTTGAGAAGTATTATAAATGTCAATAAATCCTTCTTTGATATGCTTTGCAACCTCTCTTCCCTCAGTCAACCAATCCCCTGCGTCGTTCTTAATAGCAGTGATCAAATTTCGCTTCCTACGAGCAAGAGTGGAAACATGGTAAAAGGAAGTATTCCTATCTCCCAAAATCATCCAATTAATTCTAGATTTTAAAGCCCGAAGGTCCCTTTCTTGCTCTAGCACAACATCCAACTCCTTAATAAGATGATTCTCCAGTGCTACTAGAGAGGCAGAAGGTTGATTGGCCAAAGCCTTTTGCACCCCATCCAGTCGGGCTACAATCCTTTTCTTTTTTTGGAAGATATTTCCAAAATGGTTTTTGTTCCACAAGCTAGCCTGCTTAGAAAAAGCTTCAATAGCTTCCAGCAACTTCCTAGGTTGCTGCCACGCCTGGTTAACCACATTATGAAAGGAAGGATCGGACAGCCAAAAGGATTGGAATCTAAAAGGTCTCAAGAGATGCATTTGCCTATTGGGATTAGTTTCCATTAACACAGGGCAGTGGTCCGAATGACACCTAGTTAAGTGCGACACTTTGGCATCCGGGTATAACAGACACCAACTAGGATTCATAAAGAATCTATCAATTCTTTCTTGAATAAGACTGCTAACCTCCCTTCTATTCGTCCACGTATATTTCGGCCCACTAAAGCCCATATCCACCATGTTACATTTATCCAAGCAATCTTTGAATAGCAACGATCTGTTTATACTAACTGGCCGACCCCCAAACTTATCAACCTCAGCGAGGGGTTCATTAAAATCACTCGCAATAATCCAAGGTTTACTATGAAGATCAGTAACTTTAGTAAGGTTTTCCCACAACACTTGTCTCTCCCCAATTCTAGGACTAGCGTACACAGCAGAAAAAATCCAAGAAAGGTTAGTAGGTAATACCTTTACTTCGACATGAATTTCTTGCTCTGTGCTCGCGAGCAGCGAAATCCCAACTCTGTCTGAATTCCAAAGCAGCCAAATACCGCCCGTGTAACCCATTGACTCCGCATGAATAGCACCATCAAACGAAAGGTGATCACTAATCTGCTTTGCTTTGCCTCCCCCAACCCGTGTTTCCATAACCACCAAAATAGCAAGATTATGATTCCTAACTAACTCACTAACATACCTCTGAAAATTGGGCTTCAGAGCACCCCTACAATTCCACACTATAATATTTATAACTAAAAAGAAAAGAAGGAACAGACAATCAAATAGAAGAGTCAAATTCTCCTCTTCCCACTTCAAACTCCATCCCAACCAAGCCATCCTCTCCTTTGAACTTCCCTTCCTTTGGAACAGAATTATCCCCTGCTTCAACATTTCCAAGAACAACTCCTTTAGCCCCGTAACCTTGCTGAATATTGGCACTGGCTTGATTACCAAAATGGTCTTCGAGCAGAGCTGAAACCCCATCATGAGGATCGGTTCGAATAGAGCCACTTGCCTCCCTCACTCCACTATTATCTCCACTAGGCTTACTTTGCTCTGGAATTGTCCGCAGGAAAATTCCCCTTAAACTGTCCGCCGTCGACTGGAAGAGCTTCCTCCACACTAGCGCCACCAGCCAGCCGGACAAACCCATCAAGAGAACGAGCAACACCTCTTTTGAACTCATCGCAGCCCTGTCGACAAGCTTGAATCTCCACCTCGGTTCGGCCACTAGCGAAAGAGTCACCGGCGCACTCACCATCGCCTCCCTTACCCAAAGCAATCCCACCCGAATAGTTATTCATAGCGAAATGACCCACGTTTGGCTTAGACATCACCCTAATTGCCCTATTCCTTGCTAAGACTCTTTTGCCCTTAACTGAAGGGCTGAATCGAGCTTCATGATGCTCATCCACCTTATTTCTACCATTGTGTAAAACTCGGCCCACATTCGAAGGCCCAACAAACTCAGCACCCTTTTTAATATAAAAAAAAAACCCCGTAACTCCTTTCGATTCCTGCCTAAGCCCATGAGCTGTCTGGCCTAGTCCATGTCCAGCATGGCCCTTAGTATTACCTGTAAAGTTTATTCTCTTTTGCCCAGGTTTTCTACGTGCCACTAGCATCCAAGGGTCGTATCCGTCCTCCTCTGTGCCAGTACCTTTGTTATTCGACATCCCACTACCTGTGTTAGTACTATGCGAGTCATGCAAGCCACGCTGATCTGTTCCTTGGTTCGTACTCTTCTTCACACCACCACCAATCAGACCACCCTCCACCGGTGTTTCAGGCTTTTTAATGATGAGCGGACAAGCTTCTATCCTATGCCTTATCCTCCCACATGAGAAACAAAGCTTGTGAATCCCTTCGTAAATCACAGGCTACTCAAATCTACCAATGAGCACAGTGTTGATAAGTGGTTTGGTAATGTCTAGCTGGATACAGAGTCTAGCATATCTCCCCCTGGCTTCCATGGCGGTATGGGAATCAATCCGAAGGACCCTCCCTATGGCTTCACCAATTTGTTTAAGCACTTTCGTCTCATACAACTCCATAGGTAATGCATGAAGCCTAACCCAAACCACGATAGACGAAACACTGGCACAATCCGGCTTGAAAAAAGGTTCCCAAGGCCTAATGGACAAAAAATGCCTTGTAATGAACCACGGTCCATTTTTGAGAACTACCTCCATATCTTCTTTCAGCGAGAATCTTATTGAGTAGAACTCCTTACCGAGATCAACACAATCCAATGACCCAGCCGGTTTCCACAGCATATTAAGTTTACTTTGAAGAACACCGAGTCTAATCGCTTTGCCGTAGAGCTTAATGATCAATGCTTTGGACCACGGTTTCCTAATACGGAGTTTGGTCTCCCTCATAAGCTTCACCGCTGCTAGCCCCTCACGAAGCTCTTCCACCTCATCATCTGAATCGGTCTCCATGTCCATAAGGTCCGAGAAATCAAAAACCTTTGCATAGGCTCCTGGGATCTCTCCCACCAGTTTATCTTTGAAAGTTTTCTTTGCATCCCCCCATGGGGTCTGGCTTCCCTGCGAATGCCCACTCTCACTTAAACCATCGTTGAAATCAGCATGATGACCCTCTTTAACTTTTTTCTTGCTCCTGGATAGCTCGGCTTCCTCCTCTCTAGACAATACTCTGTTTTTCATCTCCGCTTCAGAGCGTTTTTACTGAAACCTTAACATGTTACAAACTTTCGTGTTGGACTAGTCGTCTCGATGAAGGTCTCTTTCTTTGAACTTTCAGCGGTGCTTCCTAGTTCTTTCCCGTGGAGAAAAACGGCAAAACATTTTTTTAGACGAAAACACCATTTTAGAGTCACAGTAAATTTGATCACTATATTTTGTTAATAGTCAATTTGGTTCTAGTTATTTTCAATTTGTAATCAATTTAATCCTTACTATTAATTCACTAACGGAAAATGTCTACATGGCAAATGATTTGCATGGTTAGCTGTAGAAATTAATGTTAAAATGTTGTTGACTTAGCATTTTTTTATTTGATTTATAAAAAACTGAGATCTCAACAATTGTAAAAATATTGTGATAACAATAAGTGTTGTAACATTTTCTCAAAACATTTATTTTTAGTTGTGGTTGGTCAAACTCTCATATTTTATTATTTTATTTCGACTTGTAAGAAATTGACATGTCAATAATTGTGAAAATATTGTGAAATTTATTGTGTTAGTATAACAATATATATACCAGCTTACATAAATATTTAAAAGAAAAAAAAAAAAAAACAAAAACAAAAACCGATAACTAAAAAAAAAAAAAAAAAAACCTCTAGGCACTGTAGCTACAGTGCAAAGGTTGACAAAACTAAAGCACTGTAGCTACAGTGCTTTAGTGCATTAAAAAAAAAAGGCACTGTAGCTACAGTGCTTTAGTGCATGAAAAAAAAAAAAAGGCACTGTAGCTATAGTGCAGAGGTTGACGAAACCAAAGCACTGTAGCTACAGTGTTTTAGCACATTTGCGCTTTTATATATATAGATAAAAGAGATCAAGTGATCAAAATAAAGGAAGACAACATAAATTTTCCTTTTGTTTTGTAGGACCCCGCAATGGGAATAAACCAACAACCTACACAGCAATCCTGAACCAAGCACTTTACTATAGGATTTAAATCAAAATACCCATATGGTTTCAATGTCATATGATGTTGCTAACTTGCTTTATGGCTTTAGTGCTTTTACTTCTTAACACTTTCTTAGAGTATTCACATCTGGTATCTACAAAAAATTCTATTTTATCATCTCAAAAGCTACTTTGTCATTTATACCATACCATTTTACAACACACCTAACATCCCAATTATTATTTTACCATACTACACATTAAAATAATATAAAAATATTTCTCACTTCCCTCTCTAATTCTGTTTCTCTCACTCTCTCTCAACCACTCACCACCACCACCACCGTCCAACTTCCCAGTCACCACCCACCTCCGCTGAGCAACATTCACACCACCCACCACCAAGAATCATTTTGTATCAACCACCACCACCACCACACCACCACCATGCCAAACCAAACCAAACCAACCAATCCGTGCTAAACCCAAACCCTATCGGAATCCAAAGTCCAAAAAACAAAAATCCATAGCAAAAAACCCAACAATCCAAATCCAAAAAACAAAAATCCATAGCAAAAAATCAAAATCCAAACACCATCAAAGTCGGAATCCACCCCAAACCCCATCTGAACCGACCCATCAAAACTCATTCACCTCTGCCATGAGTCCGTGACCCAGCTTGCCACGACCAACCTCGCTACGACCCACCTCCACGCCGCTAGACCCACGACCTAGCTCGTGCCACCAGACCCACGACCCACATCGTCACTTGACCCATGCCGGAGCCCATGCCAGAAAATACCCACATCGGAACCCATCATTCACTAGAGAAAGGGAGGAGAGAGAGCAGGATTCGGAGAAGTGGAAAGAGAAAAGAAGAGAGTAGGGAGAGAGAGGAGATGAGAGGTTGAAGAGAGAGAAAGAAAAAGATATTTTAGGAAAAAGGAATAAAAAATTATTATTTTGGTTTTGCAAGTTGCTACAGTAGATTCTAAATGTAGAATACTTGCTTTATGACTTTAGTGCTTTTTCTTTTTAACACTTTCTTAGTTTCTTTAGATGTAGCTCAAATCATATATAGTACCCGTTTGGATTCAATTTAATCCTGCGTCTACGTTTTGCAACAACGTTTTCAGTCCTTTTTTTTTTCCTGCGCGTGAACAGTGATTTTACTGTACAGGGGACAAAAAACGCTGTTCATGTACTATTCACGCACTGTTCATGGGTCCCACGATACTATTCACACATTTAAAAATTATTTTGCTATAGTGTTTTCAGTTTTTAGTTTTCAGTTTTCAGTTTCAGCAACAATAAGTTCAATCCAAACGGACCCATATGCTCCCACTTTGGATTTGAAAATTGAAAACGCGTGCGATTGTCGGTCACTTTTAGGGACACTGCTAGTCATGGATCGAAAGTTTGTGTAAAGACTTGTTGAAATGGCTTGAATTTTAATGATGGTGGATAACATTTCGGCTAAGCATTAAATGCTATGTTGTATGAATAGTCAAAGAAAATGACAAGGAAACAAAACCAACTTGAACAATTTCCTGCGCGTGAACAGTGATTTTACTGTACAGGGGACAAAAAACGCTGTTCATGTACTATTCACGCACTGTTCATGGGTCCCACGATACTATTCACACATTTAAAAATTATTTTGCTATAGTGTTTTCAGTTTTCAGTTTTCAGTTTCAGCAACAATAAGTTCAATCCAAACGGACCCATATGCTCCCACTTTGGATTTGAAAACTGAAAACGCGTGCGATTGTCGGTCACTTTTAGGGACACTGCTAGTCATGGATCGAAAGTTTGTGTAAAGACTTGTTGAAATGGCTTGAATTTTAATGATGGTGGATAACATTTCGGCTAAGCATTAAATGCTATGTTGTATGAATAGTCAAAGAAAATGACAAGGAAACAAAACCAACTTGAACAATTTCCTGCGCGTGAACAGTGATTTTACTGTACAGGGGACAAAAAACGCTGTTCATGTACTATTCACGCACTGTTCATGGGTCCCACGATACTATTCACACATTTAAAAATTATTTTGCTATAGTGTTTTCAGTTTTCAGTTTTCAATTTCAGCAACAATAAGTTCAATCCAAACGGACCCATATGCTCCCACTTTGGATTTGAAAACTGAAAACGCGTGCGATTGTCGGTCACTTTTAGGGACACTGCTAGTCATGGATCGAAAGTTTGTGTAAAGACTTGTTGAATTGGCTTGAATTTTAATGATGGTGGATAACATTTCGGCTAAGCATTAAATGCTATGTTGTATGAATAGTCAAAGAAAATGACAAGGAAACAAAACCAACTTGAACAATTTCCTGCGCGTGAATAGTGATTTTACTGTACAGGGGACAAAAAACGCTGTTCATGTACTATTCACGCACTGTTCATGGGTCCCACGATACTATTCACACATTTAAAAATTATTTTGCTATAGTGTTTTCAGTTTTCAGTTTTCAGTTTTCAGTTTCAGCAACAATAAGTTCAATCCAAACGGACCCATATGCTCCCACTTTGGATTTGAAAACTGAAAACGCGTGCAATTGTCGGTCACTTTTAGGGACACTGCTAGTCATGGATCGAAAGTTTGTGTAAAGACTTGTTGAAATGGCTTGAATTTTAATGATGGTGGATAACATTTCGGCTAAGCATTAAATGCTATGTTGTATGAATAGTCAAAGAAAATGACAAGGAAACAAAACCAACTTGAACAATTTCCTGCGCGTGAACAGTGATTTTACTGTACAGGGGACAAAAAACGCTGTTCATGTACTATTCACGCACTGTTCATGGGTCCCGCGATACTATTCACACATTTAAAAATTATTTTGCTATAGTGTTTTCAGTTTTCAGTTTTCAGTTTTCAGTTTCAGCAACAATAAGTTCAATCCAAACGGACCCATATGCTCCCACTTTGGATTTGAAAACTGAAAACGTGTGCGATTGTCGGTCACTTTTAGGGACACTGCTAGTCATGGATCGAAAGTTTGTGTAAAGACTTGTTGAAATGGCTTGAATTTTAATGATGGTGGATAACATTTCGGCTAAGCATTAAATGCTATGTTGTATGAATAGTCAAAGAAAATGACAAGGAAACAAAACCAACTTGAACAATTTCCTGCGCGTGAACAGTGATTTTACTGTACAGGGGACAAAAAACGCTGTTCATGTACTATTCACGCACTGTTCATGGGTCTCACGATACTATTCACACATTTAAAAATTATTTTGCTATAGTGTTTTCAGTTTTCAGTTTTCAGTTTCAGCAACAATAAGTTCAATCCAAACGGACCCATATGCTCCCACTTTGGATTTGAAAACTGAAAACGCGTGCGATTGTCGGTCACTTTTAGGGACACTGCTAGTCATGGATCGAAAGTTTGTGTAAAGACTTGTTGAAATGGCTTGAATTTTAATGATGGTGGATAACATTTCGGCTAAGCATTAAATGCTATGTTGTATGAATAGTCAAAGAAAATGACAAGGAAACAAAACCAACTTGAACAATTTCCTGCGCGTGAACAGTGATTTTACTGTACAGGGGACAAAAAACGCTGTTCATGTACTATTCACGCACTGTTCATGGGTCCCACGATACTATTCACACATTTAAAAATTATTTTGCTACAGTGTTTTCAGTTTTCAGTTTCAGCAACAATAAGTTCAATCCAAACGGACCCATATGTTCCCACTTTGGATTTGAAAACTGAAAACGCGTGCGATTGTCGATCACTTTTAGGGACACTGCTAGTCATGGATCGAAAGTTCGTGTAAAGACTTGTTGAAATGGCTTGAATTTTAATAATGGTGGATTAACATTTCGGCTAAGGAAACAAAATCGACTTGACCAATATTCATGTATGGCCGAAATTTTAGACTTCTTGGTTGATAGAAGTCTTGCATTCCCATTGGTCTAGAACACTTGACTTGCAGCTGAAATATGTGACTTCATTAATTCATGAATTGTCAAGGAGTGTGCTAGCCGAATTGAATGAATTTTTAAGCAATAAATTGCTTAGCCACTATTGTTGACTTCCTTAGCAATAGAAGTCTCTAGTGTGCTGAAATTTGGTATTTCGGCTGGAGCTTGGCTATAAAAGCAAGATGGAGCAATTGAGAGCAATAGGGCTGTGTGAGAAAAAGGAGAGTTCCTACGTGAGCTAGGAAGATAGCAAAATAACTTCTTCTGTGTGTGCACCAGAGTTAAGAAGTTGTGTCTTGCAATTTATCTAAATACAATAGGGTGTTCTTTATTTACTTGTGAGAGAACCAAGGGTGTATTTGGGGTTTGGGTTTGTGTGAGAGTGTCTTCAAGTCATTGTTGTAATCTCCACAATTATAGTGAAAATTTATTCTGTCGCCTTTCGTGGACATAGGCATATTGCCGAACCACGTAAAATTCTTTGTGTCATATTTTCTTCTCTCTCTTTTTTAACCTTGTGTTAACAAATTATTTCACCCAATTTTCACAACAAGACTAAATAGGGGAATTTACTTTTATGGACACTACCAGTCATTTATAAATAAGGTTGTTTCCATAGTCCGTTATGCTTTCTTTACTCATATCCCTCTTAATTTCCATTTAGTCACATCTTTCTTTCATTCTCCTCTTCTTCTTCCATATTTTCTCAATTCTTTTGCTCATAGATTCCGATGGCTCTGCAAATTAACCAAGGAGGCTCTTCTTCTTCCACTACCCAATGCATGTATGACATTTTCTTGAGCTTTAGAGGTGAAGATACTCGCTATAATTTTACTAGTCATTTATATAAGGCTTTATGTGACAAAGGTTTTAACACCTTTATTGATGATGATAATCTTCAAAGAGGAGAAGAAATTTCAACGGAGCTTCTCAAAGCAATAGAATTGTCAATGATTTCGATTGTTGTATTTTCTGAAAATTATGCATCTTCAACTTGGTGTTTGAAGGAACTTGTCAAAATTCTTGAGTGTAAGAATTTTGGCCAACTAGTTCTACCTGTTTTTTACAAAGTAAATCCATCAGAAGTATGTAAACAAGAGGGAAAGTTTCAGATTGCACTAACTAAACATGAAGAAAAAGAAAACAAATATAAGGTTCAGAGTTGGAGGGAAGCTTTAACCAAAGCAACTGATTTGGCTGGATTCTCTTACAAGGATGGGTATGTATCTATTACTACTTTTTTGCCTTCTTGTAGTATAAAACATTCATAGTTTTGTTATCACCATTTAATTCCAAATAATCAAAGGATTTGCATTGCATACTCAAAGTTAGTACATGGTAAAATTTCAAATTCATCATGCGTAGGTAGAAGAATATTGATTTCTAAATTAACACAGAAAGATATATACTTCTAGAAGGGTAAATGATTTCACCTTACAATGTTATGTCCATGTACTAAATAGGAAATAAACAAGAGAGACTAGAGAAACATTGGATCCACTTTAGATTGCCTCTTCTATTCTGCTTCCTTTCTCCATAATAGATTTTGATTTGGTTTTTTGAGAAGCTAAGAGAGAGGAAAAGTCACAATCACATCCATAATCACTTGCCAAACAAAAATTTCAGAATACGATATTTTTTATAATAAAAAAATTTGTCACGACTCGCAATCCAAATGAATTCCACATTTTCAACCATGACTGACATGTCAACACCAAGCTTAAGCCTGATGTTAATATGAACCAAAGTAAACCTGTGAACAAAAAATTATCTATTTGTTAGTTGATAAATAGCTTATCTAATATCTTTCTCCAAATAATAACAAACATCATCAATTTGGAATATACCACAAGTTCACACACTAAAACCCCCTATTACGTCAAAAGTTCCAACGCTCAACTATTGATTCATAAATACAAACATCTCTACAAAGTTAAGCGCGAAACTACTAAAAAGAAAAGTAAAAACTAAATGAAAATAAAACTAGCTCTTATGAAACTCAACTAAGGCTCCAGCTACTACTCTATTGCATAAAACCTGCTCACTGATTTTTTATTTTTTTTTTTATTTTTATAAAGAAGGTAAGCTAACAGAGGTCAATAAAAGGGGATAGGTGGTATGAGTTATATATAAAGAATGCATAAATACATGAAAATTAGAAAATTTTCTTAATAAGTGAATACACTTCGAGATAAACTTCTTTGAGCATGTACACACAGTGAGCGTTTGTTTTGGGCTGAAAGTGGCTGAAACCAGGCTGCGTTTTCATGCTTTTTTTTTTTTCCCTGCACGTGAACAGTAAAATCACTGTGCAGGGGACAAAAAATACTGTTTACGTATTGTTTATGTACTGTTTATGGGTCCCACGACACTATTCACACATTTAAAAATTATTTTGCTACAGTGTTTTCAGTTTTCAGTTTTCAGTTTCAGCAACAATAAGTTCAATCCAAACAGACCCACAATTTTTCACGAGCTCTACAAAAGAAAAAAATCTTTAGACATAGAGCTTTGAAAAATAATTTGTATACTTTCTCTAAAGATATATCTCGTTAGATTCAAAAAATAATTTCCTTAGAAAATGTTTTTTTTTTTTTTTTTGGCTAGATAAGATAGAATTTCATCCTATAGAGTTCGCTTCATGATAATTGCCCTTTATTATCAAGCCAAGACACCTGTTGATTTTAAGTATAGGCGGGATTTGAACCTTAGATCTCTTATTTGATAATAAAATACTTTACTAATTGAGCTAGTTGGAAGCCTAGAACCCACAATTGTTTTCTTTAGATAAAGATTTTTTTTTTTTTTTAAAACATTATCTATTGAAAAAACCTCAGACTTGAAAACTTCTTAACTTCATAAAAATCTCATCATAATCATACTTCCATGATTTAACATCACAAAACACGTTTCCTCAATTGTTAGTAATTAAATAATTAGTAATTTCCTTTACCATAACATGAAACACAATTACTCTTAATATTTTTGTTACTCACTTACTCTTTATATATATAACTTGTAATCCCATAGACCACTGGATTTGCATTGTATACTCAAAATTAGCACATGTTAAAACTTCAAATTCGTCATACATAAGTAAATGAGCATTCATATCTAAATTAATATATAAAGGATATACACTTCAAGGTAAATGATTTCACCTCTCAATTTTATGTCCATTTACTAAGTAGGAAATAAACAAGAGATAACCCATAGATTCACTCTAGATTGCCTCCTCTTTGCTGATTCCCTTTCTGTTTACATTTTGGTATGGTTTTGAAATACTGTCATGCTGGGAAGGAGAAAAATCTCATAATCGCATCCTTAATTGCTTACCAAGCAACAATTTCAGAATATGACAGTAAATAAATAAATAAACATTAGTATAGAGGAAAATATTTAGAACAAATTCTAGGAAAGGGGAAAAGAGTGAAAAGTGGGAGAAAGCATTTCAAAAGTTGGGTGCTTAATTTAATTGAGGAAAAAGTTTAGGAATACAACTTTTACTACAACTATAAAGGGTTGATTGTGGGTGATATAGAAAAGTGGTACATTCATATGAAAGTGAGTGTCCACCACTTACAATTAGGAGATGACCAAAATTCATATGAATATATATACATATATATTTGTGTGGCCTTGTAACTCGTAAGCGTATGTGAAAAAAATTCTACAAGGTCAATCAAAAATAAAACTTTTCCTGTATTATATATACTAGTCATAGACCCGTGCATTACGCGTGATAATATTATTGTTTTAGTTATTATTGGTTAATAGTTGGTTTTTCATTTTCTTTCAAGTTAATATATTGACTTAAAAAAAATATAAAATCTAATATATTAATTCAACAAAAATAATAATAATAATGTTGAATAAAATAATATGAAAAGAAAAAAAATTAAAAATAAAAGATATAACAATAAACACCAAATTAATTATCTCTAAATAAATACCAAATTATTTAAATCATATTATGTAATATTATAATATTACATTCTTATATACCATCTTTAATTATTTACAATGCAATATGATAAAATTTAACAACCAAAGTGAAGAAAAAAAAAACCTAAAACACAATTAAATCGCATCAACCTAAAGTAGAGTTCTAAAAAACACAAAAATTTCACAACCTAAAGTAGAGATGCAATATATATATATATATATATATATATCACCAAAAATTGAGAGAGAAAGAGAGAGAAATAATTTTTTTGTGAAGAAAAATTATGCATATAATGGAAAAGAGAATGCCAAATTTATACAAAAAGGATAACAATAAGAAGAAACAAAATAAAGGGATAGATGAAGAGTGATATTAAGAGAGAGGGTAGTGGGGAGATGAAAATGTAAAGGGAAATAGAAAGGTTAGAGAAAGTGTAAATGTTAAAAAAAGTGAGTACAATTTAATTTATTTAAATTTAAATAAAATATTATATGTTTAATTAAAAAAAGAAAATATAAATAATTTAATTATATGGAGGATGTGACTGAGTTTAAATATTGAATAACATAAGATGAAAAGATTAAAAAAGTAAAAGTATAATATATATAACAATAAACACCAAATTACCCAAATCATATTATGTAATAGAATAATATATATTATATTCTTATATATTATCTTTTTAAAATTTTTTTTATAACGCAATAGTATAATATTTAACAATCAAAGAGAAAAAAAAACTTAAAACACAAAACTAAATAAAATAATAAATAAAAAACTCCAAAAATTATTGCGTGTGTGTGTGAGAGAGAGAGAGAGAGAGAAAGAGAGAGAGGGAGAGGGAGGGAGAAACAACCTTTCTATGATGGAAAACTATACAAAGAATGGAAAAGAGAATAACAAATTTATAGAAGATGGTGTGAATATGAAGAAACAAAATATAGGAAGTTGAATGGAAAGATAAATAGTGAGATTAAAGTTGAGGGTAGTGGGGAGATGAAAAGGTAAGGGAGGGAAAGATGAAGAGACAAAATAAAGAAAGATGAAAAGTGATATTAATGTTAAGGATAGTGGAGAGATGAAAAGTTAAAGGCATGAGAAAGGTTGGAGAAAGTGCAATTATTAAAAAAAAGTAACAGTTAAAAAAAAATTATAGAAAAATTGGAAAGAAAAAGGATAATGTTGTGGATGCTGATGTGGCTCAACGTGAGTACAGTAACATTAAACACTACGCTTCAGCTTTTAGTAATATATTGAATATTGATTATAGTATAGATTTTCGTATAGTCTAACACATCAAGTGCTTCTTATGCTTTTGTGCTTGGCAGTTGCTTTGAATCCGAAACTCAATTTATCGAAAGAATTATAAAAGAGATATCAAGTACCATATCAAATCGAACACAACTATTTGTCGCTAAATATCCAGTTGGAATAGATTCTCGTGCGAAGGAGATAGAATTGCTTTTGGATACAAAGTCAAATGGTGTTCGCATGCTAGGGATTCATGGTCTTGGGGGAGTAGGTAAAACTACAATTGCAAAAGCAGTTTATAATAGAATTTTTGATCAGTTTGATAAGAGCTGCTTTCTAGAGAATGTTAGAGAAAAGTCATGGACAACCAATGGCGTAATCCAACTACAAGAGACACTTCTTTCTAAGATATTACAAGGCCCATATTTAAAGGTGGATAGTGTTCCCAAAGGAATTGAACTAATAATGGATAGGCTTTGTCATACAAGGCTTCTTTTAATTCTTGATGATGTGGATAAATCGAACCAAATAGATAATTTTCTTGGAAGTTATGATTGGTTTAGTTCCGGAAGTAGAATTATTATAACAACAAGAGACAAACAAGTGCTAACCACTCTTGGAAAAGATCATCTAGTTTATGAGGTTAAGGAATTGAATCAACGTGAAGCTCATGAACTCTTCAGCCTACACACCTTCAGAATGAATAAACTAGGGAAAGACTATGCAGAAGTTGCAAAGCAAATTATACATTATGCCAATGGTCTTCCATTAGCACTAATAATAATAGGTTCTGATTTGTGTGGAAAAAGTATACAGGAATGGGAAAATGCATTAGAAAAGCACAAAAAAATTCCTCACCAAGAAATTCAAGAAAGGCTCAAAATAAGTTATAATGGATTGGAAAAAACTGAAAAGGAGATTTTTCTCAATGTTGCTTGTTTTTTTAAGGGATTTGAGGAGGATTACGTTACAAATATACTAGAAACTTGCAATTTATATCCACATTATGGTATTTGCAAACTTATCGAGAAGTGTCTCATAACTGTTGATGAATATGGCATATTGTCGATGCATGACTTGTTACAACAAATGGGCAGGGAAATCGTTCAACAAGAATCTGAAAACCCTGAAAATTGTAGCAGGATATGGTGTTATGAGGATGCTTATGAAGTGCTAACTAGAAATATGGTACAAGTTCTTTTACTTCACTTTTCCTTTTTCCAAATATTTTTTTGTTTTAAATTTCAAAATTTTTATGCTTTTTAAAAAATTATATAATCGAATTTATTTGTTTTATTCTTTGTTCAATTAGGGGACAGATAAAATTCAAGCAATGATATTGCGCTCACCTAACCCAGTAACCATGAAATTGCAAGGTGAACCTTTTGAAAGGATGAAAAATCTTAAATTTCTTTTCGTTGAAAATGTACACATTTGTGAAGAATTTCAATATCTCCCTAATGGGTTACGGTTACTTGAATGGCATAAATTTCCTTTTTCCTCTTGGCCATCTAAATATTGTCCTCAAAAGCTTGTTGCACTCAATATGAGTTGGAGTAGTCGCATTAAAATGGAGACAATATTCAAGCAGGTATGATTATTAGTATTTATGAATTATAATTTCTTTAAATTTTTTGAATGTTGGCAAAACTAAATTTTCATTTTTTTTAATCTACAGGGTATCCAATTAACAAATTTAAAGCATATCAATCTTCAGGAGTGTGACTCCATTACAGAATTACCTAAATTGTGTGCTCCAAACCTAAAGACATTGGACCTCTCTTCTTGTACTGAATTACTTACGGTTCATGAATTGTGTGTCACAAACCTAGAGACATTGAACCTTTCTTTTTGTTATAAATTAGTTACGATTCATGAGTCCGTTGGATTTCTTGATAGGCTACGGATATGGGACCTACAATACTGTATGAGTCTTCAAAATCTTCCAAACAACCTCAGGTTGAAATCACTCGAAGGGTTTAATCTTGAGCACTGCTCTATGCTTGAGAAATTCCCCAATATTCATCAAGAAATGAAAAGTTTAGAGAATTTACATTTATCTGAGAGTGGCATCAAAGGGTTGCCTTCATCAATCGGGTATCTTACTCAGCTTACTGGATTATGGTTAAAAGGTTGCCACAACCTGAGGGATCTTCCAGACAGCACCTACAAATTGCAAATGCTTGAGTTCTTATCTTTTGACACTGCCAGATTGAGACCACCGTGTAATTTTTTTGATGGACTTTCCGTATATGGGTTTCCAAGCTTAAGGGAACTGTATATCTATGAATGTGGAATCGAGTTAGAATTTTTGATGAAGCCCAATTACTTTCCCATATTGAAAGTTCTAAGTCTATCTGGGACTGATATTGTTAGCATCCCCGAAAGCCTACACAGATTTACTACGTTAGAATGCCTTGATATACGAAGTTGCAAGCAACTACGACAAATTTTGAGGCTTCCACAATTTATAAAACGTGTAGATGCAAGGGGCTGTACATCATTAGATGCACAATCCTCAAGCAGATTATTGAATCAGGTCTCTCTTTTTCAAGTTATAATAAAAAATTAAAAATAAAGCAATTTTTTTTTTTTTTTTTTTTTAAACTTTCTTTCTTAATTTAATTCGTTGAATTTGCTAATTATATGCAGATTGGAGAAATTTTACGTGAAGGAGAAAGAAGCGACATATTAAGTAGAGATTTGTTCCTTTTTCATTGGGGGGATGAGCGTAGTTTTATGGTACCAGGCACAGAGATTCCAAGGAGGTTGAATTCCAAGCATCATAGTGTTGGAAATTCCATATCATTCCGTGTTGGTCGCAAATTTCCAAATGTTTTTGCCGTCTATTTCGCTTTTGGACCGGTGCCGCGTCCATCCCCGGCTGTTCTTAATGTTTACCTCTCCATTAATGGTTTTGAAAAAGTTTTGATTAATTTTATTACCCCATATCGTGATGCTTCTGATACATTGTGGATATCTTCTAGATCACATCTCAAATTGCAAAAGTTGTTGAATGAATCAAATCCATCTGATTACAATCATGTTGAGGTTACATATGGATTAATTCCACCTATTCGTAATTTAGAGCTTCGAAGGTGGGGGGTCAAAGTAGAATGTATCTGTTGTGCTCAAAAATCTAGTATTTCGTCTTCAATGGCCCCTACCCTTGTTGACAATTATTCTGACCCCGATCTGAATCTACCATTAAAGAAGAGGAGAAAGTATGGATTGAATTCGGGAGATATATATATGCCAAGGTTTGTCTCCTTCTTTAGTTGCAATGTAGCATTTACCCTTAATTATATCTTCTCTCCTTTATTTTTTATTGATGATATCCTCTCTAGTACGGTTGAAATTGAAGGAAAATACATCTTAATTAAAAGAGATTGTGGAAACTAGACAGAAGGATGGTATTAAATTCTAGGTTGATCCATTTATGCATTTAGCATTTCATGTATGAATTAGTAATTACTGAGATCTCTAATCTGGTGCAACAAATTGATCTTATTAGAATTCTTTGTTATATTGTTTTGGTTGGACCTTTTTATTTCTCACTTGGGGCATGCTATTTTATAACTTTTACTATGAAATGGAATGTTAACTTTTTTATTGATTATTTGATTGCAAGATTGAAAAATTCAATGAGACAAACCAAGCCGAGTGCTGTGTGATATCCTTCAACTAACTAGGCTTTGTTGTATTACTTGGCCTTTGTAACAGCCGAATTTTTTGTAGCTTGTTGAAGTGTACCCAAGTTTTTTTCCATGAATTTTATGCAATCCTCTAAGCGTATTTAATCGTATCATTTATTTAAGTTTACAGCATCTCATAAAAATTGATTAAGTGCTTGAGGAAAAAAAAAAAAAAAGACCCAACTGATGAAGTATAGATTACTAACAGGATACACCAGGGCATATGACTATAAGTTTTTGACTGTATGAAGAAGTAAAGAGTTTAATCAATTACTAACAGGATACACCAGGGCATATGACTATAAGTTTTTGACTGTATGAAGAAGTAAAGAGTTTAATCATGCATATAATGGAGATGGAGTTACTATGTTTGTTATGAGGGGTTTGATATGGGTTCATCTTCAATGGGACTTACTTTGTTGACAATGATTCTGACTCCAATCTGACTTCACCATTGAAGAAAAGCAGAACATATTGATTGAATTTGATAGAAATATGCCTCCATCTGAGCACAGCCTTGAACTATTCTCTCCTTTGTCAGTTCCGTTTGAGTGTTCAATTCTTTTGCACTTTATGACAAGGTTTGTCTCCTTCTTTAGTTCCGTTGTTTCATTTGCCCATTTGATTTTCTTCTCTGCTCTATTTTTATTGATGATACCTCTCTAGTACAGTTGGAATTGATAGATAATAAATCTTAATCATAGATGATAATGAAAATACGACATACAGAGCAATGGATAAATTTGAAGGATAGAAATGTACAAATCATAGATCATAGATGATAAGTTGAGTAATCGTTCAGCTTAACAAACTATTTTTAGAGGAGAGTAAAAGGGCCCACAGGCTGTAGATTTCAATAGAATCAGTAGCCGTAGCAAATAAATGACACATGTTCATACCCCTTTTCCCACTTCAGAACTGGTTCATTTGGACCGGACTTTTAAGTAGCTAATATAGTCTAAGCCCAGGTGAAAATTTTAATCGGGCCTGCTAGTAGATGTTCTTCCTCCATCACATTTTTTGTTTGTGTGAGTGTGTTTTTTCTTTTTTTTCTTTTTTTTCGTAGTTGTCAAGTGTTAACCTTTTATTGTTGTTGTTGTGCTCATGTTGCCAATATCGTGGTAGAATTGTTCTACTATCAAAACAAAATGTCACTACATTTGAGGTATTAATCGATCATATATCAAACTAAAGTTAAATAAAACAAAAAAAATATTATATGAAAATTCACTACAACAAAAAACAAGAATATTGTAAAAATGCCTTGAGATATATATATAAATAAATATATATATATATATATCTATATATATATATTCTGTGTTGTTAGACTTTTTTTATTGTGTATGGCCTTTGTGGGTGTAGTTGGTGGATATTCTTGATTTCTAAACAGATAATTGCTAGTTAGTTCAAAAAAGAAAACGTTTGGGTTTTCTCAATCAAAATAATGTCGTTTCGATGCTAAGCATGTAGTGTAAGTCAATTGGTTAACTTAAGACGTTTGTGCACTGCAGGTGCAGCGTAATTGAGAAGATGGTAAAAAATTATTGAATATTTTAAGCGGAGAGAGAGAGAGAGAGAGTAGCCAGCCTACTCGTCTTTCATTTCACCTTTTTGCTTGGAGTTGCCGTTGGGATAAACTTTTAATTCCATTTATATGCTGAATCTTGCTTTCATTAGTGTTTTTTTTTTTTTTTTTTTTTTTTTTTTTGAGAGAGTTCAATCAATGATGATAGGTCTTTATTTGAATTAGTCTTTAACCCGTGCTATGCACAGGAAAGTTTGACAATTTTATTTTAATATATTATACATATTTGTTTTCTTTATTAAGTACTAATAAATCAAAAAATGTTAATTTCATATTAACATGATATAATATTATATATGTTATCTCTAGAGTATATATGAACAAATAAATCAAGGTTAATAGTAACTTGATGGTTATTTCATAGGTTCATATAACAATTTCCACATTAAAATTGCAATAATATAACAACAAAAACTCACATACAAATAAATACGAAAAGAATTTGTTTATGCTTGTATGCTTCCACTTCTCATGGATGGAAATCTTCATTACTGTATCCTGTTACCTCTATATTGTTGTACATTCTATAGAGAAATTGTATTTTGGTATGATGTAGTCTCATTT
The DNA here is from genome assembly GCF_932294415.1 of Quercus robur. Classification (NCBI taxonomy): domain Eukaryota; kingdom Viridiplantae; phylum Streptophyta; class Magnoliopsida; order Fagales; family Fagaceae; genus Quercus; species Quercus robur. The sequence goes on from NC_065539.1 coordinate 15,163,805, forward strand.
TTCACTTCAAGGCAAAGTTAAACATGGCCCCAAAGAGCAACAAAAAGTTGTTTTCAGGTCCTTAGCAGTGTTCTTTCTTTTTCATGGTACCCTAAATACTCCCAAAAGTGCAGCTTATATGCCTTGAAAAAGGAAATAACTTATTAACTTCCTTGACAATAACAAACAATAACAAAAACCTCCCTATGAAAATCTCCACTTAACAAAATAATAATCAATGTCAAAAGATAATAATAATTGAATGGTTTTATTATCAACTACTTGGATTTCTCACCAAGTGTTTTGAAATTTACAAAACAGGAGCAATCGGAAAGAGAAACTATATAGAGAAGTGATTATGTTAGGACTAAGGACATCATAGAATGACTTGTATCATATGGGGGAAGCAATAGCATGCTGTATGCCGTATTTTCATTATTAGCCTAAGTTTATTTTCCTTTGTATGAGAGCTTTCTCATTAATAAGAGTAGGTCTCAGTTCAAGAGTGGCTTAGTTAATCAGACATTTGCTGCTACACTTGGGCACTCCAGCTAGTTTCTATGCATTGTAAGTCATGTGAATATTCAATGTTGCTTCGCTTTTGATGTTGAATTATCATGTTTAAACAACCAAGTTTGGCCCTGCTTTGAATGCTACTTCTTCTCTATTATATCTTCCAGTTGGTTAAATTAAAAGGATACAATTTATTAAACAACAATTTAATTGAAAAAAAAAATAAAAGTAAAGATGAAAGGAAGAATAATATGAGTCCCCTAACATGTGTGAATGTAAAGACAAGATGGTAATTTTGAGCTCAGAGAAACAAACTACAAACTCAAGATGTGTATAGTCTTCATTGCACTTCCTGGTTTCTAACCAAGATTTGAAATGGTGAGAAGTGTATAAACCATCCTTCTTATTGGTTAACCTTTCAACTCTACAATGTTCTAGATTGCCTGAGAATTTATTGGTGTTGAAAGTAAATAATAGGGAAATGTCTAGCAAACCATTTGTGCTGTTACAATGAGTTGGGGTTTTGCTTTGAACCTTTCAAGTCTATGATACTTTTCTAGGTTGGTAGGTCATGCAAGACAGGTTAGCCAAATATTAAGTTACTGGGTTTCCTAAATGCCTTTAGGTGTGATCTATGGAAGAATATAATTCTACTTGATTGGTTGAAGAGTTTCTTTATATACAAACCAGAGGTATTTATATGTAATTTTTTTTTTCTATTAATAATATTTGAATTAATAAGGATGGCAGCACCACAACTTCATCACTATGGCTGCCTAAAATTGATCTTTCTGTTCTTTTGGACTGTTTTGAATGTATCTTATTATGTTGATGTACTTTGTACTTATGCAATCGGTACAATCATAAGTCTTTGTTCTATGATATGTGACGTGCTTATTTTTGAGACATTAGAATGAATCTCTATAGCTGAAATGAAAATGTTTTTATTATTATTAGCAATTGTGAACATATTTTCTATCATTTGGAAGAATATAGTTATGTATCTTGGATATCTTATGGATCCACCAACTTATTAAAATTCTTTGGAGGTAATTTTGATGCCATGGACACCCATTTCATCTCTTTCCTACTTGCATATCTTTCGAAATAAGTAAATTGGATTAGTTCCGATTTCCCAAATAGTTTGCTTGAAGTTTAGTTTGATTATGGTTGATTCAATTACTGTGTTGAGTTTAATTATAGTAATTTTCTAAGAATCTATGGCCTATCTTACTAATTTCACTTCAAGTATTTGATTTGTACAAAACATTGATGTGTGGTTTCTTAATTGTATTACCTTGAAAATTCACCTTGTTATTGGAATACCTAGTATAGAAGTAGGTAAAAAATGGTTATGAGTAAAATATTAATGATTTTATATCCAACATAAACAATGTGCGTGCCTTTTACCATCTTGTACATAAAAATAGTGTGGAGAAGAGGTCACTTATGGAAATTCCAAATTTTTTTATTATTTCTCCTTTTTTTTCCCCTTTTTGTTGATTTTGTTCATGTTGTAACCAATGGTTGGTTTAAAATATCAAGCATTTATAATGTTAATTTTGCATGTTAAAATTGCCCTATTGATAGTATTCATACATATTATTTAATCATTTTAGACAATTTTGTGTTAGTTTGTGAGACTGTACTATTTTTTTATGAGTGTCTTTTTTATTTGTACTATTCATAAATGATTGCTCCTTAAATGCCATTTAAAAATTTCTTATCATGTTTACTAGGCTATGGTAGCGTAAGTTCAGCACTAGTTTCAACTTGGAAGAATTTCCAAACAAGGAGTCAATTATTATAGTTTCTTGTCAAGATTTACTATTTCAATTATGCAAGCATTGTCCACTGTGATACAGAAGTCTTCAAGCTTCAGATAATAATTTTGCTGGTTCCACCGTTCTTAACCTCTTACTGAGCCAGGTAAAACCTTATATCCAAGTAACTCAAGCTTTTAGTTTAAATAAATAAATTTATCTCTAGATGGCTATTCTCCTTAGTGGTTAAACTTTCTAACTTGCATAACATTAATTATCTCTCCCGAAAAATTTTGTTCACCAAGTGTTGACCATTAACACAACATGGAAGCAATATATTAGTTCTCTTATTTCTTATCATTGCTTTTCCTAAATCTACGCTAAGATCATGACTTATGGCGGTAATGTATTGAAGTCATTGATTAGAAACAACAAAATGCGCAAGGAATGCATATATTGGCATATTAGAGAGTTGTCTTTAGATGTTAGCATCAATAAGTTCATCCAAGATTATGCCTTTGATAGCCACTCAACTCCAAACATTAACTTAATTGATCTCACTCACACATACACACATGCCCTATCTGTTTGACTCAACTCCAAACATTAACTTAATTGATCTCACTCTCACATACACACATGCCCTATCTGTTTGACGTAGGTACCTTGTTAGTATTATGGTGTGAACTCTTCTTATAAATTGATGGTCAATTACTCAATCCTAAGCCAAAAATTTTGTAGAAAAGCTTTTCTCTCCAACCACGAGAATATAATTTTCTTTCTTGATAAATGCCACAGGGGTGGAATTGCCATCAGGCCAAACTACCATTGCCCTTGAGATACATCACTTGTCTGTGATAAATAATTATATTAGCAACTTGAATAACCATATATTATTTAAGATGGAGAAAATTTAATATTTGAGAATAAGAAAAAATACCAATTGACATTTTTTGATTCATTAGTCATTATCATTATAGACAGTACTAAGAAAGATGGAGTGACATAGTGGATGCAAGAAGCAATTGATGTCGTTCTTGTTTGTTCCATGCAGTTAGACACACACACACACACATATAGTACTTCCTAGACTTGCTTTACATACCACCAAAGCTGCTCCAAATCCTTGTCATGAGGACTAAACATGTTGTGTGGTAAAATGCAGATAGTGCTTCTTTGAAGTCCATACTTGTAGAGTTTGTGTTATTTCTTATTTCACCTTTTCATTTTCAGCAAAGGTTATTTGGGCTTTTAAAATGAGGCAGACTCAATTATCTTGAAATTAGCAAGATTTTTTTTTTTTTTTTCTAATGGTAATGATTTAGAGGAGGAAGTGAGTTTTATAGACCTCGAAATTTTTTTTCTTTGAACTACATGATTTGTTCTTTAGTGTTTTGTTTTCAAAAAAACTTCCTCCATTCTTGATTTTCTCTTTCTTCTTCTAAGTTTGTAATATTTTTCAGGGACAGTCCTAGATAACCTATCAAATGTCAATATAGTTAAGCATGCATATGAGGATTTTGTGTTGTTAACTGTCTTAGACCTTCGTGTCCAATATAATGTCTTAGATAGATGTTTGTAGCTTTTTGATCCACTGCATGTTTGGCTAACTTTTCGCCTTGGTTGAACTCTTCTCAATCAAAGGTTCAAATGTCAAGATGATGCTACTTTATACTATCCTATGGTGTACCATAAATTTATAAGATATATCCACTTCATATTCAGGTATAACATCCATTTCCAGTAGTTAAATCAAGAAAGGCTCTACGACAATATTGGTTGATTTTTTTGCTTTATATTTCATTATAAACATGTTGACGGGCATGCAAATTGCATCATTTATGACTAGAATTCCTTTTATGCAGACTCAGATATTACACACTTTTTTCTTTTCTTTTTTAATTCAATTGCAATATAATTTTGCTGGGAGTTAGTCCCTTTATGTGAAGAATTGCAATATAATTTTTTAGGTTTGTCTCTCACTCTCTACCCCCTGAGCTTTTGGACCCTGAGTGTTTCATGCTCTTGAATTTTCTATTTGCAGGTTATGCAATGGAAATCTACTTATTTATTACTTGCTAAAATTGTCTTATTTTGCTAGTGAAGTCATTTTAATGCACTAATGTCTTTGACTTAAGATGCCAATTGATTTCGATTAAGAAACAACCTTGGAAGTTGGAATTAAAATCTAAAATGTCCATTTAGAATTGGAAGCAATACAATGAGAACTAAGTACCACTAGTGAAGATTGTTGTTGAAAGGAGGAATACAATTGAAATTGTTATGCCATAGTTGAGAACTTGATTTTCAATTATGATAAGTTGTATTTCTTGATTATTCTTATTAGCTAAAATTTTCAATTACGAACAATGGAAAGGCTAAAACTGTTCTGCCTACAATATGCAGGAGCTCCTCAATGGTTGATGAAATCTTCCATTGAAATTCCCAAGTTGGATGAATTGTCTGATGGTTTAGTTGGGAATTCTCCTACTCAATCAAGGGCATCTAAATTTGCTACCAGAAAATTTATGGTCACTGATTCTATTATGTAAGTAAAGTGATACATGAATCTCTCTCTCTCTCTCTCTCTCTCTCTCTCTCTCTATTTGTGTCTTTGTCTGATTGTCTTTTTCTCATTGACAGTTATGGCAGATCACTTGAGGAATTTGTTGAGCTTTAGAGCTTCGGACTGAAACCGAGCCGTAGTTCCCAAGTAGAGCCATAATTGACTCATGTTTACAGTGGGTCTTAGCATTGGAAAGGAGAAATAATTTTGTATTTATAGGAGTTGGAAAAAACAGAATGAGTCATCTTTAGTTTTTGTTGTAGTTAGATTCTGATTTTTGTCAATTGATAGCCAATTATGATTTTAGACCAGTTGAATTTAAAACTACCTTGATTTTAGTCAATTGATAACTAATGTAGTTATTGTCTATCATGACATAATCATTGTGTGAGAATTGTATTTCAAATGTATGCTATAGTGTAATGTGACCTATCATGCTCCTAGAGCTATAGGAGTTGAAGCAACTTCATAAACATGCTCCAAAATTTTGTATCATGCAGCTTCTAATGAATTTCTATTAAGAGCATCTGCTTCAATGTTAAAGTCTGCAAATATGTAATGTCAGGAAGACTTGAGGTTGCCTCAAGATATGAAGGATGAAGCTCCAAAAGATCACTGAAGAGACTATTTGCTATTTTCAATAAGTTATTGAGGGCATCTAAGTTAAAGGCTGTGATGAATATAAAGCTACTCTAATATTACAAACACTAATGTTAGAGACTTAAAAATAGAATTTGGCGAGTAATTGTGTCAAGGGTGAGCTTTCTTTAGGAGTTGAACCTATTCCAGATGCTACTGGCTCAAAGTGCTTGTAGCATGTCCCTTTCCATTTGTTGTGTGAAGTCTTTGTCAATCACTTTTTATGTGGGAGGAACATGAGTGACTGGTAGCTTGATTAACTGGTACTTTTAGGAGGAACAAATGTTGTTTGAGAGTAGGAAAAGTCAGTGCTTCTTTTGGTGGTTCTACACTCTTCACCTTCTCTTGAATGAGACGGTCCAAAATTCAACAGGATCCAATGGTTAGATTTAAAAATAAACTTTTTGACCATACCCAATTAGGGTTTTGGTCTTAATTGTTGTAAAATGGATTTTTCAATCATTGTGACTTTTTGATTCACTGTTCAAATATTTAGTACTTATTTTTACCCTTTTTGGCTTTGTAATTCATGATTTTGCCCTCTTTCAATTTTTTTGATTTTTTTTGTCTTTGACTTGTCATGTCAATCAAGGCCGGAAAAAATACGGTATCAACATTACCTCACTTGCTGCTAAATTATTATGGGCTAATCGGATTGGATTATTATTACAATCTCATTTTAGAATTAGAGTCTCATGTGGCTCTAACTCACTGATGACTCTAGTTCATGCCTTATTAATGTGCTCACCCAGCTCGTTAATTTTTGCAGTAGATGTTGGAACACCTCCTCCATCTTGTAATCTTGCTCATTTACAATGTCAAGGAAACCAATGCATAGATCTTTTGCCTAAATTGGGTCAAACAACAGCATCGTTCAAGGTAATATAACCAATATTAAAACATATTTAATCCTTGGATGGCTTACCAAAAATAAAACAATAGAGGTAATATAATATTTTTCATAAATTTTGAGTTTTAATATGTGTATAGTAGAAAATGTTTTTGTTTTTTTAATTTAAGATAGAATTCTATTCTAGCCTAATCTTAATGTATGCATGTAAAACTCATTCCTGAAGTTTTGAACTCCGACCTTTGCACCGCTACACCTCACAAGCATTATACTTGTGACCATTATGCTATGGGTGCACGGTTAATAGGTGCATACACCTATTTGCACATCTGTTGAGGAATTTAATTGGTCCTATTGCGTTGGGAAGTAACAAAATATATATATATATATATATTTGTTAACAAGTGCATTCACACATCCATTAAAGAGGAATTTAATAGGACACACTACATTGGGATCCAATTGCATTGCGAAGTAGCAAAAACAAGTAGACAAAGTTTTTGCTAACAAGTGCATTCACATATCTATTAGGAATTTAATAAGGGCCTATTTGGTTTGCTGAAGACTCAAAACCCAGTTCTTAAAACTCAATTCTCATGAGTCAAACTTCTAACTCATATCTCATATCTCATATCTCATTCTCTATTTTTCTCTTAGCTTACTCAACAATGCATTTGGCTCAAATGTTTGGTTTTAGTTTTCATTTTAAGTGGCTATTTGGGAAACAGTTTATTTAGCTGAAACTGAAAATTTTTTGTTGAAAGTACTGTAAATAAAGCTAAAAGGTAGTTGAAATAGTACAATAGAGCTTATAAATAGTATCAAAAAGTACAATAAAACTCATGAATAGTCGCAAAAATAAACTGAATAGTAAAAAAAACTGACTTTTTAAACCGTGGCAAAAGCACAATTAAACTCAAGTTTAACTTCACAATTAAACTCAAGTAAGGGTCATCAAATAGCCCATGACCCATGAGCTGGCCCAGTAGCCCGCTAGCCCACCAGGCTAATGGGCAGCCCAGCCCGGTAATATTGAAGCCTGTGGGCAGCCCAGTAGCCTAATGGGACAGGCTATGGGTTGATTTCTTTACCCATGGGCGCCCGGTGGGTTGGCCCGTTAGCCCAGCCCAGTAGCCCGACCCGTTAGCCTGACTCATTGCCCAAAATTTATAACAAAATAATTTGGGGGTTGGGTGGGTGAGGGATTGAACTTTAGACATTATAAAAACTCAAAGACCACACACCTAACCACTAAATACTTGGAATGATTGTGATACAATATGCATAATAAATATATATTTTGGTATTAGTTTAGTAGCTTTGATTTTTAAAACAAAGTTACTAAGATGACTGTTGCCCTACCTCTGTGCCTCTGGAAAGAAAGTCATTCTTTCCTTTGATAAATTCCAATTCTTTCCTTACAAGTTACAATTATAGTAGAAATTCCTAAAAAAAAAATAAATGCTTACCGTTGGTTGGAAGAAATTCTTTCCTTAATGAGTTGATATTTGATTCTTCATATATTTCCTTTAAGAATTGATATTTTATTCTTCAAATATTTCCTTTAAGGGTCGATATTTAATTCAATGTACTTATTTATTCTTATCAATAAAAGTTAATTAATCTTATTTTAGTACCTTTTTAAGAGGTATGTCTTAGTATTTTTTTTAATAGAATATTTTTAGTAGATTTAATTGTTCAATTTGATAGTTTGTAATAATATATAATTATAATTTTTTTGGTTAAATTTTTATAACCCCATTGAAGACCTGTTAAAAATGCCCATGAGTAGCCCATTAAACCCACCTCACTAGCCCAGCCCACTAAAGCCCAAATGGGCATTGCCCATGGGTAGGGCCATGGGCTAGGGTTTTTCCATCCAGCCCGGCCCGACCCAGCCCATTGACTAGTCAACAGCCCGTTAAGCCCAGCTCATTAGACCCATGGGCCAAGTAAAAGCGGGTCGGGCCAGCCCGGCCCGGCCCATTGACGAGGCCTAAACTCAAGTTTAACTCAAAAGTTGTGGAGCCCACAAATCAGAACTGTAACAGTACCAGAAAAGTCCACCCGCGAAGTTTTCTCTCCGCACTCCTCTTTCATTTTTCTCTCTGAAATTGTCATCTTCCTCTTAATTTCTCTCCCCCAAAAGAAAGAAGCTAATGGTCACCACAAATCAAAACCCTCTTAAACATACAAACATAAACCCATAGAGGAAGAGAGAGAAATAGCCACTACATCTCAGATCCAAACCCACCACAGCCACACCACAAATCTGAACCCCACATCCAAAACCACATCTCAAAAATCCAAACCCCACAACCACATTTCAAGTCTGAACTGTACGCCAATAGATTAGATCAGAGGCTTGAAATCACCATTAAAATACCATACCAACCCAAAATAAAACCCACAAATACTAAAACAAATAAACCTATAGAAAGCACCAGACAAACCCAAAAAAAAAAAAAAAAAACCACAGATCTTGAAAGAAGAAATAATGAAAGAGAGAAAGAAACAAGACAAAGTTGAGAAAAGAAATGGGTGAAGAAAAAAAGAAAGAGAAAAAGAGAGCAGAAGAATCTAGCACAAACTCGAAAAATACTTTATTAATAAAAACAATTACACAGCATCATATCTTCGTGGAGGCTTCTGGGTTTTGGCTAGAGTTGTTGGGTTTCAGATGCTCTTGCTGATAGCTACTCATCTTCGGATGCAAAAGAAGAAATGAGAAGAGGAATGAGAGGAGGAAAGTGAAAAACCAATGAAATGGGTATACTCTGGTAGGTGTGGGTTCAGATAATGTAATAGAGAAACAAATGAGAAGGAAGAAAAAGGGGAGAGACGCTGGGAGTGGATGAGGTGGTCTGATTTGATAGAGACACAACATGACAATAGGTCCCACATAAGTCCAAAAATCTACAACAATATCCCAATAACACAGTTAGAGCATCTCCAACAGCTTCTCCAAATTTTTGTACTGCTTGGAAAATGAACAGTGACATTTAGCTTTTACCTACCAATTTTTTCAAATACACTTCCAACAGATTCTCTATCTCATTTAAATATTATTTTTTCATTCATTATTTATTCTTTTTTTAACAACTACACATCTTCCAACATTTCTTTATACAACACATCATTATTATAATAGAAAAAATGTATTTGAAGAATGAACAGTAGCCCATCAGACTTGATGGGCTACTGTTCATTAGCCAAAAAAAAATTCATGTTTGCTGAAGCTGTTGGAGCATCTCCAGTGCACCTCATTCTCCAAATTTTAGCTACTAGAGCCGGATGCCCAAACCGTTAGAGATGCTCTTATGAAAACCGAAAGAAAAAATTAAATGGAACACATAATTTAGAGGTGGGACCCACGAATTTTAAGATTTGATGGATGAAAACAAAGTTTTGAGTTAGGATTTTGGCTAAACCAAACACCCTAGCTGCGTTGGAAAGCAACAAAAAAACAAATAAACAAAGGGTATTGTTACAAGTTCTAATGGGCATTGGTTTACTATGCCCCCTTTTTTTTTTTTAATTATTATTATTATGTTAAGAATTAATAATTGCTTAATTATTAGTTGTAGTGCACATTTTTCCAAGAAAAAAAATACACTTGTTAAAGATTTATTGGTTTACATATACAAATTCATTTTGGTTGTGTATTTTTTTTGGATATACATGCACATTTGAGTTTATTTTTTGAAAAATATATAAAAAATTATTTAATAAAGCATTAAATTCACATTAATCATTATCCTTAAGACATTCGTTAATAAAATGTCTAAACAAATAATTCTTTGACTAACTAATGTGCGACTCCTCAAAATATTTCTTAAGGCACTCGATAGTTGGTTCCATAAACAAATACATCTTTAACTAATTGATGTAAGACCCCCCCCCCCCCCCCCCCCCAAAAAAAACTGATCGATTACACTAAAAAAAAAAAAAAATTCAACTTTATCAAATTCCTTGGGACACTTTTTAACCAGACCCATAATTAAATACTTTTTTAATTAAAAGTTGTGCGACTATCCAACAAAAACTAATCAATTGCAACCAATAAAAAAAGAAAATCAAACTTAATAAATGCACTTGGACACTTATTAACTGGACTTTAATAAAAATAATGTTTGTGGTAAACTCAAGTCTCAAGTGAAAGAGATATTGCAATTATTACAACTAGCCCCCTTAGCAAATTTTGGGGGAAAAAAAAAGTTAGTATACTTATATACCAAGTTAGCATTACTCAATAAATAAAAGAAAAGTTGATGTAATTCATATTTTTTCATGGAATTTTTAAGAAATTACTTTTTTTATTGTATTTAGTTGCGACCTTAAAAGTAAATCATAAAACATTAGATGTTGTTTGGTTTGTATTGAAAATCATTAATATATCTTATTATTTCAAACAATTATATAAATAAAAACTTTTATTCACAAAACTGTCCCCAAATAGCTAGTGAAAAACTACCAATTTTTGGGGCCATATTGGAGCCTTAAATTGATAAGCAACTCGCAATTTTGAAACTAACACAAAAGAATTAAGTATAAAAACAATTGGTTTGAGCGAAAAATACCATTTGAAAAAAAGTTCATGGTCGAGTAATAGATGGTCAATGGCAATTAATAGATGGAAAGTGAAATGAGGAAAATTATTAGATACTCTCGGAGTACCATAAATGTATACTTCCTACTCTCATATGAATGATAGGTCCCACCATGAATTTAATTAGTAGGATCCACCATTCATATGGGAGGAAGGAGTACACATTTATGGTATTTTGAGAGTATATAATAATTTCTCGTGAAATGATAGGGGGAGGGGACAAAAGGAGTAATTATCGATGGGAGATTTTTTTTTTTTTTTTTGAGAGAAACTATCGATGGGAGAATTTGTTTTTGTGATGTGTAGTTTATTTTGCGTTGGTCTATTGAGTATATGTAATGTTCCTAAAAAATGTATTTTTGCTCTTCAAAAACAGAAAATATTTGATGCTCTAATGAGTTTGCTTTTCATTGACTTGCATTTTTTGAAATACCAAGAACAAAAAGATATGAACAGTTTCCAACTAAAAAATATGAAACATAAGAAGATAAATAAACTATTCTTTCAGCAATAAAACAAAAACAACTACTTTAATCAGAAATTATCTACTGCAAACCACCTTCAAATCAAGAAAGGCCAGTACAAATTAAGCTATAGTTACTCTTTTATCAACTAGTTTGTGTTAACTTAATATTTATGCCTTTAATTTATAAAATTTGTTTAAAAATATATGAATATTAATAAAAATATAAAAATAAAATAATCTTCTCAAAACGATACTTTATATTAAAGGTTATGACTTTCAATAACATTATTAGTTAGTTTTTTTTTAAAAAAAATTATGAAATACAAAATGAGTGTTTGTTTCTTTATACTTTAGTGCGTTTGGAATCTTTGGATGTGTTTTATTTTTTGTTTATTTGTTTGAAGTACTACAAAAAAAGGAAGTGGATTTATTTTTTGGGTGAAGCCCGGGCCCACCAAAATAAGCCCCAAAACCATTTTTTAAGAGGTGTGGTGGGAGCTTTTGGGTTTATTTTGGGAAGCTCCGCATTTAAATTTTTTTTTTTTTTTTTTAATTCCTTCCTTTACCATAACACTTTTAGAAATTAAGTTGATTTTGACTAAAAAAATTGGTGCTCTGGACCAAAGCCTTCCCGTCGACTAAATAGTAAATACTAAATACAAGATGGAGGTGTTTGCGCAACCTCCTGAAGATAAAAATAAGCTTGTTTTGATTTTGACTATATTGTAAGCAAGTTTTTTTTTTTTTTTTTTTTTTTTTTTTTTTTTTTTTTTTTTTTTTTTTCTGCTAATAAACAATAGTAGACTATATTGTACTTACAAAAAGGGAAACTTTAAATCTGTATCTAAAAAATAAGTTAGCTTAATTTATAAATTAAGATGTAACATACACACCTAACACTGTTAAAGAGGAGGAGATGATGAAGGAATGAAAAAGAAGGAATGAAGTGGAATAAAAAGGAATTTTAAAGAATATTCCTTCAATTTTTTGTAACATGACAGATGCGTTGAATCATAAAAGCATTCACTCTCGGCTTTGTATGTTTAGTTTGTTATCTAAATTTTCACGTCAATTTTTAACCAACACCCTATCTCCTATTCTCTATTTTGCAATACATCCTTATTAAAATAATTTTATTTATTTTTCCTTTCCCACATACAAAGAGATTAGAGATAAAACTTTTTTTTTTTTTTCAGAGAAATGAAATTGAACAAATATGAGAGAGCCCAACCCTTGCACAAATTAAAACCCCATAAATAATCTACATTCGTGAATGATATTTTCTCATATTTTTGTCAAATTTGGAAGCCCATAAGCCAGATTTGTTAATTTTGGTAAAAGGGTTTGCCGAAAATTCCCTGACAATAACCACTGCAGCACCCCACAATAGCAATGCCAACGAATTTGCCAACATTGAACCCCACGACGCCCACCCACACCCATAGCGCGGTCGATCCGTGAGACGGTGAGAGATCTGAGTGCGAAATAGGGAAAGATTTTGAGATTGATTTTTGTTCTTGAGAGAGAGAGAGTGTGTGTGCGTGGGTGTGTGTGAAGAGATTGTTATTTTAAAAAGAGTAGAATAAAATAATTAGGTTTAATATTATATAGACTTGCTCTAGTTTTGTTTTGTTTTGCACTACAAAAAACGCGGGCTATAGTTAAGACAATTGTAACAATTGTAACAAGTTGTAAAATTTTGAACAATGATTCATACAAGTCTTTAACAACAGAATTGGTCATTTTAGAGAAAAATCTAATTTTGAAGACAAGATGTGATTCTGATGTTAATGGTGTTGGACTTGGACTTGAACCCCAAAATTTAGTAATTTCTAGAGTCACCGGTGGGTTGGCAATGGCCACAGAGGTCTCTCTCATCTCTTGCCCACAACTAATTAAAAAAACCAGTTAGTTACCTAACTTAAAAGTTCCCTTCCCATGACCACTATAATAAAATACTATACAACTCTACTAAAATAGATTAATCTATATCTATATATTACTAAAAGTTGAACGTATCATTAAATATTGATATGCTCACATTGAGGTATATCAGTAGTCACGTCATCGTTTTTTGTTTTCAATTTTTCTTATATATATATTTTTCAAAACATTTTATCATTTAAGGTGACTTAAAAACTCCATTATTTAAAAATTAAAATATCTTTTAACCATTATTTTTATTATTATTTTTCCAAAAATCTTCCTCCCTTTTACCTCTTCATCTCCCTACTACTTTCTACCTTAATATCATTATTTCTCTACCTTTTTATTTTCCGTTATTTTGACTCTTCTTATTCTAAACATATTACTATAAATTTGACATTTTCTTTTTCATTCTATGCATAGTTTTCTCACACAAAAAAGGTTACTTATCTCTCTCTCTCTCTCAATTTGTTTTTCTTTTTTTGTTTATTTTTTTTATTGCATCAATTCTTCAGGTTGATGAATTTTTGTGTTAATTAAAATTCTACTTTGGGTTGATGCAATTTAGTTTTGTCTTTTAAGTTGTTATCTTTTATATTCTCTTTGATTAAATATTATCCTACTGCATTATACATATAGTATATAATAATATAATGTTATTATATTACATAGAATGACTTGGATAATTTGATGTTTATTGTTATATTTTATTTTTACTCTTTTTTCCTCCCATCTTATTTTATTCAACATTTAAATCTAGTCTCATTCTCCATACTATTAAATTATGCAGCACAAATCAATAAAATGGCTAAACACAAACCTACCTTCCTTTAACATTCATCTATATTAATTTATATTTTTTTTTTCAAAAAAAAAAACTTTAGTTTAGATATTTATAAGTAAAAAAATGAAATAATGATTCATGAATAATAAAAAAAAAAAAAAAATTATCTATACATATTTATCTTGTGCGGTTGTAACTTTACATATAATTTTGCATTTATATATTCATCTACTTTAACTTAGATGTTTATAACTTAATAATGAAATCTATAAACAAGGTAATAAAAACAATTATATTTCTACAAATCAAAAGGTCAATTTTTTTTTTTCAAAAAAAGGCCTTTTACATTTCCTAGGAATTATTTTTAAAAATTTTTTTAATAAAAATTTTGACATTCCACTAACCTAACCACTTCAAACATTAAAAATAAAATTTAAGGCTCATTATTACTTCCGTTAATATATTATGGATATCTTAATTGATTGAGACCAAACTAGAGAAATGCCTTTCATATTTCCTTGAAAATTCAAAAGGAAAAAAAAAAAAAAAAAAAACCCCTTTGACATACCACTAGCGTAACTACATCTATACCTATTTAAGCCATCCATGATATCTATTTCTTATTGATAACCATAAAATTTACAACTTGCAAGGGAACATACAAAATAATAACGAATAAATGAAGGAAGAAAAAAAGAAATGAAATCAAATATCAATTAATAACCGTTATTTGGAAAATAAAAAGGTGGTCAAGAGGAGTAAGAAATAAAATAGAGATGGCTATACAGTGGACATTGAAAACTTTATAGTGCAATAGAATCAACCATTACATTCACTTAATTAAATCAATAATCAACAATTAAATATAATTATCATAACTAAAAATGAGATGTTCTTCAGTAATTTAGAAATTATATTAGAAATAAAGTTGGAAAATTTTATAATCTCATTTTTTTTTTTTTTTTTTTACATTTCATTTAACCTTATATATATATATATATATATGATATTGCACAGAATCAGTAGGTTGAACGCTCCAGTTTCGATGGGCTATTGGTAGCTGTGGAAGGCCTACAAAAATGAACACGCAATCAAAAAGAGGACTGGAGTAGACTGGCCAAACACCCTCCGATGGCTAAGTTAGTTCTAACAAGAATAGAGTTCAAACTTTTTGGGAGTCAAGTGTCCGAATGTACTTACCTTTGTTTGGTTCAGACCGGTCCTTTATATAGAAGCCCTAGGGATGGTTATTTACCCAGTAACTTCTCCAAGATTCATGGAAGCCAATGAGTCCGAACATAACTTCCTCAACGGCTACAGAAGTTGCAACCGCTAACGGAAGTTAACTATTCGAGGAATTTATGGCGATAATCATGGGTTTAGTAACCGTTCCAAAGTGTTGAAAGTTTCCTAAGTGTTGCACGTTCATCCGTCCATTGTATGGACGATTTGGTCGTCTCTGGACATCTGATCATCGTCCATGGACGACCTCGTTATCGTCCATGGAATACTTCATCGTTCATGAGCGACATTCTCGTCCATGAACATCTTTCTCCTCCTTGGGTGATTCCTGATCCTGTTTGCTCTCTTGGTCCTGGATGATCCTTATGGACGAATTGGAGGTGAACTAATTTTTCGCTATCCCATCAATATATATATATATATATATATAATCATAATCTTCATACACCATGACTTAAAAAAATCTAATGAATAGTTCTTCCTCTTATTTAATGTTTATGTTATACAAATCATCAACCAATAAATATATGATAATGGTAAAAAAAACGTTATACACAAAATTATGAAAAATATGATAAAACTATTTTTTTTTTTTTTTTAATAAAAAGAAACTCTTTATAAATCTAGGGACGAAAATAATATTTTACCTAAAAAATTATCACGCGTAACATGCAAGTCTGCTACTGGATTATATAATACTTGCCTACACATTCACAAAATTAAGCTGGGGTTCAATGTTAAAGAATAAAGACCTTAATTTTAAGGCATTAATCCAAAAGACAAACTCAATCAGAGTCATTGAGTCCACATTCCAATATGAGCCACTCCATCACTTATCCACACCTTCATGCAAATCAAAATCAACATCACCACGTACCGCTCAGCTTTAATAGCTCTATATAAAAGCAAACACAACCCCCACCCTCTAACTATCTCTCTCGTCTTTGCTAATAAATCCTCAACGTCAACTTCAACCGCCACAAAGTCCACAAGAACAACTAACACCACAGAAAAGCTAGAGAGAATTACTAAAGGTTTCATTTTGATCCCAACCCATTCTTCATCTTCTTCTTATTCATCTGGGTCTCTTTGTTTTGTTCCAAAGAAGATAATGGTTGTGATTGATCAGCACGTACTCTGGACCTTCTTTGCCTCCCTCTTCGGCTTCGTTCTTCTCTATATTATTCGTCCTAATAACAATGCTAACAACAGGAAGCTAAAGAAGAAGAATTCTCCACAACAACGTGTCGACAACAACAGCTTCACCGATGGAGAGTTCCGCCACGTTAATGGCTGCGACTCCGTCACCGACGTCATCGTCGTTGGTGCTGGTGTTGCAGGTGCCGCCCTTGCTTACACTCTCGGCAAGGTACATTTTCAAAACAAAGTCCTCAGTTTCTTCACAATTTTTTTTTTTTTTCAGTTATGAGATCCTTTTTCTAACGGTGACTTGTAACTTAAATAATTGTAACTTGTACTTGAGTAATTAGAGAATTCTGGAAAGTGTTTATTTGTCATGTCTCTTACATAAATTATATATTATATTATTATTTTTCCTTGCTAAAAAATCTGTTATGAAATTCTGGAGTGGTGGCTGCGTGTGGAAGCAAATGACGCAAGTGCAATTCTCATGGGAAAGAAATTGTTTGGTTTGGTAGGTGGGGATATGAGGTTAACTGAACGCAAGTGCAATCCTTAAATGTGTTTTAAGATGTATTAAGTAGTGGAGTTTTGAGTCAATTTTGTTGGCTTGCACACGCATCATTGTGTGTAACTCCACATGATTAACTAGCACAGGCAGAATTTGGTCCACAAATTTAGATACAGTTTGGTTTCACTTTCTCACCATGCATGCTGCAATTTTTCCCACTATGACCATTCAGCCTAAAATGTTCTTCATGTTACTTGTTTTGTTACCAATTGCAGGATGGAAGACGAGTTCATGTGATCGAAAGAGACTTGACAGAGCCAGACCGAATTGTTGGTGAACTGCTGCAGCCTGGTGGATACCTGAAATTAGTTGAATTGGGCCTTGAAGGTATGTATCAAAGTTAACATCCTAATTCTAGTTTACAAATATCCTTCAAATACATTGAATGGAAAATCATTAGAATAATTGTTGGACATGGTTTTTAGAACTACTTCTGTTTCAATAAAGAATTTGTTAGCCTTTTGTATGTGAAATGTGACACAATTGCACTTTGACATCAGATTGCATGGAGGAAATTGATGCTCAGCGTGTGCTTGGATACGCTCTCTTCAAGGAAGGGAAAAATACGAAATTGTCTTATCCTTTGGAAAAATTTCATTCAGATGTGTCCGGGAGGAGCTTCCACAATGGACGTTTCATTCAAAGGATGAGAGAAAAAGCCGCTACTCTTTCCAAGTATACTTTCTTGCCTTTTTATAGATTCACTGTATCACAGTTTATTTTCTTGTTAAAATTTGCCATTTTATATTTTCTTGTCCTTTTTCATGATCAATCTTCTGTTCAGTGTGAAATTGGAGCAAGGTACAGTAACATCCCTGCTTGAAGAAAATGGGACTATCAGGGGGGTTCAATACAAAACAAAGGATGGCCAAGAACACACAGCTTATGCTCCTCTTACAATTGTGTGTGATGGTTGCTTCTCAAATCTGCGCCGCGCTCTTTGCAACCCCAAGGTGAAGTTGCCATCTTGAAACTTAACAGTTTGTTTGGTGTTATTCGATGAATTGGAAAATTGCCTATGGCTATATAGGGAGTAATATGTATCTATTGCTTCTTGCAGTTGGCATTTGCACTCATGCTTTCTACTGAGGCTAACTGATAGTACAATTTTATTTTTGTTTAACAGGTAGACGTGCCCTCTTGTTTTGTGGGTTTAGTCTTGGAAAACTGTCAACTTCCATTTGCAAATCATGGGCATGTTATTTTAGCAGACCCTTCTCCCATCTTGTTTTATCCCATCAGTGGTACAGAGGTTCGCTGTTTGGTTGATGTACCTGGTCAGAAATTACCATCCATTGCTAATGGCGAAATGGCCAAATATTTGAAAACAATGGTGGCTCCACAGGTACTTATTCTGTTCAGTATATGATCTTAGATTATCAAGTCCATAGCCCAATTGCATTGGCAATACTTATGTGTTCTTTATTTTTCATCTTTGTTTCACTTTGGCTTTCAAAGCAACATATATGTCCTGCCCCTTAATCAAGAGAATTTATGTTGCAGATTCCACCTGAGCTTCATGAAGCCTTCGTGTCAGCAATCGATAAAGGAAACATTAGAACTATGCCAAACAGAAGCATGCCAGCAGATCCACATCCTACTCCTGGAGCCCTTTTAATGGGTGATGCTTTCAACATGCGTCATCCTTTAACTGGTGGTGGAATGACTGTGGCCCTATCTGATATTGTTATACTTCGAGATCTTCTTAAGACATTGCGTGACCTAAATGATGCAGCTTCATTGTCCAGATATCTTGAATCCTTTTACACCTTGCGCAAGGTATGCTTTCTAGAAAGCAAGAGTATAATCGTGAAATGTACAAGGGGCAGATATGAATTTCTGATTGTGTGTGTTGCAAATAGAATTGAATCGCAAAGTGCCAGAGATCGTTATTAAAAGAAAGGGTGAGCTGTTGTTTTTTCAGAATTTCATATTAGTGAATGGTAAAAAACAGTCAAGATGATATTTTGGAGAGATGTGATTTCGGGATTGCTTTCTTCTGTGATCATCTTTGGCTCCAAAATTGTTGGAAATCAAGGAGCCTTTTTATGTCCAGGGATTGTTATGTTTCACATTGTATAACTTGTTGTATGATATGGTCTTTATTGCAGCCAGTGGCGTCTACAATAAATACTCTGGCAGGTGCCCTCTATAAGGTGTTTTCTGCTTCACCTGATCAGGCAAGGAAGGAGATGCGCCAAGCATGCTTTGACTATTTAAGCCTGGGAGGAATATTTTCTACAGGACCGGTTGCTTTGCTCTCTGGTCTGAACCCTCGTCCATTAAGTTTAGTTCTACATTTCTTTGCTGTGGCGATTTATGGTGTTGGTCGCCTGCTACTACCATTTCCTTCACCTCAACGCTTGTGGATTGGAGCTAGATTGATTTGGGTACGTATATCCTATTCTCTTTGTATGATTGTTGTAGAATGCTGAGTCATGCAGATAGTTTTTCTTCTCTTCTATGTTCCTTTAAGTTATTGTTGTTCTGTTTTAAAGCCTCCAATCTGTTTTATGACACCTACCACGTTGAACCGTTTACTCAAAACATATGCTATTTTTATTGTTTTTTTCTTTTATGTCATTTTGTCCATATAGTATATTTCTTCAATAATTCTTATTGAACAACTTTGTCTTTTCCAGGGTGCAGCAGGTATAATATTTCCCATCATCAAGGCAGAAGGAGTGAGGCAGATGTTCTTCCCTGCAACTGTTCCGGCATATTATAGAGCTCCTAGTGTTAAGTCAGATATTTAGAAGAATATGGCAAAGATCTGTTTAGGTTTGAATTTTTTGTAGTAAAGCAAACCAGCTTGCATTATGTAGTGAAGACGGGAAGATTTGTATGCTTGAGCCCTCCGTTAGAGTTCATAAGATTTGAATTCTTAAGCCCTCCATTAGAGTACATAAAATTTGTATGCTAGAGCCTCCACTTGAGGGCATAGTACAATCATTTATTTGTTCAGACCACTACTAAGGGCATCCACAGCCCCGAAACTAAAAATTTAGCTATTTTGCATTACAAAACGTTATTTTATCTATTTTACCTACTCACTTTACAAAACATACTATAGCAGTATATCTATTTTAGCTTTCAACACAATAAAATAATATAAACATCATAATAAAATAATATATCCATTACAATAAAATCATATATTCACTACAATAAACAACAATCACAACTACCCGCAACCACAACTGCTACTGCTACCACTACCACCGCTGCCATCGACTCTTCTACCGCCACTATAATTGCTGCCGCTGCTACTACTGCCGCCGCCACATGATAGCAAATAATAATCTAATGTTAACAAATGTAAACACTAGAAGAAAAAAAAAATGTAAACTTCCTTGCATACAGAAAATTCTCAAACTAACATTTATATCAAAACTTAAAATACTTAGAAGTATAACAATAGAACATGATTATGCATAAATACTTAATTTGACATGTAGCTTAATCTCACTGATAAAGAAAACAACAAATTCATTTTTGAGCATCTCAAAACCAAACTAACAATTTCTCATTAAAATAAAATCAACAAACAGAAAATTAGTAAGAAGCAAAAATAGAAACAAAAAAAATTGTAGCCTTCCCTACACACAGAAAATTCCCAAACTAACATTTAAAAACAAAAACATAAATTCCTACCAACAAAAAAATTCCCAATACATTCCAATCCTCAACTCACAACTCACAACAAATATTATATGAGTCAAAACTGAGTAACTCACAACTCATTGAAATAAGGCATGAAGCAAAAAAATAAAAATAAGGTAGTAAGCAAGTTTCAAATCCAAATCAAAACAAATGGATGCTCTAAATTTACTGCTATATTCTATCCATTCATCAATTCAACTTACAAAAGCATGGATAAGCTTGTTGAGATCAAATGACAGAAATTTTCATTGAACAAGAATAGCAAAAAAATTATTGCATCTAAAATTTATTTATTCTATATTTATAGATACACATACCCAAATCAAAAATCCCAAGCATGAAGAAGACAAAGACAACTTACCTGAAGGCGAGTCGGGTCAGAGGCGTCGATCGGCGATGGCGGCAGCGGGACAGAGAGGTGAGAGTTTAGAGATGAGAGTTTCAGAGTTTAGAGCATCAGAGAAGTGGATTGGTAGCATGGGTCTGATGCAGATTGGCGGCGTGGGCCTGAGGCTAATCGATGACTTGGGAGTTTGAAGAAGTGGGTCTGCTGGTGGGTCGGTGACGTCGAGCTTCGGTGGTTTGGTGGGCGGTGCCAACGAGGATCGAGTTGGGTCGGCGTTGATGAGATAGAGAGGTGAGAGTTTGAGAGTGAGCTTGAGAGAATTTTGAGAGAAGGTGAGAGTTTGAGAGAGTGAGTCTGAGAGAGGCACAGTCGGGAGAATAAAAGAATAAAAAAAAATAAATAAACAAACATATATTATTTTAATCCGGCTGAGAGTAATTTTTTTTTTTTTTTTTTTAGCTCTCGGCTATAGTGTACATCCATATATAGTTGTGCACTGTAGCAATGAAGGTAAAAATTTTACCTATAGCTTCACTACTATAGTATGTATTTTTATGTTTTGGTGAAGCTAAAATAGTTATATAGCTATTTAGCTTCACTGCTGTGAGTGCACTAAGATGTGTTTTATTGGGTGAACAATACTTCTGTTCCAACCCAAAACATGTATTTCTCCTTAACATTTAAGAATATTTTTTGAATGGAAGAAGTTCCTGTTTCTTTTGATTTTTTGGCGAGACATTCTTGGGTTATTTACATTGCCTATAAGTCTATTCCTAGACACCCTCCAAAGTCCAAACCAAATAGTCAAATGTTGCTTAAATATTTGTAGTCTTGCACTCTCAAAATGTGCTTTATATTGGATATCAATGACAACGACAATAGCACCAACTGGAAGGTAGATGTAGGGATGGCAATTTTTCCCCACCCCGCTTAACCCGCCCCTTCCCGCTTTGCCCTGCGCAGGTTTTCCCCACCTCGCCTGGTGGGGCGGGGATGGGGCAAGATTTTAGCCCTGTACCACCAGGCGAGGTGGGGATGGGTTTAAACTATTTAGACCTGCCCCGCCCCGCCCCGCCCCGCCCCGCCCCACATTGTTAAGGGTTATAATTGTAAATTTTTCATACCCTAAAACCCTACTATTAAATAAACATATCAATATTAGCTTATTTTATTCTACCCAATGTAGTTCTCTGCCTTTATTTTGTTATGTGTTATACTATGAGTTTTTATTTTTTATTTATTTTTTATGATTGTCTTATTAAACACTTAGATATATTATTTAATTTTTTCTAAAAATTGATTTGATTTGATGGGATAAATTTAGTTGTAATTTCAAGTATATTTTTATTAATGAAATAGGTTTCATTAAAAAATTGTACTAGTTGTAAGGCAAATTAACAAAAAGTAGAGTTTTATGGGGTGTGGGGGGGCTTCGCGGGGCCCCAAGGGGTGGGGATGGGGTGAGAAAATTTTCCTGGTAATGCGGGACGAGACGGGGAGGGGGCAAAACTTTGCGGGGTGGGAATGAAGTCCCCATCCTTCGGCCCCGCCCCACCCCATTGCCATCCCTAGGTAGATGGTTTAAATAGGCCACAAATTAGGTTTATAGTAAATAAAACAATAGGTTTTAGTAATTAGATATTTTTCATAATTTTTAAGGTTTAATCGGTTTATAGTAAATAATGCTTTTGCTAATACTTAATAGGTACATTCACCTATTTGCACATCTATTAAGGAGGAATTTACAATTTAGTAAGCCTCGTTGTATTGGAATGCAACGAAAACAAATAAACAATGGGTATTGTTAACAAGTGCTTGAGGGCATTGGTTTGTTATGTCCATTTTGTAATTATGTTAAGAATTAATAAATCCTTAATTATTAGTTACTGTGAAGGAACTCTCCCTTAGAAGGTATTGTCCTCTCCCTTAGAAAGTATTGTCTGCTTTGGGTAAAGACCTTAACGGATTTACTCAATCCCACATTGGGGAGAGACGCCTCACACCCGTAGCATATAAGCATGAGCTCACATGTGAGGTGTACCACTCATGTGATCATGTGAGCTCATGCTTATATGCTGCAGGTGGGAGGCGTCTCGCTGTGGGTGGGAGGCGTCTCTCTCCAATGTGGGATTGAGCAAATCCATGAGGGTTTTCACCCAAAGTAGACAATACCTTCTAAGGGAGAGGTTCGTCCCTCCATAGTTATAATGCACATTTTTGAAGAAAAAAAAAAATACACTTGTTAATGATTTATTGATTTACACGTATAAATTCATTTTGGTTATATGTTTTTTTTTTTGGATATTTGTGCACAATTTGACTATACTTTTTGAAAAAAAAATTTAAAAATTATTTAATAAAACATTAAATGTACATTAACCATTAACATTCATTAACAAAAACCCTAAACAAATAATTCTTTTGACTAACTAATATGTGACTCCTCAAAATATGCATTAAGGTACTCGTTAGCTAGATCCACTAAGAAACACTTATTTAACTGACTTATGTACGAATCCTCAAAAAAAGAAAAATGAAAAAAAGAAGCTAATTGATTACAATAAAAATTTCAATTTTAACAAAATTCCTTGAGGCACTAGTTAACTGAATCCATAAAAATAAATAAATAAATAAATAACCTCTTCAATTAAAAGTTGTGTGATTACCAAACAAAAAAGTTGATCAATTGCAAAAATAAAAAATAAAAAATATCTCAAATTTAATCAATGCACTTCTACACTCATTAACTAAACCCTAATATTATATATATAATGCGTAGTATTTATTGTTGTTACGCTCCAGTTGAGCTATATCAGTGGCCACATTACCTACTTATTTTCAACCATTTTTCTCTTATTTTTTTACTATTCTTCTTTCTATTGATTTTGTACTCTACTGTTACATTTCCTCAAACCTTTTCATTTCCTCACTACTCTTAACCTTAATATAACTCTTCCTTTATCCCTTCATCTTCCTTTTATTTTCCTTTTATTTTGACTCTTCTTATCCCCATCCTCTTACTATAAATTTCCTATTCTCTCTCATTCTATACATATTTTCCGATACAAAAAAGGTTATTACACACACACACACACACACACACACACTCTCTCTCTCTCTCTCTCTCTCTCTCTCTCTCTCTCTCTCTCTCTCATTTTTTTTTTGTGGATTTTTTTTTTCATTTTTATATAGTATATAAGAATATAATGTTATTATATAGCATAACTTGGATAATTTGGTGTGACTATAATCACATTTTGGGCTTTGCTCATCATCTTTCTTCTTTTATCTTTCTATTTTCTCACTTACATGAATGGGCCATTAATTTCAATTTTTTGTATATTTTGCTCAAATTTGATAGTGTTAGTGAAAGTTTCATTAGTTTATTATGTTTAATGCAGATTAGAATTGTATGGGCATTGAAAGTATAAATGGAGGCGCATACACCTTTATGTTTTTTTTTGGAAAACAATGTTCAGTGAAAATATAGTGTAAATGTAATAAATTCAAATATAAGGGTACCCTTTTTGAGGTTTACTTTTCCTCAAGGTGGAACAAAATAGACCAAAGTGCCTGCATATACTGGAAGTGTTTCTCACTAAGTCTATATGTTTTGCTACATATTTTACATGGTTCTAATATGAAATGTTTCTACTATTGTGATATGCCATTTGTCATTCTCCAACCTTCCAATAAGGAAAGCTTAATGTATATCCATTTAAATTTAATTAATATTTTCATGATTTATTTAATTATTATTATTTATTTCTTTTCAACAATAAATAATTTTATTCTCTTAAACTTAATGGGAACCACTTAGATTTAGACGTGTAAATGCCAAGCCAACTATGTAAATGCCAAGAAAGATATCTAATAGCCAATGAGTCACAAGAGCAAAAGGTGTTGGCTGAGGTGTTGGCTGATGCTCTAATGTCTAGAAAGCAAACTAACATGTAAATTCAAAGGTGGTAAATGTATAGAGAGAGAGAGAGAGAGAGAGAGAGAGAGAGAGAAATATATATATATATATATATATTTTTTTTTTTGTCTGTGTAAAAACTATGTATAGAATGGGAGAGAGAATGATAAATTTATAATAAAAGGATGAGAATAAGAAGAACCAAAATGAAGGAAGATAAATGGATAGAGGAATAGTAACACTAAGGTAGAGAATTGTGTGGAGATGAAAAGGTAAAATGCATGGAAAAATGTTAGAGAAAGTGTAACAATAAATTGGAGAATTAATAATTAAAAAAAGTTAAAAACAAGAGAGGGAGATAATATTTTGGTTTTTAAATAATGAAGTTTTGAATTAACTCTATCTTTCTAAAAAAAAAGTGATTATTCTCTCTCTTTCTCTGTTATTTATTATTTCTTGCAACTTTACTTTAGTTTGATGAACAGTGGTGGCTCCACCTCTAAGCTAGATTGGTCCTGTGACCACCCTGACTTGGAAAAAAATGTATATATATTTGCCACAAAAAAAAAAAAAAAAAATTATATACTAAACTAACCTATTGTGACCATCCTAATAAAAATATTTGATACCTTGACTTAAAAATTACAAGAATTTAAGTTTAATAAAAATAAGAGTATTGCTACATATACAACAATTTAACAACAAATCCTATGTAATAAGCAGTTATGGATTCTAATTTGATCCCAACACTAACGTCAATTTTAAACCTTCTAATAACAGCTTGACATATAAGATTTTTTGTGAAAATGTTGTGGACGTAACATTACTCCAAAAATAATTTTGGCCCCCAAACATAATCCTTAATCTTTAACCCCTTAAAAAAAAAAACAAAAAAAAGGTTAATAACAACAATAAAAATTATCCAAAATAACCAAAAAAAAAAAAAAACCAAATAAAAACAAAACAAAACTAAACAACAAGTGAACAAATTATTCAACAAAAAACCTATTCAAAAAAAAAATTCATAATCATTTAAATTTGTAACTCATTCAGCCCATTATATATAAAAAAAAAAAAAAAAAATCTATAATTTCATTTTTCCTTAAAAAACAATACCAAGAAAATTAATGTGGTCATAAATTCTTCTTAATGACTACCCTAAAAAAATTTCCAAGATGAATCATTATATTTTTTTATAACACTATTTTGAGTTAATATGATTTGGTAGTGTGTGTTTTGAGTTCTCCATAACAAGCTCTCTCTCTCTCTCTCTCTCTCTCTCTCTCTCTCTGCTTTTTTTTTTTTTTTTTGACATAATACTTAGTTATTTTGAAAGTTAGAATTTGAATTTATATCAAAATACAATCTTGCTATGTATTTAAATATGTATACTAACTATTTGAGTAATATCAAGTGTAATTTGTGATAAGTTTTGATTATTATGATAATCTCCTTTAAAAGAATGAGAAAATTGAATAATATATTTGAAACTTAGAGTTTAGTTGTAAAACGAAAATATGTATACAACGTACCATAATATAATTTATAAAATATGGACCACCTCAAAAAAGAATAATATCAATCAAACACACCAAAAATATTAAAATGATATATTTGAAAAGATGTATAGATGAAAAATAATTTAAGAAATTTTTTAATTTATAGGAAGAACAAATTATCTTACACAAAATTAAAAAAAAAAATTTATACATTATACCACAAATACAAAATACTTATTTATTCTCACGCATCGTATAAGTTTGCGACTAGTAAAAATAATGTTTCTGGTAAACTCAAGTCTCAAGTAAAAGAAATATTACACTAATTACAACTAGCCCCCTTAGCAAATTCCCTGCCGCTAGAAAGGGGGTGGGGGGGGGGGGGGGGGTGGGGGGTGTTGATATAATTCATATGTTTTCATAGAATTTTTAAGAAATGAGTTTGTAAGGACGCAATTTGAGTCCCTAGCCCAAAGGATAAATGAACGTGGGCCCAAAAGCTCAATACAATGAATGGGTTGGAAAACTGGGCTTAAATGAGTTGGACAACAAATAAAATGGGTTCAAATGACAAAAAAAGGAAGATAGATTGATTTAGACTAAAGAAAATCGTCTTCGGCACAATCCGAGAAGATCAACTCTTATATATTTCTCTCAAGTTTGATTACAAATTCAACTCTTGATTGCTATAGTGTTTTTCTCTTGATTTCTCGATCTCTTCTCCATGGAGGGTTTCTTACATTATATAGTTCTCTTTAGACAATCTTGGCCCTCCACTTGTTGATCATCCAAACCACTATTTGAGTGCTTGTCCCATCGGACACCCTCCCAGGCCCTTTGTGCGTTGGGGCAGCCAATGCAGCACTATTCAGGGGTCTTCTCCACATTAATGCAGCTAGAAAGTTAGCTACAGAGCATTTAATGCGATGGTAGTAGCTTTCCCTTGAGATATTTCATAGCTTCCCTCTGTCCTATTTCTTATGGATACTTATCCTCATCAATGGAATCGTCCAGAATGTTGCTCCTAGTGTCAGACCACATCTTTTGGCCTCAACTTTGCTCAGCCAAGGAAGTACTCCTCCTCGGACAGCCTTCTCGGATGGTTATGATCAGACCTCACCTCTTTACTTACCAATATGGATTCTTCTGAATGTGTTTACCCGTCCTCGGACTATTCATGTTCTCGGATTGGGCCCCTGGCCCAATATATACATAGATATGTACTCTTGAACCTATCACCCCTATAATAGCCCCTCGAGATTCTTTTTTCTGGCTCCTCAAGAAGAAAGGAGGATTTTGATGTCACTATAGCTTCTCTGTGTTCATTGTGTACCACCTCTAACTGCGAAGATGCCTTTTTAACTGCCCAAGACACGCTCCTGATGCTTCGGCATTCGAGACGCACCTTTATTAAATTTTTACGGCTCCCTGTCCCCCACGTTCTACGACGCGATGTAGATCCAACGGTTGAGGACTTCGCTAGGGCTCAGGCGGGAATTTTCCCGCTTGTAATTATCTCTTTGATATAAATACTGCCCAAATCAATCGTCCTCATTACCTTAGCGCTCATACACTGAACCTACAAACTTACCCAAACTACTTGTGCCCTCATAAATACTAAGAGCTAGTCTGAGGAGATTTGTCTTCTTCATGTAAGTCTTTATCAACCTTTTCACTTATTTTTCCAACTACTTTTCTTTTCTCTATCTTTTTCTCCTCGGCTCTTCTTTCTTCTCCTTATCTTTTTAGCACTTCCAAATCCCTCTTAGGAATGGGTAGATTTGCTAGTCTGGTAGATTCTGAGGAAGGTTTAGTGAGTTTTAGAGCTCAGAATAGGATCCCTTCAGGAGTAGTCATTAGATACTGTAAAGAGGGGGAGTGGTATGAAAGAAGGCAAGAGGGAGAAGTGGTAATCCCAATGATTGCCTTCATAAAGGGTGGGATGAGGATTCCCATGGGCACCATCATTATGGATTACCTTAGGGCTTATAGGTTAGCTCCCATCCAATGCGCCCCAAACATGTTTAGAATCTTAGGGAATGTAGATGCCCTTAACAAGAAAATGGGCTTATGGCTAACCCACCACGATGTCAACTGGATCTGCAATCTCCACCACCTAAAGGGGCAGGGGTATTACCTAAAATTTAGGTACCCTGAATTTAGGCTCATCCAATGCCTCCCCGATTCCAACAAAGGCCTAAACAAGGATTTCCTGATCGTGTCAAATGAGTGACACGATGGCCTCCCCTGCCTGACGAGAGAAGGGAAACCAGGTGGGGCTTTAGTTTTAGGTTAGTTATTTCAAAATCATAACCTTTTCTTTTTCTTAGGTTTATGTCTGTATATAAGTTTTCCTTTGATTCGTGCTATGCCATGCTGACAATATTTTTTGTTTTTCTCAATGATTTTGCAGATAAGAACACTGCTATTCCTAATTTCGGTCTTGTTAACCAGCAAAGTTTATACAAGATACTGAAGGCCGAGGTGTTCATTCATAGTGACGATCAGCTCAAAGTAGCACACTTGATTCTTAAATACAAACCCATATCCAAGAGCTTCCAAGCGCCGAAGTGCGTTATAAAAGCCAAGGACCCACAATTACACCAGATAAGCGTTGTTGTTTTGGGTTTCCTCATCATCGGTGCCATCCCAGAAGGAACTCTTGCCACTGATCCCATACCTGAAGGCATACCAAAGGTAGCCTTGCCACCACAGATAAGCGTTGTTGTTTTGGGTTTCCTCATCATCAGTGCCATCCCAAAAGGAACTCTTGCTACTGATCCCATACCTGAAGGCATACCAAAGGTAGCCTTGCCACCACAATATACAGCCGAGGAGGCCACTTCTTCTCATCCTACCGTCACAAAGGAAGAAGAAGAAGAGGTAGTTGAAATTTCTGACTCCAAGGTCGAGTTTGAAGTTTTTAATCAACCTTTGTCCCCAGAAGCTTCAACTGGTGATCTCGGATAGCCTTCCCTATCCTAATCCAACCATCACCAAGGATCTACCTCTATACCAGACAACATAGTGATCCAACACAAACCGAGGTCCACCCTACAAGAGTTGCTAGAGTCCCAACCAGGGAGGGATACACCTGGAGAAGGCAGCCCAGACTAAGCTTTCCACTCTTCCACCCACCCAAACCTTCCGAGCTGATCTTGCTAACCATAAGAGGAAGAGGGAGGAAAAGGGTAAGGAAGTGGCAAAAACAGGGAGAACCCTCCCCTCCCATGAAGTTAAGCCTTAGAGGGGGGCCAAGTAGCCCAGAGGTATGTTGACGAGGTCAACCAACGAAGGAGAAAGAAGACCACCGAGCTGCAATCCCAGCTTGGGCCCCACACATGGAGTTGGATGGAGCTCTCTTCTCAGTGACACCTCCATCTAAGACTTCCAGCAAGGCACGGTTGGGTATGGTGCTGATGCTGTAGGGCACTCCTTATTGTTGCCTAAGGACATGGCAGACCTAAGATCCATGAGACAGCATGAGGTCTTCCTCGACTTAAAGAGGGACCTAGCTATGGTAAGTCTTTTTTTTTTTTTTAATTGTACTTCTCTTCCTTTCCAGGCTATTCAAGCTACATTTAGGGCCAAAGAGATGGTGAATAGCTTCCATCGAAAGATGAAAGAGGAGGAGGGAAGGTGAATCGCGACTGTAAACGCCTTTCACATGGCCGAGAAGAGCAATCAAGAGCTGAAGAACAAGCTAAACGAGGTGGAGAGGGGCAAGAGAAGTGCAGAAGCTGCCTTGGATGGCGCTGAGAGGTAGGTAGAAAGGTAGAGAGTGCTCCTTCGTCAAGTTGAGGACCAGCTGGCCGCCTCCAAAGAGCGGATCATTGCCTTGAAGAAAAAATTGGAGGAGGTCAAAAAGGCCAAAGATCAAGCAGAAAAGGCCAGGGAGGAGGCAGAGAAAGCTAGGGAGTAGGCCGAGCTAGAAGGGTATGACATAGGAGTGGCTGAGACCGAGGAAGCTCTCAGGGTTGAGGTCAAGGAAGCTCTCAGGGCTGAGGTCTCGAGGGTATGTAGGAACTACTGCCTCCAAGTATGGGATGAAGCTCTCAACCAAGCTGGGGTTGAGGCTTCTTCTGTACTTAGGAAGGCAGAGAGTGTATACTACTCTCTAGCCATTCACGCCTCCTCCTCGAGAAGCTCCAAGGCAGACACCCCTCTTGAGGTGGGAGATCTTGAGAAGAACAGCCCTAATAAGGTCCCTCCCTCCTCTGGCAGCCCTCCAAAAGTGGTCGAGCAGCCTGGGGTGAATGGAAAAGAGGTTGAGATTACTAAGGGAATGGCCCCTAATGCTACTAAGCCCCCAGTTGCTCCCTAGGATCCTACCAAAGACAAGGAGGCACTCAGGATGAAGATTGTTCTTGCAACTCTTCCATTACCTGCCAAAGGTGACCCCAAAGGCACAGACCAAGGATTCTTGGAGGCCGTAGTCTCCCAGTCCAAGGCCCCGCCCTAAGGAAAAATTATAATAAAAAAGAAGTAGATTTTAGTAAGGTTCTTTCTTCTTGTTTTTATTTTCAAAACTTGTAATCCAGTTGATCTTTTGTAAGCAATTTGCCTTTTTCCAAGGCTCAAATTAATGATAATTTACAAGTTTTTCCTCCATATTTGTGATATTGATGTTGATTGTAACACAGTTTATGTTTTATCTAACACTTAGCTACCATGGAAATGAGATAAAGCTCCATTTAGTTTTCTGCATAAGTGGCAGCATAGTTATCCCACCTTATATGATCATAAGCAAGATAAGTTAAATCTGTTAAGTTCATAATCCCATAAAAGTGTAACCTTAAGCTTAAAAACATACATAATTGCAGAGTGCCTATTCTTATCAGGCTCTACTTAGTTTTCTATTTATCAGTAAGTCTAAGGAACTGGGGATGATAATCAATTTTCAAACTAAATCATGGACATACTTTCAAATGCTTTAAGTGATGCTCATGAGAGTATATTTGTTCATGTTATTGTAACAAAGAGTTTTTCCACTTAGCATGGCTAGTTCTACTTGACACTAAATAAAAGATTGTATGAACTGTCCCAATGTATGTGGTCAGAGGAACCAAGTATAAATAGGGTCTTGTTTGATACTTAGGTGAATAACTTGAAATATCAATTTACTCAAGGTATGTGGTCCGAGGAGCCAGACATGACCTAGGTTATATGTTTGATACTTAAGGAAAATAATAGGAAGTATTAATTTACCCAAAGCATGTGGTCCGAGGAGCCAGGCATAGCTGAGATCCTGTTTAACACTTAGATAGATGTCAAGAAGTATTAATTTACCCAAAGCATGTGGTCCGAGGAGCTAGACATAGCTGAGGTTCTGTTTAACACTTAGATAGATATCAGGAAGTATTAATTTACCCAAAGCATGTGGTCCAAGGAGCCAGGCATAGTTAAGGTTCTGTTTAACACTTAGATAGATGACAAGAAGTATTAATTTACCCAAAACATGTGCTCCGAGGAGCCAGGCATAACTAAGGTTCTGTTTAACACTTAGATAGATGTCATGAAGTATTAATTTACCCAAAGCATGTGGTCTGAGGAGCCAAGCATAGCTAAGGTTCTGTTTAACACTTAGATAGATGACCCAAAATATCAATTTACCCAAGATATGTGGTTAGAAGAGCCAAGCTTAACTAAGGTTCTGTTTGATATTTAGGAAAATAATTTAGAATATCAATTTACCCAAGATATGTGGTCCAAGGAGACTGGCATGACTGAGGTTCTGTTTGATATTCGAACAAATAGTAGAAAGCATAGCGCACAATATAATAAACCTAAATATGGTAAAGAAAGTTTTTATTAATAATAATACATTCTCAGGTTGTTTACATTCCAAAGGTGTGGTACAATCTTTTCCTCTAGATCTTCAAGATAATATGCACCTATTCCAACCACTGATGTGATACGATATGGCCCTTCCCAGTTGGGTTCCAATTTCTCCCATGTTGGGTTCTTTGCAGTTCCTAAAACCTTTCTTAAAACCAAGTCTCCAAGTGCCAGTGGCCTTAGCTTTACATTGGTATCATACTTTTGCTTGAGATTCTGTAGATAGTAGGTCAATTGGACCATGGCATTTTCTCTTCGTTCTTCAATTAAGTCTAAGCTCTTCTCCAATAGCCCATCATTGCTACTCAGAGTGAAAGAACTCATTCTCAGTGTGGGTAATCCAGTCTCCAGAGGAATAATCGCCTCGGCCTCATAAGTCATTGAAAAGGAGGTCTCCCCAGCGGACCTATGAGGTGTAGTTCGGTATGTCCAAAGAACGTGTGACAACTCTTCTACCCATTTTCCCTTTAAGTCATCCAGCCTCTATTTAAGCCCACTTACTATGACCTTATTAATAGCTTCAGCCTGTCCATTCCCCTGCGGATATGCTGGTGTGGAATATCTATTTGTTATGCCCAGGTCACAGCAATACCTCTTGAAGGCCTTGCTATTAAACTGAAGACCGTTGTCCGAGATGAAGGTATGAAGGATTCCAAACTGAGTGACAATATTTTTCCAAACAAATCTCTTGGCATCCACGTCCCTGATATTTCCAATGGTTCAGCTTCAACCCATTTGGTGAAGTAATCTGTGCCGACCAACAGATATCTCTTATTCCCCGCTGCCTTAGGGAAAGGACTTACAATGTCCAAGCCCATTGAGCAAATGGCCAAGGGCTGGATAGAGGATTAAGGAAACCTCCTGGTTGGTGAATGCTTGGGGCAAATCTTTCGCATTGGTCGCATTTCTTCACATACTCTGGTGCCTCTCTCTACATATTTGGCCACTAATATCCCTGAGTGAGGGCTCTATGAGGTAAGGACCTGCCTCCTGTGTGACTTCCATAAATCCTCTCATGTAACTCTTCTAAGAGTAATTCAACTGTTTTAGGGTGTATGCATAGCAAATATGATCCAAAAAAAGACCTCTTATACAACTTTTGGTCCTCAGACAGCCAAAATCGAGGAGCCTTTCTCCGTACCTTATCGGCCTCAGCCTTAATCTCGGGCAAGATATCTTCCTTAAGGAATAGTACAATAGAGTCCATCTAGCTAGGACCCACCCTAATCTAATGAATGTGAACCACGTTTCTCCCTACTTCAGTAGGTTTACACAAGTCTTCCATAAGGATCACCTGAGATAAACTTTGTGCTGAAGAGGTTACCAGTGTGGCAAGAGAGTCAGCATGTGTATTTCTACTTCTAGGGATTTATGATAGATTAAAAGACTCAAATCCTGACTGTAAATGTCTAACCTGGCTCAAATATTCTTGCATTCTAAGATCTCTGGCTTCCAACTCTCCCTGAACTTGGCCCACCACCAGCCTTGAATTAGAGGATATCTTTATTGCTTTTCCACCCATTTTTTGAACCATAGCCATCCCTACCAATAAAGCTTCATACTTAGTCTCATTGTTCGTGGTCGAGAAGCTCAATCTCAAGGATTTCTCAATTGTAATCCTCTCGGGAGATATCAGAACTAGCCCCACTCTAGATTTTCTGTGGTTCGCAGCACCATCAATGTATACCTTCCAGGACAAAGATTCTTGTAAGGAGATTGCACCAACCAATTTTCCATCTATGTTCTGCTTCTCTACTATCTCTTCTAATGGGTTTTCAGCAAACTCGACCATCAGATCGACGAGGACCTAACCCTTAACAGAGGTGCGAGGCATGTACTTGATATCAAAAGCCCATAGGATCGTACCCTACTTAGCAATCCTTCCTGTGTAATTAACACTCCTAAGTAGAGATCTAAGCGGAAGTTAGGTTAGGACAACAATTGTGTGTGATTGGAAGTAGTGGGGGAGCTTACGCGTAGCATGCACAACTACCAAAATGACCTTTTTTAGTAGTAGGTAACGGACCTCGGCCTCATGTAATGACTTGCTCACATAATAAACTGTCATCTGTACACCATTATCAACCCGAACAAGTACCAGGCTTACCACATGGGAGGCTACAACAATGTAAGCAAACAAAACCTTATCCACCTCAAGTTTGGACATAATAGGTGGCCGAGATAAGTACTCCTTCAGCTGTTGGAAGGCTAAGACACACTCCTTGGTCCATTCAAATCCCTTCCACTTGTTCAACAACTGGAAAAAAGGTCTACACCTGTCTATTGATCGAGAGATGAATCGGTTTAGAGCAGCAGTCATCCCTGTTAGCTTCTAAACCTCTTTAGGATTCTGAGGTGGCTGTAAATTGTTGATTGCCTTAATCTAATTATGGTTTACTTCAATTCCACGGTGAGTAACCATGTACGCCAAGAACTTTCCTGATCCAACACCAAAAGAACACTTAGAAGCGTTAAGGCACAGCTTGTGTCTCCTTAATATCCCAAAGATATTCTCGAGGTCATTAACATGCTCGGATTCTACCTTACTCTTTACCACCATATTATCTATATAAATCTTAATGTTTTTTTCCTAACTGTGGCTCAAATATCCTGGTCATCATCATCTGGTAGGTAGCCCCTGCATTCTTCAAACCAAACCTTGTAATGGTAATTCCTAATAGGAGTAACAAAAGTTGTCCTCTCTTAATCATCCAAAGCCAAAAGTATCTGGTGGTACCCTTGAAAAGCATCCAAAAAGCTCATCTGAAGATGACCTACAGTGGCATCCACCAACTAGTCTATCTAAGGCATGGAGAAAGAATCTTTTGGGCAGGCCTTGTTCGGATTTGTGAAGTCCACACATACCTGCCAGTTTCCATTTTTCTTCTTCACAACCACAGTATTGACCAACCATTTAGGGTAGAACACTTCTTTAATAGCCTCAACCTACTTAAGCTTGTTCACTTCCTCCTTGACAGCATCAAAATGCTCTTTAGATGAGCGTCGAGGTGGTTGCTTCCTAGGGAGGATAGCCAGGTTGACATTCAAATGATGGCAAATGAAGTCTGGATCCATCCCAGGAGCTTCATAGGCATTCCATGCGAATACATCAATATTCCTTCTTAGAAATGCTAATAGTTATTCCTTCTCCTGAGGAGGCAACTGAGCTCCGATCTGAAAAAACTTCTCTAGATCATCATCTATAGCAATTTCCTCCAACCTCTCACACTTTGCCTCTCCTAACGCCGCATCCGTAGATAGAATTGGAATCCTTGATTGCTATGAGACCCTTTTAGCAGAGGCTGAGGACTCAGCTGTAGGCTGATGCATAATTGCAGCCATGAGGCACTGCTTAGCCATGGATTAACTCCCCACAAGCTCCTCAATCTGGTCCCCCGAGAGATACTTCACCTTCAAGTTGCAAAGTTAAAGAAATGGCCCCTAAGGCATGGAGCCAAGGCCTTGTTACAATGGTAACGTAGGGGGAATAAGCATCCACCATAATAAAGTCTACCTCTACCACCTCTGAACCTGCTTGCATGGGCAATCTAATCTGACTCCTTGGGGTAACAACTTCCCCATCAAAACTCACCAAAGGTGAATCATAGGCTGTCAGATCCTTAGGCTTTAAGTTCAACCCTCTGTACAAGTCAGGGTACATAATCTCTACACCACTGCCCTGGTCTACTATCACCCTCTTTACATCATACCCTCCTATTCTGAGGGTGACCACCAAAGCATCATCGTGTGGTTGGATGGTTTCAATCTTGTCTCGTCCGAAAAACTCAGTGTTGGTCGGATCTCCATTCTAGTCCTCTTTAGCTCAGAATTAGAGTCCTCGGCGAGTAGTCAAGCTACAGACATCACCCTAGAAGGATGAGAACCAATTCTCCCAAGTGTAGCAAAGATAACATTCATTGTGCCTAACGGGGGCCTTGAAGAAGCATTTCCCTGAGCCCCTGACCTTGATGGGTCTCCTGATACAAAAACGACTGTAACCTTCTCTCTCTGACCAGTTGCTCCAGATAGTTCCACAAAGTTCTGCAGTCCTCGGTGGTATACCCTCACTGCTGGTGGTATTAACAATGAAGACTTTGGTTGCGCCTTATGGGATCTCCTCCCATTTTGTTTGTCCATTTGAAATATGGATCATTCTTGATCTTCTCCAGGACTTGATGTACTGGCTCTCGGAACACTGTGTTTACCACTTGAGGAGTTGTAGGCCCAGATTGCCCAGCAAAATCCTTTCGGGGCCTGCTATTGTTGTATCTATCCGACTTGGAATCCCTCCTCTCTTGAGGGATAACCTTACCCTTTTCTTTGCCTTGCTGTTGGTCTTCTTCGACCCGTTTGTACTCATCAATGCGATCCATAAGCCGAAGAACACTCCTTACCAACTTCTTGGTCAAGGATTTTCTCAAATCATGCTCTGTGGGCAGGCCGACCTTGAAGGTTCTTATAGAAACGTCATCAAAATCCCCATCAATCTCATTAAACATCTCCCAGAATTTGTTCAAGTACGTTTTCAGGGTCTCACCTTCTCGCATGGAAATGGACAATAGAGAATTTAAGGGCCAAGGAACCCTACTGCATGTAATAAAGCGAGATCCAAAGGCTTGAGTGAGTTCCGTAAAGGAATCAATGGATCTCGCTCCCAATGTATCAAACCACCTCATTGCCATAGGCTCTAAATTGGATGGGAATACCTTGCACATCAAGGTCTCATTCTTGGAGTGCACAGCCATTCTCTGATTGAAGTGGCTAACATGCTCCACAGGGTTTGTTCGACCATTATACATGGTGAACGTGGGCTGAGTGAACCGCCGAGGAAGTTTCCCTCCCTCAATTTTGCCCGTGAAAGGTGATCTGGAAATTTGGTTAGTGCTCTGCTCATCGCATCATTTCCCAAGCCTTTGGAAAATGAACTCCTGTTTTGCCACTCATGGTGGTAGTCCTCATCATACGAGAAAGACTCACTAGGAGGAGTCCTTGATCTGCGCCTATAGCTACCATCCTCTTCATCGTCAGAAGAGAAGTCAGAATTGGAAGGAGTTCGCTTTCGCCGTTCGTGGCGTAACCTCTTCTTCAAGTGATCACTCTCCAGCTGCATGGCTTTGGTACTTTTCTCATGAGAGAGGTATCTACCACCCCGAGAATGGCTCCTACTAGTGTGGATAATATGTGCACTCCCTTCCTGGTCCATTTTTTGCTTGAGGTTGACAAAATGATCTTCACGTTGGGACCGTATAGATTCTGCTTGGTGTGGACCTAAATCTACCATAGTTGAACATTAGACTCAGTATAACACCAGAATTTCCCACAAACAGTGCCAATTGTAAGGACACAATTTGAGTCCCTAGCTCAAAGGATAAATAAACGTAAGCCCAAAAAGCCCAATACAATGAATTGATAGAGAGTGGGTTGAAAAATTGGGCTTAAATGAGTTAGACAACAAATAAAGTGGGTTCAGATGACAAGAAAAGGAAGATAGATTGATTTAGACTAAAGAAAATAGTCCTTGGCACAGTTCGAGAAAATCAATTCTTATATATTTCTCTCAAGTTTAATTAAAAATTATTTCTTGATTGCTACAGTGTTTTTCTCTTAATTTCTCGATTTCTTCTCCATGGAGGGTTTCTTACATTATATAGTTCTCTTTAGACGATCTTGGCCCTCCACTTGTTGATAATCCAAACCACTACTTGAGTGTTTGTCCTATCGGACACCCTCCCAGGCCCTCTATGCATTAGGGCAGCCAATGTAGCACTGTTCAGGAGTCTTCTTCACATTAATGCAGTTAGAAAGTTAGCTGCAGAGCATTTAATGCGATGGTAGCAACTTTCCCTTGAGATATTTCATAGCCTCCCTCTGTCATGTTTTTTCTGGATACTTATCCTCATCAGTGGAATCGCCCGGAACGTTACTCCTGGTGTCAGACCATATCTTCTGGCCTTAGCTTTGCTCAGTCGAGGAAGTACTCCTCCTCGAATAGCCTTCTCGGATGGTTATGATCAGACCTCACCTCTTTACTTACTAATATGGATTCTTAGGAAGGTGTTTACCTATCCTTAAACTATTCATGTCCTCGGATTGGACTCTTGGCCCAATATATACATAGATATGTACTCTTGGGCCTATCACCCCTACAGAGTTGTTTTCTTGTATTTGCTTGCAGCCTTAAAAGTAAACCATAAAACAATATATGTTGTTTGGTTTGTATTGAAAATCACTAATATTTCTTATTATTCAAAAAAATTATATAAATAAAAACTTTTATTCACAAAAATGACCCCAGATATCTATGAAAAAACTATCAACTTTTTGGGCCATATGGTAGCCTTAAATTATTAAACAAATCCCAATTTTGAAATCAACACAAAAGAATTAAGTGTAAAAACAATTATTTTTAAGCGAAAAATATCATTATATAAAAGTCAATGGTCAGGTAATAGCTGGTCAATGACAATTAATAGATGGATATTGAAGCGAAAGAGAGGAGGGGGACAAAGGAAAATGTTTTGCTGCATAAAGAGGTATTTAGCAGCAAAACGGAAGGAACAATTGTCTAAGGTCCACCTGACCTTTGAACACATTTCCCTTTCTTTTTTATGCCACATATCTCTATATGCAGCAAATCCTTTCATGGGGGACAAAAAGAGAAATTACCATTGGGAGAGTTTTTTTTGTAATGTGTAGTTTATTTTGGGATAGTCTGTTGAGTAAATGTAATGTTCCAAAAAAATGTTATTTGCTCTTCAAAAACAGAATGCTAGTTTGCTTTCCATTGACTCGAATTTTTTGAAATACCAAAGCACAAAAAAATATGAACGGTTTCCATCTGAACAAATGGAACATATAAGAAGATAAATAAACTATTCATTCAGCAATAAAACAAAGATAACTATTTTAATCGATTATCTACTGCGTGACTACTATAATTAAATGCCATACAACTCTACTAAAATAGATTAATTTATAATACTTACCTGCCCCTTTACAAAATTACGTATTGGGGTTCAATGTTAAAGAATAAATACCTTAATTTTAAGGCATTAACCCAAAAGACAAGAACCCAGTCCACAATGAGCCATATCCATATGCATATCAAAATCAACATCACCAGCTCTTTATAAAGGCAAAGACAATCCCCACCCCTCTAACTATCTCTCTCGTCCTTCCTAATAAATCCTCACCATCCTTACTAAAGGTTTCTGATGAGTCCAAAAAAAAAACATTAAGGTCGTCCATATTAATGGACGACCTTGCATCATTAACAAACCAAAAGATGTAACCACTCAAGCACATTCAACACATTAATGGCGACCATTACTCAGCGGTCTTAAACGCCCATCAATACAATAATTGTTACACATGGGCAATAATCACCTCCAATTATGTACGATAGCTATCCAAATCACCTATAAAAGGGTCAATCCATCTCACTTGTGAAGGTACGTCAAAAGCTACTACTAAACACTATCTAAATATGAAAAATATGGGTTCATACTAACTTAAGCATCGGAGCCTCCCCCACCGGGCACAACCCGGTGGTCTATTCGATCTATCTTTCCTTTATCTTGCAGGTCCTATGAGATCGTCTAATGCTTCAGATTGCGCGAGTGACCCAAACTGACGATTTTGGCATCATCAGTTTGGCGCCGTCTGTGGGGAGGCGATTAGTCATCTAGCTCTTCCTATAACAAAGGGTTCACTCGGTTCAATCTAGAGTACCTCATGGGTTGAGACCCAATGATTATCTCTTCACTACATATATATTTCTTGTCCATGAATAAAATCTTTCTAGATTTTTCTTTGAATTCATTGGTTATATATGTATTAATAAATTGTTTATGATGGAAAATGGAATCGTGGCTATGGAATAACAATTTCAGGGAGATTCAATTTTGTAGACTTCGAGTTCGATGGCGAAAATCTCAACAAACCCTCAAATGAAAGGCAATCAAAGAGGCAAGAAATTATGAGTTTGCGGTAAAGTATCTCTTATTTTATTCGATATATTAATACCATATATGAATAAAATTTAATAAGCAAACACCTAAAACTTTTGCTATGGCCTAAATATGTGTATATATAATAATAATAATATAATTGAGGTCATGTGTCAGAATGTTATGCATGACATATAATTTCTTTGATACATATTTGTATGTATCACAATGAATTTTTTGAGTTGTTATAAAGCCGTATGGATGATCTATTGTTAGTCAAAAAGGTTGCATGAATGATATATACCATGCTATATTGCTATATTATATAAGATGTTGCTTAAAGAGTTTATGTTGGACATAAGGTTTAAGAGTAAATTAGACTCTTTATTTAATTATAATATTTTAAATGGTCAATGGTCACTCAAATGGGAAATTTTGAAATTAATTTAATTTTCATTTGTGGCATAAACCGTTTCACTTTTTAAATTGATTGCAACGTGTTCATTGAGCCTTTATTTGTCAAACATTTTTGAATGTGTATATGCTGGAGTAATTAGTGTTGAATGCCATAATAAATTCTTTAATTGCATGCAAACAATATTTTTACTCTACACCATATGTTAGATGGTCCGGTGATAATTGAAATGTGAATTTTTAATGATAAGGCTCCATCTAACACCTATATATAAAAATATATATGATATGCTCAACATTATTAGAGAAAGAATGACTTAAGTCATTCCCATAAATAAAAAAAAAAAAAAAGGGTTAAGTCATTTCTCTAAAAACAGTCTTTTCTATGTACTCCTTAGTGAGTATTTATAAACACTATTGTACTTTTAAAATTAAAATTAAAAAAAAAAAAGTGTTTATGTGAAAATTTTAAATCTCATGAATATTTATGAACCCCACCAACTATGGTGTTTCTATATTGAAGAACCTTATATTGAGAAAAGTTCATGTGCCTTTAAATAATTGAGAATTTTATGTGGCACGTTTTTCATTTTAAATTTTCTCAAATAGGGGGTATTGAAATTGAGGAATATGAAGAAAAATAAATGATACCCTAATAATATCTTGGTTGATATTCATGGGTAATAAAGCCACAACATAAGGCCATCTCCCAAATTTATATGTGTATTTATTGGTGGCGAAAGTATAGTAGAAAATGCATAACATGGTTAGAATGCTCTATAGTCAGTTATGCATGAGTTATTAGTCCGTCAGTTGGTTAATGAAACTATGTTTTTCAAGGAACAATTCCGAAAAGATTTAAAAGAAACCT
The DNA here is from genome assembly GCF_932294415.1 of Quercus robur. Lineage (NCBI taxonomy): Eukaryota > Viridiplantae > Streptophyta > Magnoliopsida > Fagales > Fagaceae > Quercus > Quercus robur. The sequence continues at coordinate 15,205,352 of NC_065539.1, forward strand.
TTAGGAATAAAATGCATGAATGGCATATTCGGCCTTGCACACAGAATAATTTTCAAAGTGAATGCAAGGTGGGACTGAGGTTGAAAGAGCCAAAGAATTATAAAATTTAGTCCTTACAAAATTACCGCAATAGTTAAGCATAAATCATTTTCAAAATATTATGAAATTTTGAATCTTAAAATGTTCCACAATAGAACGAACAAAATTTACTATTCAAACTTTTCCATGTATAAATATAAGTTGCTTTGGCGTTGAGAATGGAGAATTTAAATGGTTCCATCTATACCTAATCATGCCTTCGAGCATTCAAAGGGAAAAATGTGGGACTCTCCCAGTGTCACAATCCACATGTATGATTCAATAAAAGCGGCTATACAGGTACAATGTTTTTATTTTATGCTCGCACTAGTGACATCACCAAAGTAAGTACTTACTCACATATATGATATACGAGCAGAGCTTATTGTCTCTAAATACTAAATAGTATCAAGTTATTTCCACGTGATTCTATTAAACGGAAGGACATGTACTCTATATTAAGCTCATCATTTGAGAACAATTGAGATTATTAATTTGTTAGTATTTTTTGGAGCAAAATGAGTCTAGTAAAGCTTGACAAAATGGATCAACAAAAGGCTCGACATAAGAAAAATCATCCAGCTGAAAAAAGTTCATGGCATAGGCACAACTGTTGAGAATGTTGTAGAGGTTTTCTTGCCAGGTTAGGTCCCTACTCCTCTCATTTATATTATAGCATTACTTGCTTAGAATAGAGCAAATTATGATTAAAATATTTATATATATATATATATATATAGAGCAAAATCTAAAATTATTTCAAACCACACTATGGGGAAAGATATCATATATTTCACCCTCCTTTTAGCGCCATATTTACGGGTTAGTTATGCGACACTTATTATTGCCCAACCATAGTTGCTATTGTTTAAATAATTTCTATGTTAAGGGCCAAGAGTTAGACAACCATATGCTACATGGTTAAACATTTGTTGATAGATTGCATAGTCAACCAATGAAGGAAACATTTTTCATAAAAAGAAAGCAAAAGAGATGGTAGGCTATTTCTACTATTTCGCTACAAAACGGACTTGGCAACCAATGTGCACCTGTGTGTCATGTGGGCTACAATATATACAAGAATTTATTCCCTTATTTGTTTGCAATGATTTCCTTTCGTGAATTATATACAACCATATCACAACCTTCTCTTATCATTTCATAAGGTTGCCATCCCTGCAAATATATAATCGACGAAAGTAAAATGAGACACAAGTTTCTCATAAATGGCTTATATGTCGTTCACTAGTAGCCACCTTGGCTTGAGGTGCCAATATAGTTGATTATGGAATTTCATATCTTGAAAATATCATACTTAAGATGATGGTATTTTCCATATTTATCCCCCCAAAATTGAATTGCTATCACCTTGCACTATGAAATAATTTATCCAGTTAATTATCTCTTCATTCTACTCATTTATTTTAAAGAGTAGTAGTGTCTTTTTGGGATCACTCTATAATTTTATACATAATTTTCTATCATGAACATATTACCTCATCTCTATCCATACATATTCATAGGCATTGGTGTATAAGTTTCTAAATTTTGTTCTAATACATTAGACATGAAATTTTATGAAGATTTTCCTTTGGGACTAAGATTAAGTCCAAAGGAAGAAAAATACAGGTACAAACCATGACAAGCCCTTCTTTTGGTCATCATCCAATAGCGAATGTACCTTTCATGTTTGAACGGGGGCAAACCCTCTGGATATATCTACATCTTCAAATAGCTGGAACAAAATATAGCAACAATGGTGCCTAGTTCTTAGGCCTTAAGGTCAGATTTAAAATTTTCTTTTCCTTTTAGCTCTCTAAGTATTTGCAACAACGTTTAAAGTCAAGTTTTAGACATAATGACAAATATCATTATTGCCAAATAAAAACCTAGCTATAAGTTTAAAATAAGATCATAACTGTTTACTATGATAAATATGATGACTGTTTATCATAATGGCAAATGTCATTAAACACACCGAATTCCAACACTCTTTAAAAAGTTTAAACACTTTGCCAAGTGTTATTTAGTTGCAGGAGAATAGGGTAATAGTTATGAAAACGATTGTTGGAAAGGCAAATTGCTTAATTACAAGATTAGTACAAACATGCACAATTGACACGGGCTAGATAATTTCTTGCTAAAGTTAAAAGACTTGACTAGTAATATCTGCTCTAGCTAGTGTGACCTATTTTAGACTTTTGATCTCTGGCCGATCAAATGATCTTAAGTCCATCCATTTCTTTTATTATTCTACTATCGCCAAAACCAAGAAAAAAGTAGAAATGATTGAATTGCCTATAGAGCATGTGCTTCATACATAAAACAAGACAATTTTATTTGATCGCATGGCATTAAGTGTGACTTTAATCCTCACAAAGTTTTTATACTCTTACATGAAATGATATTGGTTGGACATAAGCTATATCAATTCACCCAAAATTTTGTATAATATATAAACCTATAAGAGGTTTGCTAGATTACTAGCTTCAGATATGCAAAAAATAGATATTCCAAATTTTCTAAGGGAATGTCATAATTTGACGAAGAAAAACCCTTAAGAAGAAAATAGAGATATAGCCAAAAGTTCTGAAAATTCCATCTACATCACAAATGCTGAGTTTAACTCATATAAATTATGGAGTTGTACAAATCCAATGAAGAAGAGCTCTATAAGTTCAATGACGAAGATTTCGTCAAGAAGACTACAACAATGAAAAGATCGAGGTACGTACACAATAGTATTGAGATTTAAGGTCTTCCATTGAGGTAACTCATTTCTTTCTTTCTTTTTATCCATGAGATCATTTTATTGAAACTAAATAAATATCAAGCTTGCATGATTATTACAAATGTGTATGTAGAACATGTTGAAAATATTGCTATAAAATTGTTACAATTATCACAATTAATATGACTATATTATTAGTAGTATATGTTTCATCGTCATGAATCTGAGAAGTTTTATTAAGTTTCCTAAACTTAAATTCTAGATGATCGTGTTCCCAATATGTTCATGAATTTAAGTCTCAATAAATTTCCGCTATCTCCATCAACTCACCAAAATCTTCTTAAATTGCTCTAAAAATCATATATTGTGCAAGCACCTAACAAAGACCAGTTTAAAGAAGCATATAGTCAAATAGCTTCAATTTTTATACTTCTTTATGATTCATATAGAATACACTTTGTCTTGTATAGCATGCAATTGCACATTTGTACATCGTCATGCAACTAGCACTATTGAAGTGACTTAAGCATACAATTAAAGAAGAAGGAACAGGAAATTGCTATTACAAACGGCAATGACCATAGACATCAAAGCACACCAAAAAAAAAGGGTTCCAATCGCGATAGAGCATTCCTCTAGTCGCCAACAAATGAGAATTACACTCTTCATGTTTGAACGGGGGCAACAACATGGCCTAGTTTTTATGCCTTCGAAAAATCGAAGGCAAAAGAGATCTAGGCCTTACACATGAAGTATCATGTTAAGCTTAAGAAAAATCTTGAAAAGAGAGGAGCTTGTCATCTTGAAAAGAGAAGAGTTTGTCAAGAAGATTCCAACAATAAAAAGATCAAGGTATGTGACAAAATAATGTCGTCATTTAAGGTAACACATTTATTTCTGTCTCTTTTATATTCGTCTATAAAAATTTACACCTAGTAAGGTTTCATGCAAACATGTATGCATTACTAGACAGATCACAAAAGAGATAAAACTCTAAGATTACAAGGAAATAAGAAAAAGGTCCACCTAGGCTATTGGTAACTTATTATTTATATATGAATTGTTCTAAAATTCTTATTTAACCAAGCCTTGGCAAGTGCATGTGCTACTTAATGCAGATATCAACATGGTCTTAAGAAGGTCCAAAACGACATAGCGTCAAGGAATCTTTCCAGCAATAAGTGACAAGATTCCTTAAATGGATGTAAGTCACCAAAAAATGGCTAAGTGATAAGATTCCGCCAAGACGGATGTAAATCACTGACAAAGCCTAAGTGACAAGATTCCTTAAGTGGATGTAAGTCACCAAAAAATGGCTAAGTGATAAGAGTCCGCCAAGACAGATGTAAATCACTGACGAAGCCTAAGTGGCAAGATTCCTTAGATGGATGTAAGTCACCAAAAAATGGTTAAGTGATAAGATTCTGCCAAGACGGATGTAAATCACTGACGAAGCCTAAGTGACAAGATTCCTTAAGTAGATGTAAGTCACCAAAAAATGGCTAAGTGATAAGAGTCCCCCAAGACGGATGTAAATCACTGACAAAGCCTAAATGACAAGATTCCTTAAATGGATGTAAGTCACCAAAAAATGGCTAAGTGATAAGATTCCGCCAAGACGGATGTAAATCACTGACAAAGCCTAAGTGACAAAATTCCTTAAATGGATGTAAGTCACCAAAAAGAAAAATGGACAAGATTCCGCTAGATCGATGTAAATTGCTGACAAAGTCTAAATGACAGCTCCGAAACTGGATGTAAGTCACCCAAAAGTGGCTAAGTGACTAAATATCCTTAGACGAGTGTAAGCAAACAAGGATTCTCACACAAACGCAAGAAATCAAGAATATCAAACACGACAACCAGAAAATGAATAAAAGAAGATGCATTGATGTGATAAAAAATGGTCGTCCAAAGAAATCACCTTATTCTTCAGCAGTGATAAAAAATGGTCGTCCAAAGAAATTAGCTTGCTCTTTAGTAGTGATAAAAAATGATCGTCCAAAGAAATTAGCTCACTTTCAAGATCAAGCTATGATCCCTCGAACGTCCAAAAAAACCTTCAAAAGGTAGATACTAAAAGGTCGTCATAGAAATACTAGCATTCCTGAAGAAGAAAGTAGTTGAAGATAAAGAAGCCTAAATCTAAAAAGGTCAAAAACATTCCCTAAGCCTGACTAGCATAAAGCAAAATTAGACTTGGGAAGGGCAACTGATGAGTCCAAAAAAAATCATTAAGGTCGTCCATTAATATGGACGACCTTGCATCATTAACAAACCAAAAGATGTAACCACTCAAGCGCATTCAACACATTAATGGCGACCATTACTCAGCGGTCTTAAACGCCCATCAATACAATAACTGTTACACATGGGCAATAATCACCTCCAATTATGTACGACAGCTATCCAAATCACCTATAAAAGGGTCAATCCATCTCACTTGTGAAGGTACGTCAAAAGCTACTACTAAACACTATCTAAATATGAAAAATATGGGTTCATACTAACTTAAGCATCGGAGGCTCCCCCACCGGGCACAACCCGGTGGTCTATTCGATCTATCTTTCCTTTATCTTGCAGGTCCTATGAGATCGTCTAATGCTTCGGATTGCGCGAGTGACCCAAACTGACGATTTTGGCATCATCAGTTTCATTTTCAAGGGCGGAGCTAGAAATTTAGATTTGGGGGGCCAAGTTGTGATGTTAATATATTAGTTAAGACAAACCTCTACACACACATATAAGTCATGTATTAGTTCTAAATTTTAATGAGTATACATAAGTCATGTATTTCTTCTATTAGACAAGTACAAAAATTACCACCGGGCCTTGTAGCCTGGTGGTACCCGGTACCATGTGTATCTATGAGCTCGGGGGTTCTATCCCCCATAATTACCTAGCAAAAAAAAAAAAAAAAGACATGTATAAAAATTTATCATTTTTTGCATAGTTTAATTTGTTAAAACTCTTAAATTATATGATTTAATATAATTTCTCTTTCTTTTAAGAGCACCATTAAAATGATTCAAAATTTGGAGAGGCCAACTTCAACTTTTACATGCTACATTTTTTAAAATGTAAATAATATAAATACTATAAAATAATTTTTTAAAATTTTGGGGGCCTTCCCCCCCCCCCCCCACCCCACCTGTGTGTGGCTTCACCACTGTTCATTTTGATCCCAACCCACTCTTCTTCTTCATCTGGGTCTCATTGTTTTGTTCCAAAGAAGATAATGGTTGTGATTGATCAGCACGTACTCTGGACCTTCTTCGCCTCCCTCTTCGGCTTCATTCTTTTCTATAATATTCGTCGTAATAACAATGCCAATAACAGAAAGCTAAAGAAGAAGAATTCTCCACAACAATGTGACAACAACAGTAGCTTCACCGATAGAGAGTCCCGCCACGTTAATGGCTCCGACTTCAACACTGACGTCATCATCGTTGGCACCAGTGTTGCAGTTGCCGCCCTCGCTTACACTCTCAACAAGGTACATTTTGCAAACACAAAATCCTTAGTTTCTTCACAATTTGTTTATTTTTTCAGTTATGAAATCCTTTTTCTAACGGTGACTTGAGTGACTTGTTACTTAAGTAATTGTGGGAAGTGTTTGTTTGTCATGTCTCTTAGAAATTAGATGCCTTAGCAAATACATTCCTTCCTAAACTATTTTAAGAAACGTTTTATGAAAAATTGAAAAAAGTAACTAGCTTTTTTAACAATTTTTTCAATTTCTCATAAAACATTTCTTAAAATAAATGATAAATGTATGCCCTAAGAACATACACTAACCAAATCCTATTATTATTTATTTTTGTTAAAAGATCTTCTATGAAATTCTGGAGTGGTGGATGCATTTGCAATTCTCATGGGAAAAAAACCGTTTAGATTGGTAGGTGGCGTAATGAGGTTGACTGAACGCAAGTGCAATTCTTAAAAGTGTTTTGAGTAATTGAGTTTTGAGTCAATTTTGTTGGCTTCCACACGCATCATCGTGTGTAACTCCACATTTTTTTTTTTTTTGAGAAACACACACACACACACACACATATATGGGGGAAGGGGGATGAGATAAGGGAATACACTCACACGCCAACACCAAAACTGCATGCAACAGTTAGTATCGCGGAGCAAGTGATAAACCCTTTCTCAATATCACACCATACCGATGTGGGTAACTCCACATGATTTACTAGCATGAGCAGAGTTAGGTCCATATTGTTTGTTATCACTGGCAGCTCTATGTTAGTTCAGGGTGGTCCTAAAAAAAAAATTTATTATATATAAATTTTAAAAATTTATGATTTTTTAATCCTTAAAAAATATTTGTGACCACCCTAAATTTTTTTAGACCCAACATAATTAAATTTTGGAAAAAATTTGATAACAAACTTGGTTGTAAACTAAGGCTATAACTCTACTCAATATTTTTTTTATTGTACGGAATTTTGACAAATCTACAAATAGATACATTTTCTTCTTATATCCTCCATATTTGCAAAATTTCAAGAAGATCAAAGATTAATAGCTATGTCATCAATCAAATCTTTAAATTTCGAGTTTTGTAGTCTAAAATTATACATAAAAAATAAATTTATGGATCAAAAGTAAATAACATACGATTAACATGAAATTTGACATGCGTTTAAGAACATAAAGATTAAAGAACATGTAATTCAACAATTAAGGCCCGTTTGGTAACGGTATTTAAACAATAAAAACTGTTATTTAAACACCACAACACATATTTCTACACTTTTTTTACCCATATGTATTTTCACAAAACTTAAACAACGTTATTAGAAATCTCTTACCAAACGGGCTCTAGATTTTCAAAATTAACCATGTTAATTTATTTAATGAGAGTTGTAGCCTTAGGATATAATTAAGTTTTTAGCCAAACTTTTTCTTTAAACTTTAGTCCCCTTAACAATATATTATGTCCTTACAAACTGTTAAGGACATATTTTATGTAATTGACTAATCCTTTGACAAAACCCACTTTACTTGTATTTGGGTAGATCTATGATATATTTAATACTTCAAGAAATATGTTGTTTAAGTCTATTATTAAAGCCATGAAGATTGGACTAAGAAACAAGTGAAGAAATGTTGTTCACTAAAGCTAGACAGATAGCTCGACACCTACGGACAGATAGCTCGATAGCTGCTCGACAGATAGCTATCTATCGAGGTTTAATAAGGCTTGACAAATACTATTTATCAAGGTATCTATCGAGGTTACGGGAATTCAAAAATTTTCAAATTTGATTTTCGGCCCATGCTTATGTATTAGTGTAAGGTTTCTTTTTCACAACCCTAGACATATATAAAGCTTATTTTAGAGGCCGTCACATAAGAGAATACAAGGAGAACATATGCAAAAAGTGACCGATACCTTATTTTCTCTGAAAGAAGCTACTGCGTCTTTACGACTTAGGGTTTTGTAACCAAGTGCTTCTTGATCTTTATTGTTAATGAAGTGAAGAACTTTGCAGCCAACATCTTCTTCAAGTTGGTGTGTTAGTCACGTATTGAGATCCGTGCAAAAAAGGTGGGGTTCATATATTGAAGAGTTCAAAGGTTTTGAAGCGGTAGAAGGTTTATGTTGTGAGTTCATCTACAGGGATTGTAGAGTCTAGGGACAAAGATTTTATACTAGATCTGAAACTTCTCTTTACTATAGTGGATTGCTTTTCGGGAAGATTTCTCCCCAGGTTTTTTACTGTGAAACTAGTTTATTTCATTGGTTTTCCTAGGTCATCATATTTTGTCTTATTTAATTTTCCGATGTTCATGATTTTGACATAATATTGATGTTTGTTTGTTTTAACAAGTTTTATTCATAATAAATCTAATTAACAACTTGGGTTTAAAACTTGTTAATTATATCAACCAGGGTCTAAATTTTCCAACACAAACAAAAAGAAAAATCCCAAGAAAATTTTTATCTAACTAAAATTTTGATAGAAATATAACTTGCAACATTGATAATGAGGCTATCATGCAAAAATCTCAAATAAAAAAATGAATGTTCAATTAGTGTGTAAAACACTAATGAATGTTTAGACCCCCAATTTTAACAATACCAACACAAGCTTATACACAAACAATATATGTGCAGAATGATGAATATAAGTTATATCCAAATTGGTAAAACACTCTAAATCATAATTAATCACAAACACAACAGCAATTAAAAGGTAAAGAGTAAAGGAAGAGAGAGATGCAGACATAAAGATAACACCGGCATGTGTTATCGAAGAGGAAACCAAAGAACTCGGTGAAAAACCTCTCTACCGCCCTCCAAGGGTTCAAATGATCCACTAAAGAATAAAGTTGAGATACATGAATTGCAGAACATTGATAATGAGATTATCATGCAAAAATTTCAAATAAAAAAATGAATGTTCAATTAGTGTGTAAAACACTAATGAATGTTTAGACCCCCAATTTCAACAATACCAACACAAGCTTATATACAAACAATATATGTGCAGAATGATGAATATAAGCTATATCCAAATTGGTAAAACACTCTAAACCATAATTAATCACAAACACAACAGCAATTAAAAGGTAAAGTGTAAAGGAAGAAAGATGCAAACATAAAGATAATATCGGTACGTGTTATCGAAGAGGAAACCAAAGAACTCGGCGAAAAACCTCTCTGCCACCCTCCAAGGGGTCAAATGATCCACTAAAGAATAAAGTTGAGATACATGAATTGCAGAAAATTCTCCAAGCCTAATCTACCCAATGCACTTAAGTCTTCCAAGCTTCTTACTCCAACAGGGTTAAGCCTAATCATGTTTTCTTTAGCTTCCCGAATCCTGCAATAAGCCTATTACATTAACCAAGTAAATTGGTCATCTCTAAACTGCTTTCCAAACACCAAAATACCTTCTCACTGATATACGTATGGTGAGATAAGGATTTGACAAATGTACCTTTCAAGGGTATGTCAATGGAGAGGGTGAGAGTAGAGAAATTTGGAGAATCAAATATCAAAGATTGTGGATGAGTCAATCTTGTTTTTCTCTAGGGTTTCTCTTTCAAAATTCTCTCTAGAAACTCTCTACATTTCGTGTGTATAAGGGTATTTATAGTAGTGTACATAAGGAATGTGAAAAGTCATTTTTTTGCATAACATGGCATTCAGGCGACTCATTCTCGCGAATGGGACAAGTTGCGAGTTTAAGTCTTGAGATAACTATCAGGCTAGACTGTACTTTTTGTCCTATAGTGCTCCAGCTGTCGTGACCTTTCAGCTTTTTGCATGTTTCACACGTGTGGCATTTTGGCGAGTTATCAGTCGCAAGATTCAGTCGCAAGAATCCTCCAATGCACACACACTTGAGTTTTATCACACTCTCTCTCACACATAACCCTTACATAATTTCCACCTAAATACAAGGCATCTAATTGCTAAAATACAAGAAATTTGGCACGGAATAAAGCCAACACATGATTGAATAAATTCAACCTTACAAAAAATTTATAGAAAGAAATTGTAAGACTTTATGTATTTGTGTGAGTGCGTGTGTTTTTTTGGGGTTAACATATGAAGTTCTCTTTTAATTAAATTTTGTATAATTTAAGTTTCTTAATGACCACTCTGGAAATATTCCTGAAGCCGCAGCCGTTTGTTTTACAAATTTAGATACAGTTTGGTTTCACTTTCTCTGTTTTCTCACCATGCTTCTGCTGGAATTTTGCCCCTTATGTTCATTCAGCCTAAAATGTTTGATCTTTTAATTTTTTGCATCCTTACTTTCTTATTCTTCTACTTCATGTAACTTGTTTTGTTGCCCATTGTAGGATGGAAGACGAGTTCATGTGATTGAAAGAGACTTGACAGAGCCAGACCGAATTGTTGGTGAACTGCTGCAGCCTGGGGATACCTGAAATTAGTTGAATTGGGCCTTGAAGGTATGTATCAAAGTTTACATCCTAATTCTAGTTGACAAATCTCCTTCAAATAAATACATTGAATGGAAAATCTTAAGAATAATTGTTGGACATGGCTTTAGAACTACTTCTATTTCGATAAAGAATTTGTTAGCCAGTTGTATGTGAAATGTGACACAATTGCGCTTTGACATCAGATTGCGTGGAGGAAATTGATGCTCAACGTGTGTTTGGATACGCTCTCTTCAAGCAAGGGAAAAATACGAAATTGTCTTATCCCTCGGGAAAATTATATTCAGATGTGTCCGGGAGGAGCTTCCACAATGGACGTTTCATACAAAGGAATAGAGAAAAAGCCGCTACACTTTCCACGTATACTTTCTTGCCTTCTTATAGATTCACTGTATCATAGTATAGTTTAATGCCTGTTAAAATTTGCCTTATAGATTTTCTTGTCCCTTTTCATGATCAATCTTCTGTTCAGTGTGAAATTGGAGCAAGGTACAGTAACATCCCTGCTTGAAGAAAATAGGACCATTAGAGGGGTTCAATACAAAACAAAGGATGGCCAAGAACACACAGCTTATGCTCCTCTTACAGTTGTGTGTGATGGTTGCTTCTCAAATCTGCCGTGCTCTTTGCAACCCCAAGGTGAAGTTGTTATCTTGAAAATTTTTAACAATTTGCTTGGTGTTATTCGATGAATTGGAAAATGGCCTCTGGTTATATAAACAATTATAATCTGTATCTATTGCTTCTTGCAGTTGGCATTTGCACTCATGCTTTCCACTGAGGCTCACTGATAGTACAATTTTATTTTTGTTTAACAGGTAGATGTGCCCTCTTTTTTTGTGGGTTTAGTCTTGGAAAACTGTCAACTTCCATTTGCAAATCATGGTCATGTTATTTACTTATTTTAGCAGACCCTTCTCCCATCTTGTTTTATCCCATCAGTAGTACAGAGGTTCACTGTTTGGTTGACGTACCGGGTCAGAAATTACCTTCTAATGCTAATGGTGAAATGGCCAAATATTTGAAAACAATGGTGGCTCCACAGGTACTTATTCTGTTCAGTATATGGTCTTAGATTGTCAAGTCCATAGACCAGTTGCATTGACAATACCTATGTGTTCTTTATTTTTTTCATCTTTGTTTCACTTTGGCTTTAAAGCAACATATATGTCCTGCACCTTAATCAAGAGAATTTATGTGGCAGATCCCACCTGAGCTTTGTGATGTCTTTGTGTCAGCAGTTGATAAAGGAAACGTTAGAACTATGCCAAACAGAAGCATGCCAGCAGATGCACATCCTACTCCTGGAGCCTTTTTAATGGGTGATGCTTTCAACATGCGTCATCCTTTAACTGGTGGTGGAATGACTGTGGCCCTATCTGATATTGTTGTACTTCGAGATCTTCTTAAGCCATTGCGTGACCTAAATGATGCAGCTTCATTGTCCAGATATCTTGAATCCTTTTACACCTTGCGCAAGGTAAGCTTTCTAGAAAGCAAGAATATAATCTTGAAACGTATTAGGGGCAGATATGAATTTCTGATTGTATGTGGTGCAAATAGAATTGAATCGGAAAGTGCCAGTGATCCTTATTAAAAGAAAGGGTGAGCTGTTATTTGTTTAGAATTCCATATTAGTGAATGACAAAAAATAGTCAATATGATATTACAAATAGTATGCTTAATTATTTCTGAGAGATGTGGTTCGGGATTGCTTTCTTCTGCGATCATCATTGGCTCCAAAATTTTTGGAAATTAAGGAGCCTTTTTATGTCTAGGGATTGTTATGTTTCATATTGTATAACTTGTATGATATGGTTTTTATTGCAGCCAGTGGCGTCTACAATAAATACTCTGGCAGGTGCCCTCCATAATGTGTTTTCTGCTTCACATGATCAGGCAAGGAAGGAGATGCGCCAAGCATGCTTTGACTATTTAAGCCTTGGAGGAATAATTTCTACAGGATCAGTTGCTTTGCTTTCTGGTCTGAACCCTCGTCCATTAAGTTTAGTTCTCCATTTCTTTGCTGTGGCAATATATGGTGTTGGTCGCCTACTACTACCATTTCCTTCGCCTCAACGCTTGTGGATTGGAGCTAGATTGATTTGGGTGTGTATTTCCCATTCACTTTGTATGATTGTTGTAGAATGCTGAGTCATGCAGATAGTTTTTCTCTTTTATGTTCCTTTAAGTTTTAAGTTATTGTTGTTCTGTTTTAAATTTAATGCCTCCAATATGTTTTATGTCACCCCACGTTGGACTCTCTACTCAAAATTTATTCTATTTTTATCTTCTTCTTTTTTCCTTTTATGTCATTTTGTCCATATTTCTTCAATAATTCGTATGGAACAACTTTGTCCTTTCCAGAGCGCAGCAGGTATAATATTTCCCATCATCATGGCAGAAGGAGTGAGGTAGATGTTCTTCCCTGCAACTGTTCCAGCATATTATAGAGCTCCTAGTGTTAAGTCAGATATTTAGAAGAATATGGCAAAGATCTGTTAGCTTTGAATTTGTTGTAGTAAAGCAAACCAGCTTGCATTACGTAGTGAAGCTGGGAAGATTTGTATGCCTGAGCTTTCCATTAGAGTACATAAGATTTGAATTCTTGAGCCCTCCATTAGAGTATATAAAATTTGTATGCTTGAGCCTTCCACTCGAGGGCATAGTACAATCATTTATTTGTTTAGATAAATACTTAGGTGTATTTATCTGGGTGAACAATACTTCTGTTCCAACTCAAAACATGTATTTTACTCCAACATTTATGAATATATTTCGAACCAAAGAAGTTCCTGTTTCTTTTGATTTTTGGCTGGACATTCTTGAGTTATTTATGTTAGGTTCTAAAGTCTTAGGATTTTATGTATTTAGAACTCTAATTTGTATTGTTGGCAAACCATGATCAAAACAATGTGTTTAGAAGTGTTTTAGTCTAGCTCAAAGTTGTGCATTTATGAAAAGTTGGAATCGAGTTAAAGCAGGAAAGCATTGTGCCTTTCGGCCTGGCTCGATCGATCGAAAAACAGGCTCGATCGATCGAAACTCAGGCAGAATGATTTTCTGCAGATTTTTCCAACTCAGCCCTAAATGTTTTAAAACGTTTTTAGGATTTCTTATTTGTCCTAAGTATAAAAGGCAAACCCTAGCCACGTTTTAGTGTTGCTCATAATTGCGGTTTGTGTAAATCTTTTGTGAGATTTAGAGGAGCTTTCCTTTACACAAATTTAGGGTTTTCAAGAATAAGATTTATCTATACCTTGATGATCAATTCAGTTGCTGCCATTGAAGTTTAAAGAAAACACAAGCGGGTGTGCTTGTATCTGGTGGTGAATTCAAGAAAGAAGGAGTCTGTGGATTCGGAGCTTGCACGTGGTCGTGTCAGTAAGTTCTACTGGTTGGTAGCAATAAAAAGTCGAGCGTGGGGGCTTGTAAGTCTTATTGTATGAACTTCGATTCTTTCAAGATAGTGGATTCAAGTTTACCTTGAGAATAGTTAGGTCAAATCCTCCCCAGGTTTTTACCTGTTTGGTTTCCTGGGTGATCATATCTTGTGTTATTTATTTTCTGTTGCTTTGCATGATTTGATCTTTGTTTTTGTGATCACCTAGACTTGTTTAATTGGACTAAGTAACAACTTGGCTAATTACCTAGGTTAAATAAATTGTTTTAAGGGGTCTAAAAACTATCAATTTACATTACCAATAAGTCTCCTCCTAGACACACTCCAAATTCCAAACCAAATGGTCAAATGTTTCTTAAATATTTTTAGCTTGCACGCTCAAAATTTGCTTTTATTTGGATAGCAACGACGGCGACGATGAAAATCTCATCAACTGGATGGTAGATGGTTTCGTTAGGACAAAAATTAGGCTTGTCATAAGCTGTGTGTGAGCAATTAGCATGGTGTTTAGGTTTCAGTAATTTATGTTAGTGTCAGTTCCTAACTTAACTGGATTTGTTGCCTAGTTATGCTGCGTTAATCTATTTAAAATTTTAAACCAACCATCCAACCATCAGAGCCTTGCGTTGCATGATAAATGCGTATTGCTTGTAGCTTGAGTGCTTGACTGGCTAGGCGATACAACATTTGTGAACCAGAATTAGAAATGTGTACCATACCAGCAGTGCAGCTGGTTTGAGGTCCATTCCCCTGATGTCTTGTACTGTACAGGTGACATAATTTACTTCTTTTTGGGTTCTGGGGAGGGCAGAATACTGTATCAATAAATATAGTGATACTTAAATCTTCACATCTTTATTTCATATTTTTGACGTTGCTTGTTGTGATTAGGCCATTATAAGTGATATCAATGATGGGTATGTATAGTTCCAATTACACATTGGGCCTACCACTGCAAAAGTGTGGCTTAATGGTAGAAATCCTCAAATTGCTTCACTTGATAAATGGTTCGAGCAATAGCCTCAACAAGGCTCGGTAGTACACATGATATACCTATTGCCGTCACGTAGCGTGGAGTCGATGAGTCCACCCCGATAACCCCTTTTTTTCATGTTCGGTTTGGAGGGCAAGGATGTCCCGGCTCTACTATCATTACGTCTTTGCAATTTTACTTGGTTCAACTCTATTTGTGGCCCTTTCTCGTATGTGGGATACTCTATCTTCTTGGGATGATAATCAATCATATTTCATTTTGATAGTGAGTAGTTTTTAAATAATAATTAAAATCAAGAATAATAATCGAACTGGAGGAGCTTGCCAAGATGGCTTGGTAAGCAAGCAACCAGTTATGTAGGCACCAATTCCCAGTTCTCGATCAATTTCTTAAGCTTGTTACAAAGAAATGCCCCACATGACTAGAAAATTGTTGCTAATACCTCAAGCCTTTTCTGGTTGCTTACTCCACGTGATTACAATAAAAAATAAAACTTTAACAAATTTCTTAAAGCATTCGCTAACCGAACCCACAAGCAAATACCTCTTTAAATAAAAGTTGTGTGACTACCCAGCAAAAGCAGATCAATTTTCCCAAAAAAAAAAAAAAAAAACAAACTCAATCAATCAAGTGAAAGAGATATTGCACTAAATTACAACTTGCCCCTTATAAGCAAATTATTGGGTGGGCGGTGGAGTTGTATACTTAGGATTACTCTAAATAAATAAAAAAGTTTGATATACTTCATATGTTTTCATGGAATTTTTAAGAAACCACTAGTTTTCTTGTATTTGGTTGCGACTTTAAAATTAAAACCATAACAAATTATATGCTGTTTGGTTTGTATTAAAATTTATTTAATATTTTTTATTATTCCAAACAATTATATAAATAAAAACTTTTATTCACAAAACTGACTCCAAATAGGTAGGGAAAAACTATCAATTTTCTAGGCCATATGGGAGCCTTAAATTGATAAACAAATCCCAATTTTGAAATCAACACAAAAGAATTAAGTGTAAAAATGATTGATTTGAGCAAAAAATGCCATTTGAAAAAAAGTCAATGGTCAGGTAGTAATTGGCCAACAACAATTAATAGACAAATAATGAAGCGAAAGAGGGGAGGGGACAAAAGGAGAAATTATTATTGGGAGAGTTCTTTGTGATGTGTAGTCTATTTTGCGATGGTTTGTAAAGTATATGTGGTGTTCTAGAAAAATGTTTTTTGCTCTTCAAAAAAAAAAAAGAAATTGATGCTCTATTAATTTTGCTTACCATTGACTTGTATTTTTTGAAATACCAAGCACAAAATAATATGAACCGTTTCAACCTAAATAAATGGAACATAATAAGATAAATAAACTATTCTTTCAGCAATAAAACAAAGAAAACTACTTTAATAGGAAATTATCAACTAGTCTGTGTTAGCTTAATATTTATGTCTTTAATTTATAAAATTTGTTTAAAAATGTATAAATATTAATAAAAGAATAAAAATATAATGATCTGCTCAAAATGTTTCTTTGTATTAAAGACAATGACTTCCAATATGATTATTAGTTATTTTTGAAAATTAATATTTTTTAAGAAATACATGGTAAGTGTATGTTTATTTTGGTATTGGTAAGCTCCACACCCACAACCATAAAAAAAAAATTAAAAACTTCCTGTACTATAACACTTATAGCAATTAAGGTTTTTTTTTTTTTGATTGATAGATTAAAGCAATTAATTAGAGCACGTTTGGTATATTGTAATGATTATTATATGGGAATAGACATAAGTATTACAAGGAGTACATTAAGTTGGAATGTAATAAGTATTACTATTCATTAGTTTGATAACTATTTAGGAATAGAATCCTGAATATGCATCCATAATTTAGTAAAGTATAAAAAGAATATGTAATTAAATCATTTTTAAGTCAAATTTTCTAAAATATACTTATTTTAGGGTATTCAAAATAGAGCTAATAATTAACAAGAAGGAAAATCTATTTTCTTTCCTTTTGAAGATGTGGCAACTAATGGCTTTTTAGGAATTTTTTAAAAAAAGTTATTACATAAGGTGAATGAATAAATATACAGTACTTTTGATAAGGAATAGTTATTTCTCATTTTGAAGAATAACTATTCATTATAATAAAAATATAACCAAACAACTGAATAGTTATACCATAGGAATATCTATTACATTACAGTCTACCAAATGTGCCCCAAGTTGATTTTGAGCCTTCCCTTCAACTAAATACAAGATGGAGGTGTCACGCAATTTCCCACATGAAGATAAAAATAAGCTAGTTTTGTGCTCGTTTGGAAATAGTTTATTTAGCTTTTTCCTAAAAAAAAATTGATAAAAGTATGCTAGAACATACTTGTACCTTGACAATTTTGAAAAAGTGAAAAAAAAAAAAAAAAAGAAGAAGGAAAAAGTAAGATTTTAAAAAGCTGTACATAAAAGTTAAAAACTTAAAGCCGATACTAAACTCACCAATATATATATATATATATATGTGTGTGTGTGTGTGTAGGGGGTCCCGTTTTTAAACAAAGTGAATGCAACTACAATCTTCCCTTAACCACATTTTAACCAATTAAAATAAGGCATATGTAATACTAAAGAGCCATGCATAGTGACACATGTTCTATACATTAAGCGTAAATTGACCACATGGCCGGCCATGCAAAGACCATCATTATAAAAGGAGAAGAAAAAAGTAAAGGAAGGCTCTCTTGAAAATACCCACGAGTCCAACAACAAGGACGGTGAATTCCTTCAAGTTTTCTCAATTGTTGCTCTTAAAGACTTAAGCTAAAGTGATTCTAGCTCCATCCCTCCAAGAACCCAAGCGTAAGAGACTTTCTGGAGTATTCTCTCAAACCTTCATAGGTACTCCCTCTGACTTGGCTGATGTGCATTAGGCCAAGGATTCCCTTTGGCTGAGGAGACTTTCCAGAGCACTTTCTCAAACCTTCCTAGGTACTTCTCTGACTTGGCCGAGGTGCATTAGGCCAAGGACTCTCTTTGGCAGAAAAGACTTTTCAGAGCACTTTCTCAAACCTTCCTAGGTACTCCTCTGACGACTTGGCCGAGGTGCATTAGGACGAGGACTCCCTTTGGCAGAGGAGACTTTCCAGAGCACTCTCTCAAACCTTCCTAGGTACTCCCTCTAACTTGGCCAAGGTGCATTATATTGAGGACTCCATTTGGCCGATGAAACTTTCCGGAACACTTTCACAGACCTTCCTAGGTACTCTTTTGACTTGGCCGAGGTGCATTAGGCCGAGGACTCCCTTTAGCCGAGGAGACTTTTCGGAGCACTCTCTCAGACCCTCATAGGTACTCCTCATGATGTACTTAGTTTTAGCAGAACTTCCTTCAAATAACAAATTTATTGTAGGGAAGTCAACCCCACCATATTTTTACCCACTACAATATATATATATATATATAGAGAGAGAGAGAGAGAGAGAGAACATACAAAAAGTAAGACTTTAAAATTGTATCTTAAAAAATAAGTTAGCTTAATTTATTAATTAAAATGTAACTTACAACACCTAACACTATTTGAGAAAGAAAAATGACAAAGGAATGAAGTGGAATAAAAGGAATTTTAAAGAATATTTCTTCATTTCTTTGTAACATGAAACATGCATTGAATCATAAGAGCATTCACTCTCGGTTTTGTATTTTTATTTTGTTATCTAAATTTTCTCTTCAAAAAATCACTTTATCTAAGTACTCAATTTTTAACCAACACCCTATATCCTATTCTCTATTCTGCAATATGTCCCTATTAAATTTTTTTTTTTCCTTTCCCACATACAGAGAGATCAGAGATAAAACAAGAATATATTTTCTTTAGAGAAATGAACAAGAACAAAATATGAGAGAACTCAACCCCGGCTCAAATTAAAACCCCAAAAAAAAAAAAAAAAATACATTCATCAATGATATTTTATCATATTTTTGTGAAATTCATAAGCCCATAAGCTAAATTTGTTGATTTTGGTAAAAGGCTAAGCCAAAAATCCCACCACAATGACCACCGTGGCACCCCACAACAATAACACCAACGAATTTGCCAACATTGAAACCCCACGGCCACCTACACCCACAGTGTCGTTGATCTGTGAGAGATCCAAGTGCGAAATAGGGAGAGATTTTGAGATTGATTTCTGTATTCTTGAGAGAGAGAGAGAGAGAGAGAGAGAGTGTGTGAAGAGATTGTAATTTAAAAAAGGTGGAATAAAATAATTGGGTTTAATATTATAGACTTGCTATATATAGTTTTGTTTTGTTGTGAGACTTGCTATAGTTAGACAATATTCAATATTGTAAAAAGTAGTAAAGTTTTGAACAATGATTCATACAAGCCTTCAACCAGAATTGGCCGAGAAAAATCTAAATTAGAAGACAAGATACGATTCTGATGTGAATGTTGTTGGACCCCAAAATTTAGAAATTTCTTGAGACACCGGTGGGTTGACAATGGCCACAGAAGTCTCTCTCATCTCATGTCCAGTTAGTTACATAACTTGAAAGTTTCCTTCTCATGACCAGTACTACACAACTCTACTAAAATAGATTAATTTATATAATACTTACCTACCCCTTCACAAAATTACGCCCGGGGGTTCAATGTTAAAGGATAAAGACCTTAATTTTAAGGCATTAATCCAAAGACGAAAACCTAATCAGAGTCATTAAGTCCAAATTCCACAATGAGGCAGTCCCTCACCCATCCACACCTATATGCAATTGCATATCAAAATCAACATCACCACCGCTCGGCTTTAATAGCTCTCTATAAAAGCAAACACAATCCTCACCCTCTTACTATCTCTCTCGTCCGTGCTAATAAATCCTCAACATCAACTTCAACCCCCACAAGGTCCACAAGAGCAACCAACACCACAAAAAAGCTAGAGAGAATTACTAAAGGTTTCATTTTGATCCCAACCCATTCTTCTTCTTCATCTGGGTCTCTTTGTTTCGTTCCAAAGAAGATAGTGGTTGTGATTGATCAGCACGTACTCTGGACATTCTTTGCCTCCCTCTTCGGCTTTGTTCTTCTCTACATAATTCGTCGTAATAACAATGCCAATAACAGGAAGCTAAAGAAGAAGAACTCTCCACAACAATGTGTCGACGACAACAGCTTCACCGACGGAGAGTTCCGCCACGTTAATGGCTCTGACTCCGGCACCGACGTCATCGTCGTCGGCGCCGGTGTTGCAGGTGCCGCTCTTGCTTACACTCTCGGCAAGGTACATTTTTATAAACAAAATCCTTAATTTCTTCACAATTTTTTTTTTTTTTTCAGTTTTGAAATCCTTTTTCTAACGGTGACTTGTAACTTGTAACTTTTAAGTAATTTTAACTTGTACTTTAAGTAATCAGAGAATTCTGGGAAGTGCTTGTTTGTCATGTCTCTTACAGAAATTACATAATATTATTATTAATTTCTAAATTATGGAGTGGTGGTTGCGTGTGGAAGCAGATGACGAAAATGCAATTGTCAAGGAAAGAAACTGTTTAGTTTGGTAGGTGGGGTTATGAGGTTGACTGAACGCAAGTGCAATCCTTGAATGTGTTTTAAGATGTACTGTATTAATTAGCGGAGTTTTGAGTCAATTTTATTGGCTTGCACACACATCATTGTGTGTAAATCCACATGATTTACTAGCATGAGCAGAGCTAGGTCCATATTAGTTTGTTATAACAATTTAGATACAGTTTGGTTTCGCTTTCTCACAATGCCTGCTGGAATTTTTCCCATTATGACCATTCAGCCTAAAATGTTGATTTTTTTTTTTTTTTTTTTAATATTTACTTACTTTCATGTTCTTTTAACTTGTTTTGTTACCAATTACAGGATGGAAGACGAGTTCATGTGATCGAAAGAGACTTGACAGAGCCGGATCGAATTGTTGGTGAACTGCTGCAGCCTGGGGGATACCTGAAATTAGTGGAATTGGGCCTTGAAGGTATGTATCAAAGTTAACATCCTAATTCTAGTTTACAAATATCCTTCAAATACATTGAATGGAAAATCTTTAGAATAATTGTTGGACATGGTTTTTAGAACTACTTCTGTTTCAATAAAGAATTTGTTAGCCTTTTGTATGTGAAATGAGACACAATTGTGCTTTGACATCAGATTGCGTGGAGGAAATTGATGCTCAGCGTGTTCTTGGATATGCTCTCTTCAAGGAAGGGAAAAATACAAAATTGTCTTATCCCTTGGAAAAATTTCATTCAGATGTGTCCGGGAGGAGCTTCCACAATGGACGTTTCATACAAAGGATGAGAGAAAAAGCCGCTACTCTTTCCAAGTATACTTTCTTGCCTTCTTATAGATTCACTGTATCATAGTATAGTTTAATGCTTGTTAAAATTTGCCATTTTTTATCTTCTTGTCCCTTATAATGATCAATCTTCTGTTCAGTGTGAAATTGGAGCAAGGTACAGTAACATCCCTGCTTGAAGAAAATAAGACTATCAGGGGGGTTCAGTACAAAACAAAGGATGGCCAAGAACACACAGCTTATGCTCCTCTTACAATTGTGTGTGATGGTTGCTTCTCAAATCTGCGCCGCGCTCTTTGCAACCCCAAGGTGAAGTTGCTATCTTGAAACTTTATAACAGTTTGCTTGGTGTTATTCGATGAATTGGAAAATGGCCTCTGGTTATATAGAGAGTTATAATATGTATCTATTGCTTCTTGCAGTTGGCATTTGCATTCATGCTTTCTACTGAGGCTAACTGATAGTACAATTTTATTTTTGTTTAACAGGTAGATGTGCCCTCTTGTTTTGTGGGTTTAGTCTTGGAAAACTGTCAACTTCCATTTGCAAATCATGGGCATGTTATTTTAGCAGACCCTTCTCCCATCTTGTTTTATCCCATCAGTAGTACAGAGGTTCGCTGTTTGGTTGATGTACCCGGTCAGAAATTACCATCTATTGCTAATGGCGAAATGGCCAAATATTTGAAAACAATGGTAGCTCCACAGGTACTTATACCGTTCAGTATATGATCTTAGATTATCAAGTCCATAGCTCAGTTGCATTGGCAATACTTATGTGTTCTATATTTTTCATCTTTGTTTCACTTTGGCTTTGAAAGCAACATATATGTCCTGCCCCTTAATCAAGAGAATTTATGTTGTAGATTCCACGTGAGCTTCATGATGCCTTCGTGTCAGCAATCGATAAAGGAAACATTAGAACTATGCCAAATAGAAGCATGCCAGCAGATCCACATCCTACTCCTGGAGCCCTTTTAATGGGTGATGCTTTCAACATGCGTCATCCTTTAACTGGTGGTGGAATGACTGTGGCCCTATCTGATATTGTTGTACTTCGAGATCTTCTTAAGCCATTGCGTGACCTAAATGATGCAGCTTTGTTGTCCAGATATCTTGAATCCTTTTACACCTTGCGCAAGGTAAACTTTCATGAACGCAAGAGTATAATCTTGAAATGTATAAGGTGCAGATATGAATTTCTGATTGTATATGTTGCAAATAGAATTGGATCGCAAAGTGCCAGTGATCATTATTAAAAGAAAGGGTGAGCTGTTGTTTTTTTAGAATTCCATATTAGTGAATGGCAAAAAACAGTCAAGATGATATTACAAATAGTATGCTTAATTATTTTTGAGAGATGTGATTTAGGGATTGCTTTCTTCTGTGATCATCTTTGGCTCCAAAATTTTTGGAAATCAAGGAGCCTTTTTATGTCCAGGGATTGTTATGTTTCACATTTTATAATTTGTTGTATGATATGGTGATTATGGTCTTTATTGCAGCCAGTGGCATCTACAATAAATACTCTGGCAGGTGCCCTCTATAAGGTGTTTTCTGCTTCACCTGATCAGGCAAGGAAGGAGATGTGCCAAGCATGCTTTGACTATTTAAGCCTGGGAGGAATATTTTCTACAGGACCGATTGCTTTGCTCTCTGGTCTGAACCCTCGTCCATTAAGTTTAGTTCTCCATTTCTTTGCTGTTGCAATATATGGTGTCAGTCGCCTGCTACTACCATTTCCTTCGCCTCAACGCTTGTGGATTGGAGCTAGATTGATTTGGGTGCGTATTTCCTATTCTCTTTGTATGATTGTTGTAGAATGCGGAGTGATGCAGATAGTTTTTCTTCTCTTCTATGTTCCTTTAAGTTATTGTTGTTCTGTTTTAATGCCTCCAATCTGTTTTATGTCACCACCCACTTTGAACTGTTTACTCAAAATTTATGCTATTTTTATTGTTTTTTTCTTTTATGTCATTTTTTCCATATAGTATATATCTTCAATAATTCGTATGGAACCACTTTGTCTTTTCCAGAGTGCAGCAGGTATAATATTTCCCATCATCAAGGCTGAAGGAGTGAGGCAGATGTTCTTCCCTGCAACTGTTCCAGCATATTATAAAGCCCCTAGTGTTAAGTCAGATATTTAGAAGAATATGGCAAAGATCTGTTAGCTTTGAATTTTTTTGTAGCAAAGCAAACCAGCTTGCATTACGTAGTGAAGACGGGAAGATTTGTATGCTTGAGCCCTCCATTAGATTTCATAAGATTTGAATTCTTGAGCCCTCCATTAGAGTACATAAAATTTGTATGCTTGAGCCTTCCACTAGAGGGCGTAGTACAATTATTTGTTCAAACCGTACAATTATTTGTTCAAACCACTACTAAGTTGTATTTAACTGGGTGAACAATACTTCTGTTCCAACTCAAAACATGTATTTCTCCTTTACGTTTAAGAATATTTTTTGAATCAAAGAAGTTCCTGTTTCTTTTGATTTTTTGGCGGGACATTCTTGGGTTATTTACATTGCCAATAAGTCTATTCCTACACACAAATCAAATAGCCAAACGTTGCTTAATTATTTGTAGTCTTGCACTCTCAAAATGTGCTTTTAATTGGATATCAACAAAAACGACAATAGCACCAACTGGAAGGCAGATGGTTTGGTTAGGCCACGAATTAGATTTGTCATAAGGTGCGTGTGAGCAATGAGCATTATGATTAGGTTTCAGTCATTTTTATGAGTGGCAGTTCCTAATTTAATTGGATTTGTTACCTAGTTATGCTGTGTTAATCAATTTAAAATTTTAAACCAACCAACCAACCAGGTCTTGCATTGCATGATAAATGCGCAGTGCTTGTAGCTTGATTGCTTGACTGGCTAGGCGATACAATATTTGTGAACCAGAATTGGAAATGTGGAGAAATGTATACCATACCAGCAGTCCAGCTGGTTTGAGGTCCATTCCCATGATGTCTTGTACCGTACGGATAATATCTCACGTGGTCAGTAATAAGCAAGCGTCCCTGTCCTCTGTTAGCTCCAGATGACTTAAGTTACTTGTTTTTGGGTTCTGGGGAGAGCAGAATACAGTATCAATAAGTATTGTGATATATAAATTTGTATATCTTTATTTCATAATTTTTTACGTTGCTTGTTGTGATTAACCCATTGTAAGTGATATCAGTGATGGGTATGTATAGTTCCAATTACACGTTGGGCCTCCATTCTAGGCTTAAGAAAATAAAGTAGAGGAAAATCTTCAACCCCAGGTCAATTCTTAAGCTTGTTACTTAAAGGGGTGTCAAACCATTTCCTAATATGCTACTCCAAGCTGTCTAAAGAAATGCCCCCACATGACTGGAAAATTGTTGCTAATACCTCAATCTTTTACTGGTTGCAAACTCCACAAGATTCTTTCCTTCTCGGTCATCAGGGGTTTGATGATGTAAGATGATATCATCATGTGATTTCATAATGTGATGAGGATGATGCAGTTAAGACCTAAAAGTGGAAACAAAGATCTATAGGAGGGTTTATGGATAGCCACGGTGAAAACATAAGATGGGGCTGGGGGTTGATGCTGATCATAGTATCGTAATAATTCCCTTCTCTTTCAAGAGAGCACCTCCATGGAAGTACTTCGGCTTCTATTAATAAATGAAATGTAGCCTTCAATAAAGTTAACTGGATTAGCAACTTTCTATGTCTCGACTAAATCAGCTCAAGAAGTTGCTATAGATTACAGTGAAAATTTCAAGCTAACCTGGGATTCTTTCCCCAAGGGCTCTTTAAGAAATGGGGTAATGGAGGCTATGATCAAGAGAAACTCGAATTGCAGTGGAAGGGCTAGGCTCTATGGCTGCATATGAGATATGACTGAGGCTATGCCCTCTATTGCACACAAATCATGCGGACACAAGCTGGGAATAGTAATACTTATCTTTCAACCTCAATTCTATTCGTGGTCAACACTTTTTAAATCAATGTCCTTACATGCATATGACTAATGCAAAATTTGTAGTATTTAACTAAGAGATGGGTTCAAGCTACCTGTAACTCTTTAGAGTTACACATTTTTTAAGCCATTGGATTTAAGTAGATCCAACAATCATAAAAATACTCTCATTAATGTTAACATTCTTACAAGTATCTCATTAATTATCCCTTATTTATTGCATTCAATACGTATCTCTAAACCCAACAAAAGAAAACGTCTGACTCTCTCTCTCTCTACGTTTGGTGTTCAAGCTCTTTGTCTCTCCGTTTGTCTCTCTCTCTCCGTTTGCCTCCATCTGACTCTCTACATTGCTCTTCCACCATTATTCCAAAAAAAAAAAAACCAACCCAAACTGTGGGTGTGTGTGTGTGAGTACTCTATTTCTTGGGTCACCATTATTTTAGCTCAAAGCAATTGCAGGTTGGTTCTCTCTCTTTCTCTCTCAAGGTCAACTATTTTTCCTTTTATTTATTTATTTATTTTAATGTAATTCTTTCTCTGGGTTTTGCTTTATCGATTCACTTGTTTGCTAAGAAAGTAGAATCCTTTCTTTTTGTGAGTACTCTATTTGGCATCAAAAGAAATCAAGCCGAACTGTTTCTATTAATCTGTTTGGTACTCTGTTTCTATTTTTCCTTTCTTTTCTGTTGATTCATTTGTTTGCTTAGAAAGTAGAATCCTAGAAATTGGTTGTTTTGGGTTTTATGTTTTATAGCTGGTTTGGTATCAAAAGAAATCAGCTTGAAAGATTCAATTGTACTTGGTAAAGTGATTTTATTAGGCTCAATTTTAGTTTTAATGGGTCTCAAATAATATGAAAAAAAAAAGTTTCGAACTTTAAATGTGGGGCCCAATAATTTATGGGCCAGGCCCACTTGCTCATGGGGAGTCCAAAGGCCCAAGCCAAAGAAGGTTATGGCCCAAGCTCAAAAATATAAGGCACAAAATGGCCCGGAGATGCAATTGAGGACAGTTTAGTCCTCGGCAGACCCAAGGCTCCATTGAGAAGAGGGGTAAAAAAGGTATAGGAACAAACTTGAAAGAAAGCCTAAAATATCTCGGGAGAGCTGCCCTTACGACCCTTCCCAGATAAGACTCTGCACCTAACAGAACCGGATTCTTCGGCTTTTTCGACCATCCCCAACGATTCTGGGATTAGACTGACGGGACAAATATCAGTCTTGGAAAGGTTGACCTTACACGTGGACGAAGGATAGCGAACGTAGGCTAGTATAAAAGAAAAAGTAAGTAATATAGGGGAATGAGACCAAAAAAGGAGGGTCTCCCATCCCACCTCCAGGAGAAAGACTCCAGGGGTGAAAACATTTTAACGATGCATGCACGTCGCAAAAAATCCACCGCCGGGTAACCGGGGGAAGAGCCCAATGCTCCTCGGACAAAGTCCGAGGAGTCCAATCCCTCAGGTTACGAAGCTGTAGAGCTTGGATGTTCAGATTGAACCCCCTTTCTTACATGAGCTCGCCTAAAGTCAGGACCGGACCGTTGCCCAGCGATCCAGAGCAAGCCTTTTAAGCCCACTCTCTACAAATCATATTGTGAGGGATCTTTTTTGTACGAGCCCAACGTCATTCTTGGGCTGTTGAATAATCGTGTCCCTACAATTGGCGCCGTCTGTGGGAAGGCTTGCGCGCTGGCGCAGGTGGCGTTTGAGTCAGCTCTCTAGCAAGCGGAGATTCGTGGGTTTTCCCCCATCTCCGGTGACATGCAGTTGTTGTTCCGACATCAACTTATGCCAGGGGCTACGACCTGCAGTCCCAACGGCACGGGCAGCTCTAGGGGCTTCCGACCTCAAGCCAACTCTCCCCGCCATGGTCAAGGGGTTGACCTGCGAAAAAAGCAAATAAGTACAACAAGTACTCAATAAGTTTTGGACAGAACCAAGGCCTTGCATGGTCCTCGGACTCAAACCTATGGGGAAACCAAGTACACAAAAAAAAAACTACAAGTTTTGGACAGAACCAAGGCCTTGTATGGTCCTCGGACTCAAGCCTATGGGGAAACCAAGTACACAAAGAAAAAACTATAAGTTTTGGACAGAACCAAGGCCTTGCATGGTCCTCGGACTCAAGCCTATGGGGAAACCAAGTACACAAAGAAAAAACTATAAATTTTGGACAGAACCAAGGCCTTGCATGGTCCTCGGACTCAAGCCTATGGGGAAACCAAGTACACAAAGAAAAAACTATAAGTTTTGGACAGAACCAAGGCCTTGCATGGTCCTCGGACTCAAGCCTATGGGGAAACCAAGTACACAAAGAAAAAACTACAAGTTTTGAACAAAACCAAGGCCTTGCATGGTCCTCGGACTCAAGCCTATGGGGAAACCAAGTATAAAAATAAAATAAAAAAAAAAAAAAACCCCAAGTTTTGGACAGAACCAAGGCCTGGCATGGTCCTCGGACTCAAGCCTATGAGGGAAACCAGCTACGTGGATGGGGAAAGTCCTCGGCTCAAATACTGTAAAAGGATAAGGCTAGTAAGAGTGATAAGAAGATGGCGAAACGCCCCACTGTTCAGTAGCCTAAGGAGGCTGTTCATTTTGCGGGTAATATGTCTTCGGATGGTTACTTCCTACACCTCATCAAGCACTCAGTTCTCATCTCGGCTAGTTTTGGGGTAAGTATCGTTCTTCACAGGTCGGCATTGTTGTGCCAAACAACTTTATTAAAGTTATGGTTACACCTATTTCTTAGCAAGTATTTTGGCCCTAGTTGTCATTGATTCAAATGCTATATTTTTGTGCCGAACAGCATTTAAATTCGTAAAAACGCCTTTCTCTTTGATAAGGAGTTAAGGACCCAAGTATTGTACTCTAAGGTTGGCAGTATTGTGCTCGGCCAATTTAGTAAGCTCATCATAATATCCTTTCTGTTCCTGCCTCAGGGGAGTTTCAACCCTAAGAATCATTTGTTCGATTCAGTACTATTGAGCAGGATTATTTTTATAAACAGAGAGCAAGATCTTTTTATTAGCTGGAACTTTAGTCCTAGACGTCGGTCACGGTTTAAAAATAAAAAGAACTTACAAGACTGTATGTCTATGCATTGCGTTATCATTTTGGAAACATAGAGATATAACATGCAAAGTAAAATGGTAACAATTTTTATTAATATAAAGATATATTACAACGTACAAAAAGGGGCTTAAACAAGCCTATACAAAAGGTAAATTGCCGAAGTAACGATAACACTAGCAATACAGATAAGTAAACCGTCAGGTGTCTTTTAAACTCGTCTTCAAAGTCTCTCCAATCTTTGCCTCAGAATCGCCCATATTGAGAGAAGAACTTCTAAAGGAGAAGATGAAGGAGAAGGAAGAAGAAGATGAAGGAGAAGGAAGAAGAAGATGGAGGAGAAGAAGAGAGAAGAGATGAAAAGGAAGAAAAATGAACAAAAGAGGGAGAAGGAAAAGCACCAGGATGGATCTGGTGGTGGAAAGAAGAAGAAAGAGAGGCAAAAGGAGGCGCCAGTGAACTAAGAGAGGAAGAAGCAGGGTCACTTAGTCCCTGCCCCAGTCCTGACTCCTAACACACTGGTGCCATGTTAGATATGCTCATGAGAGAGCGGGTGATACTGATAATGGGTGTCCACGACTCAGTCACGCCGAAAGTGGGTCGTGACGAGTCCCTGTTTCGGATTTTGGCTGAAAGGAAGGTGAGACAAATCTTGAGTCTTCGCCATCCTTGCCCTGACCGAGCCATTTCGAGCTTTATTATAACATGGTGTTTTTGGGAGGGGAATGGCTTCTTCATTGCTTATTACTATGGTGAACGTATTATCGGATGAGGTATAACCAGAGAGAAAAAGTGAACTCTGGGAGGAATCTAAGGGATTCAGGTATGAGAGAACCATCTCTTGTCTTTTCTCTTTATATGAGGGACGAAGAGGAGGGTACTTAATGTGTTCATATCTCCAAGGAAATCCACCAACTAGAATATGCCCGTTCCGCTCCCCCACGCCATCAATAACCATTAAATCTGAGAGGTCTCGTGAAGGGAAGATATTAAAGACACGCTTCGGATAACCAAATGGCATAAGCGCATCGTGAACAAATTAAGAGTAACATCTCGTAGACCGGTACACTTCCTGGGCAGGTGAAGAGTCGCCAGCGTCAGTCAAAGGCTAAATTAAATGAGTCATAATAAAGGCTCGGTATTACCAAAACCCCCCTCTCCAACCAGGAGGTCGGACAGCAGGGTTTTGAGGGGCTATTGTGGGGCCCAATAATTTATGGGCCAGGCCCACTTGCTCATGGGGAGTCCAAAGGCCCAAGCCAAAGAAGGTTATGGCCCAAGCTCAAAAATATAAGGCACAAAATGGCCCGGAGATGCAGTCGAGGACAGTTTAGTCCTCGGCAGACCTAAGGCTCCATTGAGAAGAGGGGTAAAAAAGGTATAGGAACAAACTTGAAAGAAAGCCTAAAATATCTCGGGAGAGCTGCTCTTACGACCCTTCCCAGATAAGACTCTGCACCTAACAGAACCGGATTCTTCGGCTTTTTCGACCATCCCCAACGATTCTGGGATTAGACTGACGGGACAAATATCAGTCTTGGAAAGGTTGACCCTACACGTGGACGAAGGATAGCGAACGTAGGCTAGTATAAAAGAAAAGGTAAGTAATATGAGGGAAGGAGGCCAAAAAAGGAGGGTCTCCCATCCCACCTCCAGGAAAAAGACTCCAGGGGTGAAAACATTTTAACGATACATGCACGTCGCAAAAAATCCACCGCCGGGTAACCGGGGGAAAAGCCCAATGCTCCTCGGACAAAGTCCGAGGAGTCCAATCCCTCAGGTTACGAAGCTGTAGAGCTTGGATGTTCAGATTGAACCCCCTTTCTTACATGAGCTCACCTAAAGTCAGGACCGGACCATTGCCCAGTGATCCAGAGCAAGCCTTTTAAGCCCACTCTCTACAAATCATATTGTGAGGGATCTTTTTTGTACGAGCCCAGCGTCATTCTTGGGCCGTTGAATAATCGTGTCCCTACATTAAATATTTAAAAAAAAAAAAAATTATGATGTTTCTGGGGAACCAATAAAAACTCATTAGTGCCTTTTGTGATTGTAAAGTTTGGTGGTTGTCTAGTTCTTTTGGTTTTCAATTGTTTTTCTGCAATTTATTAATGATTGGGTTGTCTATGTTTTTTATAGTATGACATTGTTTAGATAATCATTAATAAAATAGATTATGACAGTTTCTTGAATAAGCAATGGAATACCTTTGCAAAACATAAGTTGTAACAGAATTATTGAAAGTGTAGATTAATAGTTATGGTTTGAATTGATAGGAAACAAATTTTTTTTATAATCTCTATTCATGTGTTTGAGAAAGCATGAAAATTTCATGATTGTAAGATAGGGATTCCAACAAATTTCTTAGGTTGGAAAACCCATGGTGTTCTTTTAAAAATAACAATGGAAAGATGTAGAAATAAGTTGAACCTCTTTTTTTCCTTTTAGATTACAAGTTAGCAATACAATCAACGTTCCATTAGAGCTCTCTCCCTCTCTTAATGCTTGTGAAGTCACTTCTATGCCAACCTTACTATGGTTATATGCACAATTTTAACGATGATTACCAGTTAATAATACTCAAGTAAGCTGTTGGAAGTATGAACCTATTAGAATTTAAATAAAATTGATTTTTTATTTTTCCTTTAAGCTATTGGTTGGGCAGGATATGTGATGCTGTGGCTCTAATTAGTTTATTTTATACTTTATAGGAATTGGATTCAAGAGTGTATTTTTTGTTATCTTTGATTGAATCTTCTCCTTTTGCATGTAGATAATTAAGGAAAATGGTGCTCAGCTTTCCTTCAACTCCCAAGAAATTGTTGATGACTGTGGCATGCTTCGTCTCTGGTGTTGCTCTTTTTGCTACTAGTGTGCATCTCTCTTATGTCAACATTGCCCCTTAACAAGCTTGAACTAAAGCTCGAAATTATTTCGTCAAAGAAAGATTGAGAAAGAAGTATGGGAAATGAAGAGTTCAGCTCACTGCTACTTGTCTAATTCATACACAATATTACATAGACTAAAATGAATGTGCAGCCATGCGACCTTCTTGTTCCATGTTATAGTTCATGTATAGCACACATTTGTAGTAAATCACTAATACCTGATGTAGGCAAGAAGTGCATTAGGATTAAGAAAACTTTCTTTATGAAATTGTAAAGGCAGTTAAGCCATTGAATTTCTCTCTCTCTCTCTCTCTCTCTCTCTCTCTCTCTCTCTCTCTCTCATCAAAGTCAGATTATGAAGCACACACACCCACAATAAGTGGATAAAGTCTATCAAGAAGGAAGTAGTTGATCTCAAAACCAAGGATTGCAAGATTATTATGCTATTGTTAAAAAAATAAAAAAATAAAATAAACAGTATCAATGGGATGGACATCTTGTAAAAGCAATATCTAGGAGATATTTTTTGGTAACATCTTGTTCAGACTGTTGATTTGGCTTTGCTTTTCCCTGCAATTACACCAATAGAAAAAATACTAAGGACAGTTGTGGGGACATTAGAAGGCTTTTTGTCCGCTTTGGGGAGCCAGTCCCTCACGGTTTTGTCTTCGGCCCTGAGTGTGGTGTTGGGGGTTTTTGCCTTTGAGGTGATTGACACCTAGGCTCACCTTAGTCCCACATCGGTTAGAGAACCCTCCCACTCAAGGTTTATAAGCTTCTGGAGCAACCAAGAGTGTACCACTGGCTCCCCAAAGCGGACAAAAAGCCTTCTAATGTCCCCACAACAGTGATTGATGCAAGTCTTGTATTTAAACCTAGGTGTGATTTCCTATTGCTTATCTTTCTTTGTTTCGCATTCTACTTACTGTTTTAATACCAAGCAGTCATCAAACATATTCAAGATCCAATCTTTTATTCACCTAAATCCTTAAATATCAAACCCATCTAATTTAGTGTTGAGTTCCTAAGGATACTACATCAAAATTTGAATCAGAGTCCATTCAAGCTTCTCTCTTGCATCACAATGACACCAAACCAAACTGTTTACCAAAAAAGAGGCATTAGACCAAAATTTTTATTGACATTGAACAAGTTTTCATTCTAAATTAATTAAACAATTGGAGTTAAACAGGTGAAAACTTCAAAAGTGGCTGATGTGTATTTTTGTTAGAAACAATTGTTTGGAGTCTTTGGACAGCGCAAAGCAATTTTACTAGAGAAATCATTGGAATTTTAGGATTGTTGAGATGCCTACTTGAGTAGGTGAGCTGAGGTCTTTCTATGATCTCTATAAGATTGGTCCACTGGATTCAAGAGTGTTTTTATTCTTCTTGTATGGACTTCATTGACTGCCTTTGATTGTATTCGGGAATTCTTTTGTATACATCATGGATGCTTATGCCTCTACTTTTATCAATAAAAGTTGCCTATTACCTATGTAAACTAAGTTGACATAGATTCTTGGAATTTACACACTATTGTACCGAGAAAATTGCTAAATTAGCAATTGTAACTTCTATAACAAGCATATATTAAATTGTAACTTCAAGTAGCATTTCCTAACATAAGAGGATTCAGAGGCAGTAAAGTGCAGTGCAGTAAACAGAACAGCGCAGTAAAGTGCTGTAAACAGTGCAGAACCACTAATGCAGTAACTTAAAGCAGCTATACTACCTATTATTTAGAACCACAAACAAAGATAGATCATCCCTAAGAAATTGTTATTAAAAAAGCAAACACAAAGCTGTAGGTACCCCCTCAAAACAAGAGGTGAGCAATCCTTAAATAACAATATTCTAGCATATGTCCTTACAAATACACTGTTAATGACATTAAATTGAAGCAAAAAGAGTATTCCAACATTGGTCCTTTAAAAAAAAAAAAAAAAAAAAAAAAAAACTATTTCATCATGATTAACAACATAGGTCCTTAAACATAGTTCCTTCAGCTACTTGGACTCAATATATATATATATATATATATATAAATTCCACCAAGGAATGATCATTTTGTGATTCTCTTCAGCCACATATACCTACAGTAGAACAAAAAAATGTATAAGTAAATTTGAAACATGAGATATATATTATTACAATAAAAAATTCTTTTTAAAAAATTTTAAAAAAAAAGTCTCGAAAAATATAATAAAAGAACTCACTTTATGCTAAATCATCAATATCATTGTCATAAACCTCTGTAATGTTTTCATCTTGGTAATCACTTCTTTCGCCATTATATTGTTTACAAATACGACAATTATGACTATAACCCCTACAAAGTTGACAAGATCGCCTTTTTGTCGTTGCACGAGCTAAGGATATTTCAAACTCACCTTTAATTCTCCCACCAGGACCCCGTTTCTTGGTACTTTTCTTTCGACCTTTGGTTTTTGATACATGTGGATCTTTTATATTCAAAGGAATAATGACGAAGCAGTCTTCTACTTCAACAATGTCAGCTAATTCACCGCTCTTGTAATGCATATCCATTTCATCATCTTCTTTATCTTCAAGTAGTTCATTTTCCATTCCAAAAGCTTTTTTAAAGGTGTGGTCTAAGTCTGAGATTATCATTTTATATATATTTTCAGTTTTTTCAGCAAGGTAAGACAATTGACTTACACATTGACAAACATGAATGCTTCGTAAGGCTCTTGACATATGATGCTCATCCTCAGAGCTTGATCTATATTCTACACTTTTGAGTTCTTTATTTATTTCTTTTGCCCAACGTTGTCAGATGTAGTGGCTAGGAATCTGGAAAATATTTTTAACCTGGAAGATTAATAACATGTGCCTACAAACAATTCCCATAAACTCAAAAAGCTGGCAGTCACATTCACAAACTTTTGATTCCAAGTTCAGCTTCACAATAAATGCATTATCTGGATCAAAGGAACTTGTTACTTTGTACCTATAAAAAGTTCCATTTTTCTCAACCTTTTCCTTTGTAAAGTGATTACTACTCACCGATTCTTTTTGGAACTTGCTAAATATGGTTCTCGTGTATATAGAAGCAGCTTGATGCTCTATTTTTGAGCCAATTACCAAAGAAGGTGTTTTATGTCTTGAATCAAAGTCTTCCTTCCTTCCTTTCTTTCTTATAACGACTGTCCACCGCCTTTGCAAATTTGACCACAAAATCCTTTAATGTAGTTCTTGAGTTAACAAAGGAGTCAAAGAACGCATTGATGCTTTCACTTCTCTGGGTAGTGTTCATTCCTACAAAGAAAGCATTTCTATTGTAAACCGGTATCCATAACTCTCAAATATTATATAATCCTTTAAGCCATTCATTTCTCTCCAAGCCATAAGTCAATATTAGGCTCTTCTAAGCCTTCTCAAATTTTTCCACACTAGGTGACTCACGTATGCATCTCCTCGACTCGCATTTGAATATTGACTTCTTATGATATATATATATATATGGGAAAGTTTCACTGGAAATTTCTTCTTAATATGCCAAAGACAAAAACGATGACAAGTTCTTGGGAATACCTTTGCAATAGCTGCACCCATAGCTAAAATCTTGATCCCTAATAATAGATTTTGGTTCCTTCTCCCACATTGCTTGAAGCCAAGTTTCAAATAGTCACACAAAAGTTTGTTCTGTCTCATCTTGTAACAATGCACAACCAAATAACATTGATTGACAATGATGGTTTAACCTCGTAAAATGAGCAAATGGCATATCATACTTTTTTGTTTTGTAAGTTGTGTCAAATGTCACTACATCCCCAAAGTATTGATAAGCCATTCTTGAGCGTGCATCCACCCAAAAAAAATTAACCATATGGCCAACATCATCACATTGAATTGCATAAAAGAAATTGGAGTTTTGAGCTTGTTGTTTTTGGTAATAATTAAGGACAACTGAGGCATCTCTAGCATCTAGATTTTGTCCCCTAACATTTCTCAAGTGATTTCAACAATCTCTACTTGTAAATGTCTGGTCACTTACATTGAACATCATGACAACTTTTCCTATTGGAAGACCTTCTTCGTCAAATTTTTCAACTAAACTCTTAGCAACAGTAGACTTTTTTTTTTTGTGGCATTGGAGGTATGACAAACTTTTTGGACTAATAATACCATGATTATGGTTGTTGTCAAATCCCTTCACAACCCATTTTTGCAACTTCTTATTCTTCATGACCCTAAGCATTGCTCCACATCCAGTTCTAAGACTTGAGCAACTTCTACAAGCCTTGTTTTCATAATCTCTGCTCAAACCACTGTCTAATGCATTTTTTGTTTTGTGCTACCCTTCACTACAACATACATAAATACGACTTGTTACATTATCACTTCTGGGGGCTTTTTACTCGTATGGATACGGATTCCAAAACCTTCTTTTTTGGCAAATTCTTTGTAAAAAGTTTCAACATCATCAAGGGAGTCAAATTGCATTTCGACATATGGCTTGGATTTCAACTCACAATCACCAAAATCTTCAAGCGGTAACTCTTGCTCTGATGGTCTCGAATTGTTTGGGGCATCATATAACTCTTCACATTCCATTGCGATTTAGTAACTATAAGAACCAATACAAATAATGAACACAAATAAAAATATGCAAACATTTTAAATAAAAATGTTTAAAATGACAAAGATATAAAAATGTACATAATCATAATCAAACACTCAAATTGACTTGAAGTTGTAGATATGACAAAGATATAATAATGTACATAATCATAACCAAACACTCAAATTGACGCTCAAATTCAATTTCGACTTTGAAAACATGAGATTTTTTAAATAAATAAATATATACATATATATATATATATATATTCCATCAGTCTAATTACAGATTTGGAACATGAAAACGAGATATTTCTACTAGATAGTGTCGCAGTTGCATCATCAAAATCATTAATTGGTTGGCAAATTGCTGTTTGTCCATTATTATATGATTATCAGCCACCTATATAAGTTCATGTCTCTTTCTCACAAAAGAAAAAAGAATTAATATGTTCATGTCTAGCTTCAGTGGTGTCTTTTGTTTATCAATTTCTTCAACTATTCAACAGTGTAAGTTTTTTTTAGAGCACTCACAACTTGGGGATGTAACCAAGGAACTACCAACGATGTAAGTCACATTGTAAGTTTCTCTAAATTTACTACACATACAATGGTTTTATATTGAATATGTATTTTGAGTTCTAACAAATCTGTATTGCCACATGATTCTTTGTGAACCATTTATTGTGTTCAAGAAAAGGAAAAAAAAAAAAAAAACAGAGCACTCACAACAGAAAAGAAAGGAAAAATAGAAACAGAGTACTCACAATGGTGGAGGAGCAATGGTGGAGCTTTAATGCGATTTGTACCCACAATAGAAACAGAGCACTCACAACACGTTAATGCGATTGGTTCTTTTTTTTTTTTTTTTGGGCGACAACCTGAAACAATGGTGGAGGAGAAATGTAGAGAGTCAAACGGAGACAAATGAGAGAGAGAGACAAAGGGCTTAAAAACCAAACGTAGAGAGAGAGAGAGAGTCAGACATTTTCTTTTGTTGGGTTTAGAGATACGTATTGAATGCAATAAATAAGAGATAATTAACGAGATACTTGTAAGAATATTAGCATTAATGAGGATCTTTTTTTTACTGTTGGATCTACTTAAATCCAATGGCTTAAAAAATGTATAACTCTTTAGAGTTACATTAGGTGTAACTTGAACCCATCTCTTTAACTAATAGTAACTTCTATCATCTTGTAGAAGAAAGCATTAGCTTCAGTGTGCGACCAATACCTTGGTCATGAAGATATCATGCTTGGTCTATCCACCAATGTCATAACCAATGCCTGTCACATGAGAAGAATGAGGAGAAAAAAGTGTTGTTGCGGTAATACAAGATTGGAGAGAATCTTTTCAAATTGCCAAAAATAAATAAATAAATAAAAGAAGAAGAAAAAGCAATTAGCCATTCAAATAAGGCTACCTTTCACCCTGCCAGGAGTATTGACGACAAGAGGCAATTCAATCTTAGTTGGGTTTTTACTCTTGTTAGACAAGCAGTACTCCTTTCAATAGTAACCACGTAGGGAAAATATAGCATTCAAGTACAATGTTGGATCCCTTTTTGAAGATAAATCACCGAAGGAGAAGCACCTGAAAGGAAATGAAAATAGTAAGTTAATACATGCATTTTCTTAAAAAGAATCTAGCATAGACATTGAAATGCCTACTTTTAACATAAGGCAGAATTGAAAGAGAAGGGTGGACGAGAGAAATAGTTGAACAGTTAATCAATGTCATTTGATGGTAAACCCTTACAGATTGATTAACATTTTGGGAAGAAAAAAAAATTTATGAGCTCGCATCTAACAGACTGCTCATGCATTAGGTCACAAGTAATATTTTGTCTACATTCATAAAGTAGCAAGATCCCATCTTAAATTCTGCAGACCAAAAAAAGTTTCAGCTTTGTACTGATTGTGGGAATTTAAACTCCAATTTATACACTTCATAATATTAGGAACTTCCATTCAGAGTTTCCAATTCCCACATATTTAAATTTTTTAACCAAAACCAAACTTTAAGCTTATAGTGCCCACATTGAAATAGTTGGTCATCAAAATTCCCTCAAACTACTACAAATAAATTATACATCCTATAGCATTTACCAAATCAGAGATAAACCAAACCAATCTTCACATTATCACACTTTTTCCATGTTTCATCACTCAGTTAGCTTTTACAAATTATATCAAAAACAAAGAAAACTATTTTCAATAAGGAAAAAAAAAATGTAATTGCAACACCTATGACAGATTTAATGAGGTAAATGATAACTTATGTGAATGTTATCATAAAAATGGCAATGGACTAATCAAGGATTATGGCCAGAAAGGCCTATTGACAGGACCATGAAAAATCCATCATCACAATGATTTGCCCTTCACACTCTGGACAACAAGCAACAGATTTAACCCGCTTCTCATTAAGGACAATACCGTCCAGTAAATCTCATTTGGCACAATAACTCCTATTCAATGCACATCTTGAGTAACAGGTTGTCAACTCTATCCCATAGCACATGGTTACATAATTGATCCACTAGCAACAGTGCCAGCTTTTTTTTATAAAATAAAAAATAAAAAAATTTAAGTAAACTTGATAACAAGCAAGACAAGGATCAATAGTTCATACCTCTCTGGTGTCTTTAGAGTTCAGACATGGGATTGTCAAATCTAATTCAATGAAAAAAAAAACTGGATAAGTAATTAAACAAATTACAAAGAACAAAGACTAAGACTCCTGAGAAAATTTTCGAAACAAGATGAACTGACAAGATTCAAGAATGTTAACAAAGCTAAAACCATAAATAAATTACCTGGGGATAGTTTGTCAGCTACTGTGAGGGATAGGAAACCAGGAGGTGTAAACTCAGGCTGACCAACATCTGTATCCAAATAAGCTATCTCCAGGTATTGGATACAAGTAGTGAGAAGAAACATTGGTATGCTGAAAGTGTTTATTGGTGTCAACGTGTACAGATAAAATTTTGAATCTCATGGATTCTGGAAACCCTTTGGTATACGATAATGTGACAACACTGACAAGTCTGTGGCAGAGTTTTGAAAATCCAACTGATACATTTCTTCCAAACACGTCAATGGATGAAAACTTGAAGTTGACTTCTTGGAGAGACCATCACGACCCTGGAAGTGGGAACTTCCTATTTATGCTAGAACAACTTGGGAGTTCCAGTAATCATTGAAAAAGAATGTAGTACTTACTGGAAAAACGTTGGAAATGAATTCTACATTACAAATAAATTGTATTTCAGCAATTCAAAAGTTTGTCAATGAAGGGTGTTATACAATCAATGTTCCAATTTTGAGAAAGGAAGGATATTATATAATCAAGCCTTTTGTGGTTGCAAATCCAAAAAGATTCTCTCCTTCACTGTCATCAGGGCTTTGATGATGTAAGATGATATCATCATATTATCCCATAATGACAGTGATGATATTGCTAATGCTAATGATGAGGGTGATGCAGTTAAGACCTAACAGTGGATATAGATAGGAGGATTTATGAACATCCATAATGACAACGTAACATTAACATGGGGCGGTTGATGTTGATCACAGTATCATAGTAATTCCCTTCTCTTTCTAAAGAGCACCTCTACTGAAGGACTTTGGCTTCTTTTGATAAATGAAATGTAGCCTTCAATAATATTAACAGCCCTCAGCAGGTTTCTCACTTGTCTAGCCTTGTTGAACTGAATGTAGTGGGCTTAACAACTTACCATGTCTTGATTAAATCAGATCAAGAAATTGCCATGGATTGCAGTGAAAATTTCAAGCTAACCTTGGATTTGTTAGCCTCCCGATTGAAAGGGTTAACAACTTATATATAAAAGGATTTATGACCCAATCCAACTGCATCCGGGTTGTTTCATCACCCCAGTTTTCTTCATCAATTCCCTAACATTAGCTGATTCTTCCCATTGACCTACAGCTGCATATATATTTGACAAAAGCACATAAACTGATGGATTATAGCGTTCAGTTTCAAGAAGAAATCCAGCAACTATTCTTCCTAGCCTTATATTGCCGTGAGCTGCACAAGCACTAAACAATGTCCACCAGATATTGGAATGTGTTTCAACATGCTCACTGTTTATTATTCTTTCCGCCTCATCAAGATATCCACCACGACCTAGAAGGTCAACAATGCAAGAAAAGTGATCCACTCTGGGTATCAATCCATAATTTTTTACCATGGAGTTGAAGATCCGAGTACCATCATCAACTAAACCTGCATGGCTGCAGGCAGAAAGAACTGCAGTGAAGGTTGCGTGATCTGGTTTGACCCCAGATGAGTCTTGCATTGCTTCGAAACAGTTCACAGCGTCCTTTCCTTGCCCATGTTGTGCATAAGCAGATATTAGGGAATTCCAAGAAACTGTATCTCTTTCACCCATTGCATTGAACACTTTCAAAGACCAATCTAAAGCCCCACATTTTGCATACACTGTCACAAGGGCATTACCTAAACACATCTCTGAAAAGAACCCCAATCTAAGAATGTAACCATGAACCTGTCTCCCATGTTCCAAGGATGAAATGCTAGCACAAAGGCTCAAAATAAGACTGAGGGTATAGACATCTGGCCTTAGTTCCGTTTTGAGCAATTTAGAGAATTGCTCGAACCCCTGTATTGGACATCCATTAAACAAAAACCCCGCAATAATAGTATTCCAGGAGATCAAATTTCTGGGGCATATATCAAGGAATATTTTATAAGCCTGATTTATCTTCCCATGCTTAGAGTATCCAGAAACTAATGCATTAGAAACTTGGATCCGCATCACAAGACCATTTTTAGATGCAGCAGCATGTATCATCTCCACAACTTCTAAGCTTTCCGAGCTTGCTAATAAACTTCCAAAAGTAAACTCATCTGGTTCAATTCTAGCCCTTTGCATTTGCAGGTAGGCCAAGGTTGCTGATCTACCATAATTCCTTTGAGCGTAACTTGAAATCATGGTGTTCCATGAGACAAGATCCCTCTCCTTGAGTCTCTCAAAGACCACGTGAGCTGCATGTAAATCCCCACAACTGGAATACATAGTTATAGTCGCGTTGCTCACACATGTAAATGCTTCAAAACCCATTTTAACTGCTTGGGCATGTACCTGATGCCCAAATCTCACAGATGAACACGGGCTCATCACACTCACAAAAGTCAGTTCAGTAGGCCTGAGACAAGCCTTGTGCATCTCTCGGAACAGTCCCAAGGCATCTTCATCTCTTCCCACACTTACCAATCCATCTATCATCACATTAAAAGTAATCTGATCATAAACGTCATCATCTGCCTCTTCAAATATCTCATACGCATTAGCAACAAGTCCACAATTAAAGTACATTGTAAGCAGAGCATTAACCACAGAAGCTCTAACAAAATACCCAGTTTTGATCACCAACGAATGTACCTGCCTACCAAAATCCAAACCCTCCAAAGAACACACACTCAAAACACTAGCAAAAGTGTAATTATCATGCCTAACACCCACCCTATGCATTTCACTAAACAGACTAACAGCAATCTCCGCCTGCCCATTCTCCGAACACCCAGTGACTATCGCATTCCAAACCGCCACATCTCTCCTCGGCATTTTATCGAACACCTCCCAAGCATCCGCAAAGTTGCCAAGCTTAGTACACGCCGATAACAGCGTGGTCCACGAATAAACATCTGGGTTCTCAATCTCTTCGAAAACCCATTTCACGGAATGCAAATCCTCAGCTTTCGCATAGAGCGAAAGCAGAGTGTTTGCTACATGAGGGTAGAATCTGAGGCCTGTGAATATGGCATGGGCGTGGAGTTGGTTCCCGAATGAGGTTTGGCGGAGATTAGCGGAGGCGGTGAGAGCGGTGGAGAGGGTGTAGTGGTCTGGTTTGAGGTGTTGGGACGAGTGGATTTTGGTGAATAGGTGGAGGGAATCGGAGTAACGATTTGAGCGAGTGAGGTTTGCGAGTTGTCGGTTGAGTTTAACGAGTTGGAGTTGGAGTTGTTGGGCGGTGCTTTCAGTTATGGTTTTCAAAAATGGGAGCTTCATCAGTCATTGTATATGTCGGACGGAACCAGGATCCAAATTTGTTTGTGGATTTTCAAAAGTTTGAATATCAACACCCTAAAAGTTGGCAACGCATAATAATTTTTTTCTATTTTTTCTTTTGAAAAAAATTAAACAATATAGTTAATTTAATACCACATACCGCTTATTTGGTAGAAGACCAAAAACTAAAATTAATAAAAAAAATCAATTTTCAGTTACTGTTTATTTTTAAAATTACTATTCGTAAATCTAAATGCACTGTTTTCATGCAATCCAAACAAAGTTTTACTATGATCTACAAAATATTAATTATAGGGATTTGATTTTAAAATTTGAATTGGACAGATTTCAAAAAAAAAAAATATTGAATTGGACAAAGAACCAAAAATGAGAAGTTCTTGGTTTTTGTCCAAAATGGATCGAATTAGTGACATTATATTATAATAATGTAATTAATATTATAAATACATAAAAATTTGGTTTTATTCTTTTTACATTATTCTAAATTTGGCTTTCTATCTTCTTATTAAAAAAAATTAAACTAAGTTAACCACTAATTAATAGTCATGCATTAATATAAAGAAGAAATAAATGGTGAAAAATTAATATTTATCCATGAAATAGCGTAAGAGGAAAGAGATTTCAAAAGTTGCAAATCCATAAAATCTAATAATAATAATGAGACTAATGATAGCTCTCAAGCAATCAAATGATAATGGGCAAGTTTTTCTAAATAAATACATAATAAATGTTTTCATCAATTTAGTAACAACTACAAATAAACTTAAAACCCACAATCTTCTCAAAAAAAAAAAAAAAAAAAAAAAAAAAAAAAAAAAAAAAAAAACCCTTAAAATTCACAACTTACAAGACCCAAAACAGAACATATACAGCGTAAGTGTATTTTTGCCATCTTTATAGCAAGACACTACAAACTACAAAGTACAAACAGTAAACATATATAGCAAGAGACTGTCAAAGACTAAAAACTCAAAAAAAAAAATTTATATATATATATATATATATATCAAAACACTATAACCACACACACGGTAATTCAGTGAAAGAGACTTTATCATAAACGGATTGAGATTAGGTGCAATACGCAATAACAATGGATGGTTGAAATTGAAAGTTGAAAAAAACAACTTTCAATCAATAAAACAAAGTAAAAAAAAAAAAATGAAAAAAGTTAAAGTTAAAAAATAAGAATGGTAAAAATATATGTGAGAAAGAGTGGAGTAACTGCACCCGATGCAATACCATCCAAATCCATCATAAACACACACTCACATGGTGAAAGAGAGAGTTGAAAATACCAAATGAGGCAACAGCAGATCAAGCGATGGCAACAGATCAAGACAGACCAACGTCTCACGTCGATGATGCAAGGGCTAGATTAGGTGCACAGCGCCACAATGGCAAATCGTGGGTAACCTTTTAGCTTTGGGTTTCAAGAGTGAAGAGGAATAGTGAGAGAGGACTGCATTTTTCTCTCTTAGATTTTGGTTTGACCCTTTTTTTATGGTTTTTTTAAAATTTGATTTATGAGCTTTTTTTTTTTTTTTTTCTAAGATAAAAAACCAAAAAATTTCAGTTAGTCTTGCTATTTATTTTTTATTTTTGGAGTTTATTTAGTTGGGCTCTAAAAAAAAATTTATTGCAGAGTGAAATCAAT
Source organism: Quercus robur (assembly GCF_932294415.1). Taxonomy (NCBI): domain Eukaryota; kingdom Viridiplantae; phylum Streptophyta; class Magnoliopsida; order Fagales; family Fagaceae; genus Quercus; species Quercus robur. The sequence goes on from NC_065539.1 coordinate 15,249,051, forward strand.
TTTTAAAAAAATATTATAAGGCAAAATTTAAATACAGTACTTTAAGTGTTATTACCCTTTTACTTTAAGTGTTATTACCCTTTTAAGATTCTATCATTTGAATTTTTTTTCATAAAATAAAAGTATTTTTTTAATTAAATAATTATATGACTGAATTTTAAAGAGAATAATTTAAGGACCAGCCCAAATATCCTAAGTTTTGTCTTATATTATATACGGTATAAAAAAAATAAAATAATAATAATAATAAAAAAAAAAAAAAATTGAAGTTAGCGTCGCCCTCATCAGACATTCCTTCGGCAAAAATAGGTAACTAAGCATAATTTTTCAACTATATAGTTAGTAGTTTCAGTTTTCAAACTATATTATTTACTAGCATCTCGAGTCTATGAGACTCGATTTTGGCCTATAAATCGAGTCTCAAAAACTCGATTTTCATGGTCTGATGTGGCATATTTTTCCTACGTGGAAATTGAGTCTCTAAGGCTCGATTTATAAACCAAAAACTTTAAAAAAAATTCTAAGTCTCTCAAGTCTTTCGTACAAGCCGAAATACCCAAAAAAAAATTTAAGAAATCCAGAAACACAACAATCAGAGGGAGAAAGCTAGAGACTCATCAGATCTCGGCCTGGGCAGAGAGCTAAAGACTTAGATCAGATCAGATCTCGGCCTGGGTCGCGCGCTGCCTGGGCCACGCGACGCCTAGGTCGTGCGCTGCCTGGGTCGCGCGCTGTAGCCTGGGTCGCGCACGGTGGTTCTGGGTTCTTCTCTGTTTCAGGTTTTTTTCTCTGGGTTCTTCTCTGTTTCTGGTTTTTTTTTCTCTGGGTTCTTTTTTTTCTCTGGGTTTTTCTCTTCTCTGATGTTTTTCTCTTCTCTGATGTTCTTCTCTGATGTGAGTGTAAAGTTATAAGAGTTATAAATCGAGTCTTAGAGACTCGATTTTCATGTGGTCGCCACGTGGAAAAATATGCCGCCACATCAGAAGTAATTAAAGCATAGAAATCGAGTCTTTGATGCTCGATTTATAGGCCAAAATCGAGTCTAATAAACTCGAGATACTAGTAAAAAATATAATTTAAAAACCAAAACTACTAACTAGATAGTTGGGAAATTATACTAATTTCCCATTTGTTCTCCTTCCTTGTCTCTCTATATATAAATGTTTTAGACAGGGCCTCGAAATGCAGAGAGTGTTTTCAAAAACCACGACTTTCTTCAGCAAACACGGGAGAAAATAGGTAACTAACATTAATTTCCTAACTATCTAGTTAATAGGTTCAGTTTTGAAAGTAATTGGCAGTCTAACATCTCGAGTCTTAAAGACTCGATTTAGGGCCTATAAATCGAGTTTTTGAGACTCGATTTTCGTCGATTGATCACGTCCGATGTGGATTTTTTTTCCACGTAGAGCCTAGCTGGAAATCGAGTCTTAGAGACTCGATTTCTAAATCAAAAATATTTTTAAAAACTTGAACTCTCATAGATAACCCAAAATACCAAAAAAACAAATTTAAGAATCAATCCCAAAGCTCAGATCAGAGCTTAGAGGCAGATCAGAGGGAGAGAAAGAGCTGGGTCGCGCAAGCCCAAGCAGCGCCATCCCAAAGGCTTAGATCAGAGCTTAGAGGCAGATCAGAGGGAGAGAAAAAGCTGGGTCTCGCGAGCCCAGGCGAGACCCAGGCCGTTGCGAGACCCAGGCCGCGCGCGGTGCCTGGGTCTCTCTTTCTATTTCTGGTTTTTTTTTTTTTTTCTCTTCTCTACTTTCTTCCCTGACGTTGTGGTTCCTCACTGAGTTAGTTGTATATATAACACTTAGAAATCGAGTCTTAGAGACTCGATTTCTGTGTTCCCACGTGGCAAAATTTGCCACGTCGGCAGTAATTAGAGCATAGAAATCGAGCGTTTGATGGTCGATTTATTGGCCAAAATCGAGTTTAAAAGACTCGAGATGCTAGAAAAAAAATTAGTTTTGAAACTTTAACTACTAACTAAATAGTTAGTTTTTTTAGTGCTAGTTACCTATTTTCTCCGCAAACACGTCACTCTGTTCGACAAACAGACACAAAACACACATTTCCTCCTCCTTCACACAACTTCAAATGTCGAAACACATAAAGACAAAATCCCTCAAATCCATACCTCTCAAATGTCGAAAAGGTATACAGAGTTTTAAAGAAATTCCACTCAAGCGTTCGAAAATTGGAACTCGCTTTGCAACAATCTGGTGTTGTTATGCGTTCTGGTTTAACCGAACGTGTATTGGATCGCTGCGGCGATGCTGGGAACCTGGGGTATAGTTTTTTCATTTGGGCTTCCGAACAGCCCGGTTATAGCCTTATAGGCATAGCTACGAGGTTTACAAATCTATGATTAAGATTTTAGGGAAAATGAGGCAATTTGGTGCTGTTTGGGCACTGATTGAAGAGATGAGGAGGGATAATCCCCAGTTTATATCCCCACAAGTGTTTGTTGTTCTGATGAGGCGCTTCACCTCGGATAGAATGGTTAAGAAAGCCATTCAAGTATTGTATGAGATGCCAAAGTATGGTTGTGAGCCTGATGAGTATGTGGTTTGGGTGTTTGTTAGACGCTTTGTGTAAGAATGGCTGTGTTAAGGAAGCTGCATTGTTATTTAAGGATATGAGGGTTCAGTTTACACCTACGCTTAAGCATTTTACATCGTTGTTGTATGGTTGGTGTAAAGAAGGGCAGCTTATAGAAGCCAAGTTTGTGTTGGTGCAGATGAGGGAGGCAGGGTTTGAGCCCGACATTGTGGTTTATAACAATTTGCTTAGTGGGTATGCTCAATTAGGGAAGATGAGTGATGCCTTTGATGTTTTGAAGGAGATGAGGAGGAAGGGCTGTGAGCCAAATGCAACTTCGTATACTATTTTGATTAAGTGCCTTATCAATGAAGTGTAGGTCACAACATCAGCTTCACAGCCACTTCACTGCATCTCAACGAAAACCTACACTTCATTGATAAGTGGTTTTTGCAAGTGGGGGAAGATTGATAAGGGTTATGAACTTTTGGATGCTATGATACAGCAAGGACATACTCCGAATCAGACAACTTTTATGCACATCATGTTGGCTCATGAGAAGAAGGAACAGCTAGAAGAGTGTATGGAACTCGTGGAGGGGATGCTGAAGATTGGTTGCATTCCTGATCTTAGTACTTACAATACAGTGATTAGGTTAGCTTGCAAGTTGGGAGAGGTTAAGGAAGGCGTTCGGCTTTGGAATGAAATGTAGGGAAGTGGACTTAGTCCAGGGCTAGACACCTTTCTCATAATGATTCATGGGTTTATTGGGCAAGATTGTCTGCTTGAAGCTTGTGAGCACTTCAAAGAAATGGTTGGGAGAGGTCTTCTATCTGATCGTCATTATGGTACCTTGAAGGAGTACCTGAATTCTCTATTAAACGCCGGGAAGCTTGAGATGGCTGAAGATGTATGGAGTTGCATCAGGAGTAAAGGGTGTGAGCTTTATGCGTTTGCATGGACAATTTGGATTCATGCGCTCTTTAGGAATGGGCACGTGAAGGAGGCTTGTTCATACTGTCTGGAAATGATGGATGCGGATGTAATGCCACAGGCAGATACTTTTGCTAAACTCGTGTGTGGTTTAAGGAAACTTTATAACAGAGAGATTGCGGCTGAGATAGCAGAGAAGGTTAGGAAAATGGCTGCAGATAGACAGATCAATTTCAAGATGTATGAACGGCTAGGAGAGAGGGACTCGGAAGAAAATGTCAAGGAGAAAATTGATGGGAGGAAAAGGACGGCTCGTCGAAGCCAGTGGGATGGAGGGCATGATAGAACTAAGCTTTAGTAGTTTGAATGAGAGGGTTTCTATGAAGTAAATCAATTAGTTAGCAGATTGTGCGCAAGTCATATGTTGCCAGCCAGTATTTAGGTAATGCACTTCTCATGAATAATTAGAGGACTGGACCCTCTATTTTTTTTTTTTTTTTTTTTTTTAATATATGAAAAACTTTGTCTGGATGTGTTTGGGATGCAACCGTTGCAATGGGTGTTTGCTAATGGACATGGGAAAGAGCAGCTTATTTTCACTAGCATTCTTTCTTGCCCGTATGTTCCATCAATTTGTTTCATTTTTGTTATATTGTGCTATTTATTACACTGGGTTCGCCTATTCACCAGAATATTGTTCTATTCTTGGCTAGATGTAATTCATGTGTTACAGAGGAAATCCATTCCTCTTCAAGAACAAGGGATGTTTTGATTTCGGGCAAAAAACTATGACACTCTGGTATCTAGATTGAAACACTCACACTGCCACTTTCCTGTCTTTTCAGTGTGCATATGGAATATAACTTCTTATATCCTCCTGCTTGAGAAAGGTGGGAGATCCAAGAGCATTACATACACTTAAGGCTAATTTTGCCAGACCATTGCTTATGCAACCATGAGGTGCAGATGGTATCACATACTCGAGTCAAATTCTAAAAGTAGCCTGAAACATACTGTTTCTGGGCAATTAATCATAAGGGTCAAACTGTGATAGTGTACAATTTTGCTTTGCCATGTTATCCTGCTAGTATCATTTACTGCTAAATTAGTCTAGTGACTAGTGAACATGTTACACTGATGATTTATTTTTATATTATTAATCTACTTTGTATTTGTTGTGGCTATTTTCACTTTTGCAGCCAGTGGCATCTGAAATATATCATATGGTGTACAACCTACATTAGAAATTTTTTTGTCCTTATTATTATTACACAAGGAAGGTGAATAAGCATGTCTTAATTTCTTGTGCCTCAGAATTGATTCTGTGTCAAGATTGGTGGCTATTCTATCTTCTTAAATTCCCTCCTAAATTAGTTGGGTTCTACATTTTTTGCAGATTTCATAATTGCAATCTCCTTTTCATAAATATCTGGTATGTTTTGTCATTTTCTTTCTTTAATAGTTATATTTGGCTATATTATTATCTCATACTGCATGATCCATAATATTATGCATTTGAACCATTCTGCATGGCAGATGGCACTATGTGGATGTAGGTTGTGGTACCTATCCTGGGGGTTGATAAATCTATCCATTCTTATGCTTGGATTGGATCCCATCAAATAACAATCAAACCCCTGCTTTATATGCTTATAAAGGAACTTAAGCTTCCATTATGATCTCCCCTATTAGTTGACCAAGTCTTTCAAAAGTTTGATGGATAGAATGATTTGGCCATTTCTTCACTCTCATCGTTTGGGCTGTACTCTTAACTTTTGTGTGTGGCTTTGAAACAGTCTGTCTATGAGATGGGATAAAACTTATTCAGTCCTGTGAACTTCTGATGTTGTTGATAAACTCAGTAGGCTCACTATAAGGTGGCTTTGCTTCCTTTATTTATGCTTAAAATAGAGTATTACACTTGTCACTTGAGCGTCTGAGGTAGTGATAGCTTTCTCATTCTCAAGTGGAGCAGAATATTTGAATGTTATTCCTTTCTTACTATTGGCTGTGCATTTATACTATTCCCAGTAATTAAAAGGTGGAATACTTTTGATAAGAAATTAAAAGGTGGTATTACTCTGTTTCTTTTTCTGTGGTCATTGTCAGTTCATAAGATGTTTCCTGCATGTCGTAGAGCCTTTCTGTAACACAACAAATTTTTTTTTTTGTTCATGACCGTGTCCAACTTTCAATGTCAATTCCAAACTTTTGATGTTCATGACTGTCTCCAACTTTTAATTACTAGGGTAATGCCCAGGTAGGGAAGCCATTTTGGTTGCTCCCTCCTACCCTTTTTTGGTTATCAAAAAAGAAAAAAGAAAAAGAGACTGTCCAACTCCAACAATTCAGCATTCATTACTGGGCTTACTTGTTCAAAGTGATGGCTATGGTGTATTCTTAATTATTCTCCCACGAGAGGGATATTTTTTGACTTATTATTTAATTAGAATGATTCATGAAAGAATATTCCAAAGTACCCTATTGTTTGTGCTGTCCACCATGTGGATGCCATTCCACATTAAAGGAAGGAGGATGCTGCTTCAACTGAAGTTGTATTTGAATTATGCTTTTATTTGATTAGAAAAAGGATACTTGAACAATTTGGATGGTAAGATAATTTAGGTTGTCATTGGTGCTTATGGACGGGAGATTTCTGTCTACTGTTGGTATGCCATTGTGGGATGAGTATCGTTGTATGATGTTGTAGCTATTCGCATATCTTTATGATGAATAATAGTAATTCTAAATAAATAGGAAGCCACATTTTACCACTAAGTATGGGATTAGAGTAGAAGAACCTATAGAGCATTACCATCAGCCATTGCAAAATTATGCCATTTTAACACATCAAAACACTTACTTTATGATTTTACCACATCATTTTACAATATGCCATTTATCCCATGTTCTATTCTTCAATTCTATATTTTAAAATAATATATACAACATATTAAAATAATATTTACAACACATCAAACACAATCAACAGTCACCACACACAGTTGCCAACAACCAACAGCCACCACCACACAATCACCACATCCTCTCCATCCCAAGCCACCTCCCTCAGCTCCCACCCCCACATCCTCTCTCTCTTCCCCGACACTCTCTGCTACCTCTACACCACTCGCTCCCCTCAATTCCTCAATCTCAAAACCACCAGCAACTCCTGCCTCCTCAAAGAGTCTGACTTTGGCTTCGACCTCGTCATTGACGTCATCGAACCCAGCCAACACAATTTGAACCCACACATCACCGTCTAAACCCACCCATCAAACCACACAAAAAAAAAAAAAAAAAAAAAAAAAAAAAAAACCATTGCTAGAGAGAGATCGGCGTGGAAGTGATCGTCAGCGTAGGCATGGGTGTGGGCGTGGGTGTGGAAGAGCAATGAAGGTGAGAGAAGAAAAGATGAGAGGTTGAGAGAGAGGAGAGGATTGTGGTTTGAGAAAAAAAGAGAGGAACAGACTGACGGAGAGATGAGAGAGAAGGAATAAAAAAATAATAAACAGATATGCTATAATGTTCCATACCGTCCAAACTTATCACAGTACTGTAGCATGTGTCAAAATTTTGACACATTTAACACACCTCATGAGACTTAAATAGTGGTGTTTGGTGTGTCAAATGCCAAATATTTAGCATTTGACATACCTGATGGTAGTGCTCATGCAGTCTCTTGTATATTTCCTGTGCATATGGGAATTTTTGTTCAATGAATAACCACGATCTACCATTTGAAAACATAGAAATGAGACATATATATATATATATATATATATTTTTTTTTTTTCCCCAAGCACTCAATCTTGCTCAAAATCTAAAGGGATGTTTTTTTTTTTTGCTGAATAAATCTAAAGGGATGTTAACTTTGTGAATGATGGCTGTCATAAATTATTAGGTGCAATATATCCATGTTTGCACCTGTACCCCAAAAAGTTTATCATTTATTGCCCATTAAATGCCAGTATAGTTAAAGGGTGATTTAGATGAAAAAAAAGTACAGTTAAAGAATGAAAATTAGGGTGTGTGAGCCCCGTTATTTCAAACCTGAAAGGCCTTAGTGTGGGACACTGAGATTACCCCCCAAGCCTTCTCTACCATCTCTGGACAATAAGGGTGCGTGAGCCACATCATTTCAAACCTAAGAGGCATTGGGCTGAAAGGGAGATAAACCTCTGTTGTATCCAAAAGCATAGGACCATGATCAGATCTTACAATGGCCAGGTTCTTAGGCTTTTCAATTATTGGGAAAACTGAAGGAGGTTAGAAAAAGATTAACTGAGTGGAATAACTGAATAAGGCTGTTTTTGGACAGGTTGACAAAGCCATTGCCCAGAAGAGAGATGATTTGCAAGCTATTCAAGCAAACGTACGCAATGAAGAGGATGTATGTGGTGAACAACAAATTAGGGAGCAACTAGAGGAGTTGATGCGAAAGGAAGAGAGTATGTGGGATTAGAAAGTCAGGAGTAATTGGGTCGTTCAGTGGACAGGAACACCAAGTACTTTCAAGCTATGGTAAGGAAAAGAAGAGTGGTCAAAAGAATTGTTCAATTGAAGGGAGAAGATGGAGAATGGTATGATGGCTCCAGCCAAATGGAGCATAGCAGCATTTCAAAGGAATTTATGGGAAATAGGAGAGCATTCTATAGTGTGAGATTTTGCGACAGCCTGAAGGCCTCAATCTACCAGCATTCACTGAAGATCGAAAAGCAGAGCTAGACAGGCCAGTTTCACTAGAAGAAATTTTTTGTTTTTTGGATTAGTTTCACAAGAAGAAATAGAAGCAATTGTGTTTCAATCAGGTCCAACCAAAGCTCCTGGACTGGATAGACTATCAATGGTCTTTTATCAAAGATTATTTCAATTTATGTGATAGCCTAGCGGCAATAGCATCCTTTGTAGTGCTCAATGTATGTGGTTTGAACCCCACTCCCCACTCCCCCCTCCCCCTTCCCCCCTCCCCCCTTATCTACCTATAAAATATAAAATAAAAACCTGGGGAGCAGTGAGGCCTGCAGTCACAGCAATGATTCAAGTTCTCTTCCATTCAAGTGCTCCTCTGAGTATGCAAAAGACCAGTTGAATAGCATGACTAGGCAAAGCCAAATTTGAGAGGTTTTGCTGCTTAGTCAACCACAGGAACCTAAATTTTTGGTGGCTTCATAAGTTTCAAACCTTGCATTAGGAAGATAACTAGATTGTTGGCTATTAGGGTGGCACTGCTACAAGCTAAGAGCTCAGGGATTTTAAGAATTATTATTCTATTACCTTCTAAAGAGATCAAAAGTTTTGTTGTAAGTAGGGAATGTTGGCCGTGGCAAGCATCATCCGTGTTGGAAGACATCTGTCATCTAGGATGTTTGAAGCTGCAGATGGCTTTTTTGTGGTTCTGGGCGTAGCTTTTGCATCGGCTTGCATCTTAGCCAAATTGGCCTCTAATTGTTATATAAACTAGTGGCAGAAGATTTGTTTTTTTATTAAGGGAAAAATGAAAATAATAAATGAGACTATAAGTGTTAGTTATAAACCCTTAAACCTTTCTTAAAATGATGTTATTATTTTCTAACAAAGTATAATTGATACAATATATTGGATTTTCTAAATTAAGCTATTTATATTTGTTAGTTGAAAGTGTTTTAAATTTTGTGAGTTTTTTTTTTTTTCAATGAAACATAATTCATTTTACATTCAATTATTATATAAGGTGAGATATTTTGTGAATAATGTGATGTATGATTGGAATTTGATTCTAGCGCTTCTTACAAATGGTTCATCCTTCATACATCTTGAATGACCTAAGGATGAAACAAATATAAATAAATTCATCACTTACATATCAAATGCGAAAATACCATTTTGATTTCTACATTTTGAAGTTACAGTCAATTTGGTCCTTACATTTTGGTAATTGTTAATTTAGTCACAGTTATTTCTAACTTGCCATCAATTTAGTCTCTACTATTAACTCACTAATGGAAAATGTCTTCATGGCAAATGGTGTACATTGTTGCCACACTTAAAGCTTATGTTGTTTATAAAATAATATTAAAAATGACACCTCATCATTTTAATAAATAAAAATGCCATGTCATGAGCTAATAACCAGGATAAAAGAAAATGTCATGAGCTAACAACAAAGATAAAAGAAAATGAAGATCTGCTAAAGACCAAAATAGAAAATTTAATTCCCTTTTATTTTTGTTTATTTTCTTGCAATCCATACACACAGAAACATCAAAGATTTGCTATTGGAATGTGAAAACTAAAAATATGAAATAAAAGACCAATGGGTGGAATCGTAGTTTCAGTCTAGTGGGTGGAATTCAACACTTGGGGATTTCAGTTGATGGTGCAGTCATAGTGAAAGTCGGAGGGTTTGAATTTTTGCATATATTAAAAAAATATATATATACAAAAACTTTAATAACATATGAAAAATGTAATTTTATCAAGAACTTATCAAAATTATTCCGAGAATGTGACATAATTGTCAATGAAGCAGTTGGACCGAAATGGACCAAATTGGGCCAAAAGGACTGAAATGTTGCTCATGTGACTCAACAAGAGTGTAACAACAATAAATACTACGTTCCGGCTTTTAGATATTATATATATATATATATATATATATATATATGGGCTTGTAACTTATTAAGCTCTGGCTAGTAGTTTTTATGTTCTTCAATGGTATCAAAAAGAAAAGGAAATTATAAAATAAAAATAAAAAACAGCCAGATTTTGCTCCAAGATCATGATATTCTTTGCTTTGTCCTCATTTCAATTATATGTATCATTCATTTCTAGAGTCTAATGGAGTCACAGTACAAATCTTTATCATCTTTCTATAGTTAGAACAATGTTGTGTGCCTATATGCCTCTTAGTAAAAGAAGCTTTTTGTACGACTGTTTGTCTCTGTAGTAAAAGAAGCTTGTTGTTGTTGTATGCCTATTATGCGTCTCTGTAGCAAAAGAAGCTTGTTGTTTGCCTGTATGTCTCTGTAGAAAAAGAAGCTTTTCAATTATTAACTCCCATCACGATGATCTGTCTCATCATAGATTTCCTCCTAAAAGAACAAAATGGATAGGAGTGTTAATTTCTTGAGGGTATGAGAAGAGAAGAATTAAATAAAACAAAGTTCCTCGTACCTGTAGGACCTCTTCAATGACATCTTCCAGTGTTATAATACCAATAGCTTCCCCTTCTTCGCTGAAATTTGGAAGTAGCTCATCATTGATATTCAGGACTTCTGGGTGGAAGTCCTTCGACCATTTCTTGGTCTTGGTCTTGGTCTTGGTCTTGGATAATCCTCTATTCATTGATAGACTCTTCAACTTCTTAAGTGCTCTCCTGCTCTTCAGACTTTTCTCTTGAGGATGCCTTTCAACATGAATGTCCACCCTCACTTCTCTTACTAAATTTATTGTATATTCAAGTAATGCAAGTTAGTCCAGTGGGAAAAATTAATAAGAACTATGGACAACGTAAACATGGCACACCATTGCATAAAGTTGGTGCTTACCATCAGTTGGGTTTTCAGTTGATGGCTGCTCTATTTGACTGCCGTGCTCTCCAACAACAACAGCCATATGGCTATGACCTTTTTGAAACTCATTTAGTAAGACATACAGAGGCATATTTTCTGACACCCTGGTAGGCAATACCATGTACATTATACATCAATTTCATATATTTTAGAATCTGAACAAGGGATATATTTGAATATTATATCACTCTTAAGCCTAACAAGATATTTAAATGCTAAAAAAGATCATGAACCTAGATCAACCTCATCCTCCACTCTGTTTTTTTTTTTTTTTTTTTTTTTTTTTTTAAATAGGTTAGTCCATCAAGCTTTACTGGATTTTTCACTCTGCTTTGTATTTTGAGATCCCTTACTTTTTGGTTAACTGGTTAACGAAAAGCATTACAGTGGTCATTTTGCTGCATCACACATATAGAAACAGAATATCTACATATACATGTGATATGTTGTACATATATGTAGGTAGTATCTTACTATTCATTAAAGGAAAAATACCTCAAAATCTTGCGAATAGTGACATTCCTTGCAGGTACTTCATCAGTTGGATGGACAGTTAATAAGTTCTTCACCTATAATTCAAAAATATACATAGTGATTGAGACTTGACATCTACAGTGAGCAATTTATTGCTCCTTATTTTGTTTTTAGGCATAAAGTAGACACAAGACGCAAGTACCTAACAGTGTATAAATTGCTGAATAAACAACTGCATAGAGATTGTTAGATAACAGTACGTAAAATTTTACCTAAATAAGGAAAATATGAGAAAAATGAAGTAAACAATGATGATGTTAGTGAAACTACACATGTACTGATATTTGGTGTACGGATTCCAGAATCAAAACCAAAGGATGGTTCAAAAATGCAGTGTTGCAGTTGGACACAAGGATATAGGATAATTAACAGATTTGTCAAATCATTAGCTATTATATTATATCACATAAAGAACTAAAACAAATTACTTTTCTTCTCAAGACAAACTGTTCAAGTAAAGCAACAAACATGTACCAATATAAGTCCGATGATGTTTCTCGGTTGCTCATAATATACTGGCACTCTGCTATGCCCTTTCTCCAAAATTAGCTTCATCAAATCCCTATTTACTCGCCAGATAGAGAAAGACATTTAATCATCATGAGGAGACTGATAAATGTAACTTATTTCTTCATTTACAAAGACTCATCAAACCTGTCGAGTTTGGCATTGATGTCAATTGCAAAAGTTTTAGATATAGGAGTCATTGCGTCCCTTGCTGTTTTTTTAGTTAGTTCAAGCGCTCCTGCAATGATCATTGTTTCATCTCGTGTCAGTTCTCCACCTTTTCCAGCCTGCATACCAGTTAACAAGAAGACAATTACTGAATCAATAGGCAAAAAAGAAAGAGTTGCAGTGGTTTAAATGAAGAACACCCCCCCCCCCCCCCCCAAAAAAAAAAAAAAAATGATTAAAATGCGTTGGGAAAATTTGATTCATTTAGTGAACAGACTGATAAAACAAGTAGTAAATGATTTTTGTAATTGATCCTTTAACGTTGATGCATGTGAAAATAAATACCTCATTACTGTGCAAATCAACTAATGTCTTCAGTTCAGCTCGACGATAAAGTGCATCATGGTCTTTCCCCAAAAAGCGATCTAATAGCTGGTAAAATTTCACCAAGAGTAAGGATCATTCATGTAGACAATAACGACATATGTATTGAATTAACATTATATTGGCACCTTGAAGAAAATTAAAGGGATGTATAGTGAACCAAACAATATCACCTTGCTTATTGGATAAGCAACAGGAAAACAAATCCAGACAAGTATCTGGACAAATGGAGCCACTGCTGCACCAATTGCCAAACCATATCGAGTGCAAACAGCCTGGGGTAAAATCTGAAAAAAAAGTTCAGATCCCAATTAATGTTAAATTAAAATGATAAACTAAGATCAATTGCAGCATTGCAGCCCATTTTGCATGATGATTGATTAGTGTATATTAACTCACCAAAACTTCTACATATCTTTTGGTCTACTTGTTTTTCGGGGACATGCATTTTTGCACGCATATATTTTCTTGCCCACATAACTAATTACATACCCCAAGATAAGAAACTAACCTCACCAAACAAAAGTACCAAAGTTACTGAAATAACGATAGCACCCCAGGCTGTGACCAAACTATCCAGAAAAATTGGAAGCGTCTGAAAAAATAAGACATCAAGTACATTAATGATTCTGGCTTTTGAGGCTACAATATATGTTGTTTACATTGTTTCTGATGGCACTTACCTCCATTGCAACAGCATTGCAGATTAAGAGGGTGCAAAGCAATAAATGCTGCCTTCTCACAACTGGCAATATCTTCGCTGTTATGACATAGTGCTAGCTATAAGTGAATACAATATGACACAATGCTCAAACAAGTTCCCAATCAAGAAATAGAAAACTGATGAAACTAACAATACCTCGTAACTTGAAAGTATTACTATGAAGTATCCATGTCTCGTGTGATACTTACATACTCATGCAGTCTCATGTGATACTTACATACTCATGCATATATATATATATTTGGCTAAATACTTCTAGCACTAGAAGAAAAAGTATGTAAAATGTAATTTCTTTTAGCGCTTAGAGAATTATTACAAGAGGTAAAGAGATTGATGGAATGAATTACCCGCATGTTTACGATCACTGGGTGTTCCAGACTTGACAAGAACTTCAAGTTCGACCAGGCTCATCGACATGAGCCCTAACGTGAGCCCAGACATGAGCCCAGCGAACAATACTAGCAAAGTTATAAGTATTACCCGAATGATAAATGCTGTTTCACAACAGCTATACTCTACAGCCATTCAATTCCCTTTTTTATTAATTCCTCTTCAATTTCTTCTTCTTCTTCTTCTTCTTCTTCTTCTTCTTCTTCTTCTTCTTCTTCTTCTTCTTTGAGATTTATAAATTGGTTTTAGACCCTTGAAGACACAGTGTCTTCTTAAAGACAACCATATATACTGGCATAGTGTACGTAAGTCCAAGTATATTCTATTTATTGCACAAGGCCAGAATGAAATCAGATTCGACCCACTGTTCTTTTGGGCGCTTTAGTTTGATTGAAACTTCTGGAACTTATGTTTCCCTTCTTTTATTTTGCTTCTCTCTGAGGAGAGAGAGATTTTGACCGTCACTCAGAGAGAGCAGCATAAGAGTTGACATGGACCGTCACTCAGTGATCCACTTTTGGACCTAAATATGCATATTGCATACTCAACTATATGACCAACAACGTCGGTGAGAGAACACCTTGGGGAGCAAGTAGTAAATACTTTATAACCCCAAGGTGTTCTCTCCTCAACACAAAGATGCCCCAAATGGCCAATTTATAGATCCATAAAGTGGATCTTATTGCCGAGAATATGATCCCCATAAGTGGAAATGTGTTTGAATGAGGACTATATTCCTGCTTAGTGCTTATGATATACCTTCGAGTAGTCACATAACCTAACCAATATTTCATCTTTTAAGACTAAAGCGTGAATAAAAAGAAATCCCTATATTAAATAACAACAAGAACAAAACTAGATCCAATTCAGCTTTAAGCACTATAATATTTTAAAGGAAAATATTAAATTTATAAAAAAATTTAATAAAAAATTTAATAAATTAAATATATATTTTAATTGCCATTTAATAAATAAATACTTCAACACATATAATAAATAACTATTTTAATTACCATTTTGTAATCGATGACATGTCAATTTATAAGATCTATGCAGTAAAACTTATAGTATCCCTAGCGTAACTCTATTTTATAATACTCTTTTAATTAAAAAAACTCAAGCAATGTTGCCAAGTAATATATATATATATATATATCAAAGAAATGAGGGAACTTGAGTTGAGAGAGTTTGTGTATTGAAACATGAAATAGGATTAGAATTTCCATATATATATATATATATATGAAATAAGATTAAAGTCACCTTTAAACTAAACTAAATGTGCTTTTAGATTAGTTTTTTACTATTTTTTTTTTTAGAGATAATTACAACTTGTTGCTAACCCCGCAGCACGAATCATTTTCCTCCTAAATCTTTAAGCAGTTTGTACATGAGGAGATGCCAATTCAGCTACAAAGCCTTTGGCTTTACTAAAAAAAAAAAATTATTTGTTAAAAGTTGGCAAAATTATCATTGTACTTAAAAAAATCGAGACTTTAAAAAGACACAAGAAAATAAGCTAAAAATTTAGACGAGAAAAAAAAATTATCCAAACTCATACAATATATATAGCTTTAATAATGAAATATAACGTGTTAGGTAAAGGGGAAATTGAAAAAAAAAAAAGGGTAAATAATTAGGAATAAAATCTACAATAATCCTAAAGAAGAAGTGTCAAGTGGATCTTTTTGCTGTCACAACTTGGTCGGTTTGGAATAGAAAAAACCATGACAACTAGCAAATCCCACTAGAGCAAGTCAGTCATCTCGCACGGGCTTATCTAGATGAATTCCACTAACCATATTTTTTTTGGAGATGGTAGAGGCTGCAACAAAAAGAGCAAATCCAATTTGCATTAGAGATTGGGATAGATAAGACAGAAGTTGAGGGAGACTCTTTGTTAGTTATGAATGCTCTATGTGGCTCAAATGTCCAGTTCTCACTAATCAAACATATTTCTTAAGAGGCACTGATAGATTTTAGAGATTTGAGTTTTTTCTCATGTATGCAAACATGCAATATGATAGTCCTTGCTCTTGTTAGGAAAGCTATTTTCTCTCCTTATTTCTGGTCTAGATAGAGTTTAGACATTAAAGATTTAGCTAATGCTAATTTTGTACCAGTTTAGTAAGATTTCTTGACATGATTCTCAAAAGAAAAAAAGAAATTAAAAAAAAGCGTAATTACACTCATCTCCCTTGAGTATTAGGGAAATGACATTTCACCATAAACCTAATGGGAGAAAACACTCTCCTCTCTTAAGGTTTGAATAAATTAACACTTTCCCCATTTTGTTTATATTAGTAATGATATATTCTAATTTTTATTTTTATTTTTATTTTTTTATAAAAATCTCTTTATAAAACTTTATTCATGGTTAGAAAAAAAAAAAGGGTGAATTTAGAATAAAAATGTAAAATTTATCAAGTACAATAATAACGCTTGTAACTACAAATCTCTCCATAACCCATTAAAAAAAGGGAAAAAAAGAGTAAAATTCACACTTAATATTTTAAAACAAACTTTAATTAAAAATTTTAAAACAATGAATTTTAATTATGAAATAAAATAATATTGGAAACCTGCCCAGTTTAACGCACAACATTCTGAATATTAATTTAACAAATTTTGGTCAATATATGTCAAGAGGGGGCAAAGTATTTTTCTCTTTCAAATTTGGGGTGACGTATTATTTTCCCAAATTTTAAGAAAGGGGAGTATAATTAAAAAAAAAAAAAAAAAATCTAAACTACTCAATATTACTATTAATATGGTAGATTAATTCAATAGTAAAAAAACTGTAGGGATATTGGGCCTAGAAGTTCGTTATCTGTTTATATATTGGGCTTGTGGCCCAATCCGAGGACGAGGATTTGTCTGAGGAAGAGATATCTTTGTCAGAAGAGACTGCGTTAGTAAATAGAGAGATTAGTCTTGGTCATAACAGTTCAAGGGGTGGGCCAAAGATAAGTAAATCCTTGTCTAACCAATTCCAAGGTTCGAAAAGATTGCCTGTCGTCCCACGTAACGTTCCAGGAAGTTCCGTGGGTGCAGATATTATTGCAGTGACATCAGATAGGGAGAAATCCTAAAAATATCTTAGGAGAAAGCTGCTACCTCCACATTAAATACACTGCAGCTAACTCTCTAGCCGCATTAATGTGGAGGTGATGCCTAAACAGTGGATTTCAACCTTACAGCTATTACATGAGGACTTATGGGAAGAGCTGATGGGACAAGTATCAAGACTAACCGTTTGGCACACACGTGGAAGGTGGAGATGAAAAGGAGAGACAGTATAAAAGAAAAAGGAGGGCACTGAAAGAAGGGATCAGAAAAGAAAGAGAAAATTATTGTAGCATCAAGAACTGATTTTGTAATCAAATCTAATAGAAATATATAAGAACAGATCTCCTCGGACTTTGCCGAGGACGATTTTCCTCATTATAAACATGTCCATTTATAAACCTACTTTTGTGTTTATCTAATTCATTAGAGCTCAGTTTTCCAATTCTTTACAAATTCATTGTTTTAAACTTTTTGGGCCTCAGTCCATCTACCTGTTGGGCTAGGAACTCAAACTTGTGTTGGACCTCAGCCCAGTTTTTTTTTTTTTTTGTTTTAATTGCACTCCCCATCCTTTTCAAGCTATCCAAGCCACCTTCAGGGCCAAGGAGATCTTCGTGCCACCTTATAGACCCAAGGTCAACCATGTCCTTGGGTAGTAACAAGGATTGTTCCACCGCATCTGCCACGTACCTAACTGTGCCCCGTTAGAAGTCTCAAATGGAGGCATCATCAAGAAGAGGAGCTCCATCCAACTCCATCCGTAGGGCCCAGACAGGGGTTGCAACTTGGTGGTCAACCCTTTTCTCCCCTTCGGTGGTTGACCTCGTCTACATCGTTCGGGGCTGCTTAGCCCCCCTCTGGAGCTTAGTCTCTCTGGTAGGTTGGTTCTTCCCACCCTCCATCATCTCTTTCCCTTTGTCCTCCCTCTTCCTTTTTTGATCGGCTGGATCAACTCGGAAGGGTTGCGTGGGTGGAGGAATGGTGAGCCTAGTCTGAGGAGCCTTAATAGGTGCATCCCTCCTCGGCTGAGACTCCAGTAACTCCTGGAGAGTTGACCTTTACTTCCTTTGGATCCCCATTTCGTTTAATAAAGGAGTAGCTCCTTCGAAACGACTGGATTGAGGTGGGGGCGACTGGCCGAGGACACCAATTGATGTCACAAGAGACGAAGGCTAGTTAAATACCTCGTAGAGATTGTCTGAGTCTGAGACATCCACTATCTCCTTTTCCCTTTCTTCTTCTTCCTCGTCTTCCTCTTTGTTGGTAGCTTAGGAGGAAGTAGCTTCACCAGCTAGGTGTTAAGATGGAAGAGCTACTTTGGGAATGTCCTTAGAGATTGGCTAAGCGACGAGAGCGCCTTCTAGGATAAGAGTGCCCTCAGGAAGAAGAAACCCAGGGACGACGACGCTTATATGGTATAGATGGGGGTCTTTGGCTTTGATCACACACTTTGGAGCTTGAAATCTGGTCGAGATTGGCTTGTACCATAAAATTAGGTGAGCCACTTGCAATTGGCTGTCTTCGTGTACGAAGACCTCGGCTCGGAGTATTTTATCTAGACTCTCCTTATTGACCAGGCTAAAATTTGGCTCAGCGGCGTGTTTATTTGCAAAATCATTAGGAAAACAGAATTTTATCAGATGTGAAAATAGAACAAACCAAAAGAAAATAAAGGACTTGTAAATAAGCACCTTGAACCTAATACCCCACCTGGTTGCCCTTTTCTCGTCAGGCAGGGAAGGCCATTGTGTCATTCCCCTGACACGATTAGAAAATCTTTATTTAGACCTTTGTTGGAGTCAGGAAGGTATTAGATGAGCCTAACTTCAAGATACCTAGACTTTAGGTCATATCCCTACCCCTTTAGGTGGTGGCGGTTATAAACCCAGTTGACATCATGATGGGTAAGTCCTAAACCCATCTTTTCATTGAGGGCGTCTACGCACCCTAAAATCCTAAACACGTTTAGGGCGCATTGGGTAGGAGCTAACCTATGGGCCCTAAGATAGTCCCTAGTCATGGTGCCCATGGGAATCCTCATCCCACCCTTTATAAAGGCGATCATTGGGATTACTACTTCTACCTTCTGCCTTTTTTGTGCCACTCTCCCTCTTTACAATACCTAATACATACCCCTGGAGAAATCCTACACAGAGCTCTAAAGCTTTCTAACCCCTCCTCAAAGTTTACCAAACTTTTGAATCTACCCATTCCTAGGGGGGAATCGGACGCACTAAGAAGATGATGCAAAGGAAGAAGAGCCGAGGAGGAAAGGACACCGAGAAAAGAAAGGTGTGTGGGAAAATAAAGTGTAAGGGATTTATAAGCACTTACAGAAGAAAGAAGAATATCCTCGGACGGGCTTTTGGTATTTGTAAGAGCACGAGCAAGTTGGGAAGGTTGGCAGATTCAGTGTACGTATGTTAGAGCTAAGTGAATGCTAAAGTAAAGAAAGTGTTTGATTTGAGTGATATTTATATCAAAGGAAGAACTACAAAGTGGGAAAGTTCCCGCCCAAGTCCCAGCAAAGTTCTCAGTCGTTGGATTTGCATCACACCGTAGAACGTGGGGGACATGAGGCTGTAAAAATTTAATGAAGAGCGCGTCTCGTAAGTCGAAGTGTCAGGAGCGTGTCTTGGGTAGTTAAAAAGGCGTTTGCTCAGGCAAAGGTGATGTGTGATAGGCACGGACTGGCTAAGGTGACATCGAAATCCTCCTTTCTTGCCGATGAGCCAGAAAGAAGAATCCGAGGGGCTATTGTAGGGATATTGGGCCCAGAAGTTCATTATCTGTTTATATATTGGGCCCGTGGCCCAGTTCGAGGATGAGGGTTTGTCTGAGGAAGAGATATCTTTGTCAGAAGAGACTACATTAGTAAATAGAGAGATTAATCTTGGTCATAACAGTTCAAGGGGTGGGCCGAGGATAAGTACATCCTCGGCTAACCAATTCCGAGGTCCGAAAAGATTGCTTGTCGTCTCGGGTAACGTTCCAAGAAGTTCTGTGGGTGCGGATATGTATTGCAGTGACATCAGACAGGGAGAAATCCTAAAAATATCTTAGGAGAAAGCTATTGTTTTCGCATTAAATGCACTGCAACTAATTCTCTGGCCGTATTAATGTGGAGGTGATGCCTGAACAGTGAATTTCAGCCTTACAGCTATTACATGAGGACTTATGAGAAGAGCTGATGGGACAAGTATCAAGACCAACCGTTTGGCATGCACGTGGAAGGTGGAGATGAAAAGGAAAGACAGTATAAAAGAAGAAGGAAGGCATTGAAAGAAGGGATTGGAAAAGAAAGAGAAAATTATTGTAGCATCAAGAACTAATTTTGTAATCAAATCTAATAGAAATATATAAGAACAGATCTCCTTAGACTTTGCCGAGGACGATTTTCCTCATTATAAACCTATCCATTTACATCTTCCTGTCTAATAAACCTACTTTTGTGTTTATCTGATTCATTAGAGCCCAGTTTTCCAAACCATTCTCTACAAATTCATTATTTTGGGCTTTTTGGGCCTCAGTCCATCTACCTGTTGGGCTAGGAACTCAAACCTGGTCCTTACAAAAACAATTATATTTTAAAATTGCTTCTCAAAGTTTTTTTTTTTTTATGGAAAATTTCTTCTTAAGTTTTATATATATATATATATATATACACATCTATAGTATTTTTATTTACAATATAGAAAACTTAATATAAATCTAATATACAAATATACATTTAACATGAGTTACTATAATTTAAAATTTTATAAGGTTTCATGATCGGGTCGAATATGGGCATGAACCTGCAGGATTCAGATCAGATCGGGTTGAGATAGAATGGATAGCTATTAGTGATGAATCTGTGATATCAGTGGACTGAAAGTCTCGGGCCTTGATGAATTTGTGACTGAATCCTGAGAAAACAAACAGAAAATTCAGAGGAGACCGGTGGAAGCCGGCCAAGAATCCTCCAATGGTGAAGTTAGCCTTTTTATGATTCTCAGTAAATTGAAAGTCTCAGAAAATTAGAGTCCCTTACTCTTTCATTGGCGAGTGTTTATATAGCATGCGGGAAGCGGTTACTTGTTTGGTAACCATTCCTACTATTGGGGAATCCAAAAGGCTCGGAGGTAACTTCCATAATTGATGTGGAAGTTAGATTATTCAAGAAGTCTGCATTTCACAACGGTTGGACTTGACTGGCGACAATACGTTCTCTCACCCAGTAGAGATGTAGTGTAGTAATCTTGTCCGTCCTTTGAGGACGGACGGACGGTAGTAACCTCGTCCGTCCTTTGAGGACGGACGGATAGTAGTAATCTCGTCCGTCCTTTAAGGACGGACGGACGAGGGGCTTGGCGAGGATTTCCCTTCTTCCTGTCTTTACTTCGGACGACGCATATGAACGAGAAAAGACTAAGGAGTTTCTGTTGCACATCAATTAGTACCATTCACACCCATGTCTTATTTTTTGTTTGGGTTCTACCAAGTTATCGGGTTCGGATCGAAACTAATATTTCCCGACAAAATTTGCCAAATAGTAGCTTTTTAGAAAAAATTTTACTGCATAGCATACAGATGAAACATATTTGTAAGTTGGACGGTTTTTGGAACTCGCACAAACTCGAGTTCCAACCCAAAATCGAGTTTGGGAAACTCAATTTAAAAAAAAAAAAAAAAAAAAAAAAAAAAACCATATGGAACTCGAGTGTGGGAACCTCGAGTTCCATTTAAAAAAAATTTGCCTGCAAATACCTCTGTGTTTACCTGCAAGGTAAAAAATATATATATATCAAAGGTACTCGAGTTTACTAAACTTGAGTACCTCTGTTTTTTTTTTTTAGAGTAAATCAAGTTTGGGAAACTCGATTTTATGTTAGAACTCGAGTTTCAAAAACAGTCAAACTTACAAATATGTTTCATCCACTGTATAGCAAACTCGAGTTCCAAAAACAGTCCAACTTACAAATATGTTTCATCCACATGCTCTGCAGCAAAAAAATTCCTATTAGCAAATTTTGCCAATATTTCCCACACTGACACAGTCGTGGACCATACTACCGAAGAAGAAAGAAGAAGGAAATTGTGTAGAGTGTTCAAATGATCAGAACCTCAGGAACCCCAGTGACCTTGAGGTCTCTAACCCAAACCCTAACCTCACTCTGTTCAAACCAAACTCACCCTCACCCTCACCCTCACCCTCATCCCACTCTCTCTTCTTCTTCAATTCGCATTTTCACGTCGCCGTACTCCTCGTCGAAGCAGAAGAAAGAGAAAGAGAAAGAGGAGGAAGGAAGCGACGTCGTATCTCTATTCAACAGGGACCCAGATAGCCCTCCTCAGCTCTTCGTGGTCCAGCCCCGACTCCGACCCGATACCTACTTGCAGGCAAAGCTCAACGAAGCTCTGTGCCTCGCGAACTCTCTCGAAGAACAGAGAGATGGCTACTTCCTCTCCGATTTCTTCGACAAGTCTTTGCCTCCACATATTCTCGTTCAAAACCCCGCTGCCAAATCTCGCAAGCCTCGTGCTGGTCTCTCTCTCTCTAACGTTATATTGTCATTTCTGATTCTGACTGAGATTGAAACTGCTCATTTTTTCGCTTTTGTAAATTGTGTTTTAGCTATAAATGCAAACTAGTCGATAATCCGTGCGTTGCACTGAAGAGTCGATCAAAAATTTTAAATTTTTGCTTTGCTTAAAGTTATGATCACTTGATAATAAAAAGTTACAATTTAAGAGGAAAAAAAAAAAAATACTAATACCAATTTTGATAAGTCCAACACCAATAATAATTTGGCATTTCTTTGTTATCGTAAATGATTTTTATAAATGTAAATGGATTTATGTTAGAATTTGTGAGTGTTTGTGTATTCAATTGCTGGGTCTATAAATGTGTGCTTTTTATCTTAATTTTTATGTGTTTATTTTGTTTCAGACACGTATTTTGGACCAGGGACAGTGGACACAGTTAAATGCCATCTTTATAATGCTGAATCAAAGGCAAGAGACTTTGAAATTTTCACCTTGATTGTTTGATTTTTGGATTTTATTCATGGCATTTGTAGCATGCATGATTCGATCGAAGAAGTTTTCAACTTTACATAAGCTTTATATGAATAGCAGGGTGAAGTGGATGCTGTTTTTGTAAATACGATACTGTCTGGGATTCAACAGCGGAATTTGGAGGCAAGTCGGGTCTAAGTACAATTTTGAGCTTTTAGTGCCTTGCTTATGTTTCTATAAAGATGGATTTTGATTTTGCATTTCTTTTATATATTCCCATTATGAATGGCAGCGAGCATGGGATAAACCTGTACTGGACCGTGTGGGACTTATAATTGAGATATTTAATGCCCATGCTCATACGAAGGAGGGGAAGCTACAGGTATTCTAGGTAGCTTTTACTTTAATGTTTTTGAATTTTTTTGTTAGGTTTCAATTTGATTGTGTGGGAAGAACTGCTTCAAAGATTTTTTTTTTTTTTTTTTTTGGTGTTCTTTTGATCTTTACAGGCTGAATTAGCAGCTCTAATGTATAAGAAAACAAGACTTGTTAGAGTACGTAGCGCAGATGGACGCTTAACTTTTGGAGCAGCTGGAGAAGCTGAAGTCGTTAGTGCCCGAGGGTTAGTACATTGCCAAAATTTGTAGTGACACAGTTGATAATTACATATGCACCCTGTAGATCTTGAATCCACAGCCTCACCCTTCATGTTGCTTGTAGAAGGGGAAGTGGTGCTATTTGAACTAAAGCTAATTGGGGAAAATGTAGTGAAACAAAGCTGAGTAATACATTTTAAATAAAAAAATATTTCTCTATGCTACCGAGTAGATGTTACTCGCACTCTTGTCTACTTAATGCCCCTTCAAAGAGTGTTTTCTTTTTCTTTTGAAAATATTTTTTTAATTAGCATCTTGGATTTTAAGATTAATCTGTGGAACCTGTTTACTTATAGTTGCTTCAACAAGACAATAAACAGGTCATACCCAGTGCACACAGCTCTTGCTTCTGCAGGGTTTAGGAAGGGTGGTTGATAGGAAACCTTATCCTCTATTTTGGAGAGACTTTAGAAATGGCAATAGACCAGAAAATGCATGTTTTGTAGATTTCATCATATACTTGATCCAAACCATACACACAATTGGTGATATTACAATGTGAAGTCACTTTCTTTGCTTCTTGAGACTCAGCTTATTTGCTAAATGTTTTATGGTGATTGGCCATTATAGTTTCTATATACTTTAACATGAATTCTGTGGTGTCATGTGAAAATGATTTCATGTACATAGCAAAGCTAATTAAGAGTTTTGACTTCTGTATTGGCATAAATTCTTAGATTTGGAAAGGTTAGTCTTATAAATTCTAAACGGACAAGCTCATTTTGCTTGATGTGAAGAAAATTTGAAGTAATTGGCATTTATGGTTTAATGTAAACTAACTGTACTATTTGGACTCACCTGCTTTGTGTAAATTGCAACCTATTATCAGATTTGCAGTTTTTGTCCCAATCTTCCCTATGACATGGGACCAATGAACTATAGCTCAACCGGCACCTCCTCTCCTTGCAAGTGCTCGGTGGAGGGTGAGGTCATGGGTTCAAGACCCATTGGGTGCTTGTGTAACTTACCAATAATAAAATAAAATAAAAAAGAAAACTTCCCTATAAACGTGGGGAGATTGGTCTTAGACAAACTGACCAGGTTAGAAATTTTACTTTGGGTTGAATTTGGAATGACTTCTAGTTATAGTTCTTTATGCTGATTTCCTACTCTCACTCGCTTAACTGGAAAAGCTGGGCTAAACTAGAATCTGTTACCCCTCTCAAAAGTGGGGCTTAGATTATCTTACCCCTCCCTCAATGGTCCTTGACCTGTCTTCTCCTTCTTTCTTTTTTGTTTTGTTTTGTTTCGTTGTATTGTTTTAATTTTGGCAGAACACTCTAGGTTTCTTTGTGGCATCTTGAAATATATATATATATATATATATATTGATTTAAAAAAAAAAAATTCAAATAGGGTACAACAGGATCTCCAATTGCACTTCTCTAAAGCTTTGTTTCATCAACTAAGCTGTAAAGTTTATCCTTTTTTTTTTTACTCTTAATTTTGTTTGACATAATTTTTGGTTGCTTCATGCCCTTTTGATGTAACCCTTTGTCTCTTAAGTTTTAGGGCATAATGTATTACATTCAAGAGGGGTTTTTATTTTTATTTTTTTTATTTTTTTGGGGTGGGGAGGGGGTGTTAGTTTCGCAATTTTGAAGGTCAAAGTGCTACATTTTTTTTGTATGGTAAATCTTATTGAAAAAAAAAGAGAGGAGACCTTAAGTATAATGGTGCACACAAAGGCTCACCTAAAGAAGACAAGGTGCCATGTGGTTGGTGCTAAATATATACAAACACTCTTGATATCTCTTTCTCCCATGTTTCATTTGTATGCACATTTCCATGTGTTTCATTTGGTTTATCTTTGAATCTTGGAACAACTTTTGATCTAAATGGGGTACAATTACAGGAGAGGAAGCGGGGGGCGTGGCTTTATAAGTGGTGCAGGAGAAACAGAACTTCAGCTTCAAAGACGAAGGTTTGCCCCATGATACTATTCTCTTAAATTTATAACAATTCCTAGATGCTATATATTGTACCCTTTTTTTTCCTGATTGAGTGGTGGCTGTAACCCTGTGCCTACTGCCTGATAAAAGTTCTATTGGGAACTGTGGAAGGTATCTGCTTGAAACTTCAGACATTTCATAGTAACATCAAAGCAGATGCTTGCATCTTCATGTGGGAACATAAGCTGGTCAAAGACCTTTGCTTCACCTTGCCGAATGTTTGACAATGTTCATTTGAAAGGATTTACAGCCTTTGATATATTTATATTTCCACCATATGGAGTTTCGTTGCCTATGATATCTACCTTGAACTTGTTGTCAAGTACATATATGAATTTGGTTAAGTAATCAATTCCTAAGACTTATCCTGCAGCAGCATTATGTTTAGCATTTCAGATGGAGCCTTACTGACTAGATAGTCTACCTGGTTAATGAAATATGAGATTCATTTAGTTTCCATCTTTGGTTTACTGATTATATTGACTTGCATTTATTCACAAGTCCACTTAATGGCACTATAATTGCAGAATTCTAGACCGGAGAAGTTATCTGTTATCTCAGATTGAAGAGGTTCGTCGTACACGAGCTTTGCAACGTGCTGCTCGCAAGAGGCATGGAGGCTCAGATGGTCAGGGCTTAGCTACTGTAGCTGTAATTGGGTACACAAATGCTGTAGGTGGTCTAAATCTAATTATACTTGGTCCTCATAGCTATTATGCATGTCATCTAAACAAGATATGTTTACTTTTTTTTTTAAAATTTTTTTTTTATTTTGACATGTTTTTACATTATTTTGGTAACCAGGGAAAATCGACATTAGTTAGTGCGCTTTCTGACAGTGATCTGTATAGTGATGCTCGGTATTTTAATTCTCTTGTTGAATATATTATTCAAATTTACTTTCCATATTTTACTTAAGCTGTTGACTTCTGATATCCTTTTTCCCCGTTTTGTCTGACTGGAGATGTGAACTTATATTTTGGCAGATTGTTTGCGACAGTTGATCCAAGATTAAGAAGTGTTGTTCTTCCTTCTGGGTAATATTTTCAGTAATGAGTTAAATGTTTGCTCTCAATTTTAAAATGAAATTTATTATTCACCTTTCTAGGGTTTTTATTCCACTAATCCAATTGAGTGTTTGTTCAGGAGGAAGGTGCTTTTTAGTGATACAGTAGGATTTATATCTGATTTGCCTGTTCAGGTAATGCAAAAGCTTGCACAACTGCTTTGTGGTTATTGCTATTTTTTGGTCACTAATACATTCTAAATTTGTAGTTAGTGGATGCGTTTCATGCAACTTTGGAAGAAGTGGTGGAAGCTGACCTGCTTGTGGTATGATTTAAGTGCCTGTCCTTTCATTACTGGAGATCAGAATCACTTCTCTGATTTATCACATAGATCATTGCTCTCCTTGCTTTGTTAAACAAATAGGTAGGAGAAGATAAAATATGAGAAGAGAAACAAGATTACTGAAGTTTACTGAGGGTAGTCAATTTTCTTAATAGATTTTATGACAATATGATGTGTTCTCTTTGGGTCTGGCTCCCCTCCCATTATAAATCCTCCCATTTTCAAACATATGAAAGTCACGTGGCAACCAATAATTCTAAAGGTTAAAAAATATACTGCGTCAGACAATTTATTTCTCACCTCACAGCATACTCTACTTCTTCGCCTTTCTCTCTCAGTGCCTCGACGAACTCAAACATACTGAATCACTTTCCTGATGAGGTTGAGGAAGGCCTACTCATGAGCTTCTCACTCTCAACTTCTGAGGCAAGAAAATGCCAATCTATGAATTCAAATGGGAGGAAATGATTATTTATTTTTGTTTGTGTATGCTTGTACATGAATTCTTTCAAATTCAAAATAATTGGAAAGATGGGGTGGGTGGGTCAAATAGAAATGAGTCTACTAACCTTCCAATCAACCAATTTCAGATACTAGATATTAAAAAGATTTCTATTTCTCTATTGTTCTACCGAAGATTTCTTGTAAATGGGTCCAAATTGGCGCTCCATTTATTTCTCTGGTATAGGAGCCATGATGGTGGATGTTGTAGCAGAGAGAGCCATGGTGCCATGGTGGTGGCATCTCTGAAAGCTCCGGTAGCATTCCAATGGCTCCTTGTCATTGGTGTGGGCAGTGGGTTTGCCAAGGAGGCTGCTGAAGGAGTTGGATTTGGGAAAGAGAAATAAATTATATTTTGAGGTGGCATGTTTTTGACCTTCAGATTTATTAATTGCCATGAGTCTTTCATCTGTTTTAAAATGGGAGGAAATGGGACGATTTATAATGGGAGGGGAGCCAGACCCGTTCTCTTTAACTGCTCAGAAAAAAAAAATTCCTTTTGAGACGTTATGACAATATCTGATATTCTCCATATCCAGTCAATTAAGCCCTCATACAGGTTGTCTGAGCATGAGAGCATGATATATATAAAAGAAGGTATTTATACCGGCTATTGGGCCGGTATTTACTGTATCACGTGTTGCCCTAGAGGTGTCTTTAAAGAAACAAGAAAATGCCCTCATGGGGGTGGCCTCCCTTGTAATTTTGTTGGTAAATTTCTTTCACTTCTTCGGTTGTCTTGCCACAGTCATCTTTTAAATATGATTTGTTAACAAAACCAAATTCGCTTCAGGCTTTGTCATGGTTAAATTAGAACAAAACATATAACGCTATACAATATGATGTGCTTTACCTTTATTTCTTTTTCACCTTGCAATACATGATATAATATTGGTAAACAACAATGAAATTATAGTAATTCCAGGAGTTAATACTAAGCATGATACATGATATGAATATCTGATATATTTCTTTGTATTTGCAGCATGTATTGGACTCTACTGCCCCTAATCTTGATGAGCACCGGTCAACAGTGTTGCAAGTTCTTAAGCAGTTAGGGGTATCTGAGGAGAAGCTTCAGAATATGATTGAAGTTTGGAATAAGGTATAACCATTCAATCTTCTCCTCTTTTCCACCCACTCCAGATTAGAAGGATAAACTGGGAAAAAAAATGAAAAAAGAAGGAAAATTTCTTAAAAGTTTGCTCTCTTCTGATTTTTGAGAATTGCTCAGATTGATTGTCAAGAAGAGGGCATGAATGATGGTGAAGATGACTTCATCAGCTCCTCAGAAAAAGAAGATGATATGGCATCTGATCTATCAGCGGAAGAACCAGTTGATGATTATGATGATGACAATGTGTCTGAACAGTTACCAGAGTCTCTTGCAGAGACATTGGATGATGAACCAGGTGAGTACTCGGATGGATGGCTTGATGAAGAGACTCCTGGTGAAGAAAGTCTTTCGGGATGGGCTCAGCATGACCAAAAAAGCGAGTCCTCCAAAAATTGCGTAACGGATAAGGATTTACAATCCCATTGTCCACCTGGTCCGCATGTCAGAACATCTGCTATAATGGGAGTTGGTTTTCAAGAGTTGCTTGAACTTATTGATGAGAAGCTAAGGATCCATGACAAGAAGATGAAGGCCCAAAGAGTAGTAGGAAGAGGATTATTTGAACGAAAATGGAGGCCCCCTCGCACAGAGGACGATGCCATTGTAGTTGAGCAGTAACATGCATTATCCTATACGTTATGTGGATCGTACTTCTTTTCTAGCTTAAAGCTCCATAGTCAAAATGCCTATTGGTACACTTAATTGGCAACTTAAGAGAATTCTTCTCAGCTTCATCATTTACAGTTAAAGCAGCTGGCTTGGGTGGTAGGAGAAACTGCTCAATAGCTCGCCCAGTTCTCTTAATCTGTGTATCAATGTCTTCCATTTATGCCTTCTTCAGCTTCAAGCTGAGCTAGCCTTGAGAGTTCAATTTTTCTTTTCAATTTTGGAAACACAACATTTATCTAAATTTTGGAAGCGACTTCTTTGTATTGAGTTTTTTGTACCTGTATAATATTGGACTTTGGGGTGCCCAAAGTGTACAAAAACACAATAATATGTTTAAAATTCCGTACAATTTATTAGGCAATAAATTATAATAAGCTCTGTAGCAAATCTTGGCATTAGATTTATTCCGATATTGTTGAAATTCCCACTTCCCAGCATTGGGTTGTCTGTACTCTGTAATTCTCCTTTGAACGTGTGTACAGTTGCAAAATTCTTGCCAACTGTATTTGCGCGTGAAATGAATAAAGAAGGTGGTGGCCGACATTTCATAGTCATACTCATACTCGAGAGAATCCCACATTCCATGTTCCGGTGCTGTACCTGTATAGCATTTCGGTTTCTTATTGGTTTACCAGAAGGACCCCGTTATTTTATTGGGTCCTCTTCACGGGTGTCAGTAACTTTAAATCATTTATAAATGAATTATTTTAGAAAAATTTTTATATAATTTTTATGAAAAATATAAAAATTTGTAAAAAAAATGACAAGTATTATGTTCACAATATTTTCATAACACTTTTACAACAAATCATAGGTTGTTAGTTGTTAATAATTCTAATTTGAATTTATTATGGAAATTACTTTTTGGTTATATGAATAACAGTTTGTAACAACTTGTCATTTATAATTTGTTATGAAAATGTGGACATAGTATTTCTTGTAAAAAAAATTATTTTTTCTTTTTTTCCTCTTAAAAAGTTTCTATAAATATTTCATAAATCAATGCTCTTAGAGACATTTGTTAACTTTTCCCATTTTTATTTTGTTTTTTAAAAGATTGGATGGAATTTCAATTTATGTTAGTTCCATGACGATTGTTCTTTATTATTGGATTAAGAAATTAATTGTGGGTTTCAATTACCTGAACTAGTAAAGTATCTGATGGTTGAATAAGAGATTTGGGTTCAATTCTAGCCTACACCAAAAATTGATTGGTGTCTTAGAGTGATAACAAAAAACTATTATCAGGACTGGACGCCATAGGTTGAAACTATTTAAAAAAAAATTAAGAAATTAATTGTTTTTTTTAAGGAGATAGAAGTGGAATATCTAATCTCTTATTTGGCCATGAATTATTTTAATAGATGAGCTAACTCAAACCTATAAAAAGACCGACCTTAAGACTTAGGAGAAAATTGAAGGACAAAAAATTTGATTGGTTTTTTGGTGGAGATAGAAGTCAAATATCTGATCTCTTATTTGACTACAAATAATTTTAATTTGATTGGTTTTTTGGTGGAGTGAATGTCATAGGTTAAAATTTTTTATAAAAAAAAGGATTAAGAAATGAATTGGTTTATTTATTTATTTATTTATTTATGGAGATAGAAGTTGAATATCTAATCTCTTATTAGGCCACAAATAATTTTAATAGATGAACTAACTCAAACCTATAAAAAGACCGACCTTAAGAGTTATGAGAAAATCTAAAGACAGAAAATTTGATTCATTTTTTGGTGGAGATAGAAATTGAATATCCGATCTCTTATTCAACCACAAATAATTTTAATAGATTAGCTAATTCAAACCTATAAAAAGATCGACCTTAAGAATTATGAGAAAATCTAAAGACAAAAAATTTGACACATGTTAATATGACAAATTGTTAGTGATAAACTATAAAATGATGTCAATAGTGGACCTAGATGAGAAGGAAGTATACCAACTATGAGTTCCACTAGCTGTGAGAAGGAGAAAACATACACCCGGGTGTATTTTTCCCTAGATTAGAATCACTACAAACTTAGCACATTGGTGTAAGTTGTCATTTTTTTTATAATACTCGAGTTGGAAACTTTATCAGTTGAGTTAATTGGAATCCACATAAATAAATAAATAAATAAATAAATAAATAAAGAGGAGAGAAGTAGTACGTTCACAACATTTTCACAATGTAGTTAGTTGTTGTTGGTTTAAATTTGAACCTACAAGTGAAATTACTTTTTTATCGCAACAATAACAACCAGTAACAACTTGCTACTTAAGATTTGTTGTAAAAATGTTGTTGATATAACATTTTTCTAAAAACCAAATGTTATGTCTACAATATCTTCACAACAAATCTTATGTGACAGGTTGTTACTTGCAGTTATTAGTGGGTAAGAAAGTAATTTTAGTGTTGGATTTAAATTAAAAACTATAACAACCTACCAATTAGAATTTGTTATAAAGATATTGTGAAAATATTGTGAACGTAGCAATATTCAGAAAGGGTCTACACTCGTACAGTCAGAGTCTACACTTTTTTTGACTTGGATCTGAATCTGAGACTGAAAGCAATGGGCAATGGCCTAACTAGATTGGATCTTCTATTAATATCGCGTCGCCGACACAAGATGCCAGTAATTAATCAAACTACTTATTAAGATTATCGCGTGGTGCTGCGCGCGTTATGCTTATCATCCAACAAACACACACACACACCCACAGAGTGAAACAAACAGTCACGTATCCAAAATTCGCGTCGTATCCAACATAATAAAAGTACCATTCGCATTTAAATCTAACTCCACCACTTCTCTCTCTCTCTCTCTCTCTCTCCAATCTCCAAACTCCATCGCAAGCTAAAAAAGCAGAGCACAGAGCATTCACACAGCACAGCACAGCACAACGCAACGCAACAGATCTAAGATCCAAACCTCAATGCGCTTCGCTCATTTCCTGATCTGAGGTAACTCTCTCTCTCTCTCTCTCTCTCTCTCTGCTTCTTTTCGGATTTCATGCTTATTGAAAACTTTACTCGTTTCATTATGGTATTGAATCGATATCAATCATTTTTTTTTTTAATATATGGATCTGAGTGCACCGTTTATGGTTTCCATTGCATTCTCTCACTATGTATTGAATGAGTGATCGCTTTTGTCTATTCTGTTCTCTGTTTCTGATTTTGGATTTGGATTTGGCATTTGAAGTGCAGTTTTTTTATTTAATTCTACTATGACTAAGTTGATTATTGGAGATCTTAAATATTCTTTTATTTTCGAACTCTTTGTTTGTTTCCTTAGATATTGGCGAAGAAAAAGGTGTTGAATTTATTGGATCTTTCTTAATTTGGGATTGAATAAAGTGGATTGGGTTCTTTTCTTGGAAGGTAAGACACCATATATGGTCAAATATTTATATATTTAAACAGAAGGGGCCAAAGCTCCACCACATGCAATTCAATTTCATTTCCAAACAAACCCCACAATGCCTTACAGAGTTCTTCATGTTTAGATAAGCAGCTTCATACACAAATGTCTAACAAATACAGCTAAAACTCGATTTTCTGGAAACACCTCCGAGTTTATGCAATACTTTTTAAAAAATAAATAAATTTTGAGATAAAGATTTAATGATTGTGAAATAGAATGTATGAATATACTTCTATCTTGCAATTTTCATTAGTGGCTTATGTTAAAATATCTGTGATTTTATGGCTGCATATTCGTTTCTTCCACACGCTGCTTTAACCGGTGAAGATTTACAATGTTTATATGGTTTATTGTCCTGTGAAAGCTAATTTTTCGCCATGGAATTTTTTTAAACAGGGTATAGTTCAGTTTTGCGGACGCATTGTTTTATACAAAAGTGGCTATGTCAAGGAGGCAAGTAGGCTCCACACGGCGTGGTGGAAGTCTTCCGTTTGTGGGAGTCATAAATTCAAAATCGAAATCTTCTCCCTTAGTATCTGTAGTTCTTGTCGTTCTGGTATTGTTCATATCTAAACATCACTTATCTTTTTGCCAATTTATATTTTAGTCTGTATTTGTGTGTAGTTGCTATTTCAGTTAGAGATCATGATGTTTGGTTACTAATCATATTTTTCCTGTCATTTTTAAGCCCATATTTTAAATAGTACAAATGATAGCAAAAGTTATTAGTTAAAATCCTGATAGCTTCTTTTTGTCTCTTGGTTGAAACTTGCAGGGAGTAATCCTTCTTATCGGCTATGCTTCTCGAAGTTCTCGTAGCTCAGGTTTGTGTTTGGTTTGTGTACACTACTCTTTGTCATTGCATGAAATGGTAAATAAATTTTAGATTCAATAGGTTAGGCATGCCATTTTTGGCTTCTTGCTGTCAAGTGTGGCTATGGGAACAACATGATCACTTCTTTGTGTGCTTTCTTTTAGATCAAAATGTCTCTTTATTATTTTAATTATTATCAAATTAATGCATTAATTAAAATATCATTTTTAACAATACAGGTGCATTTGGAGGAAGTAGAGAAGCAGATAGCAAGATTGAAGGTATATTTGTTTGGCCTCCCATCCCCACGTCCACCCCCAACACACACAAAAATGTTGCTGCTTAATTTTTCCTTTTGAATGACATATAAAGGTCTAGGCATGTTATATATATATAGTTTGCAATTGTATCTCGACATTAAGCTGCTTGAAATATTGGGAAGAATTATTATTTTTTGTGTACATTGGAGGCACCTAAGCTTATGGGCGTACAATGAAAAGCCTGTCCATGCTCTTTCAAGAGAGAAAGTTGGACCTAGGTGAGGGGGCACAACTTCCTCCTTTATCTTTTATTGTGAACCAAATTAAATACTTATATCAATGGTGTACATATAGACTAAGATGGGCAGCTTGTGTTGTGATGAATGTTCTCCAAGTGTTGCTTTTGGTAGAAGCATCAGGTATTCTAAATATGGGATAAAACTTGCCAATGAACTCTAGCTCAAATGATGCTCCCTCCCCTTGTAAGAGTAAGGTGGAGGGTGAGATTGTGGGTTCATGACCCACTGGATGCATGTGTTGCTTACAAATAAAAAAAAGGATATCGTGGAGAACTTCAATCAAGTAAAAACTTTTTTTTTTGGTTAAGTATAGTGGATGATCATTGAACTGTGCTTTTAATCTTTGATTTGTTGCATGCCAAGGTCGAAGTTTCTGGATTTGAATGTCCCCCATCCTCCTCCTCACACCCCACCCCCACCCCCCCCCAAAACCCAAACAATAAGGGACCATAATTTAGAAAATCTTTATATTTGTAATCTGGGAAAAAAGTTATGTAGGGAAAATTCTAACTTAAAATGTTATTTAAGGCAATATGATTCGCTTTTATATGCTTTACATGGTAAACTTATGATTCACCACCTTGAGTAGGTTGTCCTTTGCTCCTATATATGTGTCATGCAGCATTTAACAGTGAACAAGTTCTGATAATGTCAGATGTGTTTTGAATTGAACCATATTGATAATTGATGAATTTGAAGCTATAAGCTGATACGGTTTCCATCCTCAATGGCCAAGATTGAGGTTTTAAGTCATTCTCCTCTCCCCCCCCACCCCCCACCAAAAAAAGAGTCAGTGCATAGAAATCAACGATAGCAATATGGCCCTTTAACTATTTTCTTAAATTCAAGGTGGAAATTCATTGCATCTTGCAGGTGACTTTTCATGCACCGCAGAAGTTGAGAGAGCAATACCTTATCTAAAGAAAGCATATGGTGACAGCATGCGCAAAGTTTTGCATGTGGGCCCTGATACTTGTTCAGTGGTCTCCAAATTGTTAAAAGAAGAAGAAACTGAGGCATGGGGTGTGGAACCGTATGACATAGAGGATGCTGATGGAATCTGCAAGAGTCTTGTGCACAAAGGCATTGTTCGTGTGGCTGATATCAAGTTCCCTCTACCCTATAAAGCAAAATCTTTTTCTCTTGTTATTGTGTCAGACACATTGGATTACCTGTCTACAAAATTCCTGAACAAGACCCTTCCAGAAATTGCTAGAGTGTCTTCTGACGGTCTTGTTATCTTTACAGGTATTCTTTTTTTTCTTTTTTTGAGAAATTTATCTATCCGCATAATATCAACATTACAAAATATTCATTTGTTATTTATTTATTTATTTTTAAATTTATAAATTCATGTTCAGAAGTAATTGCACTTTTAGCTGCATCACTTTTGATGGATACATCAGCAACCTAATGCATCACAATAATTGTCTAAAAGATGTTTAGCAATGACATCTCCTATCTCTCACTCCCTTCTCTCTAATTCATGCGCACACCAGCTAAGTGGGAAACTTTTATCCTAGGCAGATAAACAGATAAAGTCAATAGAATGATTTAGATCTCTTGCTATGGAAGCTAGGACAAAAATCTCCACAGTAATCAAACTTTCTCACTTGTATTGAATAATCAATAGAAATACTTCAATTTATAGCTTTAAGCATTGTACTTTCCTGTTGGGCATATGTACACCTTTGAATGATTGTTAGATATTTTTTCTTGGTTCTGTTATTCCTTTATGATAATTTCATAAATATCTATTGCTGGCATTCATTTTCCAATGTTTTCATCATGGTTATTCTTGTGAAAAAGTATTAAGCCTGATCTTTGTTTTCTTTGCTTTTCAATTTTATGTTTAGGTTACCCTGGTCAACAGAGGGCTAAAGTTGCTGAGTTGTCTAAATTTGGACGGCCGGTAAGTGTACATATATCACAACTTGTATGGCATCTCTCAGCTCTTCGGGTGTTGTTGGATTAAAACTACTTTGTTAACAATCATGTTATTGGTGAAGTCTTCGCTGGTTTTCAATGCAGACTCAATTTGAAGGGGCACTATATAGGGATACTATATTAGCGTTCAGCATTTAGTGATTAAATTATTGTTGTGTTGTATATTTCAAATGGTACAATACCAAAAAAAGGTTAAGAGCTAGCAAGGAAAGAGGTCTGGAAAATCATTAATCCGTGTTCCATATCCTTGCTGAATTCTTTTGGTTAATCATTACCATTACCAAGTATAATGGAAGAATCAAGAGGACTCCAGTTGTTCCATTTATGCTTATTTTTGTTGTATTATATTATATTATTTGATTTTGTAACATTTTTTAGTTCTCATATCTAAATGTGATTTTGACTATAGTTTATGCTTTTTTTATCTGTTGTAGGCAAAATTGCGAAGCTCGTCTTGGTGGGTACGCTTTTTTGTCCAGACCAGCTTAGAAGAAAATGAAGCTGCCATAAAGAAGTTTGAGCAGGCTGCATCCAAGAATTCATACAAGCCAAGCTGCCAAGTTTTCCATCTCAACTCATACCATTGATATTTTAAGATTTATTACATTTTATCATCATTTTTGGGACTCTCTCATGCAACAACCCCACAAAAGAGGAAAAAAAGTGAAAAGAAAATGTCCAGTGCTCATATAAAATGCACCCTCTTTGAGGTTATCAGCTTTGGTACAATAGATGTTTATGATATTCCTTATGTTTTGTTCCTAACATTATACAATCAAATATTTATTAATTTAATTGGAAAAATAGCCTGCATTCTTTTTCTCTGTAATCTCTCTTGTTATATTCACAATTTTTGGGAATTTCTCATGCAAACAAAATAGATAAATAAATAAAAACTAGTATGAAAAGAGGGGAAGAAGATTTTCAGCTTTCTCATACAAAATGCTTCTTTGTGGGCTATTGAATTCAGTGTCATAAATGTTTGATTAGATAAACTTATGTTCTGTAATTCATATTATACAGTCAATATCCCTTTAATTGAATGATGGTAAATATTAGCATCAATTGTTTACCTCCGTTTGTTAAATTTTTATATCTGGTTTTCTTATCCGTGCTTCTCTCTAAAAGAATATCTCCAGGCCATCATCTTGCCTATGCGTATTGTGCTTGCACATCAGTTTTTGAGAATCTGTGCTTTGCTCCTACAACAGAACTCCAGCCATTCGGTTTAATCCCCCACCCCTTTTTGGGGCCTATGTAAAGTAATATTAGCTTAACAAAAAGTAAAAAAATGCAAAACTACTCCACTCTCACTTCACAATTTTGTCTACTTCAAAAATATAGCTTTACCAAATGCTTGTGCATTGACATCAAGACGCACAAAGCATGCTTGCGTTATAAAACCTTTCATGTGGTGATTTCCGGATCAGGTGCTCCATTGTGAGTGAATCATATATTCTACAGATGGCACATGATTCCAATGCACCAAGGGAAAGAATCTGCTTGTTTAAGGCCATGGGGAAAATTAAGCCTGTCAGAATGCAAATATTCCATACAATGAAATTCTTTTTGCTACATTTAAGCACCCCACTACTGGGGGATCAAATCCTGGATTCACCATTCAACCACAAGGGTCGGCTTCATGTTCACTTCAATAAATTTTACTATAGAGAGTTGTGTTGTTGACCAACGGAAAACTTGAGAGAAAGAAAGATGCACAAACAAAAAGGACAGCAAAAAAAGAAAAAAGAAAAAGCCGAGGTGAACTATCTATACTCTTATCAGTTATGGTTTGCAGTAGACAAAGTCAAAGAAATAATCAAAACTCTTATCAACTTGATTGGCTCAAGAATGAAAATAATGTAGATTTATGCTGAATCTTAACTAACTGCTTGAAAATTTTAATGAGCTTTTGTATTTTGGTTGGTGCCATAAGTTTGAGCAGAGTCAATGGTTAGTAGATACCCTTGACTGATGAGTTACTGACGTTATGCCTTCTTCGGGAGCTGATACAGCACTGGGTTCCTCATTGATTGCTTGGCAATTTGAATGAGCTTTTGTATTTTGGTTGGTGCCATGGGTTTGAGCAGAATCAATGGTTAGTAGATACCCTTTATTGATGAGTTACAGATGTTATGCCTTCTTCGGGAGCTGATACAGCACTGGGTTCCTCTTTCTCTGTCGCAATGGTGAAGTTTAGACGCACTCAATTATCACCAATAATCCCCACATGAGCATTTCCCTTCCTTAAAGCAGTGAAACCTGTGAGTATCTCTAATAGTGATTTCCCTCCCAGAAATGGCAGAAATAAATTTGATTGCGTTGTGGCAATCCCCACATATCCTTAGGTTCTTCACGACAAGTATAGGCTCTCCATCTTTAGTCGAGATCAGCCCAAAAGCAACTGCTAGCTTCTCACTGTGATGCCCTAACCTCATCTCCTTCTCTCCCTGCCCTGTTTCATCATCCTTAACCAAAGCCCATCTCACATCTGGCACATACCCTGCTCGCTTCATCTTCTTTGACATCTCCCCCAAGTATTCATATATTTCCTTTGTCATCGGGTGTGAACTATCTTCAGCTACAAACACATGTAACCTCTTATTCACCTCAATCCAGCTACAACCTGGTTTCTTTTTTAAACCTCTATCTCGCATAAGCTTTCTAACTGTTGCAGATTCTTCCCATTTTCCAGCACTGGCATACATATTGGCAAGCATGACATAGGGAGCAGCATTTGAAGGTTCCAGCTGAAGAACATTATTGGCGGCCTTTACTGCTAGCTCCATGTTTCCATGTGTTCTACAAGCACCAAGTAGCGAAGCCCAACCGATTGAGCCAGGGCTAAATGGCATTGTCTCAATTAGCCTCTCAGCTTCACTCAGTTTGCCAGCACGACCCAAAAGATCTATCATGCATGAATAATGCTCTGCTTCTGGTTCAATGCTGAATTTTTCTTTCATCATATTGAAATAATTCTGACCCTCCTCAACCTTTCCAGTGTGAGCACATGCACAAAGGACAGAGATAAAGGTTATGCTTGTAGGGGCAATATCTATCTCCAGCATTTGCTGAAAAAGACGTATTGATTCTGTTCCAATACCATGTTGAGCATAACCTGCAATCATTGAATTCAACGAGACAGTATTGTGCTCCGGCATCCTATCAAATAACCTCCTTGCATCTTGAAGATTCCCACACTTTGAGTACATTGCAACGAGAGCATTATTGACTGAAATTCGATTTGAAGGAATCTCGGATTTAATTGCCAACGCATGAATCTGTTTTCCTTGAGAAGGAGATGACAAATTGGAACATGCACTAATCACACAGACGAAACTGCAATCATCAGGGCGGTAACCAACACGTTGCATCTGCCGAAAGCAATCAAGAGCATCTTCAGAGAAATCCTCATTTTGGGAAAACCCTGAAATCATTGTGTTCCAAAGAACCAAATCTGGTTCAGGAATCTCTTGAAATACTTTCCTACAATCTGACATACCACCCTTACACTTGGAATATAAATCAATCAA
The DNA here is from genome assembly GCF_932294415.1 of Quercus robur. NCBI lineage: Eukaryota > Viridiplantae > Streptophyta > Magnoliopsida > Fagales > Fagaceae > Quercus > Quercus robur. The sequence goes on from NC_065539.1 coordinate 15,288,368, forward strand.
ACCACTACCAACATGTGAATTCTGGTGAAATCCAGTCTTTATCAACTTAGCATGAAACTGAAGCCCACCCAACAAATCCTCCACACATGTAAACGCAGTCAAAACACTCGCCAAAGTAAACATGTCAACAATAAATCCCCTCCTAACCATTTCCTGAAACAATCCCAGCGCTTTTGATCCTTCCCTATGTTGCCCATACGCCACAATCATTGAATTCCAAGACACCTCATCTCTAACCTCCCCCATCCCATAAAACACCCTCTTTGCCTCCTCCAAAAACCCGTTCTTACTATAATAAGTAACAAGCGCATTGTTAACCGAAACATAAGAATCAAACCCACCCGACACTGTCAAAGCGTGCACTTGTCTTAGAATGTCTATATCATCAGAACAAGCCGTGACCATACCAGACAGAGTGAAGCCATCCATGTCAAGACCCATCTCCCTCATCCCCGAAAACAAGCGAAATGCAGGCTCAGGTTCACCACGATCTGCATAGGTAGAAATGAGAGTGTTATAAGAGACAAGGTCTGGTTGCGGCATTTGTTCGAACAGTTGGTGGGCAATATCAGTTCTTGATTCTTTAGCGTAGGCAGCAATGATGGCGTTGAAAGAGAACACATTGGGGTCTAAAGTGCAGTGAAAGGCGTTGCGGGCAGCAGAGAGGCGGCCACATTTGGAGTATGCAAGGATGAAGTGGTTGGAGAGGTAGGTGGAAGAAGGGATAAGGGACTTGATGTATAGGGTGTGGAGGGACTTGGCAGTGAGGAGATCTTTCTGGGTAATGCATGTTTTCAAAAGGTGACGAAAGGTTTGGAGGGACCATGGCCATGACCATGAGATTTGGTTCATCTACTACGTACTTTTACAGGGAAACGCATGGGCATGTGTTAAGTTTACGAGGAACTAGTTAGTTTGGAAGAGTACCTTTTGGATTTGGCATTCAACTGCAGTTAGTCTATTTTCAGTATTTTGACTCTTGAGACCCCGTACTTTTTTTTTTTTTTAACCGACCCCAGACGCCTAAATCAAGTAAGATTTAAAATGTTGCATTTTGGGTTTTGATCTTGTTATATGAATAACAAATTGGCCAGAGGATGACTTTTGTAATATTTTAAATGCGGATGCTAATGGTTTGTATACTCTAAGGCTTTCAGTCAGAATATCGCCGTTTATGGCTAGTTAATTTTATTGCAGCTCCTCTTTAACAAAAAAAAAAAAAAAAAAAAAATTGGCCAAGGCCTTGTAGCTGAATTGACACTATTCTATGCACAAAGTACTTGGAGGTCTAAGAAGAAAATGTTCGAACTGTAAAAATGTTATAATTATTTCTTAAAAAAAAAAAATAACAAATTGAGATTCACCCCATTTTTAATTGAAATATATTTATTAGAAATTGTGAGATAGACTCTATAGTCTATAGTGATTGCAAAGCTTAAATATAGGGGTGGACCCACTAAGAAGGGTGGGGGCCATGGCTCTTCACACTTTTTCAATTTTATAAAATTATCCCTAAATTTTCATAAATTTTTCAAAAAATATATGGTTCCCCTCAAACTTTATAAATATTGGATTTTTACTCCTTAAATTTACCTAAAACTTCCAAAAGAAATATGATTAACCCCCCAAACTCTTCATATTTGTTGTATGATACTAGTAACTTGGTTCAATTTTATATTTGTTATTATTTTGGCCACCCATTCATAAAATTTTAGTTCCTTCCCCACTTAAATAGCTATATCTTATGGGTTTCAATGAGTTCAATTTTAATCCTCACTTTGAATATATATATACTTTTTAAGATAGTTAGATCTTTATTAACAAGTTTTATGTATGTTACAATATAACTAATGAATGATATATATCAAAATACTATAAGTCTTTTATATAAATATATTTATTTATTTGATAATTTGATAGTTACAATGGAGAAATAGAGATTTGAACTCTAAGGGGGTGTTTGGTAGGGGTATTTAAACAACATTACACATATTTTCACATACTTTTTCACCTACACGCATTTTCAAAAAATATAAACAATGTTACTAGAACAACATTACCAAACAGACCTTAAATGTCTTAGAAACACTAAGAAGTGTTAATAAGTTGAACTACAATAAATCTTATATGGTCATCCTAAAATTACAACATTGATACAAAACTAAGATAGTCCATTATATTATTTGAAAACAAAATTGTAGCTTATGGTTGATCCTTTTATGTTCAAGGTGGGTGCTTAAAAACAATTTCAGTTTGGATGAAAAGTCAGGTTGGGCAAAGTACAAGTAACCAGAAAAAAAATAGATGATAGGAAAGTAATACAAATGTCAGTTTTATTACATGATTTCATGTGTCCACATTCTAATATTTTGATTAAATTAAAGGGTTAAATCAAGTTATACTTGATATAACTTTTTATTAAAATTATATCATACAATAATATTTTTTTATTAATTCAATATTTTGAAAATTTCATAATTGATTACATGTTCTTAATAAGCACATTAAAATTCATATCAATCGAATATTATTTTTTTATCTTATCCATAAACTCATATATGTTTTGCAATTTTAAAATATCAAATTGAAATTTAATTTTATAAATGAGATAATTATTAGCCTCTGATAATCTCAAAATTTTGGAAGTATGACAGTATAAAAAGATTTAATGAAATCTAATGAAGGTATTGTCATATACTAACATATTAATTTAAAATTTTATTAAGTGGTGTAATATTGACAAAATTTAAATCAAGTATAATATCTTGAACTAAACCCTAAATTAAGATATAATTTTCTACATTATAGAAAAATCTTACTAGATCAAATAAAATCATTCAAGATTATATATAAATATATGTTTGATATAGATAGCAACAACATGAAACTAAAAACATGTTGATTTTGATAATTTTATTGTCATATAATTTAATGTCAATAAGAATAATAAAATTTAGCTACATTTAAATATTTGTGTACAAGAATATAGGAAACGTTAACTGTGTGTTATAATAATATTAATAATAATAATAATAATAATAATTGTGGGAGCCTAAGAACCGAGGATGAAGTTGAAGGGTCGCAGCATTGGTGTGGGAATGCTGCAAGCCACAGGCCCGAGGAAGGAAAGAAAAGAATCAAGGTACTTTGTAGTATTCTAAGTGGGAGCTGGAGTCTGAAGAGAGTGAAAGTCAGTGGACAATAAGGAAGCTTTTGGTTTGGTGTAGCCTGTTGTATTCGCATTAAATGGTAGACAACAACTTTATCAACCGCATTGATGAGGAAGTGACCTGAACAGTGTAAGCCACTGTTAAGCAGATTCCTTCCACCATCTTCTTCAGATGTTTAAAGTAACAAGTGTTATAAAAGGAGGGAGGTTAGGTAGAAATGGATGGTGGAGATATGATGGAGGTAGAAATATATAAGGAAAGGGGAGAACACTGAAAAGGGGATCGAGATAAAAGAGAAGAAAGAAAAAGGAAGAACATTGAGTGAAGAGAGTGAACAACATTACTTTTTATGCAAACTTAGTCTTCTCGGGAGAACTTGTGAGAGCTTGAAGCTCATTTATTTCTCAATACAAACCTTATTTTTTTTCTACACTTGTCCTCGAGCAAAGCCCTCTGTTGTTGTTCATTCCATTCTCTTACAAATTTTATTGATTTGGGCTAGAGTTGAATTGCACAATCCACTACTCTAAGTGAGCTTGGGCCACTAAATTTTCTGGTCCTTACAATAATAATAATAATAATAATATTTTTGTTTCATTTACGCATATCATAATTCATAACTAACTATGCTAGGAACTGTTTGGTGAGCTCCAATGAAAAATATACCTAATATTTTAGGTAATAACGCTATTTGTTTACCACTTGAATTAATGGTCTAAAGTAACGGGGGACTGAATTCATGAGAATGCAATCTTGCGAATCTTCAAGTAAGTGGATAATTTTAGAGAATATTTCCTTACATTGCAGATTTAAGATTGTACACATCAAAGAGTTAACAAATTCAAGTGATATCTGTTTAGATTGTATAAAACATGCCTTGAAAGGAATTATTTTATTTTATTTTTTATTTATATATATATATATATATATATATAAAGAGTTTCAACTTATGACATTCGTTCCTAATGGTTGCACAATTTTCACTCAAGTAGCTGAACTGTGCATATTATTTGGTGTTCTAAACTTCTACATCTATAACTTATTCAAATTTTTTGCTTTACTAATGATGCAAAATGCTTTTGTGCAGAACCTTCATTTGAATGTATGTATGGGCTTTTATGCTTGGGATTTAGGTATTCGCCTAATCAATTTGTATAATATTCAGCAATGATAGGGTAACAGCCTCACAAGAGGGTTAACCATAATTTTAACAATGAATTTTGGATTGCCACAAAAACTTAAGTTATTATAAAATGTTATAATGAAGAATGGAGATAGTGAATAAATTTAAGACTTATTGCTCTGATCCTGTGATAAATAATTGTTTATCCCAAAAACTCATGCTATTAAAAAATTGTAAATTTAATCATTTAACCATAATTCTAACCAGCTAGGTTTCAAGCGGTAAATTTGTTATCCTTAAGGTCTGTTTGGGATCTGCTTATTTTGTTGAAACTGAAAATTTTTTATTGAAAGTATTGTAAATAAAGATAAAAATTAGCTGAAATAGTACAGTTGGACTAATGAATAGTATCAAAAAATACAGTGAGACCCATAAATAATAGCAAAAATAAGCTGAATAGTAAAATAAGTTGGCAAAAATTATTTTTGCCAAAAGAACCGTTAATTTGCTTTGTTTTGGACAGTAACTTGCAACCTATGAGATATTTGCAACCAATAATCTTTGCCAAAAGACCTATGAGATATTTTCTACTGGATCAACTGGGAATGACTGAACTTGCAACTTCCAACTATTCTTAGGGTCCAGTTCTTGGTGAGTCAGGGGCCCAGGGCCCATTATTTCGGTGTAGGATCTGGCCCATCGAATTTGGTGTCCCCTATCCCGCAACTCGAGTAACCCAACATTTCAGATCATGGCCATCATGAATGGCAATAGATTTTGATTTTAGGTGTCTCACCGAGTTAAAAATGTTGGCCCAAAACTAGTTGGCCATGTTTCGAACGATGGTTACTCCAACTGTTTGTGGGTCAATTGACAACCTCATATATAAATGATTGGAAGATTTTTATTTTTTATAATTTTCTAATATTTATTTTTATTAAAAGTCTTGTAATTTAACTAGTTACTTTCTAATGTTTCCAAGACATCCACAATTCAAATTTTATCTCCTTTATTATAACTATTGAATTATATTTATAATCGTAGAACAATATTTGGAAGAAGATTTTTTATTTTGACAGCTAATATGGCTAATGGGAGGTCATAGTTTGGCCTCAGGTCCTAGTCTGACTGTGGGTAAGAGTGTGCAGCCAACCCACAAACTTGCTAAAACCAACCCGTCAGATTGAGTTGGTTTTTAGGGGTGGGTAGGTTGGATTGGATTATGAAATTTTTTTTAATAGTAGGTTGGATTGGGTTTGGGTCAAAACAATCACAACCCACCTAACTCAACCCGACTTACCTATATATTTAAATTTTAAATTACATAAATTTAATATATATTTAAAACTATATTATATAATTAATAATTTTTTTATTTAATTTTTTTCCTCTATTCAACTCTTCCTATATAAAACCCAATTACCTCGCAAACCCTAATAATCATATTTCTCTTTCTGCCGCCTCTCACTCCCACTCTCTCACTCCACTCTTATTTATTTACAACTGAATTAAGATACTAGTTCATGTATATTTTGTTTATCAACTCAATTGGATATATTTTGTTTATAACTGAGTTAGAATACAAGTTCATGTATTTTTTTTTTTTTTATCGAATCAGGTGGTAAGTGAGATATATATTTTTATTCAATTTAATAATAATAGTAATAATAATAAAAATTGTCCAACCCATGAGTTCAACCCGACCCAACCCAATCCATGTGGGTTGGGGCCCTTGGAGGTTAACGTTCTTTACTTTACTGTTGCAAGTTCTTTGACAGTCAATGGCAACAAAATGGTTGATCTTGGGAGGAGAAACAATGAGTGGTGGCTATGCGTTGAGACTGTTGTTTTACGCCTCTTAAGGGGTGTAAACCATTATACTCATGAGCAAAAAATTTACGAACAAACCTTAAGGTGCCAAGAATTGGACAATTTTTTTTTTTTTTTGGGAAAATATTTTACATTGAAATAAACACAGTCTAAAACATATCGACAAAAACTAATTTGCAATTTTCGATTGATCGAATGTCAATTGAAATTACAAACTTTTCTTTCTTTTGAGCTGCTTGTTGTACAAATGGGGAATGAATTACAAACTCATTTGATAATTACATTATCATGAATTTAATTACCAACATGAAACCTAACAAATGTTCTTGATACAAAACAACTGAAGAAGATAACGTTGAAGCAAAGACGGGACTCATTCACAATGCTTAATATTATTCCTTAGGGATTGGTTTTCACCAGAAAGTTCCATATTGTACCCGCTAAGAAGAAAAGTTTAAGAAGTTCCATTTGCATCCACCCGTTCACATATATTGGACTTGTCTTCTTTGAATTTGGTTTAAGTTTTCCTATATGGTTTTAACATATTAACAAATGTGTATGAATTTTCATATAACACCACTTTCTTTGATATCATTCAGAAATCTTTGATTGCTTCTGTCCGAGCCTATGACAAAAAATCTTGGCCACATATATCTACGCTCCACATGCTTTGTTCACCGTTCTAGAATGAAATGGAGATAGTATTGGCGTCGTTATTATGTACAGGTTTCAATATGTTTAGATTATGGGGCCTTGGTTGCACAAAAATACAGTATTTTAAGGGCAATGATTGAGATAGGTACATATATATATATATATATATATATAGGTCTTCGAATATATGGTTTGCATCTATTTAATTAAGGTCTCCATGATGAGAGAAGTAAAACGCGTATTGAAGAGAATGATTATATTTATAACGAGTTGTCATTCATCCAAAAGAAGAAAAAAAAAAAAAAAAGAACAAATTAAAATTTGTCCTTAATAATATTCTCTCTAGTTGTCTAGTTGTAGAAATTAAACCCACATACACAACATGCACAAGAAAGTAGGCCACCACGATCACGAGTAACACTGATCAGTCTGAAAGCTGGGCTGCTTGAGTCCCCATTTATCTAAAACGTAATGAAATTACACAGCTTGGTTGGCATTGTTTCATTGGGATATCCATATATATATATATATATATATATAGCTGCAGCAAATAATTAGAAACAAGTTCAGAAATGAGACCCGTTGATGTGAGAGTTAGGCACACACTCCAAGCTTGACTGCTACCCAAATTGACCCACTTGCACGTACCAAAACAACAAATTTAATTGGTTGATATATAGAACCATACAGGAATGTTAAATGGTCCTCGCTTCATATATTGTAGGCCGTGACTTTTAGCAAGCTTAGTTGATTTTAATTTTTGTTGCTAATTAAATTGGACTTAACTGTGGTTGACAGCTGTATGTAAAATATTGCTCTCTGACTCATAGTCGATCATAGAGTTGCAAGTCCATTTCGGCATTTCCTAATATCATTTTCCAGTTGACAATGAATAAGAATCCACACACCCCCCCCCCCCCCCCCCCCCCAAAAAAAAAAAAAAAAATCCTAAAAGATGTTTCTGGTGTGGACAACAACACAGGATAATGTAGATGACAATTTTTGAGGGAGAAAATGAGATCAAATCTGAGAAACTTTCTTCTTTCTACTGCATGCAAAAATGCAAGGGATCCTGCACCATTACCATTACATTGTGCATGCCACTGTGTTTGCATGCAATGGATTACCATCTAAATACATGAAAAAAAAGAAAAAAAAAAAGCAGTCTATAAAATATTAAAGAATAATACATAAATTTTGCCACTCATGAGTCATGAGACTACTAGAATAATATATATATATATATATATATATATATATGCTAAAAGTTTTTTAATTCAATTAACATTTTATGATATTTTTAACAAAAATGTCAAGAGTTCAAATCCTCTACTTTTTCAACTATTGAATTATCCAAAAAAGAATAATACATACATTGCATTGATTTTCGTTACAATTTAGTGGGAGTTTAGGAATGCAAACATAATTTGATATTAAAAAAAAATAAAGAAATAAAATCCTACAACATCAACCTGTACAGTGTGTTTATGAAAGTGGCTAGTACTGTCTTTCATTTACTTTCCGTCAAATACCATTTTCTAGCAAGAAAGCGAACGCTCCACTTGCAGCTCGTAATAATATTCTTCTTGAAACTTGGTCAACTATGAACTAGCCAATTAATTAACATCAACAATGAGATTATGCCTATTTTATTGACATCACATCATTTCATTATAAATTTATGAATACCTAATGTGTACCCGGCCATTTAATTTGGATAAGCAATAAAAAGAAAAAACCTGAAGTGAAGTGGGGGTTACCCTAGTCCAGAAACATGCCACAACTGCATTCTCCATCTAGCTTCAACGTTTTTCCACATACTCATCAATTTAAACCCACAAGGCACAATACTTTCTTCACAAGAATTGGAACCGTGGATAATAGGATAAGTACTTGTAAATCTGTAACACTCAGCGAACACATCATCAAGTTTGAAAGTTCGACTAGTCCCTTTACTACCTTTCACGTCAATGGTTGTAAAAAAATAAAAAATTATTAAAAAAAATCTTATTTGAAGAGAAGACTTTTAGTACGTATTCACTCTAGATGTCTGGAATTTACGTGTTTTGTTTCTATTAATATAGTTAAGTTGGTTTCAGTAGTTTTCGTTGACCTCCTATAGTGTCTATTGTTGGATGCATAAGTCAAGCATCAATGTCATTCAAAAAGAAAGAGAGAGATCAGAGACATTGATGGACGTATTTGTAGACAAGGGGGGCCATGCCCACCCCCCCTCTTTATTTTTTATTTTTTAAATTTCTTTCTGTGCATATATATATATATATATATATATATATAGACACACACAAGAAATTTATATTTGGACCCCAAATTAAAAGCTAACCTTAAAAAATCTAAAAAAGAATATGATTTTGACTTGTATGCGTTTGGCATTATAATTTGCTTACTTGATGTTTGGGATCCAAAGTAAAACATTTGATGTTTTTGGTTTTGAGTGATGCCATGCAACTTTTTTTTTTTACCAAAAAGATTGTTTGAGTGTTTTTATTTTTTGAGAGAAGTGTCCCCCCCCCCCCCCCCCCCCCTTAACAACACTGATAGATTTTTTAGTAAGAGAAATATTTGAAATATAATGATAATAAATAAGATTTTCAAACTTCTGTAGTTAATGCTATTTCCATTTGTAGAATGATTGTACTTTTATTTACTTTTTCAATTTTATTGCAATTATAAAATATGTATTTTTAGTTATGAATATTATCCAAATCAAACTTCGCAACAAATTTAAAATAATTTTATAACCGAATCTTTGATTTTATATATTGAAAGGGATCGAGATTGTTGCAACATTTAATACACTCAATCAAAATTTTTTTTTTTTAGAAGATCAAAAATTATTATTCAATTGTTGCGACATGTAATATTCAACCACAAATAATTGAGTAGAAATGTATTAAGAAACAATCATTATATATATTTTTTCTTATGTTTGCATTTTATTAATATTGATTAGATACTAGTTTTAAGTTTCATATATTATTTTGGTTTGAATATCAAATTTTTCTTATGCTTTGAATCTTAGAGGTTGGGTCTTAGTCTAATGTCAAGTGCTTTCTACCTAAAACGACATGATTACATATTCAAGCCTAGAAAATTACTTACCAATCACCTCTTAGATTTAACAAAAGTACGTGATTTGTGTATTAGATGACTTTTGACCGCCAAAAAAAAAAAGAAAAAAAAAAATCCGTGATTAGAGAAAACTCCATGGATTGAAGAGGGGCCTACGACATTGAAGAATGGAAGCAAATGGTCCATGGCAATGTCTCCTCGGAAGTATGTGAGGAATGGACTAACGTGAGCATCACGTTAGTTGTCACCATGGACTAGGTCTCAAATGGTCCCAAATCTACGTGTTTCTTAGGGACTGTGGTGGGGGCACTTAAACGAGGGTTTCACATGCCCTAATAACCCTTTTTCTACTACAAACCATGTGACTTCCCTCTATTATTCAGTGCTCTTTTAACTTACACGTCTAAATGCCCCCATTTAACTCTAGGTAAAATCAAGTGGGGTTAGCTTAATTAGTTCCTAACCATCCATTTAATTATTCTAACATATATGTGCCAAATTTGAACCAAAATGTGCTCCTATCAAGGGATACCAATTTTGCTCAACTTGGGCTCTTTGACAAACAAAAACTCCTGCCTGGGAAACAAGTTCATGATTGTCCAAACAAGTGCCCATGTAATTTAACCAAGTATGTTAGAGTGGCTATTACATTTCTTCTTTGGGATTTTGCATCATGTCTTTGCTTGTCAAACCTGTGCCCACCAAACTAAATTGTCATGAGTTGCATCAATCAGATCATTCCAGCGAAATGAGAGACAACATTGGCTACCTGGTTAGGCAAATATGGGGAATACCCATTGGCAAAGTTTGTCTTTGTATAATGAATTAATTCAGATTATTGGCTAATTTGAGATTAAGACCCAGCATATTGATCCATAACTGAAGGTCTCTGTTGTCCTTAATTATCAAATCATAAGTTAATTCGTTGCATTAATCAACACAGATCATTCTCTCAAGTTCTGAAATTTCATTGATTATCTGATTGAAAAAAATAACTCAAATTTAATTTATAGTCCCTTAAGTACTTTTACTTCAATTATCAAATTTATTCTTAATAAAGCTTTAATATTTGTCAATTTATTCTCTTCCTTTGTCAAAATGAATCAATTTAATCCTTCTATCCAAATTTGTTAGCAAATAAAATCGTTTGAACATTTTCTTTATTTTTTTATTTATATAAAATACTTATCAAATTAAAAATAAAATTTATTAAAAGGCTCACCTCATGAATGTTTTTAGTTAAATTTGTAATAAAAAAGAATATTTAAACAATGTTGTTACAGAGGATGAAATTGACTCTTTTTCAGCAAATGATGGACTAAATTAACAAAAATTAAACCTTAATGATTAACTTGACAGTTGAAGTAAAACTTGATGGACTAATTTGAATTTTAGTAAAAAAATATATTTGCTTTCTTCATTGACAAATGACAAGAAAGATTCTTTTTCTTTTTTCCCTAAATATTTTGATTACGCAAAACCTAAGTAAAAATTAGGCGAAAATGCACTTTTGGTCCCTACATTTTGGGCCTTGTTACAATTTAGTCCCTAAATTGATTTAGGTCCTAGGTCAGTCCCTGATTTTCAAAAATCGTTTTTAAAATAGTCTCTACCATCAACTCAGTGACAGAAAATGCTGAGGTGGCAAACGAAATACACTGTTTGCTGATGTGGCTAATAAAATAATAATAAAAATATATATTTAAATGCCATGTCAGCATTTTCTGAATTAAAAAAGCCATGTCAGTTTAATTAAAAAAATAAAAATAATTTATATTTTTCAATTTCAATTTAATTCAAACTAAATTAAAAAAAAAACTTTTAAATCTAATTTTATTATTATTATTATTATTTTCATTATTTTTTAGGTTAGGAGGTAAGATCACAAGAACTTGTTCTTCATGTTCTTCCTGAACTCAAGAACAATCAAACCCACAACATCAAACCAGAACAATGCAAAATTTCATACAAAATCCCTATCCTCCATCGAAACCTTCAGAACATGAAAAAATCATCAAACCCAAACCCACATGAGAAAACCAACCCAGAAAAATCATCAAACCTCCAACCTAGAAAAATCATCAAACCCAGAAACCTCCAACCCAAAACATGAACTTCATTCTTCATGTTTTTCTCCAAATCAAGACAAACCCAATTAACTAACCCACTCAAAATCAATCTCAGCACCAAAAATCCATACTCATAAACTGAAACCACCATCAACAACCAAAACAACCACCATAATCACCCACACCACCAACCACAACAACCACAAATCACCACCAAAAAAAAAAAAAAAAAACCAAATAATGAAAGCAAAACAGATCCAACACTCACGGCGGCCCATGGCGAGCAAAACCACAGCCACCCACGAGCAGCAACGGCCCCACGCCAGCCCACGACGATTTGAATCCCACTTGTGCCAATCTGAACCCACCCACGGTGAGCCACGACCACCGAAACGCCACTACTCAACCAGAAATCACCGATTCAGAGAGAGGAAGACCAACCCAGAGGCGCTTGAGCCAGCGACTGCGTCGTCGTTGTTGAAGGAAGAGGAGGAGGAGGAGGCGGCGGAGCCACCACTAGCCTTACCAAAACCTACGGAGGCTGGCTCTAAGCCGCAACCGCCACTGTAACCGTCACAGTCTGAGTTTGTGGGTGTTCTGGCAAAACCACAGTAGCGGAGGCACTGGAGTCAAAAGTCGTGAAATCAAGCTGCCTCGCGAGCTTCTTAGCCGCTGGAGCCTCTGTTGTAAACGAGCAAGCCGCCGGTCCGTCCGATTGAGCTTTCTTCGGAGGGAAATCGCTTCCCTCACCTTCCCCCATGAAATTCAACAAAACTCAATTCCAAAAAATATTATTATTATATATTTAAACTCAAATAAATAATCACTGAAATTCCTCAAATTGACACAGTTTCAGATCCGAAACCGAATCAGAAAGCCACTGAAACATAAAGAGTGTGAAGATTTTTTTTTAAGCTGATGAGATTAACCAAAAACAAAAACAAAAAGAATTAAAACAATTATGAATTTTTATTTTTTAAGAAATGATTTTAGTTTAAATTAGATTTAAGGTTTTTTAAAAATTTTAATTTACATTTTTTTTTTTAAATTTTCTTAGGGCTGGCTTTTTTTATTAATTTAAATGCTGAAATGGCATTTAAAAATGTTAAATATATATATATTTTTTTATTTTATTAGCCACGTCAGCAAATAGTGTATTTTGTTTGCTACCTCAGCATTTTCTGTCACTGGGTTGATGGTAGGGACTATTTTAAAAATGATTTTTGAAAATCAGGGACTAACCTAGGACCCAAATCAATTTAGGGACCAAATTGTAATAAAGCCCAAAATGTAGGGACTAAAAGTGCATTTTTGCCTAAAAATTAAAAGTTCATTTTTTTTTTTTTTTTTTACCCTTTTATACTTGATCCAATGGCTGCTAACAAAAGTTAACTTTTTTATTTTTGTTATGAGCCATTGGATGGTACTGCACCCTATGCAATACTCTAGGTAGCCGAAGCGAATCTCAATCCATTTAAACCTACATCAAATTCATTTAAAACTGTTAGAACATATGTAAATCATGTTAGGAAAATATGTCATTTAGAATTGGCTAATTCTTTGACAAAATACACTTTACTTGTAATTGGGTAGATCTTGGATGTGTTTAATACTTCAAGGAACAAGAGTTTAAGTCCAAGTGTTAAAGCCATGCAAATCTATCCAATAATCAAGTGAAGAAGTGTTGGATTTTGAAGTTTGACAGCTATCTCGACAGATAGAATCTATCGAGGTTAAAAAAGGCTGTCTAGGCTCGATACTCGACAGTTGCTCGATAGATAAGCTATCTATCGAGATTTACGAAAATCAGATTTTCAATTATGATTTCACTCCAATATGTGTATATTTGTTTAGGCCTTCTTTTCTCACAACCCTAAACATATATAAAGATTATTTTAAGGGCCGTCACAGTTGATGCAACTTAATGCAAAAGTTTTTCACAAGTATATTGTGACCGAAGATATATGCCCTATTGAAGAAGCTGCTGTATTAGCACGCCATAGGGTTTTGTAACCAAGGAGCTTTGTGATCTTCATCGTGTTGATGAACTGAAGAATTTTGCAGCCAACACCCTTTTCAAGTTGGTGGTTAGTCACGTACTTGGATTCGTGCATTGATTGGTTAGTCATGTACTGGGAGTCATGTATTAAAAGGAGAGATTGTCACTACTGAATAAGTCCAATTGGGTATTAGGGTTAGGGTTTAACTGTAGGTTGGTATAAAGTACTGGGATTCCTTTACTTGTAATCGTTTTTTTTTTTTTTTTTTTTTTTTTTTTTTTTTTTTTTTTATAATAGTGGATTCTCGAAAGTGGTGATCTTAAATTTACCAGGTAAGGTTTTGCCTCAGTGTTTTTCCCCATTCGTAAACAAATTACTGTGTCAACTTTATTTTCCGCTGCATATTAACTTAGTTGGTGATTTGTTTGTGCTACCACGCGTATTACATGTTAATTGAATTAATTAATTAACTTGGCTAATTAATTGGTTAATTTATCATAAGGGGTCAATACATTCTTGGTCTAACAAGTGCTATCAGAGCAAGCATACTCTCATTAGGGTTAATCTTTGTTATATGATCCATTGACTCCTGTTGTTATGGAAAGAGGACAATCTTTAATTATACTTTATTTGGTGGCGCTAACTATGCATACTGGAAAGTATGCATGAGAGCTTTCTTGTAGTCATTAGATGAAAAAGTGTGGCAAGCTGTAGAGATAGGATGGACCAATCCTAAGGAAGCACTGGCTGATTGGGATGATGCAAAAATCAAAGCGGCTAACTTTAACAGCAAGACATTAAATGATTTATTCAGTGCGGTCACGAATGAGGAGTTTAAGAAGATATCCTTTATTGAAATTTCAAAGGAAGCATGGATGATCCTCCAAACAACCTATGAATGAACTAAGGCTTTCAAGGATTCGAAACTTCAGAGGTTTACTACAAGCTTTGAAGAGATCAAGATGGAGGAGGATAAGTCGTTCGATGAGTTCTATGCCAAGTTCAAGGACATAGTGAACTCAGCCTTTAATCTTGGGGAAACCATTCTCAAACCCAATATTGTTAGAAAGGTGATTAGATCTCTACCTCGAAGATTTCATGCCAAGATCACCGCAATTGAGGAATCGAAGAACATTGGCAAAATTCCTTTGATAGAGCTGGTTGGCAACCTGTAGACCTATGAGTTAGGTTTGACAAGAATTGAGAAATCTAGTAAGGCTAAGAGCATGGCACTGAAAGCCAAAAGCAGTGACACCGATGAATTTTCTGATGATAAAGATTCTAAGATGAAATCCTGTATCATAAGGCAGTTTAAAAAGTTCATGAAAAATGCCAATGCGAAAGGATTTGACAAAGACTGTAAGCAATCCAGTTCTTCACAATTCAAGAGCCAAGATAGAGAGGAGGATGCTAGGGATGGCGGTTAGTACACTGTTCGTTCCGGACCTAAATGTTTTGGATGTCAAGACTTTGGACACATGAAACAAGAGTGCCCAACGTATCTCAAGACCATTGGGAAAAGTAAGGCCATTGTTGCTACCTTGAGTGACACTAAACTTGAGGATGATTCAGATGATAATGATGACGAGGGAATCTTGAATGCCTTCACTGCTACAGTTGATCCAACTAATGGGGGTTCAGAAACCGTAGATGATGAAAAGGGCTTGGTGGATTCTAAGTTCAAGAAAATGGATAATCAAGATGATATCCATACAACTTATGAAAAATTGTACAAGGTTTCTGGGAAGCAGGAGAAACTATATAGGCTGGCCACCAAGAAACTGATTGATGTGGAACTTGATCGAGAAGAGCTTTCCACAGAGTTTGATGAAGCTAATCAAACTATTGGAGCATTGCGGTTTAAGAACAATTTCTTGGTTGAGAAGACCAAGAAGCTTGGGGTAAAGCTATTCCAAGTCAGAGCTTGTCCCTCCGTGATCAAGTGCAAAACTTGATGAGATGCTCAGCTTTCAGAAATCTATTTCTGATCGAACCAGTTTAGGGTATGATTTCTCTTCTCCTAGTATTGCTTCTGCTAGTACTACTGTTTTTGTTTCACTTGCTAATAATGTTGAATCTAAGAACAATTATGTCAAAACTGTTTTAGTTAATGAGAACATAGATAAGGGTAAATCTATCTTAGAAGTACCTCCTAAACTTGATAAGAACGAGACTAAAAATCCTAGGGCTAAAAAGGGCAATACTCAAAAGTCTAAACAGAAGAAGCAGCATCTCTGCCATCACTGTGGAGTAACTGGATATACTCGACCAAATTGCTATAAGTGGTTAGCCATTCAACAGAGCAACAGTATGATCTAATTGGGAAACCAGAATCAGTATCCATCCTCTTTTGCTCCTCTTGGAGATCTTCTCAAAGCCCTCATGTTTCTTTCGAACTTGAACGGTTTTAATTCTCCCCCTTCACCGTCGGATCAAGGGTTTGCTAAACGAAAAGGTTCTTCCAAGGTGTGGAAGGAAAAAGGCTTTAAGTGATTTAGTCACTTTTTCTCTCTCTCCCTTTCTTGTTTTTAAGTATGCACTACTTGTGTGTTTTGCTTTCTTGTTTTGAGTTAGTCTAGTTTTATGCTTTGCTTTGTTTAACATGTTTTTGTTTGTTGCTTTATTTTATTTTTCATAAAAATTAAAAAAAATTGAAAAATCAGAAAAATACAAAAACAGTGTGTGTTTTGTATACATTGGTACTTGTGTACCTTGGATGGCAATTGAAACGAAGTTTTCTAAACTTTGTATCTTTTGTAACTTAGATGAACATCTCTATGCACAATTAAACAAGTGAGCTTTGTAGCTCATGTTTGTGATGAGTAAGATTAAGTAATCTCTTGTACTTAACACTCGTATCACTCTTTTTGATGGGAAGAACTAGAAAATCCTAAGAGAAAGACATAAATAACCATCTTACCACTGTTGCCTGCCAATCATAAAATGACATCTATATGCTTTAGCATAGCAAAAGTGCAATGTCAATGACATCTGTATGCTTTGGCATAGCAAAAGTGCAATGTCAAATGCTTAACATTATTGGGTATTTCTTTTCTCTCTCCTATATGTCCATGCATGGTTTGCTTAAAAGAAAAATATGCAAAGAAAAATAAAAACAAAAAGAATTAAAATACTTTATATATGATTGCAAGTATGTCTTCTAGGAAATGTGAGAGTTACAGAATGTACCTCGAAAGTGATATTCCCCATCAAGCAGTTATGATTGTGTGTGAGTTAAAGTGATTTTCTCATATCTCAAGTCGTCATAATAAGTAGACAATTATGCAATCTTGCGATATTTTTCACACACAACACGTAATATTCTTTGCTACTTTTGATACATATACAGGTACAATGTAATTTGGCCATCACAAGGAATACATGTGTTTATGTATGCTCTCTAAACTGTCTTGACTTATTTTTAAAATATAAAATTGGTTAGACTTGTTTAGTATGTGTGTGTGTGTGTGTTTTGGATCTATATACTTGACATTTTTCTTGTTGAAAGATGATTTTGAGAGTTTAAAATGTTGTTTAGATCTTTGGTTAAGTAGCATACTTGAATTCATATCTATGGTTTTCTCTTCTTGAAAAACTGTTTTTAAGCAATTTTAATAGCTGCTGGACACCTCTCGACAGTTAGGCTATCTATCGAGCCTCTTAAGCTTCCTTTCTCGATAGTTGTTATCGCAATTTCGATCCATCGAGGTTTTTGAGAATTAGTCTCAATAGCTTCTCAAAAGCTTCTCGATCCATCGAGAAAGTTTCTGTCTCCTTGATAGCTACTGGATAGCTTCTCGATCCATCGAGGTCACTTTGCTGTGGACACCTCTCGATAGCTCTATCTGTCGAAATTTAAAACTCGACAGCTATCTCGATAGATAGAATCTATCGAGGTTTAAAAGGCTGTGTAAACCCGATGCTTAACAACTACTAGATAGATAAGCTATTTATCGAGATTTACGAAAATCAGATTTTCAGTTCTGATTTCACTCCAATCGGTGTATATTTGTTTAGATCTTCTTTTCTCACGACCATAAACATATATAAGGATTATTTTAAGGGCCGTCACAGCTGAAGCAACTTAATGCAAAAGTTTTTCCAAGCATATTGTGACCGAAGACATATGCTCTAGTTCATCTTTTTATTGAAAAAGCTGCTGCATTTGTACACCGTAGGGTTTTGTAACCAAGGAGCTTTGTGATCTTTATTGTATTGATGAATTGAAGAACTTTGTAGTCAACATTCTTCTCAAGTTGGTGGTTGGTCACGTACTTGGATTCGTGCATCGATTGGTTAGTCACGTACTGGGAGCTATGCATTAAAAGGAGAGATTGTCACTACAGAACAAGTCCAATTGGGTATTAGGGTAAGGGTTCAACTATAGGTTGGTATTAGGTACTAGGATTCATTTACTTGTAACTGCTTGTTTTGATAATAGTGAATTCTCGGGAATGATGACCTTAAATTCATCCGATGGAGTTCTGCATCGATGGTTTTCCCCATTCGTAAACAAATCATCATATCAACTTTATTTTCTGCTGCATATTAATTTAGTTGGTGATTTGTTTGTGCTACCACGCATATTGCATGTTAATTGAATTAATTAATTGGTTAATTTATCACAAGAGGTCAATACATTCTTGGCCTATCAAAAACTACACCCTGCCCTTTTCCTTCGCTACTAGGAGGGCCAAAATTGAGAATTAACAGTGTTTTTCAAACAATATAATTAGTAGGTACTGTTTTCAAATTATATTTTTTACTAACATCTCGAGTCTAAGAGGGTCGATTTTGGGTTATAAATCGAGTCTTTGAGGGTTAGTTTTCATGTTCTAATTAGGTCTGAGGTGGCACTTTGTTCACCTGGAAATCGAGTCTTAGAAACTCGATTTATATATCGGTGCTTTAATACTCGATTTGTTCTGTAAAACTTTCAAACTGATAAGAGGAAATTTTCGCAAGTGTTGGAGTACAAAACACAAACACATATCAGCCACCATCAAATACAAGCACAGACCAGCCACTATCAAATACAACCCAAAAATCCAAGCATTAATCCAACCAAATCCACCCCCAACAACCACCTAAAATCCAGATTAAAAAAATAAAAACCCCAAAACCCATCATATCAAAGAGAGAAAGAATCCGAGGAGAGAAAGCTCACCTCACCTCGTCGGGTTGCTGCCTGGGTCGCGTTGCTAGGTCGCGCACGGTGGTGGTGTGGTCTGCCTGGGTCGCACATGGTGGTGGCTGTGGGTTCTTTGGTTTTTGGTCTAATGAGAAGGTGGGGTGAATGGTTTGGTTTTTGGTCTGATGAGAAGGTAGGGTGAATGGTTTGTAGTGTAAGGAGGCTGAATATGTGAGGAGCTTATAAATCGAGTCTCTAAGACTCGATTTTCAGATGGGCACCACGTGGAAAAAATGTCACATCAGACATGATCAGACCATGAACATCGAGTTTTTGAGATTCGATTTATAGGCCCTAAATCGAGTCTCTTAAACTCGAGATGTTAGTAAAAAATATAGTTTGAAAACAGTGACTACTAATTATATTGTTTGAAAAACACTGTTAATTCCCAATTTTGGCCCTACTAGGAGAGTCTGCAACTTCTATTAGTACTGAACCTTGAGTCGAATTGCTTGTGTCATGTGCAACGTCCATCAATGATGGTTCATTAATGTCCATTGAATTAGACTCCTTCCCCCTTCTCTTCATGTTAATTTAAGATGAGTTTAAGCTCATTTAAAATTATTCTTGAAACTTAATAAAAACTTCAATGATATCTCTATCAGACAATAATTTTTAAATAATTTTTTTATAATGTTTGACTTTTAATTATTTATTTGAAAAATGTAATTAACTTTAATAAAAATTCATTACATCATAATAATAAGATACATTAAGAAATAAAAACTAAGTATAATAAGTCAACAAACTATTTTCCTTTTTCCTACTAAAATAGAGAATTCAAGAATGAGCAACTTTTGTTGAAAGAAAGATAAAAAGAAAAAAGAAAAAAAAGAAAAAGCAACTCCATACTCTACTAAGTGATATCATTACAAGATTTAGACAAAAATTCAAGGGGAAAAAATACACACATTTCAAACGTGTATTTTTGAATAATGCTAGAGAACCTTGCAGCTTAAAAAATAATGTTAGAGATATAAATTATTTTACAAAAATTTTTACAAACTGCTGATGTGGTGAGTGATTATTGGTAAATGAAAAAGTGATATTAATGGTAGACTTAGATGAAAACCAATAAGAGGTTGACCACATCAACATTTTGTAAAAATATTGTTGTGGTTACACGATTTTCCTGGCCCAACTCGTGTTGATTAGGCCCTGGCCCAAAGCGCAACCCACAATAATTATTTGTAGAGGATGGGTCAAAGAACTTGGCCTCGGTGAACTTGTTCGGTCTTATGCATGGGCAGTATGGTTTGCAAAAGGAAAATAGAAAAACACCAGAATGGATCTTTCTCAAGTCTGATTTTATTTCTTTTTTGTTTCTGATACAGTTCTCTCGTCCCCTTCTTTGAGGGACTCCACTACATTATATATTTTTCTTCTTTTCATCCCAGCCTTACACCTGTTAATCATCCAAGCATCCACTCGAGCACCTGTCCCATCAGACGCCCTCATCAGACCCTTTGTGAGTTGCAGAGGCCAAGGCGGTACTGTTCAGGAGTCTTTTCCTCATTAATGCGGCCAAGAGGATGGTTGGGGCGCAATTAATGTGGTGGTAGCCTTCCGTGAGATATTTTGAATTTAATTCGTTTTATATGTTGGGAAGACGAGCTGAAATGGCTGGGGCAAGTTTCTCGTCTGGGCTTCGCGATGTCCGAGGAGGAGTTACTTCTCGGAAAGGTTTCCTTGACGCTATTGGGGTTGAATAGCGCTTCATATGAGGCTTTTCGTTGGACAGGACGCTCCTCGGACGGGCCTGAGCTTGGAATAGCCCATCATTTTTGGGCCGGGCCCCACAATAGCCCCTCAAAACTCCGGTTTTTACCTCCCTCCGAGGGGAAAGGCGGGGTTTTGATGTTTGTGAGTGGAGGGAAATAAGGAGATCGTGGGGCGCGCGTGCGGACCATTACTTTTGACGCGCTACAATTTACGAGACGTGGCCATTAACTTCGGGAGGCGTTATGTTCCCTTCATCCAACGGCTTGGCGTGGATCGAACGGCCATCGTTTCTTCCCGTATTTCTAGGCGGGGATGATCTTTTCTCTCTCCTCCCGGCTATATAAGACGCCAGAGGGGTTCAGTTCCTTCTTTCATCTGCATTTCGCAAACCTCAAAAGACTCCAGAGAACTCCATCGAATCCCAGAGATATACGAACACTTGCGTCCGTTACGCCGCCGTAGCCGTTCTTGTGAAGCGCTTCGTCCAAGAGAGATTCCCAGGCGTCCCCTTGAGCGTTTTGTGAAGGTACCAGTACATTTCGCCTTTCTCTCCGTTTCAATTCCCTCCTCGGACTCTACTTTTCTTTTCAGTCTTTACTTTCATTTCCTCAGTTCAGTTCAGATGGGTAGATTCGAAAAATTAGTAAAAACCCCTGCCGCTATGGAAGCCTTTAGGGCTAAATACCACATTCCCCCGAGGGTTGGGCTGCGGCACTGTCCTCTTGAAGGAATATTGACCGATAGAGTTGAGGGAGAAGTCGTTATCCCCATGATTGCTTTCATAGAGGGAGGGATGACACTTCCCATGCGCAGGATCACAAGGGAATACCTGTTCAACCATAGGTTGACGCCGTATCAGTGTGCCCCAAATATGTTCAAGATACTAGGCTGTGTAGATGTCTTAAACGAGCGGATGAATCTAGGCCTCACTTGGCACGATGTGGCTTATTTGTACGAATGTCACAGCCTCGGGGATGATGGGTATTATCTTAAATCCCGGAACGAGGACGTTAGGTTGATCTCTTGTCTTCCAGTTTCCAATAAGACCGTGAAGAATGACTACCTCATTGCTTCTGGGGAGTGGTTCGACGGTATTCACTGTCCAACTCGGGCAGGAAACCCAGGTGCGACGCTTTTAGGATTGATCCTTTTTGGGGAAAGGATTTAGTGTTGAGGGGTTATTTTTTCTTGCTTTCTTTGTAATTGGAAAATTTCATGATCTGACCTCATTTTTCTTGGTTTGTTTGCAGACAAAAATCACGTTGCTCCTCGGATAAGACTTGTGAACGTGCCAGCGCTGAACTATCTTCTCAGGTCGGAGATTTACGTTACCGGGGACGGACAGTTGCGTGCGGCCCATCTGGTTTTGGGCTATCAACCTCTGAGCAGCGCTTTCCAGGCAATCGGTCACGCTATAAGGGCTGGCAGCCCGAGGCTGGCTAGAATTGACGTGTCCCGGGACGGATTCCTAGCTGACCACGATTTGCCACCAGTTGTGTTGCCAGGTGTCAGAAATCCCTACTTAGCGGAGTAGTTACCTCCGGTAAACGAGCCTGGTGCTGCTGTTTTGGTTGAAGAAGAGGCTGAATCATCTCGTCTTTCCCTTGAAGAGGAGATAGATAAGTTTTACTTCGAGGAGGAAATTCAGCAAAACCCCTTGGTGGAGTCTTCTAATCCCGAAGTAGAGCAGGACCAACATTCCGCAGTTGGTGTTCCCTCAATCGTTATCTGCTCGGACGATACTTCAGACGAAGAGGTAGAGCCCATGGCAGGAAAGGGAAAGTCTCTAAAGGAGCTGATGTCCTCTCGAGGGAAAGGTCAGTCATCAAAGGTTCAGCCATCGAAGGGACCAAGTCCATCAAAGGTCAAAACCCTTCCCCCTTTGGTCCCCCAGGGCGTCTCGGACCCTGGCCTTAAGGTTAACCCGGACCTGAAGAAGAAGAGACCGGTTGACACCCCTGAGGAGGGTGAGATGGCTGTCCAGCCGACCAAGCAGCAAAAGACTACGCGGGCGCCGAGGAGCAGAAGGGGTAACTCCTCGGAGAGCCGGGATGAGGAGAACCTTGCTGACGTTCGCGCCTCCCCCCGTGTATGGAACCCCAAGCTGAAGCTGGATGGGGTTGCCATCTCCTACAATGCTTCGGTTCGAGAGTACAACCGAGGACGGGCAGGGTACGTGGCGGATGCCTTAGAGCAACCCTTACTCCTTCCTCGGGACATGGAGGCCTATAGGCGATGCACTTAGCCCGAGCTCTTCCTATCCCTAAAAAGGGATCTCGCGTTGGTAAGTAATCCTTTTACTGTTCTATTGATTTTCCTATTTTGTTAGATTTCTGTAACACTCTTGTTTCGTTCGCAGATTACCCAACAGGTGTTCGTGGCTGATAAGTTTTGCCGCGATAGCCGAAGTAGGGCTGAGGCTGAGACCTAGGCTCGGGCAGAGATGGAGAAAGCCTTGGGGTCTCTCAAGCACGAGCACCTTAAACTCACGGACGACTTTAAGGTGTCAGAGAACCGGCGCAAGAGTGCAGAGGCTGGTTTAAAGAGTGCTGAGACCCAGGCGGAGGACCAGCGCAAAGAGCTGTACACGACGCAGCTCGACCTCACCACCGAGAGGCAGGTAGTGCGGGATCTCAGGACTGCCCTGCAAAAGGTAGAGGATGAGCTGAGGCTAGTAAAGGAGGAGGCCCAGCTGATCCGAGAGGCCACAGAGGCTGAGAAGAATGCTGCTCGCCAGCTCGGGGCCGAAGAGACGGAGGCCAGGCTGTCTGAGGAGATCCCTGAGGTGTGCAGAGAGTACTGCGACATTTCATGGGCTCATGCTCTCGACGCTGCAGGAGTTCCTGCGGATTCGGCCCTAAGACTGCCCGAGAGCATCTTCTATCCTCCGGAGATCCGAGCTAACCCTGATGAAGCCCAAGTCGCTTCGGAGCAAGACCTGGCGGTGCCTGATGCCGTACTTGTGTCTGATGTGGCTAAGGATCTTGCCACAGACTCTACCATTGAGGTTCCTCCTCCTCAGCCCGAGCAGAAAGAAGATTCTCCCGCTAAGGCTTAGCCCTTTTTTTTTTTTTTTTTTTTTTTTTTTTTTTTTTTTTTTTTTTTTAAATGAGAGTTATCTTGTTTTTTCATTCTTTTGTAAGGACCTCTCTTTTTAATGTACTCGGAATATTAATATAAAAAGTTCGTCTTGCTTACTATGAATGTATGTCAATAGCGCTCTTTTTTAAACATTTGCAACGAGGTAGATACAGGCAAACGGTCAAAATGAAAATGGGTTTTTGGGTTACGCGTTTGAGGGTCGCGATGGTGCTAGACTGTGCGCATGTATTAAAAGTGATTTCCTTTAAGTAATAATCTCCCAATCTATCACAAGTAATAATCTCCCCAAAAGTCTGTGGTCCGAGGAGCCAGGCAAGACTTAGGTTCTGCTTAAAACTATGAATTGTCATGAGTAATAATTTCCCCTAAAGTCTGTGGTCCGAGGAGCCATGCAGGACTTAGGTTCTGTTTAAAACTATGAGCTGTCATGAGTAATAACTTCCCCAAAAGTCTGTGGTCCAAGGAGCCATGCAGGACTTTGGTTTTGTTTAAAACTTATAAATAGTTGGCTTAAATAATAATTTCCCCCAAGTCTGTGGTCCGAGGAGCCAGGCAGGACTTGGGTTCTGTTTAAAACTTATAAATAATCGGCTTAAGTATTAATTTCCCCCAAGTCTGTGGCCCGAGGAGCCATGCAGGACTTGGGTTCTGTTTAAAACTTATAAATAATTGTAACGTAGACTGGCAAGCGGCAAATAGTCATAAAAGAAAACGTATGCTAAGCCATTCTTATTAATAATAATACCTCCTGAGGTTATTTACATTCCATGGTCGAGGTACAGCTTTTTCATCCAAATCTTCTAGGTAGTAGGCGCCTATTCCGGCCACGGATGTGACACGGTATGGTTACTCCCAATTGGGCCCCAACTTGCCCCAAGAGGGGTTCTTTGCGCTGCCGAGAATCTTCCTCATCACGAGATCACCTGGACCCAGAGGCCGCAATTTGACGTTAGCATCATACCCTTGTCTTAACTTCTGGTGATAATAGGCCATGTGAATCGTGGCCTTTTCCCTTCTTTCCTCGGCTAGGTCCAGACTTCTTCCTAGCAACTCATCGTTATCACTTGGGGTAAACGAGCTAGACCTCAACGTGGGGAAATTGTTCTCGATCGGAAGCACAGCCTCGGCCCCGTAAGTCATTGAGAAGGGGGTCTCACCGGTTGAACGCCGCGGCGTTGTCCGATAGGTCCATAAGACGTGCGGTAGTTCTTCTACCCATCTCCCCTTTGACTCATCCAATCTTTTCTTCAATCCGTTCACTATGACTTTGTTTACGGCCTCGACTTGCCCATTTCCTTGGGGGTATGCGGGGGTGGAATATCGATTAATGATCCCAAACTCACGGCAATACTCCCTAAAATTCTTGCTGTCAAACTGAAGACCATTGTCGGAAATGAGTGTTTTCGGAGTTCCAAAGCGGGTGATAATGTTCTTCCAGATGAATTTCTGGGCGTCCACGTCCCTGATGTTGGCCAAAGGCTCAGCCTCCACCCATTTAGTGAAGTAATCGGTTCCGACTATTATGTATCGCTTGTTCCCCGCAGCCTTGGGAAAAGGTCCGACAATATCAAGACCCCATTGCGCGAACGGCCATGGACTGGAGAGTGGGTTGAGAACCCCTCCGGGTTGGTGGATATTTGGGGCGAATCTTTGGCACTGATCGCACTTCTTAGCGTATTCCTGGGCTTGTCTCTGCATGTTCGGCCACCAGTATCCTTGGGTGAGTGCCCTGTACGCCAGCGATCTTCCTCCGGTGTGACTTCCACATACTTCCTCATGCAACTCTTCAAGAAGAGACTCGGACTCTTCTGGATGTACGCAGAGCAGGTACGGTCCAGAGTAGAAGCGCCGATAAAGTTTGCGGTCCTCTGATAGCCAAAAACGAGGAGGATTTCTACGTATCTTCTCGGCTTCTAGTCTTTCTTCCGGTAGGATCTCATCTTGGAGGAAATTCCTTAGGGGGTCCATCCAACTGGGGCTCTGTCTTATCTGATGGACTTGGGTCGGGTTTCCACTGATGGGACTGGCCTTAACTAGATCTTCGACTAGGATCACTCGTGGCAAATTACGTGCCGAGGACGTGGCAAGAGTGGCCAGCGAGTCTGCATGAGTGTTTACGCTCCTGGAAATGTGCGTTAAACTGAAGGATTCAAAGCTCTCCTGTAGTCGTTTGACTTGTCCCAGATACTCTTGCATCCTAGTATCTCGAGCTTCCAGCTCTCCCATCACTTGTCCGACCACTAATCTGGAGTCCGAGAAGGCTTCTATTACTCTTCCACCCAACCTTTGAACCATTGCCATTCCTTGAAGTAAGGCTTCGTATTCGGCTTCATTGTTCGTAGCCGAGAATCCGAGTCTTAATGACTTTTCAATGACAGCGCCGTCTGGTGATATTAAAACTATCCCAACTCCTGATCCTCTCTGGTTGGCCGCGCCATCCACGTAGACCTTCCAATGCATGGTTTCCCCGGCCGAAATCACGCCAACCAGTTTTCCGCCCAGGTCTTTCTTCTCGGTCATCGTTTCTATAGAGGGCTCAGCGAACTCTGCTACCAAGTCCGCGAGGACCTGTCCTTTGACGGAGGGTCTGGGCATATATTTAATATCAAAAGCCCCCAGAAGAGCACTCCACATGGCGATCCTTCCTGTGTAGTCAGCACTTCGAAGCACGGCTCGAAGTGGAAGCTGAGTCAGGACGATGACCGTGTGCGCCTGAAAGTAATGAGGAAGCTTCCGGGTTGCATGCACTATCGCCAAAATTACCTTCTCTAAGGGTAGGTATCGCACCTCGGCTTCATGTAGTGACTTGCTCACATAGTACACCGGTCGCTGCACCCCATTATCATCCCGTATTAATACCAGGCTTACGGCGTGGGTAGCTACGGCGATGTAGGCAAACAGCACCTCGTCTGCCTCCGGACTGGACATGATGGGTGGTCGGGACAGGTAGTCCTTAAGCTGCTGGAAAGCCTGAACGCAATCCTCCGACCATTTAAACTCTTTCCACTTGTTTATCAGGAGGTAAAAAGGCCGACATCGATCCGCCGATCGTGATATGAACCGGCTTAATGCCGCAATCATGCCAGTGAGCTTCTGCACTTCCTACGGGTTCCGAGGAGTCTGTAGACTGTTAATGGCTTTGATTTGGTCAGGACTTACTTCTATTCCTCTATGGGTGACCATGTACCCTAGGAATTTCCCAGACCCGACCCC
The DNA here is from genome assembly GCF_932294415.1 of Quercus robur. Classification (NCBI taxonomy): domain Eukaryota; kingdom Viridiplantae; phylum Streptophyta; class Magnoliopsida; order Fagales; family Fagaceae; genus Quercus; species Quercus robur. The sequence goes on from NC_065539.1 coordinate 15,315,535, forward strand.
GAATGAACATTTGGAGGCATTCAGCCGCAACCGGTGCTCCCTTAAGATAGCGAAGACTGTTCCAAGGTCTTGCACGTGCTCGGACACCCTTTTACTCTTCACAACCATATCGTCTATATACACCTCAATGATCTTGCCCAGTTGCGGCTCGAACATCCGAGTCATCATCCTTTGGTAGGTTGAGCCAGCGTTCTTTAGCCCGAATGGCATCACCTTATAATGATAATTTCCGATGGGCGTCATGAAAGCCGTTTTCTCTTGGTCCTCTAGCGCAAGGGGTATCTGATGATAGCCCTGGAAGGCGTCCAGGAAGCTCATTCGAGGGTGTCCCACGGTTGCATCCACCAATCGATCAATTTTGGGTAGGGGGAATGGGTCCTTGGGGCACGCCTTGTTCAGGTCCGTGAAGTCCACGCAGACCCTCCACTTCCCCGTCTTTTTCCTTACCACCACTGTGTTCGCCAACCATTCAGGATAAAAGACCTCTTTGATAGCTCCTGCACTTTTCAACTTGGCCACTTCGTCTCTCACGGCACCAGCGTGTTCCTTTGAAGGGCGTCGGGGTGGTTGCTTCCTCGGAGTGGAAGAGGGGTTGACGTTCAGGTGGTGGCAGATGAGGCTGGGATCAACTCCAGGGGCATCGTAGGCGTCCCAAGCGAATACGTCGACATTTTCTCTGAGAAATCTGACCAGTTCCTCCTTTTCCTGAGAGGGCAATTCAGAGCCGACCTGAAAGAACTTCTCCGGGTCATTGCTGACAGCAACCTTATCTAAACCTTCACACCTTATCTCCTCGGCCAGCCCCTCGTCTTGCTTTGCCGAGGAGGTTGGTTGCTATAAGCTCTTTGGGGCCGAGGTCTCGACCAAGGGCCGATGTAAAATGGCGGCCACCACACACTTCCTGGCCACGGCCTGATCTCCTCGGATCTCTTCCACTCGTCCTCTGGATGGGTATTTCACTTTCTGGTGAAGTGTGGAGGTCACGGCCTCTAGGCTGTGGATCCATGGCCTTGCGACTATCGCGGTGTAGGGTGAATAAGCGTCGACCACGATGAAATTCACCTCTACCACTTCCGCCCCAGTCTGTATGGGCAGTCGGATTTGCCCCTTTGGCGTTACAAGCTTCCCCTCGAAGCTGAGGAGGGGGGAGTCATAAGCTGTCAAGTCTTCTGGCTTCAGATTCAGCCCCTTGTATAGGTCGGGGTACATTATCTCCACCGCACTTCCAGAGTCTACTAATACCCTTTTCACATCGAAACCCCCAATCCGCAAGGTGACCACCAAGGCGTCATCGTGAGGTTGAATTGTTCCTCCCTTATCCTCATCCGAGAATCCCAGTATCAAAGAGCTTCCCTTTTTTATCCTTTTGGGTTCCCTTTGTCTGCCCTCGGAGGGAAGGTGGTCCACGGCCAATACCCTGGGGATGGGTGGCCCAGTTCTTCCTGGTGCAGCGAGGATGACATGTATCGTCCCGGTGGGGGGTCTTAAAGACACGTCCCTTCGAGGCTCTTGTGTCGCTTGGCCGGGATGGCCGCTCGATGGGTGCAGCAGGTGACGTAGCTTTCCTTCTCGGACCAATTGATCCAGGTGATTCCACAAATTCCTGCAGTCCTCAGTAGTATGCCCGTGGTCCTGATGATATTGGCAATACAAGTTCTGATTACGATTGGCAGGGTTTCCAGCCATCTTTCCCAGCCATCTGAAATAGGGTTCATCCCTTACTTTCTCCAGTACTTGTTGTACCGGCTCTCTGAATACGGCATTCACTATTTGCGGGGTGCTCTGCCCAGCCTGTCGCGGAAAATCTCTCCTCGGCTGACCAGGATTGTGACATTCCATTCTGAAATCATTTGCTTTAAAGGGGATGACTTTCTCCTTTCCCTTCCCTTGCAGCTGATCCTCCTCCACTCTTTTGTACTTGTCGATCCTATCCATCAGCTGTTGGACGTCAGTAGCTAGTTTCCCGGTGAGGGATTTCCTTAAGCCATGCCCGGTGGGGAGGCCGCTTGTGAACGTGCTGATAGCAACGTTATCATGGTTGTCATCTAAATCGTTATACACCTCCCAATACCTATCCGAGTACGCTTTCAGGGTTTCTCCTTCGTGCATGGATAAGGACAGCAGCGAACTGAGAGGTCGAGGGACTCTGGTGTTTGTAATGAAACGGGAGCAAAAAGCTTGAGTGAGCTGCTTGTAGGAGCCTACGGAGTTTGTCTTCAGGCTGTTGAACCATCTCATTGCCATCGATCCCAAGCTAGAGGGGAAGATTTTGCACATCAGGGTTTTGCGAGTAAATTGCCATCTTTTGATTAAACTGACTCACGTGCTCCACCGGGTCTGCTTTGCCGTGATAAATGGCGAACGCTGGTTGGTTGAAGCGTCTTGGCATCTTAGCCCCTTCGATTCTATTCGTGAAGGGTGATCTTGAAACCTGATCCAACGCCTTCTTCATGGCGTCGCTCCCCGAACCTTTGCTGGACGGGCGCTCATACTTCCGTACAAGGCGTGGTTCCTTTTCGTAAGAAAAGGTTTTGCTTGGGGGGGTCCTTGACCTTCGTCTGTAACTCACGTCTTCCGGATTAGAAGACTCGCCTGAGTCAGAGGGAGATCGTCTTCGCTGCGCACGTCGTAACTTCCTTTTTAGGTCATCTATCTCTCGCTGCATGGCCTGGTGACTATTTCGCCTCTGAGACACGTGACTTCCTATCTGAGTGTGACTCTGGCTCGTCCGGGTGGTATGCACACTCCCCTCACGATTCCCCCTCCCGCCTGGGTTGGTTGGGTTATTTTGCCTCTGGGACTCGGCAGGTCGTGTTCGTTGGGAGTTAGCTTGGTGAGGATCGTCCTGGTGTGGATCTAGTTCTTCCATGCTCGACTGTTGCACTAGCTGATGCCCTAGCTCTTCCCACAGACGGCGCCAATTGTGGTTACACGATTTTCCTGGCCCAACTCGTGTTGATTAGGCCCTGGCCCAAAGCGCAACCCACAATAATTATTTGTAGAGGATGGGTCAAAGAACTTGGCCTCAGTGAACTTGTTCGGTCTTATGCATGGGCAGTATGGTTTGCAAAAGGAAAATAGAAAAACACCAGAATGGATCTTTCTCAAGTCTGATTTTATTTCTTTTTTGTTTCTGATACAGTTCTCTCGTCCCCTTCTTTGAGGGACTCCACTACATTATATATTTTTCTTCTTTTCATCCCAGCCTTACACCTGTTAATCATCCAAGCATCCACTCGAGCACCTGTCCCATCAGACGCCCTCATCAGACCCTTTGTGAGTTGCAGAGGCCAAGGCGGTACTGTTCAGGAGTCTTTTCCTCATTAATGCGGCCAAGAGGATGGTTGGGGCGCAATTAATGTGGTGGTAGCCTTCCGTGAGATATTTTGAATTTAATTCGTTTTATATGTTGGGAAGACGAGCTGAAATGGCTGGGGCAAGTTTCTCGTCTGGGCTTCGCGATGTCCGAGGAGGAGTTACTCCTCGGAAAGGTTTCCTTGACGCTATTGGGGTTGAATAGCGCTTCATATGAGGCTTTTCGTTGGACAGGACGCTCCTCGGACGGGCCTGAGCTTGGAATAGCCCATCATTTTTGGGCCGGGCCCCACAATTGTAAAATAGTTTGTAACTATAACATTACTCTAGCTTAAATATTTGGTAATTCATGGTTTTTCTAGCAAAGACATTTAAACATACATATAAATTATATTCATAAATTTTATATTAATTACTCTCTCTGTCCTAAAGTGTTTGTTCTTTCTTTTATTTTGGAAAATACCAAAATGTAGTCTTGTTTTAAAAAAAAAAAAAAAAAATCAATAATAGTGCTCTAACTTACCCTTAATTTTATATAAAAAGTTAGTAGTATTCTTTAACAAGAATTTAAATTGATGATGGTAATTTTAAAAACTTGTACATTAAAAAAAAATCTATTAAATGATTGTAGGGTCACAATTTAGAGCTCAAGCCCAATAGGTATAGGCTTCTGATCCAAAGAGCCCCGAGACAATGAATTTATTGAGAGTGGGCTATAGAACCAGGTCTAAACGAAGTGTATTCTAGCTAAAGTTGGGCCATAAAACGATTGAAAGTAAGAAAATCCCCTTCACGTCCATAGATTCTTAGTCTGAGGAGACGCGTGGAATGAACACGGATCCTTGTTCAAAAACTATGGTTCTTGCACTGTTCTTCTATTCTAGTTTCCTTTTTTCTCCGTCCCCCTCTTCATGGGGACTTGCCTTTCTTATATAGTCTTCTTGAAGTCATCAGAGACTTACACTTGTTGATCATCTGAACCCTCACTTGAGTGCTTGTCCCATCGGACATCCCCCCCCCCCCATCTTTTTGTGAGTTGTGGTAACTAAGGTAGCACTGTTCATAGGTCCTCTCCACATTAATGCGGCCGGAAAAGTAGCTGCAATGCATTTAATGTGGCAGCTGCAGCCTTTCTTTAGACACCCTACGCTTCCTTCCTTCCTACGGGCCTGTGGGACTCATCCTTGTTACTAATGCCCATTGGGGTGGGTCCTTCTAGCAGGCAGAGTGCATGTTTGAGACATATTTGTTACGTCCGAGGAGACATTTTTCCTCAGACCGCCTTCTAAATATCTTCAGGCCCACAAGAGCTGGGCCAGGAGCCCTTTTGGCACCCACGTCTTCTTCTCGGACGTGGTCAATCTTCTCATATGAGGCCTAAGGCCCATTGTGTGATCTCCCCTACAATAGCCCCTCAAAATTCCGGTTTTTCCCTCTTATCTGAGGAGAAAAGGTGGGATTTTGATACTTATGGGATAACTTATTATAATTCCTTGACCCACGCATGTAAGAGTACAATCTCACGTGCCTCATTATTGCCACTGGCATTTCGTAGCCCACGAGGCGCTATTAATTGCGCCAGGCGGTTTTATGTCTTCCGCATCTAACGGTGGGGCACTTGATCAACGGTAGATATTTCCCCAATTCTTTGGGCGGGAGTAACCCTGTTCAGTTTCTCCTTGCTATATAAGGTTTTTGAGGGGAATTACTTCCTCTTTTTAGAAAATGTACTCAAACGTTCTAGAGAACTTCAACATTCCCTCTCACAAAACACTCAAAAGTCCATAGCCACCTCCGTAAGGATTTCCGGCAGGTTCTTGGAAAGCTTGGGAGGTTTAGAATCTGCGCTCCCGTAAGTGTTCATTTCCCAGTATTCCTTAACTTTTCTTCTCTGTTGTTCTTCTCAGCTTCCTTCCCTTAGTAAACCTTCTTCATACCACCTAGGGTTAGTAGGATGGGTAAGTTCCAAAAACTGGTAGATTCTCTGGCCGGTATGGAAGGTTTCAGGGCCAAATACCGTATCCCGCCGGGAGTGGGTCTAGAATACTGCTCCTTGAACCAGATCTTCACCAAGAGAGAGACGGGACAGGTCGCCATTCCTATGATCACTTTCATAGAAGGAGGAATGACGATCTCCATGGGGAGGATAACTAGGGATTATTTGCACGGTCATAGGCTGGCCCCTTACCAGTGCGCCGCTAACTTGTTCCGGATCCTAGGGTGCGTAGACGCTCTAATAAACAGATGAACCACGGCCTCTCATGGCACGATGTAGTTCACTTGTATGAGTGTCATTGCCTCAATGAGTCATATTACCTGAAATTCAGGTCCGACGAGGTGAGGCTAATATCCTGCCTTCCCAAGTCCAACAAAGGCTTGAAGGACGACCATTTGATTGCCTCCGGAGCATGGCATGATGGTCTTCACTACCCAGTTAGGGCGGGAACACCAGGTGGGGCACTATAGGGTCAGATCCCTCGATGGGGATCTTAGTTTTGAACTTTCCTTTCACTTATTTTGGTTTTGGTTTTGATTATTTGCCTTCTCGGACTGACATAACCCTCTCTTTGGGTATTTTACAAACAAGGAACAAAAAACTCTGAGGATAAGTTTGGTCAACGTCCAAGCCCTCAACTACCTTCTAAGATCCGAGATCTTTGTGAGCAAGGACGGGCAACTGCGTGCCGCTCCCCTTATCTTGGACTACGAGCCCCTTTCTCACGCTTTTGTGGACGTGGGTCAAGCAATAAGGGTTGGATGTCCCCAATTAGCCCGTATTGATATCTCTAAACTAGGCTTCCTTGCTCGGAGAGATCTACCACCAGTCCAACTGCCCGTTCAGCACATTCTCCAAGAGGTAGCCGCCCTAGGAGAAGGAGTTGACTATTCACATTCATCTCTTGAGGCTGAAATCAACCATTTCCGCTTCACCGAGAAGGGCGAGGTGCTAACAAGGCCCGTAGAGCTCTTAGATTACGGCTCGGATCTTGATCGTTTCTCGGCGGCTCACTTTCCTGGCCTAGTAATTGCTCAAATTGACACGAGCCAAGAAGTCGAAGAGGAGGATATGAACTTGAAGCCGAGGTCCGGTTTGAGGGGGCTCTCATCCAATAGGAACAAAGGGCAGACCTCTAAGGATGCCCCCAAGGAGCAGGTTCTAGCTAAACTTTCTCCTCCTCTTCCTTCTTCCACTGACCTTGCATTACAACCCCTTCCCAATTTGAGGCGGAAGAGGACAGTGGAAGAGTTGGAAGAATGTGAGGTCGGCCCTCAAAAGGCTAAACAATAGAAAAAGGGAAAAGAGCCCAAAGACAAGAGGACAAAGTCCATCGATAGCCGAGAGAAGGCAGCTATTAGGAAGGAGCAGCGCACATGGTCCCCCCGTCACGAGCTAGACGGCACCCTTATCTCGTGGGATGCAACTCTTTGGGAGTCCCAGCGGGGACAAGCGTCTTATCTTGCCAAGGCCCTGCAGCAGCCCCTCCTTCTGCCTCGTGACATGGAGGGGCTCCGAGCCACTCGACAACCGAACCTCTTCATATCATTGAAGAAAGATCTGGCCATGGTAAAACGAAGATTCTTCCTTGTTCAGGTTTTTTATTCCATACTCGTCTATCCGTCATTTTCATTTTAATGATTCTTCCATTACTCTTGTGCAAGTCACCCAACAAATCTTTGTGGCTGAGGAGTGGGCGAAGAACTCTTGGGAAGAGTTGAACACTGAGGTTCAATCCCGCCTTGCCGCGGAGAAGGCTGCGGGTGCTCTTAGGCTGGAAAAAGAGCGCTTGGGCAAGGAGATTAAAGAGGCATTCAAGGCCCGAGATAGTGCCGAGGCGAGCCTCAAGATTACAACGAAGCAGGCCGAGGACATGCGCCAGCAACTTCATCTATCAGAAATAAACCTTGCGACCGACCGAGAAGCAAATGGTCTTGGACCTTAAGGCACAGCTGCTACAAGCAAAAGAGGCAGCTCGTTTGGCCAGGGAGGTGGCTGAGGCTGCGGTGGCAGCCTCTTATGAGCGCGGGGTGGCGGATACTGAAACCAGGCTGACCGAAGAGATGGCTGCGGTCTGCAGAGACTACATCACCGTGTCCTGGGGGGTAGTCTTGGACCGAGCGGCAGTTCCTATGGACTCCGACCTTAGGAAGATCGAGAATATCTTCTTCCCTGAGGATATTCGCGAGATTCCGAGTTTAGTTCCTCCTGAGGAGCCTCCTTTCGCCCTGACCACTGCTCCCGATTCCATCATTCCTGAAGGAAAAGGGGGGAACGAGCAGGTACAACCACCAACTAAGGACAAATCGCCTGAGGACGCCCTCACTGTAAAGGATGTTGTCGCACAAGCCAAGGAGGCCAGACCCAAGCCCACGGCAGGAGGTGATCACCTCGAGGCAGAGGTCCCTGCAAAGAGCTCAGCCCAAGATAAAGCTTAGGACATTAGTGTAGGACTTTTCTTGTAGTTGTTTTGTTTTGTCTTTCATTCCCTTAACTTTTGTCAATGTTTGTAAGAAGATACATCTCGAAGCTAATGAATGATATAATTTCCTCTTTGAATCTTGTTTTACTGCTTCCATTTTTGCCTTCATTACGAATGAATTTCGAATATGTTACTAGATTTTCGAGGATAAACCATTACTCGTAATTTAAGTAATACGACTAAGTATGAATGAAAGAATGGTGATTAATTTCCCCCAAACCTGTGGTCTGAAGAGCCACGCAGGACTTGAGTTATGTTTAACACTTAGATAAAAACTGCGTAGTTGTTAATTTCCCCCTGGCCTGTGGTTCGAGGAGCCATGCGGTACTTGGGTTTTGTTTAACACTCGAATAAAAATTGCGTTGTGGTTAATTTCCCCCTAGCCTGTGGTCCGAGGAGCTACGTGGGACTTGGGTTCTATTTAACACTTAGATAAAAACTATGTAGTGGTTAATTTCCCCCTAGCCTGTGGTCTGAGGAGCCACGCGGGACTTGGGTTCTATTTAACACTTAGATAAAAATTGCGTAGTGGTTAATTTTCCCCTAACCTATGGTCCGAGGGGCCACACGGGACTTGGATTCTGTTTAACACTTAGATAAAAATTGTGTAGTGGTTAATTTCCCCCTAGCTTGTGGTTCGAGGAGCCACGCGAGACTTGGGTTCTGTTTAACACACGGATAAAAACTGCGTAGTGGTTAATTTCCCCTTAACCTGTGATCCAAGGAGCTACGCGGGACTTGGGTTCTGTTTAACACTTAGATAAAAATTGAGTAGTGGTTAATTTCCCCCTAACCTGTGGTCCGAGGACCCACGCGAGACTTGGGTTCTGTTTAACACTTAGATAAAAATGCACAGTGGGTAGTACCAAGAGTACGAGCTTTCATTAATAATAGTACATTTTCAAGTTATTTACATTCCAAGGACGTGGCACTACATGTTCATCCAAATCTTCTAAAAAGTAGGCCCCTATGCCGGCCATCGAGGTGATACGATATGGCCCTTCCCAATTTGGTCTGAGCTTTCCCCAAACGGGATTTTTTGCAGTGCCCAAAACTTTTCTTAATACCAGATCCCCAGGTGCTAGTGGCCTTAGTTTCACCTTGGCATCATAACCTTGCTTAAATTTGTGTTGGTAGTAGGCGAGTTAGACCATTGCTCTTTCCCTTCTTTCCTCGATGAGGTCTAAGCTTTTTTCCAACAGCCTGTTGTTAGCATTAGGACAGAATGTGTTGGTCTTCAGTATTGGGAAGTTTGTTTCTAGAGGAATGACAACCTCAGCTCCATCGGTCATTGAAAGGGGGGTCTCCCCTGTGGATCTGCGCAGCGTGGTGCAGTACATCCACAGGACATGGGGCAATTCTTCTACCCATCTTCCTTTTGCATCATCTAACCTCTTCTTCAACCCATTTATTATAACTTTGTTGACGGCTTCAGCTTGCCCATTCCCCTGTGGGTAAGCCGGAGTGGAGTATCTATTCGCAATTCCCAACTCGCTGTAATACCTTCTGAAAGCTTTACTATCGAACTAGAGACCATTGTCAGAGATTAGGGTGTGAGGGACTCCGAACCTGGTGACGATGTTCTTCCAAATAAATTTATTGGCATTTACGTCTCTAATGTTTGCTAGTGGCTCGGCTTCGACCCATTTTGTGAAATAATTAGTGCCGACAAGGAGGAACCTTTTGTTCCCCATTGCTTTAGGAAATGGTCCTAGGATATCCAAGCCCCACTGCGCGAACGGCCACAAGCTGAACAGCGGATTGAAGGTCCCGCCCGACTGATGTATATTTGGGGCGAACCTCTGGCATTGGTCGCACTTCTTCACGTATTCGTGTGCCTCTTTCCGCATGCTCAGCCACCAGTAACCTTGGGTTATGGCCCTATGGGACAAGGATCTACCCCCTGTATGGCTTCCACAAATTCCTTTGTGCAATTCCTTTAAGATATGCTCCGTGGCATCTGGGTGTACGCATAGCAAGTACGGTCCTGAAAATGAGCACTTATACAGTTTCAAGTCCTCGGACAGCCAGAATCGAGAAGCCTTTCTTCTAATCTTGTTGGCCTCGATCCTCTCTTCAGGTAAGGCGTCCTCCTTTAAAAACAGCATTAAAGGATCCATCTAGCTAGGCCCGGCCCTGAAGCTGTGAACATGCATCAACTCGGCCTTCACCACCGAGGGCCTATGTAGATCTTCCATGAGTATAACTCAAGGTAGGCATTGCGCCAAGGAGTTGGCTAGCATGGCAAGAGAATCAGCATGGGTGTTTCCGCTCTTGGACACATGCTTTAGGCTAAAAGGGTTAAAACGCGTCCGCAAGCGCTTAGCTTGAACCAAATACTCTTGCATTCTTTCATCTCTTGCCTCCAATTCCCCATTTTCTTGTCCTACAACAAGCCTTGAGTTCGAGAACATGTTTATGGATTTCCCGCCTAGTTTCTTAACCATAGACATTCCTTCCAACAGGGCCTCATATTCTGCCTCATTATTCGTGGCCGAAAAACCCAGCTTTAGCGATTTCTCGATGGTACTCCCCTCGGGGGAAATCAGGACGAGCCCCACCCCAGAGCCCCTTTGATTTGCCGTGTCGTCAACGTATGCTTTCCAACAAGTGGGCCCTTACTGAGAGACTGTGTCGACCAGTTTTTCATCTGTACTTGGTACCCTTCCCCCTTCTTCTGGTGAGGGTTCCGTAAACTCAACTACCAGATCCGCGAGGACTTGGCCATTCACAGCGGTGCGAGGCATGTACCTAATGTCAAAGGCACCAAGAATGGTCCCCCACTTAGCTATTCTCCCTGTGTAATCAGCACTTCGGAGTATTGACCTGAGCGGGAGTTGGGTTAATACAACAACGGTGTGCGCCTGGAAATAGTGGGGGAGCTTTCGCGTGGCTTGTACGATCGCCAGGATGGCCTTTTCCAGGGGGAGGTAACAAATCTCTGCCTCATGCAATGACTTGCTCACATAGTAGACAGGCTGTTGTATGCCATTGTCCACCTGGATCAGCACCAGGCTCACTGCGTGAGGGGCCACAGCAATGTAGGCGAATAAAACCTCGTCGGCTTCAGGACTGGACATGATTGGCGGTCGAGCCAGATACTCTTTGAGCTATTGGAAGGCTATGATGCATTCTTCAGTCCACTCGAACTCTTTCCACTTGTTTAATAAGAGAAAGAAAGGCCTACACCTATCCGTCAAACAAAAGATAAAACGGTTCAAGGCGGCAATCATGCCGGTGAGCTTTTGGACCTCCTTGGGGTTCCAAGGAGGCTGCATGTTGTGGATAACTCTAATCTAGTCGGGGCTGACTTCAATACCTCTATGGGTCACCTATAACCTAAGAATTTTCCTGATCCAACTTCGAACGAACACTTAAAAGCATTCAGGCACAGTCTGTACTTTCTCAGGACTTCAAAGATATCACCGAGGTCCCTCAAGTGATCGGACACCAACTTACTTTTCACCACCATGTCGTCTATATAGACTTCGATGCTCTTACCCATCTGTAGTTCAAACATCCTGGTCATCATCTTCTGATAGGTGGACCCGACGTTCTTCAAGCCAAAAGGCATCACCTTATAGTGGTAGTTTCCAACGGGGGTGACAAAAGCCGTTTTTTCTTAGTCGTCAGCGGCCAGGGGTATTTGATGGTATCCTTGAAAGGCATTTAAGAAGCTCATTCGAGGGTGTCCAACGGTCGAATCCACTAATCGATCTATCCGTGGTATAGGAAAAGGATCTTTCGGGCAAGCCTTATTCAGGTCCGTGAAGTCGATGCAGACTCGCCATTTTCCACTCTTCTTCTTCACCACAACTGTATTGGCCAGTCACTCGGGGTAGAAAAATTCTTTGATAGCCCCTACTTTCTTTAATTTCATCACCTTATCTCTTACCACATCCGTATGCTCTTTCGACGGTCGCCGAAGAGATTGTTTCTTAGAAATAACGGCCAGACTAACATTAAGATGATGGCAAATGAAATTCGGATCGACCCCTGGAGCCTCGTAGGCGTTCCATGCAAACATGTCCACATTCTCTCTGAGAAAATCAATCAAATTTTCCTTCTCTTGGGGCGGCAGTTCCAAACCGACTTGAAAAAATCTTTCCGGATCAGAGCCCACAAGAACTTTTTCCAAATCCTCACAACTTGCCTCCTCGGCAGGTCCCCCACCACCCGGGGTCGGGGCTGTTAATTGCTATAAGCCATTCTCGGCAGAAGTAGAGGGCTCGATACTAGGTCGTCGCAAGATGGCGGACACCATGCATTACCGGGTCATGGCTTGGTCCCCTATCACTTTTTTGACCTGACCCTCCGACGGGTACTTCACCTTTTGGTGTAAGGTTGAGGATACAGCTTCTAGGGCATGAAGCCATGGTCTAGCTACTATGGCAGTGTAGGGCGAATATGCGTCCACCACTATGAAGTCCACTTCCACTATGTCTGAGCCTGTTTGTATAGGCAGCCTAATCTGGCCTTTCGGAGTAACAGTTTTCCCTTCAAAACTTACCAAAGGGGAGTCGTATGCTGTCAGGTCTTCTGGTCTCAGCTTCAGCCCCTTGTACAAGTCGGGGTACATTACCTCCACGTCACTGCCTTGATCAACTAGCACCCTCTTCACGTCATATCCCCCAATCCTGAGTGCGACGACTAGAGCATCGTTGTGGGGCTGGATGGTTCCAACTTTATCCTCATCCAAGAATTCAAGTATGGGCGAGGCCATCCCTTTAGCCCTCTTAGACTCACAGTCGTTAGCTTCAACGGGGAGTCGAGCCACCGACATCACTCTGAAAGGATGGGAGCCGGTTCTTCCTGGAGTGGCAAGAATGACATTTATCATGCCAATAGGCGGTCTCAAGGTGCTTTGCCTTGCCTCGATGCCTATCTGCTTTTGTCTTCCAACGAGATAATGCAAGAGATGTCTCAGCTTTCCCTCTCGGACCAGCCAGTCCAAATGGTTTTTTCAGGTTTCTGCAGTCATCAGTGGTGTGCCTTAGTTCCTGGTGGTATTCGCAATATAGGCTCTAGTTACATTTCGCGGGGTCGCCTGCCATCCTACTTGGCCATTGAAAGAACGGTTTGTTCTTGACTTTTTCTAAGATCTTATGTAATGGTTCTCGAAACACAACGTGGACTGCCTATGCCCTGGTGGATCCAGACTGTTCCGAGTAATCCCTTCTCGGCTGGTTATTGTTGCCAAATCGGTCCAACCTGAAGTCCCTCCTCTCTTGAGGGACAACCTTCGCTTTGCCCTTTCCCGTTTGTTGGTCCTCTTCAACCCTCTTGTACTTGTTGATTCGGTCCATGAGCTGGCGCATGCTGGTGACCGGTTTCCCAGTCAAGGACTTCCTTAAACCGTGCTCTGTCGGCAAGCCTCTCTTGAAGGTGCTGATGGCGACGTCATCGTAATTTCCCTCTATCTCGTTATACATCTCCTAATACCTATCCGAGTAGGCCTTCAGGGTCTCTCCTTCTCACATGGATAAGGACAGGAAGGAATCTAAGGGCCGAGGAACCCTGCTGCTCGTTATGAAGCGAGAACCGAAAGCTTGGGTTAGCTGCTTAAAAGAATTTATGGAGTTTGGCTTGAAGCTATTAAACCATCTCATTGCCATGGGTCCCAAACTGGACGGGAACACCTTGCACATCAATGCCTTGTCTCTGGAATGGACAGCCATCCTCTGATTAAATTGGCTCACGTGCTCTACAGGGTCCGTCCGACCGTTATATATAGCGAAAGTGGGTTGGTGGAACCGCCGAGGAAGTTCAGCCTCCTCTATCTTGCGCGTGAAGGGTGACTGAGAGATGCAGTTTAGGGCCTTACTCATGGCGTCGTTTGCTAGGCCCTTGTAAGACGGAATTTTGTGGCCACGTTTGTGAGGTTGCTCTTCCTCATAGGAGAAGGTTTCACTTGGTAGGGTTCTCGACCTTCGCCTATACTCATTGTCCTCTTTATCACTGGTGTTTGGACTAGGGAAAGGACGCCTTCGCTGCGCTTGGCGCAACTTCCTCTTTAGGTTGTCGATTTCTTGCTGTAAAGCCCTAGTATCGTCCCGCTTTTGGGATGCATGACCTTTCCCTTTCGAGCGACTTCTGCTCGTGTGGGAGGTATTCACGCTACCCTCTCGTCGCTTGTTTTGATCTCTTTCCTGTTAGAGGTTCAGAAAGTTATCTTGCTGTTGGGAGTCTGTGGGTCCCGTTTGGCGCAGACCTGATCCTTCCATTTCTAACGGTCTCACTTGCTGAGGCATAAGTTCTTCCCATAGACTGCGCCAATTGTAGGGTCACAATTTAGAGCCCAAATCCAACAGGTATGGGGTTCTGGTCCAAAGAGCCCTGAGATAATGAATTTATAGAAAGTGGGCTATAGAACTAGGCCTAAACAAAGTGTATTCTAGCTAAAGTTGGGCCATAAAACGATTGAAAGTAAGAAAATCTCCTTCACGTCCATAGATTCTTAGTCCAAAGAGACACGTGGAATGAACACGGATCCTTGTTCAAAGACTATGGTTCTTGTACTGTTCTTCTGTTCTAGTTTCCTTTTTTCTCCATCCCCCTCTTCATGGGAACTTCCTTTTCTTATATAGTCTTCTCGAAGTCATCAGGGCCTTACACTTGTTGATCATCTGGATCCTCACTTGAGTGCCTGTCCCATCGGACATCCCCCCCCCCAAAATCTTTCTGTGAGTTGTGGTAGTCAAGGCATCACTGTTCATAGATCCTCTCCACATTAATGCGGCCAGAAAAGTAGCTGCAATGCATTTAATGTGGCAGCTGCAACCTCTCCTTGGACACCCTACGCTTCCTTCCTTCCTATGAGCCTGTGGGACTCATCCTTGTTACTAATGCCCGTTAGGGTGGGTCCTTCTAGCAGGCAGAGTGCATGTTTGAGACATATTTGTTACGTCCGAGGAGACATTTCTCCTCGAACCGCCTTCTAAACATCTTCAGGCCCACAAGAGCTAGGCCGGGAGCCCTTTTGGCACCCACGTCTTCTCCTCGGACGTGGTCAATCTTCTCATACGGGGCCCAAGGCCCATTGTGTGATCTTGGGCCTTTGCCGCTACAATGATATTCTGTTAAAAATTTTAGATTTTCTAATAATTTGGGAATTGCCGAAGTAATATTTAATATAAAAGAGGTTCCTAAATAGTCAAATATAATGATAAACTTGTTAAGAAAGTAAAACTAGGAAACAATGCGGAAGAGAGAGGGAGACTTATGCATTTTGATATATTCAAAATATGGCCCCCTCATTACTTTCCTTGCAAGTTTTTGTTTTGTTGAATAAAAGTTTCAAAGTTCAATTTTTTTTTTCTAGACTATAGTTTCCTCTTATTAACAATTAATTAAGTAATATTAAGGGTTCGTTTGGTTAACCCACGTTTTTGTTTGCATTTGCTTTGTTCTGCATTTTTGGCTTTTTTATTTTTTATTTGTTATAGTCTAGCGCCTATTGCACTGTTTTTGGGACATGAATAGTGCAATTAGATCAATGAACAGTAAATTCATTAATGAACAGTAACCAAAATATATTTTTTTATTGTTTTCAATTTTCAGCAAAATAAGTAGTATCCAAACGCGCACTAAATTTATTCAAGAAATAGAAAAAAAAAATGTCAATGGTTGTTTAATTGCATTCATTAATAAAAAAAAAATCTAATGGTGATGTATTAAAAAGTAACAAAAACAAATAAACATACACAAATTTAAGTAAATGTTGTTTCCATACTTTCTTAACTAGGCCAAATACAAACAAATAAAAAGGTTTCCTTAACCAAGCAACCTCACCATAAAGGAAAAAGGGTCAAGAAAACTATGATATGAGTTAGCTGTCCCTCACCTTTCTCAATTCTTTCAAAGCTAGAAAAGAACAATCATGTCAGAAATATAGAAAAGATTCTGGTCTCGATATCTGGGAGCCGTGGTTTGAGTTTTGTGACCCTTACCAGTCACCACTACTAGTACTACCTACCAAGCTTGCATATTTGTTTCTTGTCTTCCCATTTAAAAAAGAAACTACTCTTTCCCTTTTCTTTACTCACTTTTAAGGTTTTTTTATTTTTATTTTATTTTTATTTTTTATTTTTTATAGTTTAAACTAGTAAATGGTGATGAATTTAATTATTTAATTTCATAATATTAACATTTAAAAAAAAAAAAAAAGTTTGATGATGGGTACCTTACCTAAATGAGTTCGATTTGAAGTTCATAAAATTCACTTTATTACTCAACGACCCCATTCTCTTCTTTTTACCTCATCCCATATCGTTATTAAATTATTAATTATGACACTAGGAAATCTTTTTTTTTTTTTTTTTGACATTGATGACACTGGGAAATCAGGTAGCTAAAACAAAGTGCGGACAGTTGATTAGAAGTTGTATATGCTTGTTTTATAATTTTTCATTCTACCTACTCACTATTTTTCAGCCTATAGCCTCTTAAATTTTGTTTTGGCATTGTATAAAAAAAAATTAAAAAAAAAAAAAAAAACTTTAAAATCGAACCACGTAATCTTCACCATCAAAGTGCTGAGCAGTATCATGAAAAGTAAAAACAGTGGAATATGAAATGGAACATTGGATAGTATAAAAATACAAATGACTGCACTCTACTCCCATGAACTCAATTCAATGGGCCAGACGTTAGAAAACCAAACCACTTCAATGGGAATCTTCTTAAATTTGCGAAGCAAGTTCACTCAATAAAGGACAGCCACATTGCTAAAAAAAAAAATTACAGGTCTTGAACCTCATAGTTTTGTCTCGAAACTTCTATCTTGGGCATATATATATATATAGATAGTGTTAGAGAGTGAAAATTCATACCACCATCATCAAAATAATTAGTGTCGAATAGAAGCTATATATAATTAGCACTGTGATTTTCCTCATATATGTTAATTTGGGGTAATTTCTAGCTATAGCTAAGAGCAAGATAAACTCTATTTTGTTAGCATTAGTTAGAGATTGTGAAAGTTAGGGGCATGAACAAAAAATTAAGGAGAAACAGGAGCTGGTGGAAAGGGGTTTAAAAGTGAAGGATGTGGCCGACATATTTCAGCAAGGGAGCATATGGGCCCGTGAGAGGGTCGAAGGTCCAAGTTTGGCATGGACCTTGTGGGTCACTCTTGCCACTTCCTCTCAGATTTGCTGTCGGTATGGCTTTCTCTACGTTCACTCTTCCCCCTAGTCTTATTTTTTGTTTCTTTTCCTTTATTTTGATTACTAATTTTATTATAATATATCCAGATATGGAATATACAAACCAAAATCTTTCAAGTACAGCACCAAGTTTTTCCGAATTTCCTGGTTAATGAAGAACATGAGTGAATTGGAGGTTGTGTTTGCTATACATTTAATTTTGACAACGCAGTCTAATTTTTTTTTTGGAAGAATTGGCCAAGTTACTTGCTTACCAACAGAAAAAAGAATAGGCTTTTGTGTATAAAGATGAAAGAATTTTTATGGTCTTATTACTTACCAACAAATTAAAGACCTATTAATGTGAACAAAGTCCTCTAATTTTTAATTAGTTAAAATGATCTCTTTAGCTAGTCTTCTCCTTACAGCTTTGTTATCTCTTAATTTACTATTGTGGTTCACAAGTCACAAGGCATTCTTACTTTTTCCATTTGACCAATTTTCAAGATATATAGTAGGATGTGATGTGTTCCTAAGACAGCCAAATAGCCAATAGGAGAAATATGTCCTGATTTTAATCCTTGATTCCTTTCCAAAATAATTATTGTCCGTATGTAGAGCATTGATTAAAAAAAAAAAAAAAAAAAAAAAAACCTCTAAAACGATAGTTTTCTTATCCTTAATTTTCTAGAATTTTATGCATAATTCACTGCTTTGAAATTGTATTATGAGAGTTTCAATAAGTTCAACTAATAAAAAAATGATAAAAAATTTTGTTTTCAAATAAGAGATCTTAATTCAAATTCTATTTACCAATTAATATCTTAGTTTGATTGATGACAATGAGTGATTATTATTGGGATTTAAAAGATTTAATATATGATATGTTTGAATACTACTTATTTTGCTGAAAACTGAAAATACTGTAATAAAATAATTTTTAAATATGTGAATAGTACCGTGAGACCTATTTTTAATGAAAGCTTTGTTAGAAAAAGAGATTTATGGGTCCCGTAAACAGTGCACAAGACCCACTGGAACTCAGTTAACACTTAAAAAAAAAAAAAAAAAAAAAACGTGAAACACAAAAACGTAGGGACTTGTACGTGTATCCAAACGGATACATAATGTATCTTTTTAAAAACAGAAATAATGTTGTTTTTAGAAATAGTTTTTTTGATACATATATTATTTAACAAGTAATGCATGCATGTATGTTATTTGATGAACATAATAAATATATGAAGTTTGGTTTACATCTAATCTTATGCTTTAGACATAACACATGCCTAAAATGGCCACGTGTCATTCCCTTGCCCCCCTCTCTAGATAAAACTTTGAACTTCCATTTTGCCTTGACATATACACACAAACAAGCCCCCCCCCCCCCCCCCCCCCCCCCCACGCGATTTTATTTCCGATTGGGCGACGCTTTCCAAAATGGGGTAACCTTTGGACGGTGGAGAAAGCGCGTATATAATTTTTGTCTAAAAATAAAATATTAAAATACTTTAAAAGTAAAACATTTGTTGAAAAAAAATGTAAGTCTTTGTCGAGCACCGTATTGGTCAAACGTGGTTTTTTTTTTTAATTTTTTGGGTCATTCCGACCTGGCATTCTCTAGCTACTACTTTTTTTTTGAGAAAGACTTATTAGACTACACACACAGTATGGGATTCCTAGCTACTACTTCTTCTATATAATAGACCTCTTCACTACATCAACACCAACCAACCCGTCTTCTTCAAAATTTCTGAACTCTCTCTCTCTCTCTATCTCTCTATCTCTATCAAATTATAATTTCTTCTTAATTTGCTCTTTGCATTTTTTGCTCAAGCAAAGTTGAGTTGAACCCATTTGCTAAATATTCCTTATAGTTTAGTCGCAGATACCCTCTGAAAATGAGGCATCTGTCTACAAAAGCTACGTGCAACTCTCACGGCCAAGATTCATCATACTTCCTAGGATGGGAGGAGTATGAGAAGAATCCCTATCATGAGGTTCAGAACCCAAAAGGGATCATTCAAATGGGTCTTGCCGAGAATCAGGTTAGATAGCCATCCCTTTCATTTTTATTATTCCTTTCCCTGAATATTAGTTATTATGGTTAATTAATTTTTGTACTTGTGGCTAACTTCATTTTGTTATATATATGTATGTAACTTGCAGCTCTCATTTGACCATCTTGAATCGTGGCTTGAGAAGAACCCTGAGCCAGCTGGGTTCAAGAGAGATGGAAAATCCATATTCAGAGAGTTAGCTCTTTTCCAAGATTATCATGGCCTCCCAGCTTTCAAGAAGGTATATACTACCATATCTTTTTAAATAAGAAAAAATAATAATAATAATGCCACTTTCATTATTCTTAGAAATGAATATATTCCTAATTCTAGTTTTGGTTATCTTTTTTAGGCCTTGGTAGAATTCATGGCAGAAATCAGAGGAAACAGAGTTAGCTTTGATCCCAACCACATGGTTCTCACTGCTGGCGCAACTTCTGCTAATGAGACTCTCATGTTTTGCCTAGCTGAACCCGGCGAAGCCTTTCTCCTTCCAACTCCATACTACCCTGGGTACGTATAATAATTTTCAAAATTATCCTACTCGTACACTTTATATGCATAACGTTCATTATTTTATTTTACGTGCGAAGTCCACATTTTTTTTTATCAGACTCACTGATTTTGCTTGCATTCGTTGGCTTGTAGATTTGATAGAGATCTTAAGTGGAGAACAGGAGTTGAGATTGTACCGATACACTGTACTAGCTCCAATGACTTCCAGATTACTGAAACCGCTCTAGAAGCAGCCTACCATGAAGCACAACAGTGTAATCTAAGAGTCAAAGGTGTCTTGGTTACCAACCCATCAAATCCATTAGGCACCACATTGAGTCGAAGTGAACTGAACCTCCTCATTAGCTTTATTACCACCAAAGGCATCCATCTTATTAGCGATGAAATTTATTCCGGCACCGTTTTTAGCTCGCCAGGCTTTGTTAGTGTCATGGAAGTTTTAAAGGACAGAAACTGTGACAAATCCGAAGTTTGGGACCGAGTTCACATTGTTTATAGTCTTTCAAAGGACCTGGGTCTACCTGGTTTTCGCGTTGGAGCAATCTACTCCAACGATGACATGGTTGTGGCTGCCGCAACCAAAATGTCTAGCTTTGGCCTAGTGTCCTCTCAAACTCAATACCTTCTTTCCGCATTGCTTTCCGACAAAAAATTCACAAAGAACTACATCTCCGAGAACCAAAAAAGGCTTAAAAAACGGCAAAACATGCTTGTTATGGGCCTTAAGAGAGCTGGTATTAGCTGCCTCAAGAGCAATGCAGGTCTATTTTGTTGGGTCAACATGAGGCACCTTTTGCGATCAGACACTTTTGAAGCAGAAATGGAGCTTTGGAAGAAAATTGTTTACGACGTGAGGCTAAATATCTCTCCTGGCTCATCCTGTCACTGCACTGAACCAGGTTGGTTCCGTGTGTGCTTTGCTAACATGACCGAAGAGACTTTGGACCTCGCTATTCAACGACTCAAAGACTTTGTGGTGGAGCACACAGCCAATGGCCACAGTAAAAGCAATAACTCCAAGAAATCAAAGAGAAAGTTACTCCCTAAGTGGGTTTTACGGCTACGTGATCGTGATCACGAGCCCGATGAACGATAGTATGGTGTAAAAGATTTTTTTTTTTTTTTTTTTCACACTTTTTGTGGAATCCCGGAAATTATTATTATTATTATTATTTTTAGAAGAAATTGCACTCTATCCTTGTTGATTAGAAGTGGCTTATGCTTCGGTTTGTACAAGTTAGTGTCTTATGAATTATTATGATATCCCCTTTGCATGATAATTGATATGTTCGTGATCTTCAAAACTATAAGATAATTAATGTGATTATGTGCTTAATTAATTTATCTTGTATATGTAATTATGGTTTAATTTAATGTAAACAAAGTGTACTTTGTGTTATGACGTAAGACATAGGTGTGAACAAATATTTTTGCTTGCAATGATGTATATAGGTAATGGCGCCGGCGAGATTAGCGGCTATAGACGGTGACTTGTGGTGCCGACGTTGGGGGGTTTCTCCATTAATTGTTTAAACCGACCTTATCATTAACACTGTTTTCTTGGTGACTATAGAACGTTGTTTAAGGCGTGTGAGTAGGGGAGTAATAGTAATTATTGGTACCATGGAAATAAACAAGGTATTGGTGTGGGTCTAAGGCTAAAAGTGTCAAAAGCCATATATGTGTTAGAATTAGGGTTTCAAACTTACATTCCATTTTTTGAGACAAAGCCATGCACATAGAGACTCGCAAACTTATTCATCTCTCTCTTACACTCAGAGAGAAAGAACATTGCAAGAAAAAATTGACTTTGCATTGTCTGGGTCCTTTGGATCTTTATAAAGTCGTCACCATCCACGCAAGCCAAGGAAGAGTAGATAGAGTCTCTCACAAGAAATATATATAAATATATATATATATATATATATATATATTTTAATCTTAAAGTCCAAAGTCTTTTGAACTTTTTGGGGACAATTAGTGCTTTAATCGTACCAAAGGTTACCTGCACTACACCAAACATAAGTTTATTACATCAAGGATTAATATAGCAAAATATATATAATGATATTAGATAAAATATCGTATTTACAAGTTAAAATTGCAGCAATGGTAACTTAAAAATGTTAAATTATTATATTAATAATAATAAGTTATAATAACTTATAATTTTCAGTTATAATAGAAGTTTTAATACATTAAGAAAAGTTGTTGTAATAATTTAAAATGAAGAATTCGTTACAATAAATTGATATCAATTATTTTCGTAATCTATTGCAACGAAAATTTTGAACTAATAACTTATTGCAACAAAGTTATTATTGCAATAATTTGATATAATTTTTTTTTTTAACAATCTATTACAATGACAAACACGAATTGATTCTAGATGGTTAACTTGTATACCCATAGTTTTAGACAAGACAAGTGGAAACCTGGAGGTAAAGCATTTGTTAAAGCAATTGGGCAAATGCGTGTATACTAGCTTATTAGCTTTAGTAGCTTGTGTACTAGCCTGTTAAAGGAAGCATACCATGATATCAATTATTTATAATCTATTGGCCTATTGCAATAACAAAATAAAGTAGTTATCTATTACAACAAAAATATCATCACAATAATTTGATACAAATTATTTTTGTCAATTATTTACAATCTATTTCAATAAGATTCGTGAAGTAGTAGCCTATTACTATAAGTTATTCGAAGAAATAAATTGTTTATGTCAACAATATATATATATATATATATATATTGTTATGATCCTAATGTTCCACCACTTAACCATGTGTTTATAAGTATTGGTTATAAATTGACTCCGATTAATTAATTTAATTATCCAAGTTGATTAATTAAGTCAAATTATATTCAAATCGTGGAGACACTAACAAATCACCAAATAAACTAATATGCAGTGGAAATTAAATGATACAGTGATTTGTTGATGAATGGGGATCTCTCGCAAGGTGAAAATTCTACTAGGTGATTTTCAGGTCATTACTCCTAAGAATCCACTAATTAAGAACAAACAGTTACAAATATAAGGAATCTTATCACTACCCTAGACTATCCCAAAATACCAACCTATAGTTAAATCTTTACACCAATCCCCAATTGAATTTGATCTTGTAGAAGACTTATTCCTTTGTATGGATCTCAGTATATGACTAACTCCAAGCAATTGATTGATTGTTGTTGGAAGCAAAGTTATTCACTTTAAAGCACGTTGAAGATCTGAAAGCACTTGGTTACAAAACCCTAAAGTGCATAAACGTAGTAACTTCTCATAGAGTGTATGAGTTATTTAATTGAGCCTCTGTATCTTTGATGACTTTAAAATAAGCCTTTTATATGGTCTAGGGTTCTGGAGGATGAAACCCTAGCAATCCAAGTCATCATGGGCTGAATTTTAGATCTGAGAATTTTGAAATCATAAATCTCGATAGATCAAGCTTCTTCATTAAATCTTGATAGATGCTAGTGTCGAGAATTATTGAATCTGCTTTTCTTCACTTGTTTTTTGGATCAACCTTTATGTCTTTAATGATACCACTTAGAATGTAAACTTTACATACTTCTTGATACATTAAACCCAACTTATATCTACCCAATTACAAGAAGGATGCTCTTGGGCACCATTCCCTTGCAAGCTGGTTTTCAAGGGTGATTGGATTAGAGCCAACCACCACTCTGAGTAATTGGATATAGCTCATTGAGTATGGGATCAAATGAGTTCCAATTTTGTGGTCGAATCTCAAAGGGGGCGACCTAGAGGCTAGATTAAAATTACCGATAAGTGAGTGGAGCCACAAAAAAGAGTGACCATCATGCTATTAAGATAAGTATGAAACTTGCTATATCAAGTATGAAACTTTCTTATTATTCATTTTCCCTGTTTATTATAATTTATTTATATGCAATGCATTTAAATTTGTTGCAATTATATATATATATATATATATATTTAATTGCATCAAATTTGTCAATAAAATATTTAGAGTTTATTGCAACAAAAAATTTTGTTGCACAAACCTATTACCTCAAATTTTATTACAACATCTTGCATAAACTATTGCAATAATTCTAATGTTATTGCAACAATATTTTTTGTCACGAT